>NC_086448.1:586717808-587359399 GCF_028390025.1 Pseudophryne corroboree | reverse complement strand
CAGTGCTCTGTTGGACCACACTCGGATCCCGCTGTGAACCACACAGGTGCTGCTGTACATGCAGTTGCCCTTTTAGGGTTTGGAGCCCGAAGGCATGTGTCTTCATAGCCTCTGGGAATACAACCCCTGCTTGCCACCACCACCACTATTGTCACAGCAAACTGACCTCTTTATGTCGATTTACAACATACTGTATAGGGCCACTAAATATTCCATCTTTTTCCAGCTCCTCTACATGTTGTGACAGCATTGTCATGTGAAGCTGTTTCTGACCTAAAAGGTGTAAGGAGATGCAGCCTAGTTAGCCTAATGGTTGATCAGGAACTGCACCATACTAAAGATATCTGATTTGAAGGCATGTCAATTGCTTAGTGTATTTCAACTTTCATCTTCATTTATTAATCATGTTACGTAAAACCTTCTACCATCTATCTGTATATTTAAGTCAGAGGTGAGTGGCCCTTGGGCTATGCTCCCAAGTTACATGGAAGGGAGAAACATATATTATTTAGATGCCAGACTACTGTGTTACTGTGCAAGTATTCTTGATAAAGCTGAATCATTTTCAGGGTAATTTTTTTGGTTTCATTATTTGGACTAAATTACTGTAACTATGGGAAGAATCATTGAATAGTGAATATACAGTATTTTCTTAAATTTACAAGATTAAACCTCAATTATGAGCTTAGAATAAAATGTTCTATTCCACAAAGCTAATAAAATTGAAAGCAGTTACAAATGTATTGTCAGATACACAAACACATACAAGAGGTTAAAAGGCTTTAAGTTTGCTTTTATCTGTAGACATGCTTGCCACATTGCAACCCAGAAAATGCTTATGTATCTGAATACACATGCAGACACTGTTAATTAGCATCATATTCTAATTAATCCCACAGTACTTAGAAATATAGTTTCAGCAGCTGTCTTAAATGTTATATGCTAATTAACTTTAATATACTTCAGAAATAATTGTCTTCATTCTTGTATGTCATAACACTTCTCCTAATTGTACTTTAGAGATCATTGACTACAAATGGTGCAAGTGTTTTGTTAGTCTTTTTAAGAGTAGTGTCAGGTGAGGCATTTCCATCACAATTTCTGTTAATAAAATGTGTGTTTCTGTAGTAATGTAGTGCACATGTTGTATACCAGGAATTTACTAGAGTTGTGGTTGGTTCTACCAAATTAGTTCAGTAACAAATGGCCAAAGCAATCAGGAGTTTCATTTTTTCACTTCAAATATCTATGACACTATTACATTTCTTCCCAACTTTTGGTGTAAGCATGCAGTAGTCCAGCCTAACCAGAAAGGGGTGTGACCTTGGCTGGATTGGACGTGACCTTGAGTAGGTAACCATGGCCTAGTGGCACATTGGCCTATTTTCGTCATTTTGGGTGCATACCCAGAGCTCCCTGAGCAGCTGGACAGCCCCCTAGCTCATCTCTCTGCACTATTTGGATGCCGTGAACATGTGGGTGGAGAGCAAGAGAGTGTCCAAATAGCTTGGCTGTCTCACTGGTATCGGGACAGTTTGGAGGTAAGCTACAGGTTGAGTATCCCTTATCCAAAATGCTTGGGACCAGAGGTATTTTGGATATGGGATTTTTCCGTATTTCGGAATAATTGCATACCATAATGAGATATCATGGTGATGGGACCCAAGTCTAAGCACAGAATGCATTTATGTTTCATATACACCTTATACACACAGCCTGAATGTCATTTTAGCCAATATTTTTTATAACTTTGTGCATTAAACAAAGTGTGTGTACATTCACACAATTCATTTATGTTTCTTATACACCTTATACACACAGCCTGAAGGTCATTTAATACAATATTTTTAATAACTTTGTGTATTAAACAAGGTTTGTGTACATTGAGCCATCAAAAAACAAAAGTTTCACTATCTCACTCTCACTCCAAAAAGTCCGTATTTCGGAATATTCCGTATTTCGGATATTTGGATATGGGATACTCAACCTGTATCCTGAAGGATAACAAGCTATTTACTAAAGTACATTTTCCTTCTCTTTCTTTCAACAATCATATTTTATGAATTCAGTCACATTGCAGTTATTGAGATCATGGCTGCGCACTCAGAAAGCCACATTGGAATTGCAAGTTCTTTGCAGATGCAATTCTTGTGGTTAGTGCCAGCTGCCTGACTTTTCACAATATAATTATACGACTCATTTAACCAGAATTGCTACGTTCTCTACCAAGCACGGGGTACATAGGAGGGTGCTTCACTTCATATCCCCATAGACATAGCTGAGATATAGTTACTGTACAAGCTTCATTTAAATAAAACAATTCTGAATAGTATAAATTATTGGTAAGAATACCTGTAATCAATCTAAGTCCATGGAGTATAATACCAACTGCACTTGACACATGATAACAAATACTGTACACATGAACTAATTGCAGTACAGTATATAAGAGAGCACTTCAAAGCTTTCTACTGTACAAAGGTGTTTGAGCAACATAAAAAGTTAGATTAATAGCTTTTGTCCTGCAGCTAAATGAAAACTACTGGGGATAAACATGGACACTTGGAGTCACCACTTCAAATGCAAAGCAATAAGATAATCTGACATCCTTATTGTTTAGTGCCTTTTTGTAAATCAATTCCCATATTTTGGAGTTTGAAAATATTATGTCATTTCTGTTCATTTGAATGCTTAGCTGTACAGAACCCATTCTGTGTAACTAAATTCTTTGCCATCTTAAGATATTAAATTGATATTGTAGAAAATGTTTAATCATTACTGTCAAAATACCTTTCTGTATATAAACATAAACAAATCACTGGCAGTCACTGTATTAAAATATATAACAAAATAATAAAGTATACAGTATGTATTGGGAGACAGACTTAAGGTGCATTCACACTAGGCGATAGAAGTAAACAACATTGCTCATTTTGCCTTTCCTGAGCGACGTCGTTTACTATATTGGCCAGTGTGTATGACGACGACGACGACGAGCGATGCGCAGCCCCGCAGGTCATTAATGACCATCACTGTGGGCCGTGCATGCAGCTCAATTTGGACTCTTGTCCAAAAGCTGAATGCATGGCCCGGCCACGGCGTGACGTCACTGAGAGATATCGTTGTCATATCTCTTAGTGTGTACACACTGTCGCTGACTGCCCCGGCAGGGAAGGGAACACACTAGGCAATGTTGCTTATAGTGCACATCTCCTAGTGTGTACCTACCTTTAGTCTCTGATTTGGTAGGAAGCTGGAGAGTAGAGCTTCTGGGCCTAGAGCTTTTATAAACAGGACACTGCTTAATGTTCTGTACAAGTGGATGTAAAGTTTCAGACATGAACAGTTATCGGTCGTGAAATTACAGCTCATAAAAATCAAAAGTAAGTTAAAGAAGATTACTTCTTTTCCAAGAATATGTGAGTGCTCATCATAAACGTGAGATCTCAATTTAGAGGTGTGAATTACTTAGATGGGATAATCCTCCTTTCAGTATTTATGTTTTGAATTATTCCAGCAAAAGTAATTTCCAAAATATTTCATTGTATTCAGTATATGATTAAAAGCTTGGAAGTACCCCTGTCAAACAGTGCTAGGCAGGGGTGCCCCTTTCCCCTTTGATGTACTGTACTAACAATAGAACACTTCTCTACAATTCTATATCCTTTTCCATACATAACATTTATTTATTTGCAGATGATGTACAGTACTACTATTTGTTACTGAACCAGAATCCTGATAAATATCATAGACAGATTTAGTGCAGCCTCTTTATATAAGCTGAATACTGGAGAAAACAGAAGTATTGGCATTTAATATTGAAGAACACCTCCTACATAGGGATATATTCAATAAGATTCGGATCCATTCCGACATGCAGTTGTCGGAATGGATCCGACAACCCCTATTCAATGGACGGCCAAATCCGACTGTCGGATTTGGCCATACCCAGAGTCCTGTCCTGCCGCTGCTGTCAGCGGTTGTGGATGCACTGACAGCAGCGGCACGGGGTGCAGATGGTGGGGGTGGCAGGGGTGAGCGGGATGGCAGCAGGGGTAAGCTGGATGGCGGTGGGCAGTGGGGGGAGCTGAGATCGGCGGCCGGTGGGAGGAGCTGGCAGCGGGGGCACATGTCTGCAGTGGCGGTGGGAGGTGCTGCAGGGAGAGATGTGCCTGGCCATCCCCCAGGCAGCCACCTCTCTCCCTGCATCACCTCCCCCTGCTGCTGCAGACATGTCCCCTCGCCGCCAGCTCCCCCTGCCGGCTGCAGATCTCAGCTCCCCCAGCCGCACCGCTTCCCGGGGGGGGGGGATGTTCTAACCTGTCCCGCCACATTAACTGCTTTACTCTGCGCACCCCTGATATCGTCCACCATAATTGTCTCCAGCTCCCCTTACCCCCGCTCGCCCCACGCTGTTGTTTGCTCCTTGTTTACACATGCAACGCTGCGGCCACTATAGTCTCGGCTTTAATAAAGCGCAGGTTAAGCGCAGAATAAAGCAGTTAACACTTCAACTCTCTAAAAATGGCTTGGCAATGATGCATTAGTAGTCAAGAAGGAGAGGACATTCTTATAACTGTTCCATCACCATCTTAGTAGGCATGTGTAACGTGCATTCTTATTAGAATCTCATTGAACAGATATACTTTGTGGTGTTTTTTTTTTAATTTAAGCCACACACTGGTAATTTGTGTTTTAAATCTACAAACTGCTAATAATAAATACGCCATTTTGAATGGCAAAATTGTAACCATAGGCAGAGTGACAAATTGATTCAGATTGACCAATCAAATCCATGAGTTCTTATTATATATTTTGGCTAGAGGATTAAATATGGCTAAGAAAAATGATTTCCTTTTATTTACATCCATGTTTGAGCTAAAGATAGAAAGTCATAATATTAATAGAACACCTATGACACACAAAGTTTCCATATTCCTTATGGGAATATTAACATGGCTGGACTAGGTCCATGTTCAGATTTCATGGTCTTATTTTCAAATAATCTGCAAGTATAGGACATTGGAGGCATAATGATTTTATGATCTCTTCTCCAAAGTTTAAGAGAGGGCTGCAGACTGCCTTGACCTACATATTGCTGAAAACGAAATTCCTGACACCTCTATATTTAATCTCAGGTGTGCACATAAAGACTTTATTAAAGGCCATTTTATTTCTCTAGCAGTATATTAGAAAAAAAAATATTTATATATATATATAATTTTATATATATATATATATATATACACACACACACACACATATATATATATATATATATGTATATATATATATATTTATATTGGCAGGGGTTCATGAGCTGACAGAGCTTGCAAAAACTAGAAGCAGTAACAAACCTGTTCGTACTAAGGGCCTAATTCAAGGTTTGTTGCAAAAGCAAAATATTCCTCTAATGGGCAAAACCATGTGCACTGCAGGTAGGGCAGATATAACAGGTGGAGAGAGGGTTAGATTTGGGTGGGGGAGGGGGGGTGTTCAAACTGACATCTAAATTGCAGTGTAAAAATAAAGCAGCTAGTATTTATCCTGCACAGAAACAATATAACCCACCCAAATCTAACTCTCTCTGCACGTTATATCTGCTCCCCCCCTGCAGTGAACATGTTTTTGCCCATTAGAGGGAGATTTTGCTTTTGAATTAGGCCCTAAGATTGATGCTAAATAATTTTGATGTGGTAGTTTTGCCATGTGTGAAACCCTACTCTTAGTGTTTTACCCCTTTGCGGTTGCTCTCTTCTGCTCCTTCTATGGCGTGTGTATGGCGTACATGACTAGCAGGGCCCCCGAATACTCGTGTGCTTAGCACAAAGTACCTAATGGAGGGAACACATTATGGGCAATGCAGTGCAATAAAGAAACTTTGGGCGCCATGTCATTTGTTATTGCAACAGAATTTTTTTTTTAAACTTCTTCATTTCCAACAGCACAATAAGAGTAATGGTTATAAGCTCTAATTCACCACCTTCCTCCAACACAAAACTTGCAGTAGATGCTAATTGCTGTATATTTTAAGCTTGATGGTTATAAAAGGTTAGGTATAGTTTAGTGATGTGCACCGGAAATTTTTTGGGTTTTGTGTTTTGGTTTTGGGTTCGGTTCCGCGGCCGTGTTTTGGATTCGGACGCGTTTTGGCAAAACCTCACCGAAATTTTTTTGTCGGATTCGGGTGTGTTTTGGATTCGGGTGTTTTTTTTAAAAAAAACCTAAAAAACAGCTTAAATCATAGAATTTGGGGGTCATTTTGATCCCATAGTTATATTAACCTTAATAACCATAATTTCCACTCATTTCCAGTCTATTCTGAACACCGAACACCTCACAATATTATTTTTAGTCCTAAAATTTGCACTGAGGTCGCTGGATGGCTAAGCTAAGCGACACAAGTGGCCGACACAAACACCTGGCCCATCTAGGAGTGGCACTGCAGTGTCAGGCAGGATGGCCCTTCAAAAAAATTGTCCCCAAACAGCACATGATGCAAAGAAAAAAAGAGGCGCACCAAGGTCGCTGTGTGACTAAGTTAAGCGACACAAGTGGCCGACACAAACACCTGGCCCATCTAGGAGTGGCACTGCAGTGTCAGGCAGGATGGCACTTCAAAAAAATAGTCCCCAAACAGCACATGATGCAAAGAAAAAAAGAGGCGCACCAAGGTCGCTGTGTGACTAAGCTAAGCGACACAAGTTGCCAACACAAACACCTGGCCCATCTAGGAGTGGCACTGCAGTGTCAGGCAGGATGGCCCTTCAAAAAAATTGTCCCCAAACAGCACATGATGCAAAGAAAAAAAGAGGCGCACCAAGGTCGCTGTGTGACTAAGCTAAGCGACACAAGTGGCCGACACAAACACCTGGCCCATCTAGGAGTGGCACTGCAGTGTCAGGCAGGATGGCCCTTCAAAAAAATTGTCCCCAAACAGCACATGATGCAAAGAAAAAAAGAGGCGCACCAAGGTCGCTGTGTGACTAAGCTAAGCGACACAAGTGGCCGACACAAACACCTGGCCCATCTAGGAGTGGCACTGCAGTGTCAGGCAGGATGGCCCTTCAAAAAAATTGTCCCCAAACAGCACATGATGCAAAGAAAAAAAGAGGCGCACCAAGGTCGCTGTGTGACTAAGCTAAGCGACACAAGTGGCCGACACAAACACCTGGCCCATCTAGGAGTGGCACTGCAGTGTCAGGCAAAATGGCACTTCAAAAAAATAGACCCCAAACAGCACATGATGCAAAGAAAAATGAAAGAAAAAAGAGGTGCAAGATGGAATTGTCCTTGGGCCCTCCCACCCACCCTTATGTTGTATAAACAGGACATGCACACTTTAACGAACCCATCATTTCAGTGACAGGGTCTGCCACACGACTGTGACTGAAATGACTGGTTGGTTTGGGCCCCCACCAAAAAAGAAGCAATCAATCTCTCCTTGCACAAACTGGCTCTACAGAGGCAAGATGTCCACCTCATCATCATCCTCCAATTCCTCACCCCTTTCACTGTGTACATCCCCCTCCTCACAGATTATTAATTCGTCCCCACTGTAATCCACCATCTCAGGTCCCCATGTACTTTCTGGAGGCAATTGCTGTTGGTGAATGTCTCCACGGAGGAATTGATTATAATTAATTTTAATGAACATCATCTTCTCCACATTTTCTGGAAGTAACCTCGTACGCCGATTGCTGACAAGGTGAGCGGCTGCACTAAACACTCTTTCGGAGTACACACTGGAGGGAGGGCAACTTAGGTAGAATAAAGCCAGTTTGTGCAAGGGCCTCCAAATTGTCTCTTTTTCCTGCCAGTAATCGTTGGCAGGTCCTTCAGTCCGGACCAGATGTCAGCACTCGCTCCAGACTGCCCTGCATCACCGCCAGCGGGTGGGCTCAGAATTCTTAGCCTTTTCCTCGCACCCCCAGTTGCGGGAGAATGTGAAGGAGGAGATTGTGACGGGTCACGTTCCGCTTGACTTGACAATTTTCTCACCAGCAGGTCTTTGAACCTCTGCAGACTTGTGTCTGCCGGAAAGAGAGGTACAACGTAGGTTTTAAATCTAGGATCGAGCACGGTGGCCAAAATGTAGTGCTCTGATTTCAACAGATTGACCACCCGTGAATCCTGGTTAAGCGAATTAAGGGCTCCATCCACAAGTCCCACATGCCTAGCGGAATCGCTCTGTTTTAGCTCCTCCTTCAATGTCTCCAGCTTCTTCTGAAAAAGCCTGATGAGGGGAATGACCTGACTCAGGCTGGCAGTGTCTGAACTGACATCACGTGTGGCAAGTTCAAAGGGTTGCAGAACCTTGCACAACGTTGAAATCATTCTCCACTGCGCTTGAGTCAGGTGCATTCCACCTCCTTTGAATATATCGTGGCCAGATGTATAGGCTTGAATGGCCTTTTGCTGCTCCTCCATCCTCTGAAGCATATAGAGGGTTGAATTCCACCTCGTTACCACCTCTTGCTTCAGATGATGGGAGGGCAGGTTTATGAATGTTTGGTGGTGCTCCAGTCTTCTGTACGCGGTGCCTGAATGCCGAAAGTGGCCCGCAATTCTTCGGGCCACCGACAGCATCTCTTGCACGCCCCTGTCGTTTTTTAAATAATTCTGCATCACCAAATTCAAGGTATGTGCAAAACATGGGACGTGATGGAATTTGCCCAGATGTAATGCATGCACAATATTGCTGGCGTTGTCCGATGTCACAAATCCCCAGGAGAGTCCAATTGGGGTAAGCCATTCTGCGATGATCTTCCTCAGTTGCCGTAAGAGGTTGTCAGCTGTGTGCCTATTCTGGAAAGCGGTGATACAAAGCGTAGCCTGCCTAGGAACGAGTTGGCGTTTGCGAGATGCTGCTACTGGTGCCGCCGCTGCTGTTCTTGCTGCGGGAGGCAATACATCTACCCAGTGGGCTGTCACAGTCATATAGTCCTGAGTCTGCCCTGCTCCACTTGTCCACATGTCCGTGGTTAAGTGGACATTTGGTACAACTGCATTTTTTAGGACACTGGTGAGTCTTTTTCTGAGGTCTGTGTACATTTTCGGTATCGCCTGCCTAGAGAAATGGAACCTAGATGGTATTTGGTACCGGGGACACAGTACCTCAATCAAGTCTATAGTTGCCTCTGAATTAATGATGGATACCGGACCCACGTTTTTCACCGCCCAGGCTGCCAAGGCCTGAGTTATCTGCTTTGCAGCAGGATGACTGCTGTGATATTTTATCTTCCTCGCAAACTGCTTACTGGAAGTAGTACAAGTGGTCTTCCGACTTCCCCTCTGGGATGACGATCGACTCCCAGCAGCAACAACAGCAGCACCAGCAGCAGTAGGCGTTACACTCAAGGATGCATCGGAGGAATCCCAGGCAGGAGAGGACTCGTCAGACTTGACAGTGACATGGCCTGCAGGACTATTGGCTTTCCTGGGTAAGGAGGAAATTGACACTGAGGGAGTTGGTGGTGTGCTTTGCAGGAGCTTGGTTACAAGAGGAAGGGATTTAGTGGTCAGTGGACTGCTTCCGCTGTCACCCAAAGTTTTTGAACTTGTCACTGACTTATGATGAATGCGCTGCAGGTGACGTATAAGGGAGGATGTTCCGAGGTGATTAACGTCCTTACCCCTACTTATTACAGCTTGACAAAGGCAACACACGGCTTGACACCTGTTGTCCGCATTTGTGTTGAAATAATTCCATACCGAAGAGCTGATTTTTTTTGTATTTTGACCAGGCATGTCAATGGCCATATTCCTCCCATGGACAACAGGTGTCTCCCCGGGTGCCTGACTTAAACAAACCACCTCACCATCAGAATCCTCCTTGTCAATTTCCTCCCCAGCGCCAGCAACACCCATATCCTCATCCTGGTGTACTTCAACAGTGACATCTTCAATTTGACTATCAGGAACTGGACTGCGGGTGCTCCTTCCAGCACTTGCAGGGGGCGTGCAAATGGTGGAAGGCGCAAGCTCTTCCCGTCCAGTGTTGGGAAGGTCAGGCATCGCAACCGACACAATTGGACTCTCCTTGGGGATTTGTGATTTAGAAGAACGCACAGTTCTTTGCTGTGCTTTTGCCAGCTTAAGTCTTTTCTTTTTTCTAGCGAGAGGATGAGTGCTTCCATCCTCATGTGAAGCTGAACCACTAGCCATAAACATAGGCCAGGGCCTCAGCCGTTCCTTGCCACCCTGTGTCGTGAATGGCATATTGGCAAGTTTACGCTTCTCCTCAGACGCTTTTAAATTAGATTTTTGTGTCATTTTACTGAACTTTTGTGTTTTGGATTTTACATGCTCTCTACTATGACATTGGGCATCGGCCTTGGCAGACAACGTTGATGGCATTTCATCGTCTCGGCCATGACTAGTGGCAGCAGCTTCAGCACGAGGTGGAAGTGGATCTTGATCTTTCCCTATTTTAACCTCCACATTTTTGTTCTCCATTTTTTAATGTGTGGAATTATATGCCAGTATCAATAGCAAGGTCCTACTACTATATTTACTGCGCAAAACTAAAACGCACCACAGGTATAGAATGTAGATGGATAGTATACTTAATGGATGACGAGTGACGACACAGAGGTAGGTACAGCAGTGGCCTACCGTACTGCTATATATAGTATACTGGTGGACACTGTCAGCAAACTGCAAAACCTAAATGCACCACAGGTATAGAATGTAGATGGATAGTATACTTAATGGATGACGAGTGACGACACAGAGGTAGGTACAGCAGTGGCCTACCGTACTGCTATATATAGTATACTGGTGGACACTGTCAGCAAACTGCAAAACTAAAATGCACCACAGGTATAGAATGTAGATGGATAGTATACTTAATGGATGACAAGTGACGACACAGAGGTAGGTACACAGCAGTGGCCTACCGTACTGCTATATATAGTATACTGGTGGACACTGTCAGCAAACTGCAAAACTAAAATGCACCACAGGTATAGAATGTAGATGGATAGTATACTTAATGGATGACGAGTTACGACACAGAGGTAGGCACACAGCAGTGGCCTACCGTACTGCTATATATAGTATACTGGTGGACACTGTCAGCAAACTGCAAAACTAAAATGCACCACAGGTATAGAATGTAGATGGATAGTATACTTAATGGATGACGAGTGACGACACAGAGGTAGGTACAGCAGTGGCCTACCGTACTGCTATATATAGTATACTGGTGGAAACGGTCAGCAAACTGCAAAACTAAAATGCACCACAGGTATAGAATTTAGATGGATAGTATACTTAATGGATGACGAGTGACGACACAGAGGTAGGTACACAGCAGTGGCCTACCGTACTGCTATATATAGTGTACTGGTGGACACTGTCAGCAAACTGCAAAACTAAAATGCACCACAGGTATAGAATGTAGATGGATAGTATACTTAATGGATGATGAGTGACGACACAGAGGTAGGTACACAGCAGTGGCCTACCGTACTGCTATATATAGTATACTGGTGGACCCTGTCAGCAAACTGCAAAACTAAAATGCACCACAGGTATAGAATGTAGATGGATAGTATACTTAATGGATGACGAGTGACGACACAGAGGTAGGTACAGCAGTGGCCTACCGTACTGCTATATATAGTATACTGGTGGACACTGTCAGCAAACTGCAAAACTAAAATGCACCACAGGTATAGAATGTAGATGGATAGTATACTTAATGGATAACGAGTGACGACACAGAGGTAGGTACAGCAGTAGCCTACCGTACTGCTATATATAGTATACTGGTGGACACTGTCAGCAAACTGCAAAACCTAAATGCACCACAGGTATAGAATGTAGATGGATAGTATACTTAATGGGTGACGAGTGACGACACAGAGGTAGGTACAGCAGTGGCCTACCGTACTGCTATATATAGTATACTGGTGGACACTGTCAGCAAACTGCAAAACTAAAATGCACCACAGGTATAGAATGTAGATGGATAGTAAACTTAATGGATGACGAGTGACGACACAGAGGTAGGTACACAGCAGTGGCCTACCGTACTGCTATATATAGTGTACTGGTGGACACTGTCAGCAAACTGCAAAACTAAAATGCACCACAGGTATAGAATGTAGATGGATAGTATACTTAATGGATGACGAGTGACAACACAGAGGTAGACACACAGCAGTGGTCTACCGTACTGCTATATATAGTATACTGGTGGACACTGTCAGCAAACTGCAAAACTAAAATGCACCACTGGTATAGAATGTAGATGGATAGTATACTTAATGGATGACGAGTGACGACACAGAGGTAGGTACAGCAGTGGCCTACCGTACTGCTATATATAGTATACTGGTGGAAACTGTCAGCAAACTGCAAAACTAAAATGCACCACAGGTATAGAATTTAGATGGATAGTATACTTAATGGATGACGAGTGACGACACAGAGGTAGGTACACAGCAGTGGCCTACCGTACTGCTATATATAGTGTACTGGTGGACACTGTCAGCAAACTGCAAAACTAAAATGCACCACAGGTATAGAATGTAGATGGATAGTATACTTAATGGATGATGAGTGACGACACAGAGGTAGGTACACAGCAGTGGCCTACCGTACTGCTATATATAGTATACTGGTGGACCCTGTCAGCAAACTGCAAAACTAAAATGCACCACAGGTATAGAATGTAGATGGATAGTATACTTAATGGATGACGAGTGACGACACAGAGGTAGGTACAGCAGTGGCCTACCGTACTGCTATATATAGTATACTGGTGGACACTGTCAGCAAACTGCAAAACTAAAATGCACCACAGGTATAGAATGTAGATGGATAGTATACTTAATGGATGACAAGTGACGACACAGAGGTAGGTACACAGCAGTGGCCTACCGTACTGCTATATATAGTATACTGGTGGACACTGTCAGCAAACTGCAAAACTAAAATGCACCACAGGTATAGAATGTAGATGGATAGTATACTTAATGGATGACGAAGTACGACACAGAGGTAGGCACACAGCAGTGGCCTACCGTACTGCTATATATAGTATACTGGTGGACACTGTCAGCAAACTGCAAAACTAAAATGCACCACAGGTATAGAATGTAGATGGATAGTATACTTAATGGATGACGAGTGACGACACAGAGGTAGGTACAGCAGTGGCCTACCGTACTGCTATATATAGTATACTGGTGGAAACTGTCAGCAAACTGCAAAACTAAAATGCACCACAGGTATAGAATTTAGATGGATAGTATACTTAATGGATGACGAGTGACGACACAGAGGTAGGTACACAGCAGTGGCCTACCGTACTGCTATATATAGTGTACTGGTGGACACTGTCAGCAAACTGCAAAACTAAAATGCACCACAGGTATAGAATGTAGATGGATAGTATACTTAATGGATGATGAGTGACGACACAGAGGTAGGTACACAGCAGTGGCCTACCGTACTGCTATATATAGTATACTGGTGGACCCTGTCAGCAAACTGCAAAACTAAAATGCACCACAGGTATAGAATGTAGATGGATAGTATACTTAATGGATGACGAGTGACGACACAGAGGTAGGTACAGCAGTGGCCTACCGTACTGCTATATATAGTATACTGGTGGACACTGTCAGCAAACTGCAAAACTAAAATGCACCACAGGTATAGAATGTAGATGGATAGTATACTTAATGGATGACGAGTGACGACACAGAGGTAGGTACAGCAGTAGCCTACCGTACTGCTATATATAGTATACTGGTGGACACTGTCAGCAAACTGCAAAACCTAAATGCACCACAGGTATAGAATGTAGATGGATAGTATACTTAATGGGTGACGAGTGACGACACAGAGGTAGGTACAGCAGTGGCCTACCGTACTGCTATATATAGTATACTGGTGGACACTGTCAGCAAACTGCAAAACTAAAATGCACCACAGGTATAGAATGTAGATGGATAGTAAACTTAATGGATGACGAGTGACGACACAGAGGTAGGTACACAGCAGTGGCCTACCGTACTGCTATATATAGTGTACTGGTGGACACTGTCAGCAAACTGCAAAACTAAAATGCACCACAGGTATAGAATGTAGATGGATAGTATACTTAATGGATGACGAGTGACAACACAGAGGTAGACACACAGCAGTGGTCTACCGTACTGCTATATATAGTATACTGGTGGACACTGTCAGCAAACTGCAAAACTAAAATGCACCACTGGTATAGAATGTAGATGGATAGTATACTTAATGGATGACGAGTGACGACACAGAGGTAGGTACAGCAGTGGCCTACCGTACTGCTATATATAGTATACTGGTGGACACTGTCAGCAAACTGCAAAACTAAAATGCACCACAGGTATAGAATGTAGATGGATAGTATACTTAATGGATGACGAGTGACGACACAGAGGTAGGTACACAGCAGTGGCCTACCGTACTGCTATATATAGTGTACTGGTGGACACTGTCAGCAAACTGCAAAACTAAAATGCACCACAGGTATAGAATGTAGATGGATAGTATACTTAATGGATGATGAGTGATGACACAGAGGTAGGTACACAGCAGTGGCCTACCGTACTGCTATATATAGTATACTGGTGGACACTGTCAGCAAACTGCAAAACTAAAATGCACCACAGGTATAGAATGTAGATGGATAGTATACTTAATGGATGACGAGTGACGACACAGAGGTAGGTACAGTAGTGGCCTACCGTACTGCTATATATAGTATACTGGTGGACACTGTCAGCAAACTGCAAAACTAAAATGCACCACAGGTATAGAATGTAGATGGATAGTAAACTTAATGGATGACGAGTGACGACAAAGAGGTAGGTACACAGCAGTGGCCTACCGTACTGCTATATATAGTGTACTGGTGGACACTGTCAGCAAACTGCAAAACTAAAATACACCACAGGTATAGAATGTAGATGGATAGTATACTTAATGGATGACGAGTGACAACACAGAGGTAGGCACACAGCAGTGGTCTACCGTACTGCTATATATAGTATACTGGTGGACACTGTCAGCAAACTGCAAAACTAAAATGCACCACTGGTATAGAATGTAGATGGATAGTATACTTAATGGATGACGAGTGACGACACAGAGGTAGGTACAGCAGTGGCCTACCGTACTGCTATATATAGTATACTGGTGGACACTGTCAGCAAACTGCAAAACTAAAATGCACCACAGGTATAGAATGTAGATGGATAGTATACTTAATGGATGACGAGTGACGACACAGAGGTAGGTACACAGCAGTGGCCTACCGTACTGCTATATATAGTGTACTGGTGGACACTGTCAGCAAACTGCAAAACTAAAATGCACCACAGGTATAGAATGTAGATGGATAGTATACTTAATGGATGATGAGTGATGACACAGAGGTAGGTACACAGTAGTGGCCTACCGTACTGCTATATATAGTATACTGGTGGACACTGTCAGCAAACTGCAAAACTAAAATGCACCACAGGTATAGAATGTAGATGGATAGTATACTTAATGGATGACGAGTGACGACACAGAGGTAGGTACAGCAGTGGCCTACCGTACTGCTATATATAGTATACTGGTGGACACTGTCAGCAAACTGCAAAACTAAAATGCACCACAGGTATAGAATGTAGATGGATAGTATACTTAATGGATGACGAGTGACGACACAGAGGTAGGTACAGCAGTGGCCTACCGTACTGCTATATATAGTATACTGGTGGACACTGTCAGCAAACTGCAAAACTAAAATGCACCACAGGTATAGAATGTAGATGGATAGTATACTTAATGGATGACGAGTGACGACACAGAGGTAGGTACACAGCAGTGGCCTACCGTACTGCTATATATAGTGTACTGGTGGACACTGTCAGCAAACTGCAAAACTAAAATGCACCACAGGTATAGAATGTAGATGGATAGTATACTTAATGGATGATGAGTGACGACACAGAGGTAGGTACACAGCAGTGGCCTACCGTACTGCTATATATAGTATACTGGTGGACACTGTCAGCAAACTGCAAAACTAAAATGCACCACAGGTATAGAATGTAGATGGATAGTCTACTTAATGTATGATGAGTGACGACACAGAGGTAGGTACAGCAATGGCCTACCGTACTGCTATATATAGTATACTGGTGGACAATGTCAGCAAACTGCAAAACTAAAATGCACCACAGGTATAGAATGTAGATGGATAATATACTTAATGGATGACGAGTGACGACACAGAGGTAGGTACAGCAGTGGCCTACCGTACTGCTATATATAGTATACTGGTGGACACTGTCAGCAAACTGCAAAACTAAAATGCACCACAGGTATAGAATGTAGATGGATAGTATACTTAATGGATGACGAGGATGACGAGTGACGACACAGAGGTAGGTACACAGCAGTGGCCTACCGTACTGCTATATATAGTGTACTGGTGGACACTGTCAGCAAACTGCAAAACTAAAATGCACCACAGGTATAGAATGTAGATGGATAGTATACTTAATGGATGATGAGTGATGACACAGAGGTAGGTACACAGCAGTGGCCTACCGTACTGCTATATATAGTATACTGGTGGACACTGTCAGCAAACTGCAAAACTAAAATGCACCACAGGTATAGAATGTAGATGGATAGTCTACTTAATGGATGACGAGTGACGACACAGAGGTAGGTACAGCAATGGCCTACCGTACTGCTATATATAATATACTGGTGGACACTGTCAGCAAACTGCAAAACTAAAATGCACCACAGGTATAGAATGTAGATGGATAGTATACTAAATGGATGATGAGTGACGACACAGAGGTAGGTACAGCAGTGGCCTACCGTACTGCTATATATAGTATACTGGTGGACACTGTCAGCAAACTGCAAAACTAAAATGCACCACAGGTATAGAATGTAGATGGATAGTATACTTAATGGATGACGAGTGACGACACAGAGGTAGGTACAGCAGTGGCCTACCGTACTGCTATATATAGTATACTGGTGGACACTGTCAGCAAACTGCAAAACTAAAATGCACCACAGGTATAGAATGTAGATGGATAGTATACTTAATGGATGACGAGTGACGACACAGAGGTAGGTACAGCAGTGGCCTACCGTACTGCTATATATAGTATACTGGTGGACACTGTCAGCAAACTGCAAAACTAAAATGCACCACAGGTATAGAATGTAGATGGATAGTATACTTAATGGATGACGAGTGACGACACAGAGGTAGGTACACAGCAGTGGCCTACCGTACTGCTATATATAGTGTACTGGTGGACACTGTCAGCAAACTGCAAAACTAAAATGCACCACAGGTATAGAATGTAGATGGATAGTATACTTAATGGATGATGAGTGACGACACAGAGGTAGGTACACAGCAGTGGCCTACCGTACTGCTATATATAGTATACTGGTGGACACTGTCAGCAAACTGCAAAACTAAAATGCACCACAGGTATAGAATGTAGATGGATAGTCTACTTAATGGATGACGAGTGACGACACAGAGGTAGGTATAGCAGTGGCCTACCGTACTGCTATAAAAAGTATACTGGTGGACACTGTCAGCAAACTGCAAAACTAAAATGCACCAGAGGTATATAATGTCGATGGATAGTATACTTAATGGATGACGAGTGACGACACAGAGGTAGGTACAGCAGTGGCCTACCGTACTGCTATATATAGTATACTGGTGGACACTGTCAGCAAACTGCAAAACTAAAATGCACCACAGGTATAGAATGTAGATGGATAGTATACTAAATGGATGATGAGTGACGACACAGAGGTAGGTACAGCAGTGGCCTACCGTACTGCTATATATAGTATACTGGTGGACACTGTCAGCAAACTGCAAAACTAAAATGCACCACAGGTATAGAATGTAGATGGATAGTATACTTAATGGATGACGAGTGACGACACAGAGGTAGGTACAGCAGTGGCCTACCGTACTGCTATATATAGTATACTGGTGGACACTGTCAGCAAACTGCAAAACTAAAATGCACAACAGGTATAGAATGTAGATGGATAGTATACTTAATGGATGACGAGTGACGACACAGATGTAGGTACAGCAGTGGCCTACCGTACTGCTATAAAAAGTATACTGGTGGACACTGTCAGCAAACTGCAAAACTAAAATGCACCAGAGGTATATAATGTAGATGGATAGTATACTTAATGGATGACGAGTGACGACACAGAGGTAGGTACAGCAGTGGCCTACCGTACTGCTATATATAGTATACTGGTGGACACTGTCAGCAAACTGCAAAACTAAAATGCACCACAGGTATAGAATGTAGATAGATAGTATACTTAATGGATGACGAGTGACAACACAGAGGTAGGTACACAGCAGTGGCCTACCGTACTGCTATATATAGTATACTGGTGGACACTGTCAGCAAACTGCAAAACTAAAATGCACCACATGTATAGAATGTAGATGGATAGTATACTTAATGGATGACGAGTGACGACACAGAGGTAGGTACACAGCAGTGGCCTACCGTACTGCTATATATAGTATACTGGTGGACACTGTCAGCAAACTGCAAAACTAATATGCACCACAGGTATAGAATGTAGATGGATAGTATACTTAATGGATGATGAGTGACGACACAGAGGTAGGTACACAGCAGTGGCCTACCGTACTGCTATATATAGTATACTGGTGGACACTGTCAGCAAACTGCAAAACTAAAATGCACCACAGGTATAGAATGTAGATGGATAGTATACTTAATGGATGACGAGTGACGACACAGAGGTAGGTACACAGCAGTGGCCTACCATACTGCTATATATAGTATACTGGTGGACACTGTCATCAAACTGCAAAACTAAAATGCACCACAGGTATAGAATGTAGATGGATAGTATACTTAATGGATGACGAGTGACGACACAGAGGTAAGTACACAGCAGTGGCCTACCGTACTGCTATATATAGTATACTGGTGGACACTGTCAGCAAACTGCAAAACTAAAATGCACTACAGGTATAGAATGTAGATGGATAGTATACTTAATGGATGACGAGTGACGACACAGAGGTAGGTACACAGCAGTGGCCTACCGTACTGCTATATATAGTGTACTGGTGGACACTGTCAGCAAACTGCAAAACTAAAATGCACCACAGGTATAGAATGTAGATGGATAGTATACTTAATGGATGATGAGTGATGACACAGAGGTAGGTACACAGCAGTGGCCTACCGTACTGCTATATATAGTATACTGGTGGACACTGTCAGCAAACTGCAAAACTAAAATGCACCACAGGTATAGAATGTAGATGGATAGTCTACTTAATGGATGACGAGTGACGACACAGAGGTAGGTACAGCAATGGCCTACCGTACTGCTATATATAGTATACTGGTGGACACTGTCAGCAAACTGCAAAACTAAAATGCACCACAGGTATAGAATGTAGATGGATAGTATACTTAATGGATGACGAGTGACGACACAGAGGTAGGTACAGCAGTGGCCTACCGTACTGCTATATATAGTATACTGGTGGACACTGTCAGCAAACTGCAAAACTAAAATGCACCACAGGTATAGAATGTAGATGGATAGTATACTTAATGGATGACGAGTGACGACACAGAGGTAAGTACACAGCAGTGGCCTACCGTACTGCTATAGATAGTATACTGGTGGACACTGTCAGCAAACTGCAAAACTAAAATGCACTACAGGTATAGAATGTAGATGGATAGTATACTTAATGGATGACGAGTGACGACACAGAGGTAGGTACACAGCAGTGGCCTACCGTACTGCTATATATAGTGTACTGGTGGACACTGTCAGCAAACTGCAAAACTAAAATGCACCACAGGTATAGAATGTAGATGGATAGTATACTTAATGGATGATGAGTGATGACACAGAGGTAGGTACACAGCAGTGGCCTACCGTACTGCTATATATAATATACTGGTGGACACTGTCAGCAAACTGCAAAACTAAAATGCACCACAGGTATAGAATGTAGATGGATAGTATACTTAATGGATGACGAGTGACGACACAGAGGTAGGTACAGCAGTGGCCTACCGTACTGCTATATATAGTATACTGGTGGACACTGTCAGCAAACTGCAAAACTAAAATGCACCACAGGTATAGAATGTAGATGGATAGTATACTTAATGGATGACGAGTGACGACACAGAGGTAGGTACAGCAGTGGCCTACCGTACTGCTATATATAGTATACTGGTGGACACTGTCAGCAAACTGCAAAACTAAAATGCACCACAGGTATAGAATGTAGATGGATAGTATACTTAATGGATGACGAGTGACGACACAGAGGTAGGTACACAGCAGTGGCCTACCGTACTGCTATATATAGTGTACTGGTGGACACTGTCAGCAAACTGCAAAACTAAAATGCACCACAGGTATAGAATGTAGATGGATAGTATACTTAATGGATGATGAGTGACGACACAGAGGTAGGTACACAGCAGTGGCCTACCGTACTGCTATATATAGTATACTGGTGGACACTATCAGCAAACTGCAAAACTAAAATGCACCACAGGTATAGAATGTAGATGGATAGTCTACTTAATGGATGACGAGTGACGACACAGAGGTAGGTACAGCAATGGCCTACCGTACTGCTATATATAGTATACTGGTGGACACTGTCAGCAAACTGCAAAACTAAAATGCACCACAGGTATAGAATGTAGATGGATAGTATACTTAATGGATGACGAGTGACGACACAGAGGTAGGTACACAGCAGTGGCCTACCGTACTGCTAAATATAGTATACTGGTGGACACTGTCAGCAAACTGCAAAACTAAAATGCACCACAGGTATAAAATGTAGATGGATAGTATACTTAATGGATGACGAGTGACGACACAGAGGTAGGTATAGCAGTGGCCTACCGTACTGCTATAAAAAGTATACTGGTGGACACTGTCAGCAAACTGCAAAACTAAAATGCACCAGAGGTATATAATGTAGATGGATAGTATACTTAATGGATGACGAGTGACGACACAGAGGTAGGTACAGCAGTGGCCTACCGTACTGCTATATATAGTATACTGGTGGACACTGTCAGCAAACTGCAAAACTAAAATGCACCACAGGTATAGAATGTAGATGGATAGTATACTTAATGGATGACGAGTGACGACACAGAGGTAGGTACAGCAGTGGCCTACCGTACTGCTATATATAGTATACTGGTGGACACTGTCAGCAAACTGCAAAACTAAAATGCACAACAGGTATAGAATGTAGATGGATAGTATACTTAATGGATGACGAGTGACGACACAGATGTAGGTACAGCAGTGGCCTACCGTACTGCTATAAAAAGTATACTGGTGGACACTGTCAGCAAACTGCAAAACTAAAATGCACCAGAGGTATATAATGTAGATGGATAGTATACTTAATGGATGACGAGTGACGACACAGAGGTAGGTACAGCAGTGGCCTACCATACTGCTATATATAGTATACTGGTGGACACTGTCAGCAAACTGCAAAACTAAAATGCACCACAGGTATAGAATGTAGATAGATAGTATACTTAATGGATGACGAGTGACGACACAGAGGTAGGTACACAGCAGTGGCCTACCGTACTGCTATATATAGTATACTGGTGGACACTGTCAGCAAACTGCAAAACTAAAATGCACCACAGGTATAGAATGTAGATGGATAGTATACTTAATGGATGACGAGTGACGACACAGAGGTAGGTACACAACAGTGGCCTACCGTACTGCTATATATAGTATACTGGTGGACACTGTCAGCAAACTGCAAAACTAAAATGCACCACAGGTATAGAATGTAGATGGATAGTATACTTAATGGATGATGAGTGACGACACAGGGGTAGGTACACAGCAGTGGCCTACCGTACTGCTATATATAGTATACTGGTGGACACTGTCAGCAAACTGCAAAACTAAAATGCACCACAGGTATAGAATGTAGATGGATAGTATACTTAATGGATGACGAGTGACAACACAGAGGTAGGTACACAGCAGTGGCCTACCATACTGCTATATATAGTATACTGGTGGACACTGTCATCAAACTGCAAAATTAAAATGCACCACAGGTATAGAATGTAGATGGATAGTATACTTAATGGATGACGAGTGACGACACAGAGGTAGGTACACAGCAGTGGCCTACCGTACTGCTATATATAGTATACTGGTGGACACTGTCAGCAAACTGCAAAACTAAAATGCACTACAGGTATAGAATGTAGATGGATAGTATACTTAATGGATGACGAGTGACGACACAGAGGTAGGTACAGCAGTGGCCTACCGTACTGCTATATATAGTATACTGGTGGACACTGTCAGCAAACTGCAAAACTAAAATGCACCACAGGTATAGAATGTAGAGGGATAGTATACTTAATGGATGACGAGTGACGACACAGAGGTAGGTACACAGCAGTGGCCTACCGTACTGCTATATATAGTATACTGGTGGACACTGTCAGCAAACTGCAAAACTAAAATGCACCACAGGTATAGAATGTAGATGGATAGTATACTTAGTGGATGACGAGTGACGACACAGAGGTAGGTACAGCAGTGGCCTACCGTACTGCTATATATAGTATACTGGTGGACTATATCAGAAAACTGCAAAACTAAAATGCACCACAGGTATAGAATGTAGATGGATAGTATACTTAATGGATGACAAGTGACGACACAGAGGTAGGTACAGCAGTGGCCTACCGTACTGCTATATATAGTATACTGGTGGACACTGTCAGCAAACTGCAAAACTAAAATGCACCACAGGTATAGAATGTAGATGGATAGTATACTAAATGGATGATGAGTGACGACACAGAGGTAGGTACAGCAGTGGCCTACCGTACTGCTATATATAGTACACTGGTGGACACTGTCAGCAAACTGCAAAACTAAAATGCACCACAGGTATAGAATGTAGATGGATAGTATACTTAATGGATGACGAGTGACGACACAGAGGTAGGTACAGCAGTGGCCTACCGTACTGCTATATATAGTATACTGGTGGACACTGTCAGCAAACTTCAAAACTAAAATGCACAACAGGTATAGAATGTAGATGGATAGTATACTTAATGGATGACGAGTGACGACACAGATGTAGGTACAGCAGTGGCCTACCGTACTGCTATAAAAAGTATACTGGTGGACACTGTCAGCAAACTGCAAAACTAAAATGCACCAGAGGTATATAATGTAGATGGATAGTATACTTAATGGATGACGAGTGACGACACAGAGGTAGGTACAGCAGTGGCCTACCGTACTGCTATATATAGTATACTGGTGGACACTGTCAGCAAACTGCAAAACTAAAATGCACCACAGGTATAGAATGTAGATAGATAGTATACTTAATGGATGACGAGTGACGACACAGAGGTAGGTACACAGCAGTGGCCTACCGTACTGCTATATATAGTATACTGGTGGACACTGTCAGCAAACTGCAAAACTAAAATGCACCACAGGTATAGAATGTAGATGGATAGTATACTTAATGGATGACGAGTGACGACACAGAGGTAGGTACACAGCAGTGGCCTACCGTACTGCTATATATAGTATACTGGTGGACACTGTCAGCAAACTGCAAAACTAAAATGCACCACAGGTATAGAATGTAGATGGATAGTATACTTAATGGATGATGAGTGACGACACAGAGGTAGGTACACAGCAGTGGCCTACCGTACTGCTATATATAGTATACTGGTGGACACTGTCAGCAAACTGCAAAACTAAAATGCACCACTGGTATAGAATGTAGATGGATAGTATACAAAATGGATGACGAGTGACGACACAGAGGTAGGTACACAGCAGTGGCCTACCATACTGCTATATATAGTATACTGGTGGACACTGTCATCAAACTGCAAAACTAAAATGCACCACAGGTATAGAATGTAGATGGATAGTATACTTAATGGATGACGAGTGACGACACAGAGGTAGGTACACAGCAGTGGCCTACCATACTGCTATATATAGTATACTGGTGGACACTGTCAGCAAACTGCAAAACTAAAATGCACCACAGGTATAGAATGTAGATGGATAGTATACTTAATGGATGACGAGTGACGACACAGAGGTAGGTACAGCAGTGGCTATATATAGTATACTGGTGGACACTGTCAGCAAACTGCAAAACTAAAATGCACCACAGGTATAGAATGTAGAGGGATAGTATACTTAATGGATGACGAGTGACGACACAGAGGTAGGTACACAGCAGTGGCCTACCGTACTGCTATATATAGTATACTGGTGGACACTGTCAGCAAACTGCAAAACTAAAATGCACCACAGGTATAGAATGTAGATGGATAGTATACTTAATGGATGACGAGTGACGACACAGAGGTAGGTACAGCAGTGGCCTACCGTACTGCTATATATAGTATACTGGTGGACTATGTCAGAAGACTGCAAAACTAAAATGCACCACAGGTATAGAATGTAGATGGATAGTATACTTAATGGATGACAAGTGACGACACAGAGGTAGGTACAGCAGTGGCCTACTGTACTGCTATATATAGTATACTGGTGGACACTGTCAGCAAACTGCAAAACTAAAATGCACCACAGGTATAGAATGTAGATGGATAGTATACTAAATGGATGATGAGTGACGACACAGAGGTAGGTACAGCAGTGGCCTACCGTACTGCTATATATAGTATACTGGTGGACACTGTCAGCAAACTGCAAAACTAAAATGCACCACAGGTATAGAATGTAGATGGATAGTATACTTAATGGATGACGAGTGACGACACAGAGGTAGGTACAGCTGTGGCCTACCGTACTGCTATATATAGTATACTGGTGGACACTGTCAGCAAACTGCAAAACTAAAATGCACAACAGGTATAGAATGTAGATGGATAGTATACTTAATGGATGACGAGTGACGACACAGATGTAGGTACAGCAGTGGCCTACCGTACTGCTATAAAAAGTATACTGGTGGACACTGTCAGCAAACTGCAAAACTAAAATGCACCAGAGGTATATAATGTAGATGGATAGTATACTTAATGGATGACGAGTGACGACACAGAGGTAGGTACACAGCAGTGGCCTACCGTACTGCTATATATAGTATACTGGTGGACACTGTCAGCAAACTGCAAAACTAAAATGCACCACAGGTATAGAATGTAGATAGATAGTATACTTAATGGATGACGAGTGACGACACAGAAGTAGGTACACAGCAGTGGCCTACCGTACTGCTATATATAGTATACTGGTGGACACTGTCAGCAAACTGCAAAACTAAAATGCACCACAGGTATAGAATGTAGATGGATAGTATACTTAATGGATGACGAGTGACGACACAGAGGTAGGTACACAGCAGTGGCCTACCGTACTGCTATATATAGTATACTGGTGGACACTGTCAGCAAACTGCAAAACTAAAATGCACCACAGGTATAGAATGTAGATGGATAGTATACTTAATGGATGATGAGTGACGACACAGAGGTAGGTACACAGCAGTGGCCTACCGTACTGCTATATATAGTATACTGGTGGACACTGTCAGCAAACTGCAAAACTAAAATGCACCACAGGTATAGAATGTAGATGGATAGTATACTTAATGGATGACGAGTGACGACACAGAGGTAGGTACACAGCAGTTGCCTACCATACTGCTATATATAGTATACTGGTGGACACTGTCAGCAAACTGCAAAACTAAAATGCACCACAGGTATAGAATGTAGATGGATAGTATACTTAATGGATGACGAGTGACGACACAGAGGTAGGTACACAGCAGTGGCCTACCGTACTGCTATATATAGTATACTGGTGGACACTGTCAGCAAACTGCAAAACTAAAATGCACCACAGGTATAGAATGTAGATGGATAGTATACTTAATGGATGATGAGTGACGACACAGAGGTAGGTACACAGCAGTGGCCTACCGTACTGCTATATATAGTATACTGGTGGACACTGTCAGCAAACTGCAAAACTAAAATGCACCACAGGTATAGAATGTAGATGGATAGTATACTTAATGGATGACGAGTGACGACACAGAGGTAGGTACACAGCAGTTGCCTACCATACTGCTATATATAGTATACTGGTGGACACTGTCATCAAACTGCAAAACTAAAATGCACCACAGGTATAGAATGTAGATGGATAGTATACTTAATGGATGACGAGTGACGACACAGAGGTAGGTACACAGCAGTGGCCTACCGTACTGCTATATATAGTATACTGGTGGACACTGTCAGCAAACTGCAAAACTAAAATGCACCACAGGTATAGAATGTAGATGGATAGTATACTTAATGGATGACGAGTGACGACACAGAGGTAGGTACAGCAGTGGCCTACCGTACTGCTATATATAGTATACTGGTGGACACTGTCAGCAAACTGCAAAACTAAAATGCACCACAGGTATAGAATGTAGAGGGATAGTATACTTAATGGATGACGAGTGACGACACAGAGGTAGGTACACAGCAGTGGCCTACCGTACTGCTATATATAGTATACTGGTGGACACTGTCAGCAAACTGCAAAACTAAAATGCACCACAGGTATAGAATGTAGATGGATAGTATACTTAATGGATGACGAGTGATGACACAGAGGTAGGTACAGCAGTGGCCTACCGTACTGCTATATATAGTATACTGGTGGACTATGTCAGAAAACTGCAAAACTAAAATGCACCACAGGTATAGAATGTAGATGGATAGTATACTTAATGGATGACAAGTGACGACACAGAGGTAGGTACAGCAGTGGCCTACCGTACTGCTATATATAGTATACTGGTGGACACTGTCAGCAAACTGCAAAACTACAATGCACCACAGGTATAGAATGTAGATTGATAGTATACTTAATTGATGACGAGTGACGACACAGAGGTAGGTACAGCAGTGGCCTACCATACTGCTATATATAGTATACTGGTGGACACTGTCAGCAAACTGCAAAACTAAAATGCACCACAGGTATAGAATGTAGATGGATAGTATACTTAATGGATGACGAGTGACGACACAGAGGTAGGTACACAGCAGTGGCCTACCGTACTGCTATATATAGTATACTGGTGGACACTGTCAGCAAACTGCAAAACTAAAATGCACCACAGGTATAGAATGTAGATGGATAGTATACTTAATGGATGACGAGTGACGACACAGAGGTAGGTACAGCAGTGGCCTACCGTACTGCTATATATAGTATACTGGTGGACACTGTCAGCAAACTGCAAAACTAAAATGCACCACAGGTATAGAATGTAGATGGATAGTATACTTAATGGATGACGAGTGACGACACAGAGGTAGGTACAGCAGTGGCCTACCGTACTGCTATATATAGTATACTGGTGGACACTGTCAGCAAACTGCAAAACTAAAATGCACCACAGGTATAGAATGTAGATGGATAGTATACTTAATGGATGAGGAGTGACGACACAGAGGTAGGTACAGCAGTGGCCTACCGTACTGCTATATATAGTATACTTGTGGACACTGTCAGCAAACTGCAAAACTAAAATGCACCACAGGTATAGAATGTAGATGGATAGTATACTTAATGGATGACGACACAGAGGTAGGTACAGCAGTGCACTCTGCACTGTACTCCTCCTATATAATATTAATTATACTGGTGGTCCCCAGTCCCCACAATAAAGCAACACACTGAGCACAGATATGGAGTGTTTTTCAGGCAGACAACGTATACTGGTGGTCACTGTCAACAAAACTCTGCACTGTACTCCTGCTATAGCTGCTCCCCAGTCCCCACAATTAAGCAGTGTGAGCACTCAGCACAGATATATTGTGCAGCACACTGAGCACAGATATGGTATGGAGCGTTTTTTTCAGGCAGAGAACGGATAAAAACTGGTGGTCACTTATCAGCAAAACTCTGCACTGTACTCCTAACAGCTGCTCCCCAATCCTCCCCACAATTAAGCAATAAACAACCAATCAACTGTCTTCTACAATAAACGGAGAGGACGCCAGCCACGTCCTCTCCCTATCATCTCCAATGCACGAGTGAAAATGGCGGCGACGCGTGGCTGCTTATATAGAATCCGAATCTCGCGAGAATCCGACAGTGGGATGATGACGTTCGGGCGCGCTCGGGTTATCCGAGCAAGGCGGGAAGGTTTGAACCTGCCTCGGACCCGTGTAAACAAGGTGAAGTTCGGGGGGGTTCGGTTTCCGAGAAACCGAACCCGCTCATCACTAGTATAGTTTAATTTTCACTCCAAATGAACACCTCCATCACACATGTCACAGCAGTGAAAAGACAGCAGATACCCAGTGTTGCTGGGAATATTTTATTTGTCTAGCAGTATATTAGAATTTTTTTTTTATATATATATAATTATATATATATATATATATATATATACACACACACATATATATTTATATATATATATATATTGTCAGGGGTTCATGAGCTACTATACAGCATTGCGGTGTGGGGAAGCTGTGTGATGTCACACGCAGCTGCTGAGACCAAACAGATGCGGGTTTCCATCTGCCTTAGCAGCTAGGCTGCGTAGGCATAGGGCAACCCTAGACACGCAAGAGCATTGCGTTGTGAGATGCGCTCGTATGTTTGCGGGGTGGGGGAGTGTAGGACCCAGCATGCAGGATGGACTTGCCCTGTGCTGGGCGTCCCCCCGCATTTCAGTGTAATGGATCATAGATTTTTTCACATATTTATGACCCAACTGAATTAGGCCCATAGACACTCACCCACTCACACATGTCCTGTATCTTCACAGGGGATCACTCATCTTCCACTGTGGCACCAGGCAGCACTCACTGGTCTGCTGCAGGAGGTCACATTGAACAGCTTCACTTTAATTACTACACTTTAATTGGTAGATAGTATTTATTATGTAGAAGAGTGCTTAGTTAAGCCAACTATCTCTGCCCTGAAATATCCTCAGATACAGTCTGTGAGTGATTCTTATGTAATTTGCAGGGCTGCGTATAAAGGATGCTCTGTGATCATGCACTTACATCTGTGTGGCTTTGCAAAGGCTCACTTTGAATGCGTGACCATTAGTGAGTGACAGCTCACATTCTTTTTTCATTTTTATTTTTTATTTATTTTTTTGTGTTTAATTTGTAATTTTTGAGAGGTGTTACAGGGGGTAATTTTTGCACAGGGATATTACCCTGCAATTAGTTTCCCGGCTTGACTAGTGTGGGAGCTATTGTTAGTATGCATGACCTATTACTAGGCATACTTATATTTGTATAATGCCTTGTGTTAATTATTTATGTAACATTGGTTGCCACTTGATACACCATTTTTTTTTATTTTAACTTCTATTTTTTTATTTTATTATGTTTTTTTGTTTAATAAAGATTGCTTTGATGGTGATGTCAGTTTGGAAAACTTGATTAGCTTCCCCTGGCTGGGTGCTTGCTTCCTAGTTCCAGTTGCCAGCAAGTGAAAGATGGGCAGGAGTTTGGTCGCATCACTTTTGTTACGGAGGAACCTTGGTTCTGCCTGCCGGTGGTTGGAGACTGAGTGGAGCTTCATGCTCTGTATGGATTATTTACATCACTGATGAGTTGAATCCAATTTTGATTTGTTTGTGTTATAAATCTAACACTTGCAGTTAGTAGTTGTCAGTCCTTGACAAAGATATAGACCCACTGAAACGATCATTAGACACTGTGTGAGCATGGTCAGTAGACCCTGATTTGCTGTTTTGGCTGCAAATTTACAGTTTTTTGGCTACAAAATAGCTATATATGCTTTTACTGCATCAAACTGAAACTATGATTTTTTTTTGCATTAAGCTGGTGGCAGATCCATTTATTATTACTGAGCCCCTGATGGAGTGGTGATAGTTTTCTATGAAATTAATTTGATTTAGCACCCTACAACTATAAACATAAGCAGGTGCAGCTTTTTCAGTTTTTCTATATATACATAAACGCAGCTCCCACTACCTGTACACATATATACCTAGCCTATGTATGCAGAGAATAAGGTTATTATACACTTAGTGACGGGTCTAGCAGTGGCAGCAGCACCGACTACCTTGTGCAGGGGGAGAAAGCTAAGCATATACTGTATAAACTTACATGTGTAGCTGTATGTAACATATGTGATGGTGTGTATTTGGGATCAACAGCGACACTATAGCACAGCCGCTGTGCAGAACCCAGGACTCAGCATTAGACTACAGTCAGTGACAGGGACGGTGGTAGACATCTTCTCCTGCAACCTGGCACAAGTCCTTGCTGCACTCAAAAACAATTCCTGCACATATATCTTCTTCCACAGCAAGGAGTCATAGTAGAATGATGTCAGGTTAGCTTGTCAAAGATTGCAGTCTTGCCCAATGTCCTGAACCCTATAGACTACACACACACACACACACACACACACACACACACACACACACACACACACACACACACATTGACCTGAGAAAACCTAGGGTGCAGGACCATGTTTACCTCAAAAGGCACCACAGCCATTCAGCCAATGCGCAGGTGGTTTGTGATGCAAACATAAGAATCATGAGTGTTGTGGTTGGCTATCCCGGCTCATGCCATGATTACTTTATCTTCACTCCATCATCCCTGTGCTAAGTTTAAGGTGGGATAAATGCTAGAAGGTGGATGATTGGTAAGTACGCATTCCTTTAATTACTTCCTCACTACACACCTATAAATGTGGTCATGTCATCTTTCACATGCCTCCATTTATTTGAGTTACTAGGTAACAGGGTATGGATATTTCTCCTGGCTTCGTACTCCATTGTCGCTTCCTGATAGTCTTACTTAGTGCAAGTAAAATTATGCACATAATTCTACTAGATCTGCAATAGAACATAAGTTTTGACGATAAAAATCTACATTTTGCTTTCTTAATAAATCTAGTGGAACTTTTTTTTTATTCCATTGATTAGATCTCTGACATTGTGCTTTGATGCTGTTTTGCATAATCTGTGCCATAGTCAGCATACTCTGCCAGATTATGTAATGCACAGTTAGCAGGTAGAGCTACTTGTTTCATTGGGATCTGGTCAGGATCCCAGCTGTCGGGATGCCGGCAGTCAAGATTCCAAAACTGATCAGAAGACCAGAACTGGAATCTCAACCACCAGGATCTTGATCGAGCATATTCCGCACCGCCGGAGAGCTGAGCAGTGAAGGGGAATTTAGGTTTAGGCTGCGGGAGGAGGGTTAGGGTTAGGCTGTGGGGAGGGGGAGTTATGTTTGGGCTGTGAGAAGGGGAGGTTACATTTAGGCAACCCAGCGGAGGGTTAGTGTTAGGCTGCGGAGAGAAGGAAGCTTAGGTTTAGGTTGTGAGAATGGGGGATTAGGTTCAGTTACCACCTGGGAGAGTTAAGGTTAGGCTGCAGGTAGGGAGGGTTAGGGGCCATTGGGGAAAGGTAAGTATACTTACCTTTCCCCTGTCGGGGTTACCACCATTGGGATGCTGCGGTTAGTCTATGTTTCATCTGGTGACGGTGAGCACAGAAAATAGGAGGAAGGTTAGGGCTTTGGGATTGCCGATTATTTCATTGTAAGTTGTTACAAATGACTCAGCCTCCTGCACAAATCACCAATTCCAGTAAATATTCTGCTAAAATTTGTATGTCTTGCCTTCCCTCTAAATTAATGTTTGACCTCACCTGTGGTGAACTATTTCTCCAAGGTTTCAACACAGGTTATGTTCTGCAAAATGAAAGTTTGAAGTTCAGGTGCAAAACATTTGTCCTCCTCCTGTAATGTGGCAATTTGCCAGTTCTCAACGAGTGTTTACAGTAAAATATGATTTCTTTAAAATAGCACACAAAAACCATATCTTAAGTAAAGTATGGACACTTTCCCTTGAAAATTCAAAATGTCCTACTTATGTCAGTTCAAAAGTACCAAACACATAAGCGTACAATGGGGATTATTCAGATCTGATCACTGCTGTACTTTTTCGCACAGCGGGCGATCAGGTCATAACAGCTCATGCGTATGCACCGCAATGCACATGCACGTCGGACAACAACGGGAATTGCCGGTCAGCGATGGGATGGTGTGAAAAATCCATTCATACAGGTGTTCGCAAGGTGATTAATAGGAGGAAGCTGTTTGTGGGTGGTAACTGACCATTTACTGGGAGTGTTTTTGGGAAAATGCAGGTCTGCCCAAGTGTTTTCAGGGAGGGTGTCTGACATCTGCTCCGGCCCCAATCACATAAAATTAAATAACAGAGAGCTTGATAATATGTGCACGCAATACCTAAAAAAATATAAAAGTATATCGATTGAGAGTCCACTTACTGAAATGGTCAGTCTATTGTTTCTATATATTGCCGTTGATGGATGAGTGTGTGAGCATAATAGGTACACTGTAATTACCTTTCCCTCAACTTGTACCTGTAAGTTCTGTGTAATGCTCCCGGCTTCATTGGTTAGTGTACTGGCTGCGGTGAGCAGCTATCGGCTGGCCGCAGCGAACCGGTTTAAGGCAGCTACAGTGAGACGAGTCCCAGCTAGCTGTAGCAAGTGGCTCCACACTCCCGGCTGAAACAGGACAGCTGGCTGTGGGGGGCGGCTTTTCTGCAGACTGGCTGTGGTAAATGGGAACCAGGCGGCTCCAGTGAGGCGGATCAAAGCCGGCTATTGTGGGTGGCTCCACGCCAGCTATGTCAGGACGGCTGGCTGTGACGGACGGCTTTCCTGCACCCCTAATGAGACGGCTCCATGCTGGCTGCAGCTCTCCGCCTGTCAGGAATGAATGGCTCCCAGCAGCCTTTTGTTGATAGTCTCTATGCGGCAATCAGTTCCCGGCTGGGCTTGATGGACAGCTCCCCGTTAGTAGGGGTGAGCTGTTTCTGGCTGGTTATGTTGGTTATGGGTATCTCTCAATATCTTGCACTTCCAACGCATTTTGGGCAGCATGCCCTTTATCTTGGATGGCACCTTTAATCTAAAATCTCACTTTTATTAAGAATTACATGATTAAAACAGGAAAAGATATTCCAGGTTGTTGTTTTTTTAAAGTTGGCTGCCTTGTGTTCCCTTTTAAGGGCTGATCTCCATTTTAGGTATTGCGTATTCTAAAAGGTAGAGAAAAAAAAGAAAGACTCTTTGTAGTATTCTAACAGGTGTATGTTCTTTTAACGTGAATAAAATTAAAAATGTAGTATATGTGTGTCTGTTATTTATTATAAAGTATTTATGTCTTAGATATGTGTTCAAATGATACTGAAGGGTCCTTTTATTATAAGAAAGCATTTAATTCAATATCTATATTTAATCCATTCGGATTCATTGTGTCCATATAGTATATCCATCTAGTTTCATTCTTCTTCAATTCTAATGATAAATCACAACCTCTCCAATCTCTTACGATTTTTTGAATTCCCATAAATTTTAGACTTGAGGGATCCTTGTTATGAAATTCTGCATAATGCTTGGAAATGTTCAGGATATGTTCATAAATTCTTCTTTTTAAATGTCTTTTTGATTGGCCGATGTACTGAAGGCCGCAAGGGCATTCAAGTAAGTACATTAATCCTTCAGTGTCACATGTTAATTCTTCTTTGATTTGATGTTTTTTCTGTCACATTGGATTTGAACTCTTTTATTGGATGTGTTAAATTTGCCTTCGTTGTTCTACACGATATGCATTTTAGACAATAGTAGCTTACGCTTCTGCTTCTTGTCAGTTGTTTGTTTTCTTTTATGTAACTTTTCACCAGGTTTTGATTACATTTTTTTGCTCTTTTGTATATGATTTTCTGAGTTTTCGTCAAGAATGGTTTAAGAGACTGATCAAGTTGTAAGATGTTCCAATGTTTCTTTATAATCCCTTCAAAAGCTCGATGTTGGCTGTTAAATTGTGTGATGAAGACAGTGTCAAAGTTTTCATTTTTTTCTCATTTGTTTGTATTTAATAAGATCTTTTCTGTTTAATTGTGACGCCTTTTCAATTTCTTCCTGTAAGTGTTCTTCATTGTAACCTCTCTCCATGAATTTTTTCTTCATTGTTTCACTTTGTTGCAGATATGTCTCATGCTGAGTGTTGTTTCTTTTTAGTCTTCTGAATTGTCCTCCTGGGAAATTTTGTATCCAATTTACATGATGATTACTGTTTTTGGACAAAGTGCTATTCCCACTAGCAGTTTTCGTATGGTTTCTAGTGTGTATCTTTTGATTTTCGATGACTATTTCTAGGTCTAGGTAGATAACCATCTCTTTGCTGCATACCGTTGTGAATTCCAAGCCACAGGCATTGATTCCCATGTAAGTAAGGAATTATTTTAATGTTGTTTCCAGACCGTTCCAAATGGATATCAGGTCATCTATATACCTTTTCCAGATGACTAAATGGTCAATGAATGGGTTGTTATTCCAAATACACTCTTCCTCCTACCTAGCCATGAACAAATTTGCGTAGCTAGGTGCGAAGGAAGAACCCATTGACATGCTTTTTCTCTGGTTGTAGAACTTTCCTCCATTCCAGAAGTAGTTTCCGATTCAGAATGTATTTTATGCATCCCATTATGAAATTGATTTGAGAGTTTGATATGGATGTACTGTTGGAAAGAACATGTCTTGTCACATCACATCCTAGGTCGTGGGATATGCATGTATATAATAATTTCACATCACTTGTACAGAGAGTGTAGTTTGTGTCCCATTGGAGTGGGTCCAGAATCTGTAGGATATTTATGGTATCCTTAAGGTAACTTTTTTGAGATTATACCAGATTTTGCAAGAAAGAGTCAATATACTGATATAAGTGAGATGACAGAGAGTTTATTCCGGACACTATGGGGCATCCTGGAGGATTTATTGGGTCCTTATGGAGTTTTGGAAGCTGATAGAAGGTAGGTATTTTCGGATGAGTGATGTAAATGAATGCATATTCTTTATCATTTAAGATGCCCATTTGTAATCCTTCTTGTAGGAGTTGTTCCAATTATATTTGATATTGTTGAGTAGGATTTTCTCTTAATAACTCATATGTTTCATTATCTGAAAGTAGAACCTGTACTTCCGCTTCGTATTTTTCATTGTCCATTACGACCACTCCTCCTTTATCTGCCGGTTTCAAAATTATGGTGTGGTCGTTTTTCAATTCTTTCAGGGCTTGTTGTTCTTCTTTTGAAAGACTGTATTTCTTTTCTTCTCTTCCATATAGTGTACTGATGTCCTTCTCCACTAGTTCTTGGAAGGTCCCTATGTGTGGTCCTTTAATTTGGGAGGGAATAAACGTTGATGTTGGCTTTAAATTGCTATATACATATTCACTTTGTGAATTGGTTGGTGTATTTGTTGTGTCTTTGTTACTGAATTTTTTTTTAATGCATAACACTACAGATGAATTTTTGTGTATCTATGTATAAATGAAATTGATCAGCATTTGAATGAGGACAACATTTTAAGCCTTTTGATAGCAATGAAATTTCATATGGTGTTAATGTTCTTTTGCTGAGGTTGAAGATTTCTTCATCTTCGGGTATTAATGTTTTTGGTGGGATATTCATAGTTTTCTTCCTCCCTTTCCTGACACCCCTTCTCCTGGTGAACTTGTAATGTGTTTGTTTTGATGTTCTTGGCCACGATCAACCTGATTCAATCGCACTGGAAGAGCTGCGCAGAGGCTGCACACACAGAATTTTAGCAGCTCAGCGTACACATAGGATCGCACACTTGCATGGCGAAAATACACTCCCACAGCAGGCGGTGACTATCTGAACATAGGACAGCAAAAAACGCAGCCCAGCGATCAGGTCTGAATGACCTCCAATGTTTTTACAAAGAAACAGGTGAAACAACCACACTATGAAGGTGCCCCTGATTGTGCTGCACATAATTTGCATGGTCATTTGTGCAAACATTAAACACGTCACTTTGAGGTAAAGAATGTGACTGTATTTGTCCCACACACTCACTAATATGTTAGTGTATTAAACATTTTTTACATAAAAAGTAAACCAAATCAATTTTCCCTTCTTTTAAGTTTATGTTTTAAATTAACAAATTTGCATGAGAACAGGGTTTAAAGTGTAATATAAATCAATGAACCAAAGAACAGGTTGTTAGCATATTTTATTCTGTCAATACCAGCATATAATGCTGTCAGTCCCTTTTTGTTAAATTGGTGTAGCAAAAAATAACAAATGCCTGAAATAGGCCACAAACACAAAAATAGTGTCAATAACTGTGATTTAGTTTTTTCAGCATACAAATATACAAAAAAGAGTAATTTATTTACAGCATACAAATATGCCAATTAATGCTTTCTTTCAGCATACAAATAATGTATATTAAAAAAAAAGAAACTTCCAGCAGTTTATGCAGCCCCTGGTCTGCAGCATCAACTACCTTGTGCAGGGGGGATGTATGTAATATATGTGCTGGCATATGTCCAGGATCTGCAGTGGCACTGTATACCACTAGCTCTGTAAAGAACCCAGGACTTGGCATTAGACTTCCCTCTCCTAAGCCTGCCCCATACTCTTATTGGCTACTGTAGCTCACAAGAGTCTGTTGGTGGGCTTAGGAGAGGGAAACCTTATGCCAAGTGGTATACAGTGCCGTTGCTGATCCTGGACACGTCAGTACATATATTATATATTTCTACACATGTATGATTATATGTGCTTAGCATTCCTACCATGCACAAGGTAGTCGGTGCTGCAGCCCAGGGGCTGCAGCCGTCACTAGAAACTTCTTTTTAGCATAAAAGTATAACTGTACAACATATTTGTATGTATCTGACCAGGTTAGAGTGAAGAGCATCTTGAACATTCAGCACCACCTCTGGTGTAGTTCTCAACCCTGTGTGGTGTTGGTGTAGTTGAGGGATTAAAACTGGTACTGGTGCTTCATGCTGGCTCAGGGAGGCGGCTAACAATTTGTGCCCACAATGACATAATGTTTTGATTCATGTCCCTAATAACATAGAGTTTGGAACATTCTTAAAAAATTTCCTAAAAACTAGAGATGAATGGGTTCGGTTCATCGAGATCCGTACCCGCCTGAACTTCACGTGGGTTACACGGGTCAGAGGCAGCCTCAGTTCTTCCCGCCTTACACGCAAAATCCGTACGGGGGAAAACGTCATCATCCCGCTGTCAGATTCTCGCGAGATTCGGATTCCATATAAAGAGCTGCGCGTCGCCGCCATTTTCACTCGTGCATTGTCGAGATAGCGAGAGGACGTGGCTACGTTCTCTGCCTGAATAGCCCAATATCAGCTAAATATCAGCTCAATATCTGTGCTCAGTATCAGTGATGCATTGTGGTGACCAGTATATAGTAGTAATAATAATAATAATAATAATAATAATAATTTTATTTATATAGCGCTCTTTCTCCAACAGGACTCAAGGCGCTTTACAGATATCAAAAACAATGCACATGATACAGAGGATTTGAGTAATACAACAATAGATAAGCCACACAGATATAAAAGAAAACCTTAAGCACACAGAAAGCATAATGCAGGATTGGTGCAGGCATTTTGGGTAATAACTTCCAAGGGTTGTGTATTCCACCCTCACAAGGTACCAAGTGCGGCAGCCATCTTGGACGCTCAGCGTAGGATTACCCAGGGTGACATAGTCCACCCCTAGAAGAGATGACACAAAATGGGGGTGATTTCAGAGTCCCACACTTTAGAGTAGGGTTCCATCAAAACAATCAGGCCCATGTATTTTCCATCCCATCCACAAGTGTACCATATGGGGCAGCCATGTTGGGCGCACTTTGAAGGTTACACTGTTGGAGGTGAGCCATACAAGGGCCAAGTTCATATATGGGAAAACTGACACTTATGTAGTAGTATAATGTACCCTGCATGTAGGGCACAATGGCAAGGTGTGCAATCAGTGGAGGTAAACATTACAGGAAAACCACACGGTGGAGTGGAAGCGAGGAATGGAAAAAATAAAACACACAATAGCAGGTAACTAGTGGCAGAAGTAGGATTGGGATAACATTATTTTGATCAGATCTTAGTACGGGTGGGTAGGAGAATGTGGAGGGCATACTCAGAAGCAATGGGGATGTCCCTGCTGAGCCTGGTCCTGGTGCTGTGCCCCCACAGTTTCCTGTTCATCTTGAGGGTTAGGCCCAGGGGCAGACTTGATGTTCTCAGCCAGAGAGGTGGTAAGCCTGGTCCTGGTGTTCTCATGTTTGAGGCGAGGAGAGGCCACATAAAGTTCCAGAGTTTTGTGGTTGTAATGCAGTCCTTCTGTTAATTTGTAAGTTTGCTTGCCTTCTGTTTTCCTTCAGTTTAACACAGGTATAACACTGCTGTTGATTTTAGCTGCCACTTGATAATTAGCCACTTCATAAAATAGCCACTGCGGCATCCTAGGCAATACTGAATAAATAAGTCTACAAACACATGTCCTTTCTGATTACAACCCCCTCCCACACACAGCAACCCTCCACCAAAAGGTGTTAATCAACTACCAAATGTGAGGTCAGTAAACCCCAATCACTATAAGTTTTTGCAGACTATAGATATTAATCCACTTAAAACAATTTTCTAAACATGCAATGTAATGTGCAATGGTCTGCAGTAATTACCAAATAGATCTTTAGCAAGAAAGTAGCAATGGTCTGCACTCTGCAGTAATTACCAAATAGATCTTTAGCAAGAAAGTAGCAATGGTCTGCACTCTGCAGTAATTACCAAATAGATCTTTAGCAAGAAAGTAGCAATGGTCTGCACTCTGCAGTAATTACCAAATAGATCTTTAGCAAGAAAGTAGCAGTGGTCTGCACTCTGCAGTAATTATCAAATAGATCTTTAGCAAGAAAGTAGCAATGGTCTGCACTCTGCAGTAATTACCAAATAGATCTTTAGCAAGAAAGTAGCAATGGTCTGCACTCTGCAGTAATTACCTGTTGACGAAAAGGAGAGACAGGAGTAAATTTTGAATATCAGTTGAAGATGTAACTAATAACATGCAGGTATAACACTGCTGTTGATTTTAGCTGCCACTTGATAACTAGCCACTTCATAAAATAGCCACTGCAGCGTCCTATAGGACTGGCGTCCTAGGCTATACTATATAATAGTACAGTACAGTAGTCCATTGCTGTATTTTGCTGCTCCGTGTCAGTTCTATTATCCTGAACAGTGTTCAATATCTGTGCTCATTATTATCATTGCTGCATTGTGGTGACCACTGACCAGTATACATATATATATATATATATATATATATAGTAGTACAGTACAGTAGTCCAGTGCTGTTCTCGCTGCCCAATGTCAGTTCTATTATCCTGAACAGTGCTCAATATCTGTGCTCATTATTATCATTGCTGCATTGTGGTGACCAGTATATGGTAGTACAGTATAGTAGTCCAGTGCTGTGCTCGCTGCTCAGTGTCAGTTCTATTATCCTGAACAGTGCTCAATATCTGTGCTCATTATTATCATTGCTGCATTGTTGTGACCACTGACCAGTATATAGTAGTACAGTACAGTAGTCCAGTGCTGTTCTCACTGCCAAGTGTCAGTTCTATTATCCTGAACAGTGCTCAATATCTGTGCTCATTATTATCATTGCTGCATTGTGTTGACCAGTATATGGTAGTACAGTACAGTAGTCCATTGCTGTATTTTGCTGCTTCGTGTCAGTTCTTTTATCCTGAACAGTGCTCAATATCTGTGCTCATTATTATCATTGCTGCATTGTGGTGACCACTGACCAGTATATTGTAGTAAAGTCCAGTAGTTCAGTGCTGTTCTCGCTGCCCAGTGTCAGTTCTATTATCCTGAACAGTGCTCAATATCTGTGCTCAGTGTCAGTGCTGCATTGTGGTGACCAGTATATAGTAGTACAGTACAGTAGCCCATTGCTGTATCTTGCTGCTCCGTGTCACTTCTAGTATCCTGAACAGTGCTCAGTATACTGGTCAGTGTCATGTCAGAACAAAATGTTTTGGAGGTTGTGGAGGTGTCTTCCTCAGAGGAGTCTGTACCAGGTACTCAGGATTGCCTTGAGTGGTTTCATCCCATTAGGATGGAGACAGAATGATTGGATAGCCTAGGAAATAAGATTCCTCAGAGTTCATCAGGGCATACTCTATTAAGTTGCTGGAAAAAAGCTACGAAGAATGCTCTAGATATGGATCAGTCCATTTCATCTAGGAGCCCCTCAGCTCCTGATACACAGGTCTTGCAGGCTAACGCGGACATTGATGCCAACACAGGGATCAACACAGAAGTTAGAGGGGGCACTGTGATAGATTGGAATATAAAATTCAGCAATTTATCAATGCCATTAGGGATGTGTTAGAAATACCTATACAAATAGGGTAAAATTCTTGTATGCTAACTGCAAAATTATTAGTGAGATTCCCGGTTTCGGAAAAGTTGAATACCCTATTTGAAAGATCCTGGTTAAACCCAGAAGAGGTTTTTCACATCCCCAATAAAGTACTTAAGACATATCCCTTTCCTGAGGAGGATAGAAGGAGATGGGAGATTCCTCCCATAATGAATATTTCGGTGTCCAGGCCATCAGGGGTAATTGCATTACCTGTACCAGGCTCGGCCTCGTTAAAGGAGCCAACTGACCGCAAGATAGAGACAACTCTAAAATCCATTTACACGGCTACTGTTGCCACCCTTAGGCCCACTATTGCATGCACTTGGGTAGCTAGGGCTATGTTAAAATGGTCAGACAATTTAATAGAAGACCTTGATACAATCCATAGGGATGATGTTGTCTTGATTCTAGGTCACATAAAGGATTCGGCTAAATTCATGGTGAAAGCCATGAAGGACATTGGGCTGATGAATTCTAGAGCATCCTCCATGGCAGTAGCGGCTCGCAGTGGTCTCTGGATCCGTCAATGGAACGCAGACGCCGAATCCAAGAGATACCTCCCCTTCGCAAGTGAGACACCGCTTGGGGACACTCTGAATACAAATCCTTCCACAGCACCACCTGTGAGAAGACGTAACTCTGCTTCTCTGATGCAGTCCCCTTGGGCTGCCAGTTCGAGAAAATTCGGGAGGGCCTACTTCTGCACGAGGCTAGGCCATAAAAAGAGCAGAAAGTCTGCACCCTCTACAGGTGCACGGGTTCAGAGATTGTATTCTACTCCCTTAGCATCATGTCTGACACTTCCGTATATGTCCAGTGGTACTGCCATTTGATATAATTCCCGACATTACTGCCATTTAATTCCAGTGATTTTGTCATTTTCTTCCAGTGATTTGGTCCAATAACGTCACCGTCTGGGGTCTTACCGGCACACTGGGGCTGCGGTGCAGGTTTCACGGGCGTCTGGGCAGCGGCGGAGGTGGGCTGTCGCACCGAGTCTGAGGGCAGCAGTAGCAGCAGTGAGGAGGTCCGCTCGTGGCGGCGGGACGCCGCTGCAGTGGGTCTCTCTTGCTGAGCTGTTTCTAGGAGACCAGGGGCAGTGAGCTGTGTGGCTATGTAAAAGGTCTGCAGTACTGGGCATCGCCATGTTGGAGACCAAGTATGAGACATAGTTCTTGCTTCCTGTTCCTTCCAGCCAATCCAGGGAAACTTCTTCCTATAAAAAGGGGGCTGGTTTAGGACAGGTGCTTCAAGTTACAACCCTGTTGTAGGTGCTTTTGCCCTGTGCTCCCAGGATTCTTGACGTATTCTGGTTACTCCTCACCCTGCTTGGTCGGTTCTCAGTTGCTGCCACAGCCCTGCCGTTCCTAACCTGCTGCTGCCTGTGGAAGCGCTCCTGGAAAACCCGGTCCAGTAAGACCCTTTGGGCACGGTCAGTCCCGGGTCTCCTGCCTCGTCCTTCAAGCCACAAGCCACAGATCTTTGTCTCCAGCCACGTCCTTTAACCATCATCCATAGTCCACAGCTCATTATCTCCAGCCTCGTCTTTCAAACCACAGTCCAGAGTTCTTTGTCTCCAGCCACGTCTTTAACCACCATCCACAGTTCCGCAGGTCATTATCTACAGCCTCGTCTTTTCAAATCACAGTCCACAGTTCTTTTCCTCCAGCCACGTCTTCAACCACCATTCACAGTTCCGCAGTTCATTATTTACAACCTCGTCTTTCAAGCCACAACCCGTAGTTCTTTGTCTACAACTACGTCTTTTAAGTCATCATTCACCAGCCACAGTTCTCTACCTCAGCCCTGTCCACAAGAACTACAATCCACTGACTCTTAGCCCCGCCTACGTTCTTCAATGCCCCTTGTCCCATGAGAAGAAACTATATCCAACCCCCTCGTCTTGTTCATCCACAGACAACTACCTCCTTGGGCAAGTCTCAGCTGCCGGATCCTCAAACCTTGCTAGATGTGACAGTAAGCACTGGCCCAATGGATTCTACGGGTGTTCAGGCCTCAGGAGGTGACAACTGCAGATATCTGGTCCCGTTTGACTTAGCAGGAAACCACCCAATCTCAAATTGTGCAGTTCATGCAGAATATGTCCGAACATCTTGATTCCCTCTGTGTTGCCATGACAACTCCTCAAGTATCTACGTCTGCTCCCACATTAGTGCCCCCGGTTCCACTTCCTCCTGTACCAGTACCACTTCCACACTTACATTTGCCGTCACCAAGTAAGTTCGATGGGAATCCAAAACAATGCCGCGGGATTCCCATCAGCACGAACCAAGGTAGCCTATATAATTTCTTTGCTTACTGGGCAGGTGTTGGAATGGGCTTCACCTTTGTGAGAGAGGACGGATCCCACCCTGTCTAACTATTCTGAGTTCAGACGTCTTCCACCTCATTAGAAATCTTGCACCTGCATCAGGGCACGCATACGGTCAGTCAGTATGTGATCCAGTTTCGTACTCTCTTCTCAGAACTGAACTGGAACGAAGATGCTCTCATTGCAGCTTTCTGGAGCGATCTCTCCGAAAAGATCAAAGATGACCTCGCAACTCAAGACGTACCTGATAAGTTGGATAAATTAATTTCCTTATGCAATAAATTAGACCTGAGGTGCAAAGAACGCTGTATGGAGAGATCGCGGTCAGATCGTCCTAAGCCACAAGTCGTTCTTTCGCAAACACCATCATCTTCAACTACCGAAGAACCCATGCAGATCAATCATTCCCGTCTCTCCACCGTAGAACATCAGAGACGGCAACATGGGAACCTTTGCCTGTATTGTGGGGCATCTGATCATTTTGTTAAATACTGCAGCCAATGTCCGGGAAACGCCCACTCCTAGCTTGTGCCGGAGAGGTCAAGCTAGGAGAATTCTCTGAATTACTTGCCAAGAAAGTCTGTTTTGTTAACTCACCTGGAGCTCCCTTTTTCTCCTCTTCTCATCCCTGCACTACTCGACTCTGGATCCGCCGAAAGCTTCATTACATCAGCTCTGGTTAAACGACCGGGAATACAAACGGTCCGCTTGGATCATACCATTTCAATTACTACGGTGGATGGAAGTCATATTCCTGAGGGAATTATATCCTTTTGTACTATTCCTCTCAAGATGAAGGTCAGAGTTCTTCATTTGGAAAACATCTCCTTTCTAGTAATTCCTAAAGCCTCTCACGAACTGATCCTAGGATTTCCATGGTTAATAAAACACAATCCCCACATAGACAGGCAAACCATGGATGTTCTATCTTGGGGACAAAACTGCTTCCAGAACTGTTTGCCCTCAGTAAGACCCCTCTGTGCTTCCAGCCCTTCCAGACTTCCTGTGGAATACCAGGCCTTTCAAGACGTTTTCAGTAAGCATGGGGCGGACACCTTGGCTCCGCATCACACTTGGGACTGTCCCATTGATCTGGTACCAGGAGAGACTCCTCCGCGAGGCCGAACCTACCCTCTCTTACTCCCTGAGACACAGGCCATGTCGGAGTATATCCGGGAAAATTTGGATAAAGGGTTCATCAGGTTTTCTACCTCTCCGGCCGAGGTGGGGTTTTTTTTGTCAAAAAGAAGGATGGGGGTCTACGGCCCTGTATTGACTATAGAGGGCTCAGCGACATAACAATTAAGAACAGATATCCGTTGCCCCTAATTCCAGATCTGTTCGACCATGTTAAAGGAGCTACTGTGTTCTCCAAATTGGACTTACGAGGGGCCTACAATCTTATACGTAGGCGACGAATGTAAGATGGCATTTAATACCCACGACGGGCATTACGAATACCTGGTAATGCCTTTCGGCCTGTGTAATGCCCCAGCCGTCTTTCAAGAATTTGTTAACTACATTTTCAGAGACCTCCTTTATGACTGCTTGGTGGTGTATTTGGATGACATCTTCATCTTTTCTATGGATCTGAAGACCCATCGAGTTCAAGTCAAAGAGGTTCTAACTCATTTACGGACGTATCAATTATTCTGCAAGTTAGAGAAGTGCACCTTCGAAGTTCCCATGATTCCATTCCTTGGTTACATCCTCTCGGGGCAGAAGTTACAGATGGACCCCACTAAAGTCCAGGCGATCCAGGATTGGTCACTTCCAGCTACCCTTAAGGGGGTTCAATGTTTCCTGGGATTCGCTAACTTCACTGAAGATTTATTCAGAATTATTCCTCTGTCATAGCTCCCATAACCGCATTAACTAGGAAAGGAGCAGATCCTGCTAAGTGGTCTCCGGAAGCTTTGGAAGCCTTTTCATCTTTAAAGGAGGCCTTCATTACCGCCCCTGTCCTTCGACAACCTGATCTCAGCCGTCCGTTCCTGGTGGAGGTTGATGCCTCCACTGTCGGAGTAGGAGTCTCAGCTCTTCGAGGACAAGAAGGTCCATCCCTGTGCGTTCTTCTCGTGAAGATTTTCTCCTGCTGAACAAAATTACGCTATTGGGGAACAAGAATTACTGGCAATTAAGTTAGCCATTGAGGAGTGGAGATATTTGTTGGAGGGAGCCCAGCATCCAATCTCGGTAACCACAGATCACAAGAACCTCCTATATCTACAGTCAGCTCGATGTCTGAACCTATGCCAAGCAAGATGGGTACTCTTCTTTACTCATTTCAACTTTAAACTTAGTTACCGACCAGGTTCCCTCAACAAAAAGGCCGATGCACTATCCCGTTCCCTGAGTTCTGAAGAACCCTCTGGATGTTCAAAAGAACAATTCATTTTGGAGTCCACCTCTTTCTCAGCAACTAATGCCTCTCCACTTCCTCCTCCGGGAAAAATATTTGTTGCACCAAATCTACGCAAGAAACTTCTTACATGGGCTCACTTCTCCTTCATGGGCCATGCGGGCAGTCATAAAACATTGAAATTTATTCAGCACTCCTACTGGTGGCATCACCTCAGGACTGACGTTCAGGAATTCATGGCTGCTTGTCCGAAGTGTGCCCAGCATAAAAGTCCCAAAGGTCCTCCAGCCGGGCTACTTCATCCGTTACCTGTGCTGCATATTTCTATGGACTTTATTACCGATTTACCTGCATCTGGTGGATGAAATACTGTGTGGGTCTTAGTTTATCGATTCCCTAAAATGGCACACTTCGTTCCCCTGGCTAGTTTTCCATCGGCATCCCAGTTGGCAAAATTATTCATAGCAGAGATCTTCCGACTCCATGGTCTACCGCAGGAAATCGTGTCTGATGGAGGTCCTCAGTTGGTGGCCAAGTTTTGGAGGTCCCTATGTTCTGCTCTCGGTATAAAATAAAATTTCTCCTCAGGATATCATCATGGTCAAACAGAGAGAGTGAACCAGGACCTGGAGACATTTCTGCATTTATTCATGTCCTCCTCTCAGGACGACTGGCTGGACTTCCTCCCATTTGCAGAATTTGCCCATAACAATCTCTATCATTCTAATACAAAATCTTCTCTATTTTTCATTAATTATGGTTATCATCCAAAAGTTCCTGACTTCCAACTTCTACCTACGCTCGAGGTTCCTGCCACAGAATCAGCACTTCAACAATTTACCAAAACTTGGAGACAAGTTCACAAGGTCTTGCTTTAGACATCCAAGAGGTATAAGACCTACGCAGATCTGAAGCGAAGAGCTGTACCAAGTCTTAAGGTGGGAGATCGGGTTTGGGTTTCCACACATAACCTAAGGTTGAAGGTTCCTACAAAAAAATTTGCTCCCAGATTTATTGGGCCCTACCCAATCGAAAAAGTATTAAATCCTGTGGCTTACAAGGTGAATTTGCCTCCGCATTTAAGAATTCCTAATGCTTTTCATATTTCTCTCTTAAAACCATTGGTACTTAATCGATTCAGAGCTGCTCTGCCTAAATCACCCAAGATCCAATAAGCACAAGGTGACAAATTTGAGATCCACAAGATCCTCGACTCCCGCAGAAGATATGGTTGCCTCCAGTACCTTGTTGATTGGAAGGGATATGGACTGGAGGAAAGGTCTTGGGTAGAAGCAGAGGATGTCCATTCTCCAAGACTTCTTCGGACATTTCATGCCAAGTTTCCAGCTAAACCTTATAGGTGTCTGAAGTCCACCTGCAAAGGGGGGGTACTGTCAGTGTCCAGGGTTTTACCGGCATGCTGGGGCTGCGGGGCATCTTTTAAGTCATCATTCACCAGCCACATTACTCTACCTCAGCCCTGTCCACAAGAACTACAATCCACTGACTCTTAGCCCCGCCTACGTTCTTCAATGCCCTTTGTCCCATGAGAAGGAACTATATCCAACCCCCTTGTCTTGTTCATCCACAGACAACTACCTCCTTGGGCAAGTCTCAGCTGCCGGATCCTCAAATATTGCTAGACGTGACAAATAATACCATTGATTAGAACAAATAATTCCTGTGATACTGGCTTTTAATTCCGGTGATTTTGTCATTTTCTTCCAGTGATTTGGACCAATAATACCATTGATTAGAACGAATAATTCCTGTGATACTGGCTTTTAATTCTAGTGATTTTGTCATTTTCTTCCAGTGATTTGGACCAATAAATAATACCATTGACTAGAACAAATAATTCCTGTGATATTGAGGTGTTTGTGTCGCTTAGCTAAGCCATCCAGCGACCGCCATCCAGCGACCTTGGTGCACCTCTTTTTTTCTTTGAATCATGTGCTGTTTGGAGACTATTTTTTTAAGTGCCATCCTGCCTGACACTGCAGTGCCACTACTAGATGGGCCAGGTGTTTGTGCCGCCCACTTGGGTTGCTTAGCTTAGTCATCAAGCGACCTCGGTGCAAATTTTAGGACTAAAAATAATATTGTGAGTTGTGAGGTGTTCAGAATAGACTGGGAATGAGAGGAAATGATGGTAATTGAGGTTAATAATACTATAGGATCAAAATTACCCCCAAATTCTATCATTTAAGCTGTTTTTGAGGGTTTTTGTTTTTTAAAAAAACACCCGAATCCAAAACGCACCCGAATCCGACAAAAAAATCTTAAGGAAGATTTTGCCAAAATGCGTCCGAATCCAAAACACGACCGCGGAACCGAATCCAAAACCAAAACACAAAACCCGAAAAATGTCCTGTGCACATCTCTACTAAAAACTAATGTTTGCATTTCTTTGTGCCACTAACATGGTGATATGATTCAAGTATTCTCAACATTATTTCAAATTTAGTTATTACATTTGTATTGAGTCTCCTAGCATTATTAGAGGAAAGGCTGCTGGTAATTTGTGACAATTGTCTCATTTGTGTTTGCATTAGTTTCACGTGATAGTCATGGAATGCTGCTATGGAGGAGAGGAATAGTATCACAAAAGAAAGAAAAGGAATCAGTTCCAAATTGGGTGTATTTTTATCCATTGATACCACAAAATTATATTTTAAAATTACTCTTTAATCAAATCAAACCCTATCTAAAATCTGACTAAAAAATTATGGTAAAAAAAAGAGGTATAAAACACAACGGCTGACAGCATCAGACTAAATTTTAGTCCATAAATAATACTGCACAGGAGACCACAAATAGGTTGAACTTGATGGACAAATTGTCTTTTTTCAACCTTAGATACTCTGTTACTATGTCATATGTCATATACAGTAAGATGTAGGGAATCTTACACATCTGTTAATGTGAAGGAACTATATTTTTCCTAGTAAGATATCGACTACAGATGTAAATCAGACAAAGCCCTTGTATGAATATACAAATTTAAAATAGGATAATAAACAGATGACATGAAGCTTGTTTTTAATATTTTTCTTTATTAACACATTTTCTTTTTTCTACATATTTTTCACCTTTTTTTCTACAAAAAAATGTTTAATACTTAATTCTCATAACCTTGATACAAGGTCATAAAATATGTATTGGAAATGGCAATGACAAGCATAACCTATGTAGAATATGGATACCTTTTAAATGAAATTTTATTAAATAGTCATTTTTAAATATAATTTTGTGGTATCAAGGGATAAGAGTGCACCCATTTTGTAACTGATTCCTGTACTTTCTATCTTGATATTGGTAGCATAATTGAATCACTGGGTAGCACCCAGCAAATATCTGTGTTAGAAGGATCTTTCAGATGCCTTTAAAAAAATTTTTTTCAATACTGGTCATTCCCTTAAACAATATTTCTCACATAGCAAGTACTGTATTTATTTATCTGTTTCCCTAGTGCAGGATTTTCTTTCTATGGTGCAGAGCAAGGCAGAGTCAGCATGTATTTGCTGTTGGCTCTTGTAAGTCTGGACTGGGTGGGCATGGTGTTTGCAGCCATTGTGGTGTAGCTGGAAACATCTCTAATGTTACCATGACATCTTCTTGTGTTTCATCAGGATCAGAGCCGGATTATGGGAGGGGCGACATGGGCGGCTGTACCGGGGCCCCCACACATTAGGGGCCCCCAGAGCCCCCTGATTTTTAAATAGCCACTTAGGAGCTCCAGATAAAGGACACGCCAGCGGAGGCCGCCGAGGAGCTCCGGATACAGCACAAGCTAGTGGCTCAGTCAGTGTCTCTGGGATTTCCCTTCACTATCCCGCGAGACACTGACTGAGTCGCCGGTGTGTGCTGCTGTCACCGGCCAGGCTGAGGTGCGTCCAGGGTGAGTGGGTGTTGGGGGGTATCTTTGGCAGCAATTGGTGTGTGTATGTGTGTGTGTACACATGCTGGTGGGGGGCAAGTATCTTTTGTAGGAAGTTATGTATGTTTACCCACAGGGGGGCGGGGGAGGTGTCTGTCCCAGCAATTTTAGCAGTGGGCCCTCCACACACACATTTGTAGCCCGGAGGGCCCCCACCTGCCTTAATCTGGCCCTGATCAGGATCATCAAGTGGCTGTAATGTTGGGGACCAAGAATCTTGACTATAAAGGAAAACATTTGGTCAGTATGAGTGCATTAATGAAACACGAGGGTACACACAGCAGAATTACCAATTGTGGACTGTAGTCCAAATAAACAAAGTTAAAAAATCAAACAGCTGCCTACCCCAAACAACATAAATTAATGTTCCAGTCCTATATGCAGATGTTTGGTTTTGTGCATCAAATGTAAACAGAATGATGTACAGTATGATGCTTTTAAAATAGTCAAAAAGTCAGACATTTGTGGAGTCAAGCATAGCAAACATGTAGCTGAGCTGAAGCTTTTGTCAGAAGACTGTAAAAAATGTTCTTTTGAGGCAGATTCTTGCCTACTGTATGCTAAACTTCCCCACAAATTTGCCACAAATGATTTCACTTCAGGCATGGAACCCAAAGTTAGATATTTCCAAAGTACTTATTTGCCTAAAATAAAACATGCTAAGGCTTTTATTATTTTTTTGCAGATACTCACTAAATTAGGTGTCTGCAGCAACAGGTCTTGATGTTTGTCCCAACTCCTCACAGAAGGCTGTTGTGGCTGTCTGGTAGATTGGCATGCTGTAGATGGTTCTTAAAGAAATGAAGCATGTGTAACTTGCAAGTGAACAATGGGGTATATTTACTACGGTCCCGATTTTGACCGAGATGCCGTTTTTTCTTCAAAGTGTCATCTCGGTAATTTACTAAGCAAAAATCACGGCAGTGATGAGGGCATTCGTAATATTTTGGAAGTTCTAGGAAAAAATCACGAATCAATACACCATCGGTCAAATACGCCTGCAATTTGGTAGAAATCGGTCATTTACTAAAAAGTGCAAAACACAAACACTGCCGACAATAGACAAACACTGCCGTGCTAAAATACAAATCGTGAAAAAGTGCTAAAAAATAACAGACCTGCTTTTTTATCCCGTGTTTGTATAGGCATGCACGGATCCATGAGATCCGTGTATGTTTATCAGTGGGAAGGGGTGGGAAATGTTATAATTTTTCAAAAAAAAAATGCGTGGGGTCCCCCCTCCTAAACCAAACCAGCCTCGGGCTCTTTGAGCCGGCCCAGGTTGCAAAAATATGGGAAAAAAATTGACAGGGGTTCCCCCATATTAAAGCAACCAGCACCGGGCTCTGCGCCTGGTCCTGGTTCCAAAAATACGGGGGACAAAAAGCATAGGGGTCCCCCGTATTTTTGAAACCAGCACCGGGCTCCACTAGCTGGACAGATAATGCCACAGCCGGGGGTCACTTTTATACAGTGCCTTGCGGCCGTGGCATCAAATATCCAACTAGTCACCCCTGGCCGGGGTACCCAGGGGGAGTGGGGACCCCTTCAATCAAGGGGTCCCCCCCCCAGCCACCCAAGGGCCAGGGGTGAAGCCCGAGGCTGTCCCCCCATCCAATGGGCTGCGGATGGGGGGCTGATAGCCTTTGTGAAAAGTGTTTGATATTGTTTTTAGTAGCAGTACTACAAGGCCCAGCAAGCCTCCCCCGCAAGCTGGTACTTGGAGAACCACAAGTACCAGCATGCAGCGGAAAAACGGGCCCGCTGGTACCTGTAGTACTACTACTAAAAAAATACCCCAATAAAGACATCACACACACACCTTGAAAGTATAACTTTAATACATACATGCACACCAACATACATACATACTTACCTATGTTCCCACGCAGGTCGGTCCTCTTCTCCAGTAGAATCCATGGTGTACCTGTAGAAAAAATTATACTCACATAATCCATGGTTGAAGGCTCCTCTGCTTGTAATCCTTTTGTAATCCACGTACTTGAAAAAATAAAAAAACGGATACCCGACCACGAACTGAAAGGGGACCCATGTTTTAACATGGGACCCCTTTCCCCGAATGCCAGAAACCCCCTCTGACTGATGTCTAAGTGGGTTTCTTCAGCCAATCAGGGAGCGCCACGTTGTGGCACCCTCCTGATCGGCTGTGTGCTCCTGTACTGTATGACAGGCGGCACACGGCAGTGTTACAATGTAGCGCCTATGCGCTCCATTGTAACCAATGGTGGGAACTTTCAGGTCAGCGGTGAGGTCACTTTCGGTCAACCGCTGACCTGAAAGTTCCCACCATCCTTGTTGTTAGGTGCCGGGGTCCGCTTGTCTGCGCGGCCCGGCGCCTAGCAACTAGGGACGCCGTGCGCGTACAGCCGCCGGCTCCCTAGCAACGCTAGACCCCGTGCGCGCTGAGCCGCACGGACCCTAGCAACGGGGATGCCACTGGCGGACCGCGTTCCCCGTTGCTGGGTCCTTTGAATTAATAAGTGCACCTGTTCCCTGGCCGTGCAGCAAGGCAGCTGCACGGCATTTATTCTAATCAGCTCCGTCAGCAGCTGATTGGAGGACTCCTGATTTAATACACTCTCATGGCTTCTCACAGACGCCGGTAATAGCTTCTTGCATGCTGTCTTGTTTGCTGAGAGTCTGTTTCCAGTCCTGCTGTATCCGGTCATTCTGGTTCTCTGAAGTCCTGTACTCGGGAGTTATCATCTCGTCTCTGGAGTCCTGACTGATCACCGTTTATCATCCAGTGGTGTTCGTTAGTCGCGGCTTTGCCGTGTGTAGCGGCTCGGCCGCTTTACCCCTTATATTTTGTGTTTGGAGCATTTGCGGAGGGTTCCGCTTCCACAGGCCCACTCTAGTATTCGGCGGTGCCGGGTAGGAGTATTGGGCAAGTGGATATTTTGGTTGTCCTTTTCCCTGGCGGTTTCTCCGCACATACTTTAGGGTTTTTTAGTTTGCTTGTAGCCCCTGGCCAGGTTGTCTAGTTAGAGGGTGTCAAAGTCAGAAAAATATCTCTATGCACACTACCATATTTGCACCTCACACAGGTCCGTGCTGCGCATGCGTACGCTCTCTCGTACGTGCGCATACTCACAGTCGCGGGCACCCGCAGGCGCACGGTATGCGTATTTACGGTAGAGTTTATGTGATCGTAGCGTGCGACTCAATCATTACATATTTTCACTATATAATGTATTTTGTAGACCATGGTCCCTTTGATAGATTCTGAAAGTTTAGTTAACATAGCATGTTCCTGAACAGAGAGATCCCTCTTTGTATTGTACGAAGGGTCTAACAGGGGTCATACAGTGGTGTTTGGTACCCATCGGAAGAGTATTTAAATAGCAATATTCCGGTGTTGGTTTGGAGCGGATTAATCGCTCGTGCGAATAGTTATGGACATAAGAAGTTTATGTCCATTTACTATTATTTGTTCTTATTTAGTCATGCGGCGGGAAACCCAGTATCCCACCCACCTGAACAATTGGAAGCAGTCACAGCCCACCTGTATGAATCAACCTATGACCTTTTGTTATAATGCGAAGCCGAATTCCTGTGTCCAATGAACAATGAGATTGTAGGGACCATTGAATTGTATTGTGTGTGGGGCATAAATAGGCAGGCCGACCATATCCAGTTCACTCTCTTCAACGGTTCTCATTGCTGATAATCGGGAGCTGGATATCGAGGCGCATGCGATCGTTTCCCCTTGTGCGTAAGTGTTTCTCCGCAACTATATTGATCTTCTTGTTATTGTGGGCCAATCTCTCTCTCTTCTCCTCTTTCTCTCTTATTTTCTCTTAAATAGTAATTGTATTGTATTTCCTGTGTATTTATCTGGTTAGGTAGTCTATGTTATATTGTAGTGTATGATTTGTATTTGTATTAATTCTTTTGCAAGTATATCATTCATAATATATATATTAGGCGTTGGACCCTGAGCACGGTATCTGTGTATTTCTTATAGTGTTAAGTATTCTCAGAGCGTCGGTGACGCTAGAACAGCTTTAAAGGTAATAAGGTTATACTGTGTTGCATTTACACTCTATCATTACACTAAGGATTTACTGCACAATACACTGTTTATGGTTTAGATACAAAGGTTTAACATTGTGAGCATCAGCGCAGCTGGTGATCTCTTCGTGGTCCCGAGCGTCCGCTACGCTATAGCAAATCATTAAGTTAGTCAGCAGCCAATAGCGTGCCTGCCTGTGATCTCTTGGCCGTGAGCGAACGTGACGCTTGAGCGTCTCGACTACGGCTAAGCGATTGTTACGCAACGTGCGTACCCTTACGGTACTTCATACGTAGATAGCGTACAGTGTTCTTAGACCTCATAAAGGGTATTATATAAGATAAATATTTAGCTTTATCAATTGCGGGCTCGTCCTGTCCTTCACATATCTGCACTAGGTAATTTCAGCAGACATTATCCAGCAGCAAAGGGCGGGAGATCATATTCCTCGTAGTGCTGTTTGGATAAGCGTCTGCTTCTCTTAGTAAAGGGTGCAGAAGGAATCCGGGAACCGGAGGTAAGAACAACACGCTAATCTCTTTTAAAACTGTTTATTTTTCTGTCTTGCGTACACACGCACGCACACATATATATCTGCATTTCTTTTTTTTCATTTGTGTATTTTCGTATATCACTCTCCTGTTTGCCAGTTTTATAGTTGATAAACGTGCTAAGAGAGATTTGCTGCTATTTCATAGTTTAAGAGTAAAAAGGTAATATAGTTAAAGTATAGACAAACACAGCTGTGCCTGAGAGACAAGGCGAAGTCAGTGTGGTGTGTGGTAGATGATAAAGGATCATCTACATTGATAAACGTATAAATTGTGTTACGGTGGATCTTTGCTTTGCGTACACGTGTCTCTAACAAAGGACTGAGACTTGCGTACGCAACCCAAGGGCCGACGCACGCAGCGTATATTACGCAACGGAGCGTACGGGTACGCCCACGTAACTCAAATCACAAGTGTTAATTTTTTTTTTCAACGCGATAAATAGCGCAACGCGGTAAATAACGCAAGGCGATAAATCGCGCAAATCTATTTTAACATTCGAAATTTAAATTAACAGATCCTTCTCCTAATTGGTAACACATCTGGTCTAAAGAAAATTTCTGCGCAGAAATAGAAATAGAAACAAAAGTGTATATGTGGTGAGTGAGTGTTTGTTTTTACAATTTTTGAGGTTGAACCACAAGAAAAGTCGAGTTCTTGTGAGGTACATGCGTGTAAGTGACGTACATGGTGGCTAGGGAGGCATCCCTGGTTAAAACATACAATTTGAGCATTAGAGTATAGCAGACCAGGAGGTCATACTGTAACAGACCAGGAGGTCATAGCAGACCAGCAGGTTCAGGTACAGCAGACAAGGAAGTCCGCTATACAGTCCACAGGCACAACACCAAGAAAGGGTTGGTGCAACACCCATATAGGCCATACAAGCTCTGGCTGAAGGAATTCGCAGCCGTAATTTTCGATTCCACTGGTCGCTCCGTACATAAGATTAGTTGCTTATGTGCTGAACGATTGTACCGCACGTAATTGTGTACATTAGTAAACCTGACCGGTACTATTTGTGTACGAAGGTCATAAACGCTATTTGTACATTCTAACGTGATTTGTGTAATTTTTTTTATTTTAAGGGAGGTTCGCTGCTCACTCAGGAACTATCCAACAACCAATAGTTACTGGAAAGAGTAAGTGTTCTTCGGATCACCCTCGCAGGTTCCAGTAAATAGAGGTTCAGGTCGCAGGGGCCCTGGGTCGAGTACGCCAGCACTATATCAGTGTGATCAGGTCGTATTGGTCGGCGTGGGCGAGTGAGTGGGGTACTCGGTAAACCGCCACCGTCAGCCTATTTTGAACATTTTGGTTTGCGTAAGGGTTGGCTGAATAAAGCAACACCTTCGAACTATGGGGGCCACTTGTTCAGGTAGGGGGCGATCAACCTCGGTTCGGGTTGATTCAGTGAACCGACCAGTCGGGTCGGCAAGGTACGTAATGTGTGAGAAATACGGAAGTCACACAGAAGCTTTATGTGATGAATGGGAGAGAATGACAGTACATGACGGGGAGAAATTCCCAAGAGTAGGTAGCTTCAGCACAGAAGTGTTAACGAATTTAAGGAGAAGGATATGTCTCATTAAATCACCAAGAGACGAATCAAACATTACGATTATTTACAGTTGTGGCAACAGGAGGGTGACATACAGAGAGGATTGGCTCAGGCGGCGGGATCTGGCTCGATCAGAAAACTGATAGCCACGGCCCCACCGCCACCATATATATCGGGAGAAAAATTGGTTGCGGAGAATGACGCATTAAGGTGTAACAAACAAACACTTAGCAACTGTGTAAATGTTAAAGATAATGTTAACCAATTAACCAATGCAAGTATTAACCCGTGCAAGTTGTACCCTGTTTTGAACTTTCCTCAGGAGTGTGATCAAGAGGACGAATCGGCAACAATTTCAGCGCTCTCTCTAGCAGCCACCATAGCAGAGACCACAGTAGGCACAGCTCCACCCCCGAGATTAGTAACAAAGGCCCCTAGCGGAGGGATAGGTGAGGTCGTATCAACGGGTAAGTACGGCACCATACACTATGCTGAAACTATTTCACCACAGCCTGTAGAATCTACACAGAATGAGGTTGTTAGAGTTAATCCTGTTAAGGTAATAGTAGTTCCAAATGGGAAAACAGACACTTCAGGAGTCACTCCTGTTAGGAACATTGCCATGTACAGCCCATTTTCCCGAATGGAATTAAGGACCATAGTGTCGGAATTCCCTGACCCTAGAAAAGACTTAGTTGCCAGCCAAAAATACATCAGAGACCTAGGTAACACTGTAGAGCCCAACAATAAAGACTGGCAGATATTGCTGAGAGCATGTTTACCCTCCAATGTCGACGCAGCTCAATTTTTAACTGACTGTGGATTAGATCAGGATGTACCTCTTACAGAAGTGTACAACAAAGACAATGTAAAAAGAATAAGTTTACAGTTAAAGGAGTATTTCCCAGCCGTAGTTAAATGGAACAAAATATTCTCCATTAAACAGAAGGAGTCAGAAACAGCTGCAGAGTATTTTCACAGAGCATTATCAGAAATGGCAAAATACACAGGCATAGAGGACATTAAAACAAACATAAACCATCGAGAAGTAGCAGTATCGGTACTGATGGATGGTTTAAAAGAGTCATTGAAGACTAGGGTACAGACCACACAACCATGTTGGCGAGGTCTGTCTGTGGCTACTTTGAGAGAGGCTGCTATTGATCACGATAGGAACATCACCAGACACAGGGAACAACAAGGTGATAAGTTAATGGCAGTAAGTATACAGGCCCTGACCACAAGGCAGCCTTTGTTTATATCACCAAACCCTGTGGGTAAGTCAAATGTGGTTACTTGTTATTCTTGTCATAAACAGGGACACATGGCACGAGACTGTAGAGTGAAGAATTCACGAAACTCATACCAACCCCCTAGACAACGACACGACACACGACATTGGGATCAGGGTCCGCAGAAACGGAGTTATGAGCCATATACAGGGGAAACAAAAAGATATCCCCCGAACAGAGACTGGTAAGCCTCTGGTAGCTCCCAATTAACTCCATCACAAGTAGTTGCTGCCAGCGGGATTCAGGGAGGTCACCATACCCAATAGGGGTGTGGCCATACCTGTAATCTGCAGCCAGTAAAATTGATTGCAAGCCTTGGAAGTAAACCAGAAATTGCAATCAATGTAGCTGGTAAATCATTAAACTTTCTTGTAGACACAGGGGCGGCCAAATCAGTGATAAATTCGACAGTGGGCATGAGAACCACTGTTAAGACAATTCCAGCCATAGGGGTAACGGGAGTAGTCCAGCACTACCCTGTTAGCAAACCAGCCGAGATTACAGTAGGGCCTTTACATACCAAGCATTCCTTTTTGCTGGCTGCATCGGCACCGACTAATCTCCTGGGAAGAGACTTACTGTGTAAAATGGGGTGCGTCATTTATTGTACTCCTGAAGGTGTATTCTTGGACTTACCTGAGAATCACGCTCAGGAAGTGCGAGACATGTTAGACTCCCCGTCAAAATTAATGTCACATACCATTATGACAAATAGGACTCCCTCCCAAGTAGAAGAAATGACATCTCAGATACCAGAGTCACTTTGGACTAAAGATGGACAGGACACTGGATTAATGGCAAACGTAGCTCCGGTAGTTGTACAAGTAAAAGATGGTAGGATAGCTCCAAAAATCCCACAGTACCCTCTGAAGCCAGAGGTGGAGTTAGGAGTGTATCCCGTAATAGAGCGCTTGCTACAACAGGGCATTCTGGTAAGAACGTCCAGCACTGCCAATAGTCCCATCTTCCCTGTTAAAAAGAGTGGGGGGAGGGGTTACCGGCTAGTACAGGATCTAAGGGGGATTAACAAAATAGTTGAGAGTCAGTTCCCCGTAGTGCCAAATCCAGCTGTCATCCTAATGCAAATCCCTCCCACTGCAAAATTTTTCACTGTTATTGACCTCTGCTCCGCTTTCTTTTCGGTACCTCTGCACCCTGACAGTCAATATTTGTTTGCATTTACATACAGAGGAGTCCAATACACATGGACTCGATTACCACAAGGATTCATAGATAGCCCAAGTATATTTTCCCAGGCTTTGCATGATTGTTTACAGTCTTTCCAACCAGTGAGTGGATCAGTATTAATACAGTACGTGGATGATCTACTACTGTGTTCTGATTCATTGGAAGCATCTCTGAAGGATACGAAACAGCTCCTGTTTCATCTTTCAGACACAGGACACAAGGTTTCCAAAGACAAGTTGCAATTATGCCAAACTAAGGTAAAATATTTGGGACACTGTCTAACACAAGGACTGAGACACCTGACCGCTGATAGAATTCAAGCAATTAGAGACATGACTCTGCCACAAACCCAGCAACAGATCAGAACATTTTTAGGAATGTGTGGGTATTGCCGTAACTGGATCCCAGGGTTTTCCATTCTAGCGTTACCCTTGCAGGAGATGGTCTCCTCAAACAAACCTGATCGGATTTCGCATACAGACGAGTCTGAGACAGCATTTGAGAGACTTAAACAGTGCCTAACGCAGGCACCAGCATTGGGTATGCCAGACTATGGGAAACCCTTTGAACTATACGGAACAGAAAGTGCTGGTTGCGCGGCAGGCGTACTAACCCAAAAGCACGGTGATGCCAGCAGGCCGGTAGCATATTACAGTGCTCAGCTAGATACGGTAGCGCGATCCCTCCCCACATGCTTGCGAAGCGTTGCTGCGATAGCATTGCTAGTAACGAAAAGCGAAGACGTCGTGCTAGGTCACAACCTCACAATTCATACACCACATGCAGTGTCAGCCTTGTTAAATTCTGCCCAAACCAGACACGTCTCATCAGCGCGGTTTACAAGATGCGAATTGGCACTAATGGCCCCCGTAAACATCACCATAAGGAGATGCAGTGCATTAAATCCTGCAACATATCTCCCAGGTGTGCCTGGACAGGCACAAAGGGTGGAGGATGAGAGTGGTGGGGAAGGAGAATTTAATACAAAGGAAGACACACATGATTGTATGGAATATTTGACCCAAAATTTTACCGCAAGGCCTGACATCAGTGACAACCCACTGGAAGATGTAGAACTTACGTTCTACACGGACAGTAGTTGTCATAGACAGTCAGACTCGGGAGACTTGTGTACTGGATACGCAGTCGTAGATGACCAAGGCACCATAGAAGCGGAACCGCTAGGCCCACCTCACTCAGCCCAGGTTGCTGAACTGGTCGCCCTAACCAGAGCATGTGAATTGGCTAAGGGCAAATCAGCCAATATCTACACCGATTCTAGATACGCATTCGGGGTAGTCCATGATTTCGGAGCCCTATGGCGCCTCAGAAATTTCATGATGGCAGCTGGTACACCGGTAGCGCATGCAGCTCACATAAAAAGGCTTCTAACAGCGATACAGGAACCCGACAGAGTGGCTGTTATCAAATGTAAAGCACACACATATAGCCAAGACCCAGTATCACTTGGTAACAGCCGAGCAGACGAAGCTGCTAAATTAGCAGCTGCTACCCCCAGACAGACAGACACCACACAACTGATGGTATTTAATACCATCAACACACAGAAGTTGTGTGAGATGCAAAATTTGTGTTCCACACAGGAAAGGGCAGTCTGGAAGGCAAAAGGATATGGCCAGGAGTCCTCAGGACTCTGGACGGATGGACACGGTAAACCAGTGGCCCCCAGAGCATACCTTCCATGTTTAGCTGAGGCAGCTCACGGGCTGACTCATCTGGGCAAGGAAGGGATGTGCAAGTTGGTAAGAGCATATTGGTGTGCCCCAGGATTTTCATCTCATGCGAGTAAAAGGGCAATGTCATGCCTTACCTGTCTGAGAAAGAACATCGGAAAGGCAATACCTACAGAACCATCTCATATCCCACCTGCCGGCGGCCCTTTCCAGGTAATACAGATTGACTTTATTCAATTACCCCCTTGTCGAAATTTGAAATATGTACTTGTTTGTATAGATGTTTTCTCAAATTGGGTCGAAGCATTTCCAGCGGCCACAAATACCGCTATGTTTACTGCTAAGAAAATTGTGCAGGAATTTGTATGTAGATATGGTATCCCTAGAATTATCGAAAGTGATAGGGGTACCCATTTTACAGGTGATGTCTTTCAAGGAATGTGTAAATTGATGGGAATTGATAGCAAGCTGCACACTCCATACCGTCCACAGGCGAGTGCGAAAGTGAAAAGAGTGAACAGCACTATTAAAAATAAACTGAGTAAAGTGATGGCAGAGACAGGATTGACATGGCCAGAAGCTTTACCCATTGTACTGTACAGCATCAGAACCACTCCCAGGTCCCCTCTTAATCTGTCTCCCTTTGAAATCTTGTTTGGTCGACAACCGCATGTTATGATTAACCCTCAGGATGATTTGAAGTGTAACAATGAAGTGACTGTAAAATACTTGATTAACATGAGTAAACAGTTGAGGAATCAAAATGATAATCTGAAGTTAGTGATTCCTGATTTACCAGATAGTAATTGTCATGACATTGAACCTGGGGATTATGTAATGATACGGAATTTTCTACGCTCAGGTTGCCTTATTGACAGATGGGAAGGACCATACCAGGTCTTATTGACTAGCACTACAGCATTGAAGGTTGCTGAGAGAGAGACTTGGGTTCATTCGTCCCACTGTAAAAAGGTTGCTGATCCAGAGAGGCCCCGTGATAAGGAACAGACGGTAGAGGTTGTATCACTGGAGTGTCTGTTCCAGGAGGATTGAGGCGGCACCTGAGCATTGAAAATCACAAGACCAAAAGCAGTTGTCGATCCCCTGTTCCCTTATATTGTTTTTCTCCAACTTCCCATCCCCTCTCCCTCAAATTATTTTTTTTCCCCCTACTCATTCTTCTCCGTTTCCTCCTACAAGATGGACTTGCCCCAAGAGACTGTGATCCGGATTTTCCTGTTGACCATGATGTTGACCAGAGCAGTCTGTTCCGGCGAGAGTACCATGGAGGTCGAGAGAGGTTCTGGAATGGGTTCTGATGACAGAGATGGAGGCGTAGTTTTCCAAGAACAACATAATCAACAAGCAAAGGCGAGTATCAGAAAACGATCCGATAGCATTGACCATAGAAGGAATTGTGAAGGATTGTTAGCTGAAGAAAACTGTATCTGTCGGCTCTGTAACAATGTCATTGAGGATGGGTGCATAAAGAAATGCCAATCCAGTTTTAATATCCATATGGACCGGCATCCATTGAGTGACTATCACTCCTTAGTGGGTAGTGTGTTAAATAAAACAGATTGTTGGGTATGCTCTCAAGTACCTCAAGGTCATAGCAAATCAGGGCTAGTACCATTTCCTTTAACGTTAGGGGAGGTACTTGAGTTAAGTGGTGGGAGACCGGTGGACAGGAGGTTTAATATCTCCAGCCCTCCTAGTTTGAAGCTCCACCAATACCATGTGGATAGGTCCCTATTATGTTTTAACATCTCCAATCCCCGAAAGCCGGGAAATTGGGAAGTGTCATGGAGTAATCAAACCATGACCTTTTCGCATAGAGCAGATAGAATGCCTACAGATACAGAGCTTATACGCCACATAGCCAGTAGAGGAAAATCTTTCCGGTATAGGTATACCTTAGGAAATAGGATTACGAGAGTTGGAGAGGTATCACCAGGATTCTGTGCACATATCATACAACCTGATACGTGTACTAAGCAGATGGAAGAATTAGGGTTAGGAGATTTCACATGGAAGGTGTGTAATATGGTTATGTCCTACTCCGTCCCATATGTTCTCCCCGATGATGCATATTTCATATGCGGGAGAAAGGCGTATAAGTGGCTTGCCCCAAACTCTGAAGGATTGTGTTATATTGGAAAAGTACTGCCTGAAGTAATGACTGTATCACATGACAAAATGAAAGACATACACCGTGTTGCCCAAACTCCTTATACTCACACCCATTACGAGCACGTAGTTAAACGGCACCTGATAGAAAGAACAGAGCATCCGGCCTCTGACATGATCCATGAATCCACCGGGATTCAGTTTCTAATCGCGTTAGATATCACTCGCACCGCTAGAGGAGTGTTGAATTATAAATACATATCTGCGCTCGCCAATTTGTTAGATAATATCACTGAAATGTATGATGACACGTTTAGGTATACTGGAAGAGAACTTCAGGCTTATAAAACAGAACTGGTACAGCATAGAATGGTTCTTAATTACCTCACAGCAGTGACAGGCGGATATTGTGTCACACTGGCAACACAATACGGCGTGAAATGTTGCACATATATTACGAATAGCACCGAGGACCCGGTCGAGGTCATAGACCAAAAGATGGACGATATTCTCCAACTGAAGTGGGAATTTCGCAGGAGACACAATCTCACTCTTGCTGCTGTAGGTAATGAGCTGACTGGTTGGGTGTCATGGTTGAACCCGCGAAATTGGTTCTCTGGTTTAGGAGACTGGGCTCAAGGAGTCATAATGGATGTTGGGAAGTTTCTCCTATGTATCTTAGGTGTTATCATAACGATTGGTTTGATATTTAGATGCGGTCAGGCTTTAATGAGGTGCAATCGTCGTACTAGGGTAATGAGTTTAAGGAGTGAGGAAACTGTAATTCCAATGGACTTGATTTATGACCCAAATGTAGAAACAATGATGTGATGAAAATGCGATTTCTACGGTCCGTTTCTTTCACCTGTTTTTCCGTTTCCTCCAAGGTAAAAAGACCCACTTGGACGAGGAATTTGATGAGCCGATATACGGACAACAGAAGGATTAAAGAAGAAGTTTTGACAACCTGATACACAGATTTTTGATGAACTATGCCATGGATCCCCAGTTTCCCTAGAAATTTTAAAATTACGCTAGCCCAACACTTTTGTAAATCTATGGACATTGACAGCTTTTGCTCGCACCTTATGGGCAAAAGCACAAAGAAGACTGCATTCAACAGACACCAAACAAGACCTCAATCAACGAATGTACATTTACCTGACATAGAATACCACCGCATTTACCGTAATTATGTCTTTTCTTCATTTCTACAACCCTCAGGTAATGACACACATAGTCGATAGGGAATACAGGCACAGATATCAGCAATCACATATCACCCCCATTCATGTATCATCAACTAAAATGTGCTCCCCCATTTTGTTACAACCAAAGCCGAAAAGAGCTCGGTAAAGTTTGACAGCCCATCCACAGACCCGTACCACGGGATAAGAAGGAATTCAAATGTATACTTCGCAATACCTCGAAGCTTGATTTAAAACACGTACGGCACGATGATACATGACCCCCAAGCACGGATTCATACACACATGCTTCTGCTATCTCACTAGGTCATACCCTTTTCCTACCTTCTCCTCTCCTCCCCTACCCAACCATGTAAATGTATTAACCCCTGACATATATTTTTCTCTTTTTGAAATGTTTTAGAAGGTGGCAGTTATTGTTGACTGCCAAAGGGTGGACTGTCAAAGTCAGAAAAATATCTCTATGCACACTACCATATTTGCACCTCACACAGGTCCGTGCTGCGCATGCGTACGCTCTCCCGTACGTGCGCATACTCACAGTCGCGGGCACCCGCAGGCGCACGGTATGCGTATTTACGGTAGTGATGAGCGAGGTTCGGTTTTACTCGGTTTTACTCGGTTTTACTCGGTTCTCAAAACGGCATCTTATTGGCTATCCAAAACACGTGACATCCGTGAGCCAATAAGATGCCGTTTTGAGAACCGAGTAAAACCGAGTAAAACCGAACCCGCTCATCACTAATTTACGGTAGAGTTTATGTGATCGTAGCGTGCGACTCAATCATTACATATTTTCACTATATAATGTATTTTGTAGACCATGGTCCCTTTGATAGATTCTGAAAGTTTAGTTAACATAGCATGTTCCTGAACAGAGAGATCCCTCTTTGTATTGTACGAAGGGTCTAACAGGGGTCATACAGTGGTGTTTGGTACCCATCGGAAGAGTATTTAAATAGCAATATTCCGGTGTTGGTTTGGAGCGGATTAATCGCTCGTGCGAATAGTTATGGACATAAGAAGTTTATGTCCATTTACTATTATTTGTTCTTATTTAGTCATGCGGCGGGAAACCCAGTATCCCACCCACCTGAACAGTTGGAAGCAGTCACAGCCCACCTGTATGAATCAACCTATGACCTTTTGTTATAATGCGAAGCCGAATTCCTGTGTCCAATGAACAATGAGATTGTAGGGACCATTGAATTGTATTGTGTGTGGGGCATAAATAGGCAGGCCGACCATATCCAGTTCACTCTCTTCAACGGTTCTCATTGCTGATAATCGGGAGCTGGATATCGAGGCGCATGCGATCGTTTCCCCTTGTGCGTAAGTGTTTCTCCACAACTATATTGATCTTCTTGTTATTGTGGGCCAATCTCTCTCTCTCTCTTCTCCTCTTTCTCTCTTATTTTCTCTTAAATAGTAATTGTATTGTATTTCCTGTGTATTTATCTGGTTAGGTAGTCTATGTTATATTGTAGTGTATGATTTGTATTTGTATTAATTCTTTTGCAAGTATATCATTCATAATATATATATTAGGCGTTGGACCCTGAGCACGGTATCTGTGTATTTCTTATAGTGTTAAGTATTCTCAGAGCGTCGGTGACGCTAGAACAGCTTTAAAGGTAATAAGGTTATACTGTGTTGCATTTACACTCTATCATTACACTAAGGATTTACTGCACAATACACTGTTTATGGTTTAGATACAAAGGTTTAACATTGTGAGCGTCAGCGCCGCTGGTGATCTCTTCATGGTCCCGAGCGTCCGCTACGCTATAGCAAATCATTAAGTTAGTCAGCAGCCAATAGCGTGCCTGCCTGTGATCTCTTGGCCGTGAGCGAACGTGACGCTTGAGCGTCTCGACTACGGCTAAGCGATTGTTACGCAACGTGCGTACCCTTACGGTACTTCATACGTAGATAGCGTACAGTGTTCTTAGACCTCATAAAGGGTATTATATAAGATAAATATTTAGCTTTATCAATGGCCTCTTGTTATCATCCTGTCTCGGACTTCCCTTTGTCTCTCACTAAGACCGGGGGGCATCGGAGTTGGGCAGACATAATCCGTCCTTCAAACGCGGCTGCCAAGGGCTCAAGAAACCATAGTCTCGCAAGGGATTTCTGACAGCACGGATGAGACAACAGAGTTAGGGCGCCAGGGGCTATTGTTCTTTCCTATTCCCTTCCCCAGCATTTCCGTTCCAGTGCTCCGGTCCTTGCCATAAGATCTCCTCTGACCAGGAGTGCTGGAATCATAACATTATTACCGGCCATACCAAAACTTAAAATTAAACGGGGTTTAATTTTTTCTCATTCAGTTTTGTGAGAGTTTATCGGCCTCATGAATCCAACAGGTTTAGGGCCAAATCCTGGTCAGCTCTTAGTCAGCCAGATTCAAGAACTTACTCAGATGGTTCAGGATCTTTCTCTTCCGGTGAAGTCGCAGGAAGATCTTTTGCGAGCTTCCCCGAAGGTAGTCCGAGAACCAAAGATGCATTTGCCTGACGGTTTTTCTGGTGATAGAAAGGAGTTTTTTAATTTTAAAGAATCCTGTAAACTGTATTTTCGTTTAAGACCAACTTCCTCGGGTACTGATTCTCAGCGGGTCGGGATTATTATTTCTTTGCTCCAGGGGGATCCTCAGACCTGGGCATTTGGTTTAAAAGCAGAGGATCCAGCATTGTTGTCAGTTGACGCTTTTTTTGGGTCTTTAGGGCTCTTGTATGATGACCCTGATAGAGAGGCGTCCGCTGAAAGTCAGCTGCGCGCTCTCAGACTGGGTAGGAATCCTGCGGAGGTTTATTGTACGGAGTTTCGCCGTTGGTAGAACGACTGTGGCAGGAATGACCCAGCCCTGCGCAGTCAGTTTCGCCTCAGCTTATCAGAGTCTATAAAAGACAGTCTCCTTCAGTACCCCGCTCCTGAGACTCTCGATAAGCTCATGGAGCTTTCTATTAAGATTGATCGTCGTCTCAGAGAGCGGAGGGCTGAAAAAGGAGCACCTGTAAGGTCAAGTCCGTGTGTATATTCCATTCCTGAAGACGTAGAGGAGCCCATGCAGATAGGTCTCTCCCGGCTGTCTCCTGAAGAAAGAGCCAGAAGGCAAAATTCTGGTCTTTGTCTGTACTGTGGGGGTAAGGGACATTTTGCTCGTAATTGTCCGAACAAGTCGGGAAACGCTTTGACCAGGTGAATTGTGAGGGGGTTCACCTAGGTCTGCAGCTTATCTCCTCGAATAACTCCCTTTTAGTCCCAGTTAAAGTTTCCTTTGGCAGCCTCAGTTCTTCGGTGTCGGCTTTTGTCGACAGTGGAGCTGCAGGAAACTTTATGGAATTAACTTGGGCTAAAGCCTTAGGCATTCCTCAGTTACATTTGGGTAGGTGTGTCACCATGCATGGCTTAGATGGGAGTCCGCTTTCCAATGGGGTTATCTCTCTCTGTACACCCCCGGTACTACTTACTGTAGGAGCTTTACATTCCGAAAAGATCGAGTTCTTTCTTACACATTGCCCAGCAGTTCCAGTTGTTCTGGGTCACCCTTGGCTGGCCTTTCATAATCCCACCATTGATTGGCGGTCGGGGGAGATTTCACAATGGGGTACCTTTTGTGATAAGGAATGTATTACGTTACCAGTCAGAGTAGCAGCTACCATTCCTGAACTCATTCCTGTGGAATACCAGGAGTTTGCTGATGTTTTCTCCAAAGGCAATGCGGACATTCTGCCTCCCCATCGGCCTTATGATTGTGCTATTGAGCTAATTCCTGGTGCCGCATTGCCAAAGGGAAGATTATATGCTTTATCCAGGCCAGAAACTGCGGCCATGAATGATTATGTTAAGGAGAGCCTAGGGAAAGGATTTATTAGACCATCAAAATCTCCTTTAAGTGCAGGCTTCTTCTTTGTGGAGAAAAAGGATGGCTCGCTTAGACCTTGCATTGACTTTAGAGCCCTGAATAAGATCTCAGTTAAAAATACTTATCCTTTGCCGCTGATTTCTGTACTCTTTGATCAGTTACGTTCGGCTGTGATTTTTTTCTAAAATTGACCTTAGAGGAGCGTACAACCTCATCCGAATCAAATCTGGAGATGAGTGGAAGACGGCCTTCAGTACTCAGTCGGGTCACTATGAGTACTTGGTGATGCCGTTCGGCTTGTCTAATGCTCCAGCAGTTTTTCAAGACCTCATTAACGATGTGCTCCGTGACTTCCTAGGGAAATTCGTGGTCGTTTACTTAGACGACATCCTGATTTATTCTGAATCAATGAAACAACATGTTACCCAGGTGCGTCTGGTTCTTCAAAAGTTACGTGAGAATCATTTATATGCCAAGCTGGAGAAGTGTGAGTTTCATGTCACGGAGGTATCTTTTTTAGGGTACATTATTTCCCCTCAGGGATTTTCCATGGAACCAAAGAAGCTCCAGGCCATCCTTAGTTGGGCGCAACCCACCAATTTAAAAGCAATTCAGCGCTTTTTAGGGTTTGCGAATTATTATAGGAGGTTCATTCATTCTTTTTCTGACCTGGTTGCTCCCATTGTAGCTCTGACAAAGAAAGGAGCAGATCCTACCAATTGGTCGCGTGAAGCTGAGTTGTCCTTTCGGGCCCTGAAACAAGCCTTTGTCTCGGCTCCAGTCCTCAGACATCCCAATCCGGATTTGCCCTTTGTTGTGGAGGTTGATGCCTCGGAGGTTGGAGTGGGGGCTATCCTTTCTCAAAAGGATCCGGAGTCTCTGGAGTTACATCCTTGTGCCTTTATGTCCAGGAAATTCTCCTCCGCTGAATCCAACTATGACGTTGGTAATCGGGAGTTACTGGCGATAAAGTGGGCTTTCGAGGAGTGGAGGCATTGGCTGGAGGGAGCAAAACATACTATTTCTGTATTGACTGACCATAAAATCCTGCAATACATCGAATCGGCTAAGCGGCTTAATGCCCGGCCGGCACGTTGGGCTTTATTTTTTACTCGTTTCAAATTTATAATCACTTTCAGGCCTGGTTCCAAGAATACCAAGGCTGATGCCCTGTCACGCAGCTTTCTTCCGGTTCACAATAACAGTCCTGTTACTCCCATACTTCCATTTTCGGTCATCTGGGCAGGCCTCACACAAGATTTATTTACCCAGTTAAAACAGCTTCAACACCAAGCTCCTGGAAATACTCCTGCTGGTCGTCTTTACGTCCCTGAGTTTTTGAGAGCTACTGTTCTAACTGAATTCCATGATAACAAAGTTTCCGGGCATCCGGGAATCTCTAAGACTTTAGAGTTAGTCTCCCGCTCAGTATGGTGGCCTGGTCTTTCTAAAGACGTTAAGGAGTTTGTTTTTTCATGTCAGGTTTGTGCACAGCATAAGGTTCCCCGTTCCTTGCCTATCGGGCAACTTATGCCCTTAAATGTCCCTCTCAGGCCATGGTCTCATATTTCCATGGATTTTGTGGTTGACCTTCCCCTTTCAGCCGGATTCCGAGTCATATGGGTGGTAGTGGACCGTTTTAGCAAGATGGCTCATTTCATTGCTCCTCCCCGACTGCCATCTGCCCAAGGGTTGGCAGTTTTGTTTCTCCGCCATGTTTTCAGACTTCATGGGTTGCCTACTGATATTGTTTCTGATCGGGGTCCACAATTCATCGCACAATTCTGGAAATGTTTTTGTGCGTCATTAAAGATGAAATTGTCGTTAACATCCGGTTACCACCCACAATCCAACGGGCAAACCGAGCGAGTTAACCAATCATTGAAACAGTATTTGCATTTGTATTCAGCCAAACTCCAGAATGATTGGTCCGTGTTTCTTCCGTTGGCGGTGTTTGCTTACAATAATTCTTGTCATTCCTCCACTAAAGTGTCTCCATTCTTTTCAGTTTTTGGTTTTCACCCCAGAGCCAATTCTTTTTTTCATCGTTCCTCAGTCTCCTCGCTAACCTTAACCTCCCATCTCAGAGCCATTTGGAAAAAAGTGCACCTTGCTCTCAGAAAAGCGGCCTTTCGAGAGAAAAAAATTTCTGACAGGCTCCGACGTCCTTACACTTTTAAGGTGGGAGATAGGGTATGGTTGTCGACTCGTAACATCAGGCTTCGACAATCCTCGGCTAGATTGGGACCCAAATTTATTGGGCCATTTCTTATTATTAAAAGAGTCAACCCAGTTGCCTTCCGGTTACGTCTACCAAGATCTCTCAGGATTGGAAATACGTTTCATTGCTCCCTGTTGAAACAATACGTTTCTTCCAGTAGATTTCCTCGGAGGATCTCTCAGGGTAGATCTCCGGTGGATGTACAGGGACAAAAGTAGTTCTTGGTGGAGAAGGTTCTCGATTCCAAATTGTCCCGAGGGCGGCTTTATTTTCTGGTTCACTGGAGAGGCTATGGTCCGGAGGAAAGGTCTTGGGTCCTGGATAAGGATCTTCATGCCCCGAGGCTCAAGAGGGCATTTTTTCGGGAATTTCCTCGGAAACCTGGCTTTAGGGGTTCCTTGACCCCTCCTCAAGGGGGGGGTACTGTTAGGCGCCGGGGTCCGCTTGTCTGCGCGGCCCGGCGCCTAGCAACTAGGGACGCCGTGCGCGTACAGCCGCCGGCTCCCTAGCAACGCTAGACGCCGGGCGCGCTGAGCTGCATGGACCCTAGCAACGGGGACGCCACTGGCGGACCGCGTTCCCCGTTGCTGGGTCCTTTGAATTATTAAGTGCACCTGTTCCCTGGCCGTGCAGCAAGGCAGCTGCACGGCATTTATTCTAATCAGCTCCGTCAGCAGCTGATTGGAGGACTCCTGATTAAATACACTCTCAGGGCTTCTCACAGACGCCGGTAATAGCTTCTTGCATGCTGTCTTGTTTGCTGAGAGTCTGTTTCCAGTCCTGCTGTATCCGGTCATTCTGGTTCTCTGAAATCCTGTACTCGGGAGTTATCATCTCGTCTCTGGAGTCCTGACTGATCACCGTTTATCATCCAGTGGTGTTCGTGAGTCGCGGCTTTGCCGTGTGTAGCGGCTCGGCCGCTTTACCCCTTATATTTTGTGTTTGGAGCATTTGCGGAGGGTTCCGCTTCCACAGGCCCACTCTGGTATTCGGCGGTGCCGGGTAGGAGTATTGGGCAAGTGGATATTTTGGTTGTCCTTTTCCCTGGCGGTTTCTCCGCACATACTTTAGGGTTTTTTAGTTTGCTTGTAGCCCCTGGCCAGGTTGTCTAGTTAGAGGGCCTCTTGTTATCATCCTGTCTCGGACTTCCCTTTGTCTCTCACTAAGACCGGGAGGCATCTGAGTTGGGCAGACATAATCCGCCCTTCAAACGCGGCTGCCAAGGGCTCAAGAAACCATAGTCTCGCAAGGGATTTCTGACAGCACGGATGAGACAACAGAGTTAGGGCACCAGGGGCTATTGTTCTTTCCTATTCCCTTCCCCAGCATTTCCGTTCCAGTGCTCCGGTCCTTGCCATAAGATCTCCTCTGACCAGGAGTGCTGGAATCATAACACTTGTCTGAATTAATTACTTTACACAGTTTAGTATTGTCTGGGAAACTTGACACTGTGCTTTCCAGGCCCACTCCTAGGTCATTAAATAATATATGTTAAACTGCAGTGGCCCAAGTACTGAACACTGCGGTATTCCACTAAGCACTAAGACCCCTTCAGAGAACATCCCATTAACCACCACTTGCTATTCCCTGTTGTACAGCCAATTGCTCACCAAAGTACAATTAGTGTATCCTTCTCCAAGCTCTCTTAATTTGAAAATTAGTTTCTTAGATGGGACTTTGTCAAAGGCCTTAGCAAAGTTCCATAAGAACCCTGAAGTGAAGTCCATCTGGCCCAGGATATTTATTTATCCTAATTTTACTTAGTCTCTCCTGGACTACTTCCTCATTTAGCCAAGTACTTACAGTAGCAACTGGACATTATCATAGCTTATGTTGTGCACTGCTCCCACCAACCGGTCCTCTCTCATGAATACAGATGAAAATAATTATTCAATAAATCTGTTTTTTCCCTATCATCATTAAGCAAGACGTCCAACTTGCACTTTAATGGTCCAATATTCTCCCTTTTTAATCTTTTACCATTTATATACTTAAAGAATTGTTTCGGGTTTGTTTTACTCTTCTTGGCGATTTGTTTTTCGTTTTCTATTTTAGCTGCTCTGATTTCTTTTTTTTTCATTTTTTGTTACATTCCTTGTGGTACTGGAATAATTCTGCCTGTCCAACAGACTTAAATGCTTTGAAAGCATGCGTCTTTTATCTATTTGTTCCTTGACCTTCTTAATAAGCCACATCAGTTTGAATTTACTACTCCTGTTTTTGTTGACCTTGGGAATGAACAAATGAGTGTACTTATTGAGCAAAGTTGTAAAAACATCCCACATTTCAGCCGTATTCTTACCATGAAATACAATTTCCCAATTGATGTCCTTCATTGCTTGTTTCAGCAAGTTGAAATTAGCTTTTATAAAGTTAAAAGTCTTAGTTGACCCTTATAGTGTTGCTTTTGAAAGCTGATGTAGAATGTTATCATATTATGATTGCTAGTTCCCAAATTCTCCCCTACTTTAGTATTTGATATTATCTCCACATTATTAGTTAGTACTAGGTCCAGTATAGTCCTAAGTCTAGTTGGTTCCTCGATTACCTGGGACAAGTAATGATCTTTTAGCATGTTTAAGAACCTGATACCCCTAGCTGTTTTTACAGTTTCGGTGTTCCAATTTATGTCCAGGTAATTAAAGTTACCAAGAATAATGACCTCTCCCATTCCTGCAGCTTTTTTGATTTCCTGCAAGAGTTGTAATTCATCAGATACACTAATATCTGGCAGTTTGTAGCATATCCCTATTAAAAGCTTTTTTTGTATCTTTACCCCCATTCGAACTCTCAACCCATAACCCATAATGACTCCATGTTGTTTCCAGTCCCCACGTAAATAACCTCAGTTTTGAGACTGGCTTAACATAATGACAACTCCCCTCCCTTTTTATTAGTCCTATCTCTCCTGAAGAGAGTGTACCCCTGCAAGTTTGCTACCCAGTCGTGAGAGTCATCCCACCATGGCCAGTATTTACTAAAAATCCGAGTTTGGCCGATTTGTGTTTTTTTTTCTAAGTCCCAATTCAGGAATTCACTAAGCACCAATCTCGGCAGTGTCTGGTCTATTCGTAATGGTTTGAATGACAACGTTCCGAAATACGAATGAATAGACCATCGGTCAAACGCGGCTGTTATTTCATAGAGTACGGGAATTCACTATTCATTCGTATTTGGGTGTTAGTCTCTGAGTGCTCAAATGCGGTCGTATTTTTTTGCGATTCGTTAAAAAAAGTGGCAAAAAAATAGACCTGCTTTTTTCAGTCGTGTTTACATGTGTTGCAAATAAAAAATCACTCACACATGAATTAGGATGCCTATAAAAGGATGTTAGGCCCATTTCAATACACCTACACTCAGAAATGGCAGCAGGGCTGTGGGCCAGTGATCTTTTGTGTGCTGTGGGATTCCTCAGACTCAGACATCAGCCTGTAAGCACCCAGGGCCGAGAAACTGAACATGGTCAGCAGGTTGTACAGGTTCCGCGGAGGCTGCGCAGGCCTCGTTTTTTTAGGGGGCGTTTAAACTTGAACACATTGTCCGATGATAAGGTCATACAGATGTTCCGTCTAAATCGTAACAACATTTTCCATCTGTATGACCTTGTCAAACTGGGCCTAGACCCTGAGACAGCACGCTCTCGCCCTGTCTCAGGCCTGCACAAACTCCTGGCTGTGTTTCACTTTATGGCTACTGGCAGCTTTCAGGCTGTATCTGGGGATGTCATAGGAATCTCACAGCCCTAATTTTCAAGAATCTTAACACAGGTGATGTATACCTAATGACCTCTTCTGTTTTGTGTTTATTTTAATTTCTCGGTGGCCAGTTCTGTCCTAAAATCTCATGTTTATTGTTCTTTAACATGTTCACACAGGTGTTGGCTGTTTTGCAGCCCCACATCGAGGCCTCAATCTGCTTCCCTACCCAGGAGTCTCAATGGCATGTCGTCAGGGTAGATTTCTATGAGCTGGCTGGCATGCCCAATGTGCTTGGAGCCATAGATTGCACACACATTCAGCTGAGACCACCTAGGGGCAGGCAGCACATATATACAAACTGCCATTTCGAACACTCCACAAATGTGCAGGTGGTTTGTGATGCAAATCTCAAAATAATGAGTGTTGTTGCTGGTTACCCTGGGGGCTGCCATGACTCCTTCATCCTCAGTCAGTCATCCCTCTTTGATAAGTTTGAGGATGGACAAATGCCAGATGGATGGCTGCTGGGTATGTAATTTGATAAGTGTAGGCCTGCGTATACTTTGTCCAAATACAGATGCAAATATATTAACCTGTAGAAGGCATAAAGAAGTTAGAAACCAGTGATCTGTGCAAGGTGATAAAGGCACCCGCCAATCTGCTCCAATATGTAAATTAACATTTAGGAACAGATTGTCTGCTGCCTTTATTACCTTGCACATATCATTGGTTTTTCACTTCCTTATGCCTTCTACAGGTTAATACATCTGCCCCACAGTGTGTTACTTATGTGCTGCTGTATCTTAACATGAATCACGTTACTATATCTGTCTTTTAGGTGATGGAGGATATGGCGGTTTCTCTTGGCTTCTAACTCCATTGTCCCGACCTGATACCCCTGCTGAACACAATTACAATAATGCACATAAGTCCACGCGGAATGTGATAGAAAGATGTTTTGGTGTGCTGAAATCTAGGTTTCAGTGTCTGGATAAGTCTGATGGCCTTTTGTTGTATAGTCCCTCCAAGGTGACTCAAATTGTGTTCTGCAGCTGCTTTCTTCATAACATGTGTTTGCAACAACATCTGCCACACGTTGAGGATGAGGAGGAGGAGGAGGAAGAAAGCAGCCAGCAAGCAGAGGAATTAGAGACATCTGGTGATACTTGGAGTACTGATGTAGGGAGGCAGGTTAGGCAACAGATCATCAATCACTATTTCTAAGGTAAGCTTGGTTTGCATATTTCATTTGTTGTGTATTCATAAATAGATGTTTTGCCTTTTTTACCAAAATCCATTACTCAGAATGTGTCTGAACTCCTTGACACATACAAACATACCCTCGCTATATGAAAAACAAATGTCGCATGTGTATTGTGTGTATTTTTAATCTCAAAACAACAGATTATGAGTGGCATGCATTAAGTCTGGATAAGTGATCGTAAACTTGCAGTGCTAATTTCTTACAAGCCCACATCATCCATTTAGTATTTCACTTTATCATTGTGTGTAACGTCCTAATGCACAGGTTCACAAACTCGGCCCTCAGGACCACACACAGTGCATGTTTTTCTCGTAACCCAGTAGAAGCACAGGTGTATGAATTACTCACAGACATATGTTAAAAGGTTCACAGGTGGAGCTAATTATGTCACTTGTGATTCTGTGAGGAGACCTGCAAAACATGCATTGTGTGGTTTCCTGAGGGCCGAGTTTGAGAACATGTGTTCTCAAAAAACACTCCTCACCATATAATATGTTAGCCTTGAGGAATACATGTGTCCCTATGTGTGATGCACCATCATATTTAAGACTCACAAACTTACTGTAATCAGGAATAATTTATTTCCTAATGTTTGATGCTGTAAACTTGATGATGTGTAAGTAAATACACAGTTTGCCACACATATACATTATTGTACACAGTTTTTGTTTTTTGTTGTAAAAGTACATATTTGTTTGTTTCAGCATCATGTGTAAAAACATGCTTGATAATTTTTTACACACACAAACATGTCCCAACAATACTGACATTCATTTGGACAATGTTTTTCAAACAAAACAAAGGCAACATATTACAAGCTTTTTACGCAACTCAATTGTGTTCTTCTTGTAATGTTGTATAGATAAGATAGCTAAGATATGTATCACTAACATTGTAATTTGGATTGTCTGCAGGCAAAGAGAATGATTGGAATCTAGAAAGAGTAATGATTAGAAAAAAATCAAGTGGTCAGTTTACTTACTGCTAACATGTATGTGTGGCTCCATCAACATTTCCCTCCTCCAATACCAAAAAAAAAATGTTAATTAATAAATGTGCTTACTAAATTTATGTTTTTTTTGGCCCACTTATAATTATTGATGTTGAAAAAAGGGTCAAGGAGCTAAGTGTTATATTTTTTTAGCAACAAAAACACTTGCTAACTATTTTGAGTTACTTATCACAAATGTCTAACTTGTTTTTTTTCACGTTTTTTTGGGTGGCTGCTTGTCCTGCCCTTTGCCTTTAGCACTGTCATGTTGTCGTGATCTGGTGGACCATCTTGGTGGTGATGAGACTGGCGTGATATTTGGAGTAGTCGTACCAGAACTGCTGCTTGTTTGCTGTTGGTGCATGCATCTGAGTGTTTCATTCAGGTTAGTGAGAGTGGCATTGAGTTCACGTGTAGCAGCATTTTGATTGTCTACTATTCGGAATAAACTTTCATTAATATTGTGATTGTTTTGAAAAATGCTCATATAACTTTGCTGTTGTCTGTGCTGTTCTACCATTATGCGCTGTAAGTTGCCCATGACCTGTGTAATGTCTGTACGCATGAGTTCCATGGTATTGCCTATTCTGGTTGTTTGTTCATTTTGTCTACTCAGATTTCTTGATATTCTTCTGAGGTGAGATGGTAGGCTTGCAAACATTTGTGTCTGCTTACGCAGGCAATCTTCATTAGTGGCCTGCTGTCTAGCCCAAATAGTCCAAAACTCCTGATCAGGGCCTTGTGTTCCTGGTGTTGTTGGGCTGTGCTGTGGTGGTGGTGTGCTTTGCTGTGGTGGTGTACTCACAGGTTCTGGGGGGCTCATTCCTTGCATTAATGGCTGCATTTCTAAGAAGTTTGTCTCCTCCATGTCACTGTGCTGGTGTTGTTGCGGAGGGATGCTGTTCCCAGGACTCAAAGCTGAAATGTTAAACAAATCTCCGTTAGCTATCCATATGTTTGTGAAATGTTAAAAAATCACTACACATGGAACACATGTCATTCACTGTTGCTTTCAACTATTCTGGCTAGCAACATCATCACTCATAGCTTAAATACATACATATGCCTGTTTGAGGCAAATGTGTCTGGTTACTTAATTGTGAAAGCAAACACTTTAGTTTTATTGTAGCTCACACATACTCCACCATAAAAACACATTGGAATACATAATGTGTTACCTTATAGCTTTGTTCAAACAAACATAGTAATGTTTTTATATGTATTTCGCAATGTTACCTCAAGCACACATGTGAATTTTGGAAAAACAACCTTACTTTTTGCAAACAAACAAACATGCTTTTTTGTTGCAGCATCTTACACCCAATGTCATACTGTATGGCTCAAGTGGACATACATATCTTTACTGGATGCAGAAAAGGCCATTTAACTTGGATTCCATTTCAGCTTTTACTTACTGCTGTAAGTATTTTAGTTTTGGATGTGTTTTGACTTAATGCGGTTATGACTGATTTTGATTATGTTCTGACATTTTACACATTTTTTTTCAGTTTGATACTCACAATCAAGATGAGGGGAGTGTGGATGACGTCTTGGAGGTGTGTCCAAAATTTTGAGTGGGGGTACAGAACATACGGACGATAATCTTCATGGTGGGGTAGCCTGCTGTGTTTGTGCCGGGACATACGACCTTGCTTTCTTTTCGGCCACAGGTTTTTTGTGGTGATGTCTTACAGACGTGCCACTTCTGCTGCTCCATACTTCTTTTGATGGACCTTTTAATGAAAGTGCAATTTTGTTATGCCCATTCCTTTACAAGCATACCCTATACAACAATGGACACTTTACCTGCTTCCGCAACGTCATCATCATCAGATGTGAAAGGAGTTACTGGCCGACGAGTAGTACTGCTTTTTTCAGACACTGTATAAAATGAATTATATTAAAAAAAATCATGCTATTGTGTATACATCCACCCATTAAGCTTATAAATATTTATTCTTTTAGAAATGCTTGGTTATTATTTAAAACAAACATAAGGACCAAAAAAAAAAAAAAAACAATGACCAAAACACATATGCACTATGGCAACATCAACACAGGAAAACATGTACAGGACACTGACAAAGGCCACAAGTTCAAGAAAATATAAAAAAAAAAAAAACACACACACAACTTCATTTTGGACATGACACGTCGCTTTATGTCATAGTACCATTTGCGGCACGTGTCATCCGTCCGCTTGACCCCCCCTCACTATTGACAGCAGCAACTACTTTCGCCCACAACATCTTCTTCCTCCGTGTTGGCACCTTGGCGGACTCAGGGCCAAATAGCTGCCTCTGATACTTCATCAGCTCACGCACCAATGCCACATTTTCTGCAAAACTAAACTTAACATTCCGCCCAGTCTTAGTAGTGGTGCGTGGCTGCAGAGCACTCTGACTGTCACTATCACTTGAGGCTGCTACAGGAACCTCACCCACCTCCTCCACCTCACTAACACTCACCTCCTCCACCTGACCAACCTCCTCCCCCTCACTCACACCCTCCACCTCTGAGTCACACATAATTGTGTGTCTAGACAGTTAACACAGGGAAAAAAATACAAACAACACACTCCTCCACTACCACTACACAACACACACACACACACACACACACACACACACACACACACTGACAAGGGACTATAAAGAAAAATAACTTGGACTAAAAATGAGACAATACCATAAAATACAAGACAACAAGAATGACAAGACGACTTTCAAACACAATACCACACTCAGAAATCGCTACCACCACTCCTCTTCAAACCACAAATTCACCTACCTCCACAGCACAACCTCCCTCCTCCTCACCACTAACTAAACCCATGAGGTGCGGACAGTTTGGGGCGTATTTATATGGTTGCACACAGACACTCCTACCATCTGAAACACAACCAATCACGAACGGGGATAAAAATCGAAACTGAAAGTGAAAATGCGGCCGTGGGAAAAAAAAACCCTGCCGCGTTTAACTTAGGAAAAAAAACAGCAAATAAAACAAAAACACGTACGTAAACGACAATGACGGCCGTAAATGTGCCAAAAAAAACGACTGCCATCGACATTGGAAAACACGAAAACCATAAAGTCGACTGCTTCGTAACTTTGCATATATGGATTCAAAAAGTTGCATGAAAATGCACCCGATACAAAACGAGTTTAAACACTACACAAACCGACTCAAACACGAATATTAGTAAATATTGCCCCATGTCTTTGTAAAGCTTATGATATCATATTGATCATTAAGTGCAATCATTTCTAATTGCCCCATTTTACTTGTTAGGCTTCTTGCATTTACAAGCATACATTTAAGTTCAGTATTTCCCTGATCTGTAAGTTTTGTTGTAAATAATGTTTCCTTTAGAACTTGTGTTTTCCTAAATTTACCATCGCTGACTATTTTCCCCTCACCCCCATTATACTTTATAGATCTCTCCTTTCTTTTCTCTCTAGTTGTCCCACTAATTCTTTCTAATCCCGCCCCCCAGAAACCTAGCCAAACAAACAGCAAAACTGTTCATGATAAACCAGATGGGGGGTTAGGTGACTGAGCTAAAAGGCTAAACAGAAGCATAAGGAGAGCAATGTGTCTATAATTTCAGCAATGTCAGTGTCCTTCCCAGGCTTTAGGATAGTCACTGCCTTTGCTTTTAACATTTTATTTGGATATTTACCAGTCTTTGCTTTTAACATTTTATTTGGATATTTACCAGTGTCAGCAACTTCATGATATAATTTAGTAAAAGAAAAAGTGACAAATGGTCACCAAAGGTGTCATAACAAAGAGTAATGAAGACACAATGAGGCCTTATATGCAGGAAGGTGTCAAATCATCTCCATAATTTTCAGGATGGTCCAACAGGTGCTCAAAGAGGCCAGGTCAGTGGCATCAATAGAGGCCAACTCCAGCTCATCCAAGAAAGAGCTAATCGTGGCAGCAAAAGTTGGGAAGTTGTATGTATCATCTTTAAAGGTGCATACACACGGAGAGATTTTGGCTATGAGAGATTTTGACTAACTTTTCCCTTGAACTGGCAGTAGGAGATTTTGACTAACTTTACCAGAGATTTTGTCTAACTATGCAAGAGATTTTGGCTATGGGAGATTTTGGCTATGGGAGATTTTGACTATCTCATTTAAATAAGGGGATGAGTGTCATATATAGGACGATTTTACAGGGTGGCTGGTATTTAAATAGCTGAAAGTTAAAAAAAAAATTTGCGTGGGGTCCCCCCTCCTATGTAAAACCAGCCTCGGGCTCTTTGAGCCAGTCCTGGTTGTTAAAATACAGAGGAAAAAATGAGTAGGGTTCCCCCATATTTAGACAACCAGCACCGGGCTCTGCGTCCGGTCCTGGTTTAAAAAATACGGGGGACAAAAGACATAGGGGTCCCCCGTATTTTCCAAACCAGCACCGGGCTCCACTAGCCAGGGAGATAATGCCACAGCCGGGGGACACTTTTATATTGGTCCCTGCGGCCGTGCCATTACCCCCCCAACTAGTCACCCCTGGCCGGGGTACACTGGAGGAGTGAGGACCCCTTAAATCAAGGAGTCCCCCCCTCCAGCCACCCAAGGGCCAGGGGTGAAGCCCGAGGCTGTCCCCCCCATCCGTGGCCCGGTGGATGGGAGGCTGATAGCCTTTCAATAGTAATATTGTTCTTTACAGGAGGCCTACAGGTCCCAGCAAGCCTGCCCCAGCATGTTGGCACTTGGAGAACCACAAGTGCCAGCATGCCCGGACATAAAAGGCCCGCTGGCACCTGTAGTCCACCTGTAAAGAAAATATTAAAAAAAAACACAACACATTCTTTTAAAAATCCTTTATTAAACTGGGTCTTCACCTGGGGGCGGCGGCCTTTAAGCTCTTTTGCATGGCCGCCGCCTTCCCAGGGCTTCCGGCGTCTTCACCTGGGGGGGCGCCACCTCCCCAGGGCTTCTGGGGTCTTGCTCCAGCGTCTTCACCTGGTGGGCGGCGGCTGCTAAGCTCTTTTGCATAGCCGCCGCCCATCCAGGACTTCCACGACGTCTTCACCTGGGAGGCGGCGGCCTTTAAGCTCTTTTGCATGGCCGCCGCCTTCCCAGGACTTCCAGCATCTTCACCTGGTGGGCGGCGGCTGCTAAGCTCTTTTGCATAGCCGCCGCCCATCCAGGACTTCCACGGCGTCTTCAGGAGCTCTTCTCCGCTCCTCCTCCGCCGTCGGACTGACAGCCGCTGCCTCGCGCTGACTTATAAAAGTCAGCGGGAGGGGGCGGGACGATGACGCGGCGAGCCGTGATTGGCTCGCGGCGGCCATCTTGAATTTCAAAAATGACGCTGAGGCGCCATTTTTGAAACTGGTACCGCTCCGCTGCCAAACTCTGCAATAGAAAGGTAAATTTCCCCCGCCCGCACCGCTGCCGCAACCCGCCGCCGCCCGCACCGCCGCCACAACCCGCCGCCACAACCCGCCGCCGCCCGCACCACCGCCGCCTGCGCATCGCTATCGCTGGGAAAAATCGCTGGCCTCTTAAAGTGTCAGCGATTTTGACTAACTTTTGCAGCGACATAGCCAAAATTGACTTGCCTGCACTGACTATTTTTCCCAGCGATAGCGACCTAGCGGGGACGCGCATCGCTATCGCTGGCTGTGTACACACGGAGCGATCTGCACTAACTTTCTGAGCGATTTTGACTATATAGTCAAAATCGCTCAGTTATATCGCTCCGTGTGTATGCACCTTAAGATTTAAATATTTAGCAAATTAATTAGCACTCTGAGCTGGGTTTAAGATTTTTGTGCCTTGATAGGTAAATTATATTTATTATGCTGGGCCTGTTGGGAGTGTTGGGAGTGTTGAGCTGAGGCCATCTGCATAGGAGGCAACTTCCAAAATGTTGAAAAACTGGTGTCCATTAAAAAGATCTACAAATTCTACGAGGAAGACCATTTCTGCCAAATCCATCAAAGTAAAGAGACTTCAATATCAGTGGATTCCAGTGGGGATGAGGTAATATTGCTTGATGATGATGTAAACAACAGCTATGACAGTGAGGATAATGTTAGCTGCCTTAAGCCCATTAGTAGCTTAATTTAACCACGGACAATTCCATTGTGCACCACTTTTATGAGCTTTTCTTTCCCTGCTGTATTGGTGTAAAGACTTCTAGCCTATTACTCCATCTCCATTTCCCAGTACTGGCCTTGGGCCTGTGATTTGATGTTTGGATTCAAGGCCAGATTCATGTTTGTAAGTAAAGCAAAAATAAGCAAATAACTTTTTGTCTGGGACAAACCATGTTGCCATGCCAGGGCAGCAAATTATTTTCTGTGCAGGGTTCTGTAAATATTGGCTGCTTTTGCATGCAGCCCACAAATGTTAACTTTATTTTTGCATTGTTATTTAGATTTCAGTTTGAACACACCCCACCCACATCTAAATATTTCTGCACACAGCTGCCCCATCTGCAGTGCAACATGTTTTTGCCCAATTACTTACTTTTTGCTTTATTTACAATAGAGATGAGCGGGTTCGGTTTCTCTGAATCCGAACCCGCACGAACTTCATGTTTTTTTTCACGGGTCCGAGCGACTCGGATCTTCCCGCCTTGCTCGGTTAACCCGAGCGCGCCCGAACGTCATCATGACGCTGTCGGATTCTCGCGAGGCTCGGATTCTATCGCGAGACTCGGATTCTATATAAGGAGCCGCGCGTCGCCGCCATTTTCACACGTGCATTGAGATTGATAGGGAGAGGACGTGGCTGGCGTCCTCTCCATTTAGATTAGGGTTGAGAGAGAGAGAGAGAGATTGACCTGAGGCTGTGATACTGTAGAAGAGAGTGCAGAGTTTAGTGACTGACGACCACAGTGACCACCAGACAGTGCAGTTGTTTGTTTTATTTAATATATCCGTTCTCTGCCTGAAAAAAACGATACACACAGTGACTCAGTCACATACCATATCTGTGTGCACTGCTCAGCCCAGTGTGCTGCATCAATGTATATATATATCTGACTGTGCTCAGCTCACACAGCTTATAATTGTGGGGGAGACTGGGGAGCACTGCAGTGCCAGTTATAGGTTATAGCAGGAGCCAGGAGTACATATTATTATATTAAAATTAAACAGTGCACACTTTTGCTGCAGGAGTGCCACTGCCAGTGTGACTAGTGACCAGTGACCTGACCACCAGTATATATAATATTAGTAGTATACTATCTCTTTATCAACCAGTCTATATTAGCAGCAGACACAGTACAGTGCGGTAGTTCACGGCTGTGGCTACCTCTGTGTCGGCACTCGGCAGCCCGTCCATAATTGTATATACCACCTAACCGTGGTTTTTTTTTCTTTCTTTATACATACATACTAGTTACGAGTATACTATCTCTTTATCAACCAGTCTATATTAGCAGCAGACACAGTACAGTGCGGTAGTTCACGGCTGTGGCTACCTCTGTGTCGGCACTCGGCAGCCCGTCCATAATTGTATATACCACCTAACCGTGTTTTTTTTTTCTTTCTTTATACATACATACTAGTTACGAGTATACTATCTCTTTATCAACCAGTCTATATATTAGCAGCAGACACAGTACAGTGCGGTAGTTCACGGCTGTGGCTACCTCTGTGTCGGCACTCGGCAGCCCGTCCATAATTGTATATACCACCTAACCGTGTTTTTTTTTTCTTTCGTTATAGTCATACTAGTTACGAGTATACTATCTCTTTATCAACCAGTCTATATTAGCAGCAGACACAGTACAGTGCGGTAGTTCACGGCTGTGGCTACCTCTGTGTCGGCACTCGGCAGCCCGTCCATAATTGTATATACCACCTAACCGTGTTTTTTTTTTCTTTCTTTATACATACATACTAGTTACGAGTATACTATCTCTTTATCAACCAGTCTATATCAGCAGCAGACACAGTACAGTGCGGTAGTTCACGGCTGTGGCTACCTCTGTGTCGGCACTCGGCAGCCCGTCCATAATTGTATATACCACCTAACCGTGGTTTTTTTTTTCTTTCTTTATACATACATACTAGTTACGAGTATACTATCTCTTTATCAACCAGTCTATATTAGCAGCAGACACAGTACAGTGCGGTAGTTCACGGCTGTGGCTACCTCTGTGTCGGCACTCGGCAGCCCGTCCATAATTGTATATACCACCTAACCGTGGTTTTTTTTTCTTTCTTTATACATACATACTAGTTACGAGTATACTATCTCTTTATCAACCAGTCTATATATTAGCAGCAGACACAGTACAGTGCGGTAGTTCACGGCTGTGGCTACCTCTGTGTCGGCACTCGGCAGCCCGTCCATAATTGTATATACCACCTAACCGTGGTTTTTTTTTCTTTCTTTATACATACATACTAGTTACGAGTATACTATCTCTTTATCAACCAGTCTATATATTAGCAGCAGACACAGTACAGTGCGGTAGTTCACGGCTGTGGCTACCTCTGTGTCGGCACTCGGCAGCCCGTCCATAATTGTATACTAGTATCCAATCCATCCATCTCCATTGTTTACCTGAGGTGACTTTTAGTTGTGCCTATTAAAATATGGAGAACAAAAATGTTGAGGTTCCAAAATTAGGGAAAGATCAAGATCCACTTCCACCTCGTGCTGAAGCTGCTGCCACTAGTCATGGCCGAGACGATGAAATGCCAGCAACGTCGTCTGCCAAGGCCGATGCCCAATGTCATAGTACAGAGCATGTCAAATCCAAAACACCAAATATCAGTAAAAAAAGGACTCCAAAACCTAAAATAAAATTGTCGGAGGAGAAGCGTAAACTTGCCAATATGCCATTTACCACACGGAGTGGCAAGGAACGGCTGAGGCCCTGGCCTATGTTCATGGCTAGTGGTTCAGCTTCACATGAGGATGGAAGCACTCAGCCTCTCGCTAGAAAAATGAAAAGACTAAAGCTGGCAAAAGCAGTAGCACCGCAAAGAACTGTGCGTTCTTCGAAATCCCAAATCCACAAGGAGAGTCCGACTCCAATTGTGTCGGTTGCGATGCCTGACCTTCCCAACACTGGACGTGAAGAGCATGCGCCTTCCACCATTTGCACGCCCCCTGCAAGTGCTGGAAGGAGCACCCGCAGTCCAGTTCCTGATAGTCAGATTGAAGATGTCAGTGTTGAAGTACACCAGGATGAGGAGGATATGGGTGTTGCTGGCGCTGGGGAGGAAATTGACCAGGAGGATTCTGATGGTGAGGTGGTTTGTTTAAGTCAGGCACCCGGGGAGACACCTGTTGTCCGTGGTAGGAATATGGCCGTTGACATGCCTGGTGAAAATACCAAAAAAATCAGCTCTTCGGTGTGGAAGTATTTCACCAGAAATGCGGACAACAGGTGTCAAGCCGTGTGTTCCCTTTGTCAAGCTGTAATAAGTAGGGGTAAGGACGTTAACCACCTCGGAACATCCTCCCTTATACGTCACCTGCAGCGCATTCATAATAAGTCAGTGACAAGTTCAAAAACTTTGGGTGACAGCGGAAGCAGTCCACTGACCAGTAAATCCCTTCCTCTTGTAACCAAGCTCACGCAAACCACCCCACCAACTCCCTCAGTGTCAATTTCCTCCTTCCCCAGGAATGCCAATAGTCCTGCAGGCAATGTCACTGGCAATTCTGACGAGTCCTCTCCTGCCTGGGATTTCTCCGATGCATCCTTGCGTGTAACGCCTACTGCTGCTGGCGCTGCTGTTGTTGCTGCTGGGAGTCGATGGTCATCCCAGAGGGGAAGTCGTAAGCCCACTTGTACTACTTCCAGTAAGCAATTGACTGTTCAACAGTCCTTTGCGAGGAAGATGAAATATCACAGCAGTCATCCTGCTGCAAAGCGGATAACTGAGGCCTTGACAACTATGTTGGTGTTAGACGTGCGTCCGGTATCCGCCGTTAGTTCACAGGGAACTAGACAATTTATTGAGGCAGTGTGCCCCCGTTACCAAATACCATCTAGGTTCCACTTCTCTAGGCAGGCGATACCGAGAATGTACACGGACGTCAGAAAAAGACTCACCAGTGTCCTAAAAAATGCAGTTGTACCCAATGTCCACTTAACCACGGACATGTGGACAAGTGGAGCAGGGCAGACTGAGGACTATATGACTGTGACAGCCCACTGGGTAGATGTATGGACTCCCGCCGCAAGAACAGCAGCGGCGGCACCAGTAGCAGCATCTCGCAAACGCCAACTCTTTCCTAGGCAGGCTACGCTTTGTATCACCGCTTTCCAGAATACGCACACAGCTGAAAACCTCTTACGGCAACTGAGGAAGATCATCGCGGAATGGCTTACCCCAATTGGACTCTCCTGTGGATTTGTGGCATCGGACAACGCCAGCAATATTGTGTGTGCATTAAATATGGGCAAATTCCAGCACGTCCCATGTTTTGCACATACCTTGAATTTGGTGGTGCAGAATTTTTTAAAAAACGACAGGGGCGTGCAAGAGATGCTGTCGGTGGCCAGAAGAATTGCGGGACACTTTTGGCGTACAGGCACCACGTACAGAAGACTGGAGCACCACCAAAAACTACTGAACCTGCCCTGCCATCATCTGAAGCAAGAAGTGGTAACGAGGTGGAATTCAACCCTCTATATGCTTCAGAGGTTGGAGGAGCAGCAAAAGGCCATTCAAGCCTATACAATTGAGCACGATATAGTAGGTGGAATGCACCTGTCTCAAGCGCAGTGGAGAATGATTTCAACGTTGTGCAAGGTTCTGATGCCCTTTGAACTTGCCACACATGAAGTCAGTTCAGACACTGCCAGCCTGAGTCAGGTCATTCCCCTCATCAGGCTTTTGCAGAAGAAGCTGGAGACATTGAAGGAGGAGCTAACACGGAGCGATTCCGCTAGGCATGTGGGACTTGTGGATGGAGCCCTTAATTCGCTTAACAAGGATTCACGGGTGGTCAATCTGTTGAAATCAGAGCACTACATTTTGGCAACCGTGCTCGATCCTAGATTTAAAGCCTACCTTGGATCTCTCTTTCCGGCAGACACAAGTCTGCTGGGGTTGAAAGACCTGCTGGTGACAAAATTGTCAAGTCAAGCGGAACGCGACCTGTCAACATCTCCTCCTTCACATTCTCCCGCAACTGGGGGTGCGAGGAAAAGGCTCAGAATTCCGAGCCCACCCGCTGGCGGTGATGCAGGGCAGTCTGGAGCGACTGCTGATGCTGACATCTGGTCCGGACTGAAGGACCTGACAACGATTACGGACATGTCGTCTACTGTCACTGCATATGATTCTCTCAACATTGATAGAATGGTGGAGGATTATATGAGTGACCGCATCCAAGTAGGCACGTCACACAGTCCGTACTTATACTGGCAGGAAAAAGAGGCAATTTGGAGGCCCTTGCACAAACTGGCTTTATTCTACCTAAGTTGCCCTCCCACAAGTGTGTACTCCGAAAGAGTGTTTAGTGCCGCCGCTCACCTTGTCAGCAATCGGCGTACGAGGTTACATCCAGAAAATGTGGAGAAGATGATGTTCATTAAAATGAATTATAATCAATTCCTCCGCGGAGACATTGACCAGCAGCAATTGCCTCCACAAAGTACACAGGGAGCTGAGATGGTGGATTCCAGTGGGGACGAATTGATAATCTGTGAGGAGGGGGATGTACACGGTGATATATCGGAGGGTGATGATGAGGTGGACATCTTGCCTCTGTAGAGCCAGTTTGTGCAAGGAGAGATTAATTGCTTCTTTTTTGGGGGGGGTCCAAACCAACCCGTCATATCAGTCACAGTCGTGTGGCAGACCCTGTCACTGAAATGATGGGTTGGTTAAAGTGTGCATGTCCTGTTTTGTTTATACAACATAAGGGTGGGTGGGAGGGCCCAAGGACAATTCCATCTTGCACCTCTTTTTTCTTTTCTTTTTCTTTGCGTCATGTGCTGTTTGGGGAGGGTTTTTAGGAAGGGACATCCTGCGTGACACTGCAGTGCCACTCCTAGATGGGCCCGGTGTTTGTGTCGGCCACTAGGGTCGCTTATCTTACTCACACAGCTACCTCATTGCGCCTCTTTTTTTCTTTGCGTCATGTGCTGTTTGGGGAGGGTTTTTTGGAAGGGACATCCTGCGTGACACTGCAGTGACACTCCTAGATGGGCCCGGTGTTTGTGTCGGCCACTAGGGTCGCTTATCTTACTCACACAGCTACCTCATTGCGCCTCTTTTTTTCTTTGCGTCATGTGCTGTTTGGGGAGGGTTTTTTGGAAGGGACATCCTGCGTGACACTGCAGTGCCACTCCTAGAAGGGCCCGGTGTTTGTGTCGGCCACTAGGGTCGCTAATCTTACTCACACAGCTACCTCATTGCGCCTCTTTTTTTCTTTGCATCATGTGCTGTTTGGGGAGGGTTTTTTGGAAGGGCCATCCTGCGTGACACTGCAGTGCCACTCCTAGATGGGCCCGGTGTTTGTGTCGGCCACTAGGGTCGCTTATCTTACTCACACAGCGACCTCGGTGCAAATTTTAGGACTAAAAATAATATTGTGAGGTGTGAGGTATTCAGAATAGACTGAAAATGAGTGGAAATTATGGTTTTTGAGGTTAATAATACTTTGGGATCAAAATGACCGCCAAATTCTATGATTTAAGCTGTTTTTTAGGTTTTTTGGAAAAAAACACCCGAATCCAAAACACACCCGAATCCGACAAAAAAAATTCGGTGAGGTTTTGCCAAAACGCGGTCGAACCCAAAACACGGCCGCGGAACCGAACCCAAAACCAAAACACAAAACCCGAAAAATTTCCGGCGCTCATCTCTAATTTACAAACATGAATCAGGCCCTCAGTTAGCAGTTGAAAACTCACATTGTTTAGAGATTGGTTTCTAATAATCTGTTTTATATTTCAGATTTACTTTTCATTATACATTAGTAATAATTATTTTACCTTCCAATAAATAATACAACATCCCAATCACCTGTTCTGCACTTGGGTCTGTAATATGCTGTTTGGTGTAAATTTGATGTTAATCTAGAATTTTACTATACTTTATTCTGGCAACAATTGCCTATCCTAGCCCAATGCCTGTGATTTGTTGTTTGGATATTTGAAAGCTTGTTTTTTTAATAACTTGTTCCATGTTTCAGATTTACTTTTCCTTATAGTTATAAAATGTAACTTTCCATTAAATGCTCCACCTCCAATCACCTTTACTAGGTTGCGGACTAATTTGCTGTTAGGAGAAGTATGTTGGTAACATATTTCTACTATGCTTTTACTTTTAGGCTATTAGTTCTCAATAAATAAAACATTATATTATTAAACTACCATCCTATCTGTCACTCCTGTGTTTCAAAGATGTGCTACATTCTTTTAAACTGTCATGCATTTAGGCTGCTGCTCTTTCACTTAGTTTAGCCAGCTACTGTAGCTCATTTGGCCTTTGGGCAATATTGGTGAAAACAGTATTGTGAGTTCTCCATTGGATAGTATCAGCACATGCAATCTCCACTTCCTACATCTTCATCATCAACCTTCTCATTATAGATTGAAGATAGTCATCTTGCATCCAAGCAAAGGAACACAGATTACTGTACTATATTTCAATCCAAGATTCCTAAGTAGAATCTTGCTACAGCTACTGAGGGTGAATCTTCATTACAGAAAGGACCATATTTTCAAGCAACAATTGTCTGTGAAACAATCATTTGCAAGAGGAACCATGCATGACAACTGCTACCCTGTTGCACAGTCAATCACTGAAATCATGGTGGATATGTTAGCATTAGATTGCATCCAATTTAGCCATCAACAAATATAGTTTTACAGTAGCTGATTAGTTAAGGTCCTGTGTCCATGCTACTGACATGACATGCACAGAAATGTAAACTGTACATGTCATTTTTAATATACAAAATAAGGGTATGTAGGAGAGCCAAAGGTAATTTCCATTGAACACCACTTTCATTGTGGGCTTTGCCAACATTGTGTGTGTTTGACAGGCAACACATATTACTGTACTTTACTAGAGTGTTGATGTACTTCTATGTCTTGCAAGGCCATCTATCTCCAGATAGTCCCCCTTATCATATTTTATTGTGCGTGTTTGCCAGGGAGCCTATAATTGTATATTACTGTACTTTACTGTATTGTTTATGTTTTTTGGTAAGTTTTTTGTGCACTGGAGGTGGGGCAGACATAGCAAGTGCAGAGAAAGTTAGATTTAGGTGGGTTATTTTATTTCTGTGCAGGGTAAATACCAACTGCTTTATTTTTACACTGCAATTTAGATTTTAGTTTGAACACTCCCCACCAAATTCTAACTCTCTCTGCACATGTTAAATTTGTCCCCCCACAGTACACATAGTTTGCCCATTAGAGAAAAATGTTGCTGCTACGCTCAGGTCTGAATTAGGCCCTCAGTTCTACTTTAAAAATATAATTTTGGAAGATTATTTTTTATTAGTTTGATCTATGTCACTGATTTACTTTTCTTTGTAGTTATTACTGTTAGTAATCACACACTCACTCAATCACTAATCAATCAATTAATCAATGCTTTACCTAGCGTCCACTACATAAATACTCTACTTCCATTTATCTTATTGGCCTTCAGCCTTTGATCTAGTTCTTAAAAAAATATACCATTCAATAGGGTTGTATAGTTTATTAAACTGTCATTCTGTCTGCCACTGCGGTACCACTACGTTTCATAGATGTGCTATTTTTTTTTAAAAACTGCCATTGTTATATTGCTTACTTTAACCAACCAGCTTGCTGCAGTCTTTGGCCAACATTGATGAAGTGAATATTGTAAGCTGTGAGGTGGTTAAAATTTACTAGAAATTACTAGAAATCAATGCATCAGAATTTGTGTACATCTTTATATAAGTCCCAAAATAAGGTGCACAAAGCTCACTATTTTGTTGGATGATGAAGCAAACAACCAAATATCTCCTTACAGGAATTCCGTCGGATTAATTTTATGAAAAAACATAGCTGTAATAATTTCTACATGTTGAAAGAGCAGGGTGTTAAACGTACAGTAAAATTTAAGAGTACACAAAAAATTTTTATAAAAGAAAAAATAAGGTCTAATTAATCTTTATCTATACAAACTATGTACATTTTATTTGCATTAAAACTATTGCATTGTACTGGAACAGAACATAATACTAGGAACATTTTGCTGTTTAAAACATGGGAGAAGTTATTAATAGTACTATACAGTAGGTATGTTTCCTGATATAAACACATAATTCATTAAAGTGTTCGAAGCAGTATTTACATTAGCAAACTTATTATATCTTTGCACGTATTTTAAATCAAGTCATTTAAGGCATGCATGCTGTGTATTTTGCTTATATATTTCTCAATCATTTTCATGCCGGTCTAGTAAAACTTTTTCTGAAGGTCTTTGTCTCCCGTAGTGAATTTTGGATTAATCGATGTGTTGATAAAGTTCTAGAGATGACCAGATTTAGTTTTAGCTCCCACTGACAAGCCATTTGTTGAAGAAAAGCACACCATGGCAGTTGTTCTTACTGAAAAAAGGCTGTCATGCTGTTAAAGCACATCCAGATTTAAAGCAACGTGCTTTACCTTCCTGAGTTATCACTTCCTTATAATTACTGCTTACATGTCTGATGTATTCAGTGTATGCTGTGAGAGCTAGCACCAAAATGTAACATTTTTTCAAAGCAAGGAACATGATGTCTTCTTAACATTATTGATCAAGCTGTTTATTTTGTATTTGGTAGCTGCCACTTTTTCTTTAGGTTAAAGTTTAAAAAACCCCAAAGATGAGCAAATGTGTTATCTATGTGTCTACTAAAACTGCAAGGGTTGTCTCTATACATAGCAATTTTTTTTCGTAGAAATATATCTCCATGGACTGTTTATGAACTATGGAGACAAAAAAATATATATCAGAATTGTTATCTTCCTGTTTGTTTGTTTGTTTGTTTGTTTGTTTGTCTGCTCATTCCAGCATTATGCAAATTCTACTGGATGAATTTGGATTGTGTTTTCATGATTGTATAGTTTAGTGACCTACAGTAGAAAGAAACTAAGGTATGCATGATGTCGAAGTGACATCAGGGAGTGGAGCAATAAATGAAAAACCAGATGCTTGACAGTCGGCATACTGAAAGTTGATGTTCTGCTCATGATTCTGTGGAACTTGATGACAGCCAAGTTATGCAATGGAACCTGAATTAAAGTGACTGCTCTGCAGAGGAACCTAATTGAGGCAGATAATCTAATGGGATGTGGTGCAGGTGAGACTGTGTTTATACCATGTATACCCCTTATCCCCAACAATCCCCAACCTTTTCAATTCAATCCCCAGCAGTTTCCTGTAAGTGTCTGCTTCACCATGATGATCAACAAATCACAGGGGTACTTGCTCAGGGCTGGAGGCATTAATCTCAGGACCAGCTGCTTCTCCTATAGGCATCTTTATGTGGCTTGCTCATGAGTTAGTAATACCACGCATCTTTTTGTGTTATCAAGGAAAAACTGCAAATATTGTTTACACAGAAATTTTGTTATCAATGTATACAATATAAAATATACATCACCATAATAGATGGCACTAGTGTCTTTGTAAAATTAGTTCTGCTGAGCAATAACAAACATCAACACCAGCGAAGCTACGGGCAAATAATATAAAAAAAAGAATACATAAAATTTGATAGTGAATGCCTACCTGAATCTTCTATTAATTGTAAACTTTAATACAGATGTGTCCTCATACACCTAACCTCAATAAAACATGTGGCATGAGACACCCAGTGCAAGTGATCCACACTGTGCACTGTAGCATAGCAAATTATCCTTTAAATTTGCTTCTTATGTGCACCACAGATATAGCGAAAAAACAGCTGTGACTAACTGCATGGGAATGACTTTTAACTACTGTATGTACAAAGTCACAGATGAAGCATAATGGGATCTAATCTTATATACTATATCATGACAAGAAGTGGGAGGGCATGAAAAACACTACAGCCTCTGCATTGTTGCACTTTGTATACAGATTCTGGGGTATATTTACTAAGGTCCCGATTTTGACCGAGATGCCGTTTTTTCATCAAAGTGTCATCTCGGTAATTTACTAAGCAATAATCACGGCAGTGATGAGGGCATTCGTAATTTTTTGGAAGTCCAACAAAAAAAATACAAATGAATACACCATCGGTCAAAACGCGGCTGTTTAACTATGAATCTCGGTAATTTACTAAGAAGTGCAAAGCAAAAAAAAACCCAAACACTGCCGTGAAAAATTACAACTCGTAAAAAAGTGCTTAAAAAAAACAGACCTGCTTTTTTTTACCGTGATTGTATAGGCATGCAGGGATCCATGAGATCCGTGCATGTATATCAGTGGGAAGGGGTGGGAAAGTGATTATTTTCTCAAAAAAAATTGCGTGGGGTCCCCCCTCCTAAGCATAACCAGCCTCGGGCTCTTTGAGCCGATCCTGGTTGCAGAAATATGGTGAAAAAATTGACAGGGATTCCCCCATATTTAAGCAACCAGCATCAGGCTCTGCGCCTGGTCCTGGTTCCAAAAATACGGGGGACAAAAAGAGTAGGGGTCCCCCGTATTTTTAAAACCAGCACCGGGCTCCACTAGCTGGACAGATAATGCCACAGCCGGGGGTCACTTTTATATAGTGCCCTGCGGCCGTGGCATCAAATATCCAACTAGTCACCCCTGGCCGGGGTACCCTGGGGGAGTGGGGACCCCTTCAATCAAGGGGTCCCCCCCCCAGCCACCCAAGGGCCAGGGGTGAAGCCCGAGGCTGTCCCCCCCATCCAATTGGCTGCGGATGGGGGGCTGATAGCCTTTTGTGAAAATGAAAAGATATTGTTTTTAGTAGCAGTACTACAAGTCCCAGCAAGCCTCCCCCGCATGCTGGTACTTGGAGAACCACAAGTACCAGCATGCGGCGGAGAAACGGGCCCGCTGGTACCTGTAGTACTACTACTAAAAAAATACCCAAAAAAAGACAAGACACACACACCGTGAAAGTAAAGATTTATTACATACATGCACACAAACATACATACATACTTACCTTATGTTCACACGCAGGTCGGTCCTCTTCTCCAGTAGAATCCAAGGGGTACCTGTTGAATAAATTCTACTCACCAGATCCAGGGTCCCAGGGTCCTCGGGGCAACCATTTGTAATCCAGGTACTTGAATAAAATAACAAAACGGATACCCGAGCCACGAACTGAAAGGGGCCCCATGTTTTCACATGGGACTCCTTTTCCCGAATGCCAGAAACCCACTCTGACTTCTGTCTAAGTGGGTTTCTTCAGCCAATCAGGGAGCGCCACGTTGTAGCACTCTCCTGATCGGCTGTGTGCTCCTGTACTGAGTGACAGGCGGCACACGGCAGTGTTACAATGTAGCGCCTATGCGCTCCATTGTAACCAATGGTGGGAACTTTCTGCCCTGCGGTTGACCTAAAGTGACGTCACCGCTGAGCAGAAAGTTCACACCATTGGTTACAATGGAGCGCATAGGCGCTACATTGTAACACTGCCGTGTGCCGCCTGTCACTCAGTACAGGAGCACACAGCCGATCAGGAGAGTGCTACAACGTGGCGCTCCCTGATTGGCTGAAGAAACCCACTTAGACAGAAGTCAGAGTGGGTTTCTGGCATTCGGGGAAAGGAGTCCCATGTGAAAACATGGGGCCCCTTTCAGTTCGTGGCTCGGGTATCCGTTTTGTTATTTTATTCAAGTACCTGGATTACAAATGGTTGCCCCGAGGACCCTGGGACCCTGGATCTGGTGAGTAGAATTTATTCAACAGGTACCCCTTGGATTCTACTGGAGAAGAGGACCGACCTGCGTGTGAACATAAGGTAAGTATGTATGTATGTTTGTGTGCATGTATGTAATAAATCTTTACTTTCACGGTGTGTGTGTCTTGTCTTTTTTTGGGTATTTTTTTAGTAATAGTACTACAGGTACCAGCGGGCCCGTTTTTCCGCCGCATGCTGGTACTTGTGGTTCTCCAAGTACCAGCATGCGGGGGAGGCTTGCTGGGCCTTGTAGTACTGCTACTGAAAACAATATCTTTTCATTTTCACAAAAGGCTATCAGCCCCCCATCCACAGCCAATTGGATGGGGGGGACAGCCTCGGGCTTCACCCCTGGCCCTTGGGTGGCTAAGGGGGGGACCCCTTGATTGAAGGGGTCCCCACTCCCCCAGGGTACCCCGGCCAGGGGTGACTAGTTGGATTTTTGATGCCACGGCCGCAGGGCACTATATAAAAGTGACCCCCGGCTGTGGCATTATCTGTCCAGCTAGTGGAGCCCGGTGCTGGTTTTAAAAATACGGGGGACCCCTACTCTTTTTGTCCCCCGTATTTTTGGAACCAGGACCAGGCGCAGAGCCCGATGCTGGTTGCTTAAATATGGGGGAACCCATGTCATTTTTATTCCCATATTTCTGCAACCAGGATCGGCTCAAAGAGTCCGAGGCTGGTTATGCTTAGGAGGGGGGACCCCACGCAATTTTTTTTAAAGTTTTACAGTGTTTATTTAAAAAAAAAAAAAATGAACCCCAGCACGGATCACACAGATCCGGCCGAGATTCATTGTGATAAAGTCGGCAGTGTTTTGCTAATCACTGCCGTAAAAAACGGGAAAAAAACACGAATGACATCGACATCGGAACAAATGAAAAATCCGAATACGACAGCTTAGTAAATTAGGCGTAATAAATTCAAAAAGTTGCAGTTTTACACTTTCGATGTCATTCGTGATTGAACTTTGACCTGAAACGGGAAAATACGAATCTTAGTAAATTTACCCCTCTGACTCATTTCCACACAGATGTACATGTGTTGCATATAAAATTATTCAGTGCAGTCTCTTGAAACAGATTTATTACATCACATTGTGACTAAGAAACACATTCAAGGGAAAAAACAAAAAATATCAACTTGGCAGAAGATGAGTCACACGGGACCTGGTGTACTGAAAAGGGGTATTTGGTTGACCAACTGTGGCAGTAGTGTATGAGGACACTTCTGTATATCTTATCAGCACACCTGCATTTTATTACAGTAGTGACAGGGAGAAAGTGGGTGACAGAAAGAGGGTGACAGAAAGACGGTTACAGAGAGAGGCAGTGGGTGACAAGGAGATACTGGAGGAAGGGGGGAGCTGGTGGGTGGCTGCCAGGTGCTCAGTGTCCACATTATAGGGAAAAATTGGGTTTGTCAGTGGGCACATCATAGGTGTATTGCAGCACCACATACAATGCTCCACATCATATACAATGCTTCAGAACATAAACAATTCTCCACCTGTAGCAGAGCCCAATGTATAAAAATGTACCGATTTCTTTTACTATAGCAAATATCTCATCATGGGGGAAGAAGAGGTTAGTTGGCAACTATATTTGCTGCCAGTGTGTGTAGTGTAGGGATGGGAGGGAGGGAGATGTTACCGGATCTCAGTGTGCAGAGTGTGGGGATGGGAGGGAGGGGGTGGCACCGGAATTCAGTGTGTGTAGATTGGAGATGGGAGGGACCAGGGGATAGGGGGCACCACCTGAGCTCAGTGTGGGGATGAGGAGCACCACCAGAGCTCAGTATGGGGATGAGAGGGAGGGAGGGAGGGATGGGTGGGCACCACTGGAGTTCTTGCAAGCTGGGCTGGCTGTGCTGCTACTGACCTGTAAAGAGCTTACCTTACCTCTGTGATCTGCATCCAAAAAAATCCTGTTGTTATGGGGGCGTGAACTGGGTCCTACTGAATGGCGGTAAACAGAGGCAGCGTGGAGCACTGCCTACCCTAGCCAGCCACTGCACACAACTTGCAGTGACAAAAAAAGTCTGAACAGTGCCATGGGGCTCCCTAAGCATCTGGGCCCAATAGCAAGTGCACTCCTTGCACCCACTGCTCAGACCTGTCCAGATGCCCTAAGCCTTTGAAGATTGCCCTAAGCCTTTTCAGATTGCCCTAAGCAATTGCCTATAGGGTCGGCTCTGCTCCAGCTTGGAATTATCTAGCTTTCTTTGCAAGGGCAGATAGCTCAATGAATAGAGTGTCCGACTGCAATGCCATAGGCAACAGGTTGGAAATCCAGGCACATCAGCAACCTAAAATGTAATAAAGAACAGTGGGACTGGACAACAAAGAGCTATCAAGTCAAGTCCATGAATTCTGTATAAGTATTAGCGACAGGAGGGGTGGGGTTAGGAAACAGGGGGTGTTGATGAGATGCTGGGCTTCAAAAAAGGGGGAGCTAAAAGTGAATTAATTAAAACAGATAATTGACAAGTGCTGCCAAGAGCGCTCCCTACCATGCAGCGCTATGTGTGGCAGCACAATCTGCACACACCTAGTTACAGCCATGTAGATGAAGCATATTGTCTCTCTCCTGCATGAGAAATAGACACACTACCCATACTAAGCATATCCACTGTAATGCATGGACATAATGAAAAATAAAAAGAAGTGTAGGTGCCCATTTTGAGCCTTTGAGGTAAGTAGCCTTGTGTCCACAAATAAAAAGAAACGCCAACTTTCAAATGGAGAGTAGCAAGATATTGTGAATAGACAGTAGGCGCTAATTTCATAGGTTAATGTTCCTTAATAGTTCAAACATGACCCCTTTAACACTGAAGAATGGAATAAGGTAGGGGATCATATAGATAACATAAATTTATTGGAAAATACAGTTTAAGACACAATTAAAATACATACAATAAAAATACATATAATAAAAATGCAACAATTTCTGGAGGACAGGGTGCTGTCTTTTTCTCACACTTTTTAGGTGCTGCCGTGGGCTACGCTAGTAGCATTCTGTAGTCCTGGGCAAAACAGCTCGGCACCACCACAGTCAGTTTGTGAGAGAGTGAGTCCAAGCGTTGGAGTCTGCAGTGCCTTTATGTCCCCCTCATGGCCTCTGTGCAAAGCCTTTCGGATGTTAGAATCCTTCATCAGGTAAAGATGCATGGACCTAGTAACAAAGTCTGCTTAGTCTCTTCTAAACCTAGATGTAACATTTAGGATTGGAGAGCATATTTTCACACACCAGACTGGTGCCCCCCCATTACCGTACCCAGCACGGTCACTTCATGGCAGTCTAGCTGTCTCCCAAAATGCCTGGATGTGTTCCATGGTATGTTGCTGACAAAAACTGTTTGAATTCACATCACCATCTTGACCTCAGTCAGCTGATTGCTTCCCAATCACTTCTGGGCCCGAGTCCTGAACATGAGTCCAGTGGCCTACATATAATCTCTCCCTAGAAATTGCTCCTTCCCAGAAAACATCTGCTCTAGTCTGCAATCTAGCTTCTTAAGTGATAATGTTCCAGAGTTGGCTCCACAATTCCAGTGTTACTCATAGTGTCAGTCACTTTTGTAAGGTTCTCTCCCAAGTTTCCAGTGCGTTCCTGTGTGGGGGTACTCACGGAGCGATCCCAGCCTAAAATCTAAGCAATCTGACTAGATTGCTTAGATTTTAAGAATGATCTCTCCGTGTGTACCCCCCACAGCGATAGCGATGTGCAGCCCCACGCATCGCTATCGCTGGTGCTAGATTGGCCTGCATGTAGGCTCAATCTAGCAGGTCACTCATTTCACCCGCTGGGTGAAATGAGCAGCCCCCCCATCCCCCCCACATGTTCAGCACATATCTCTGGCACATCTGCCCGTTAATACGGACCTTTACTCTGAGACAGTCATCATTGCTGGATGCTTGTCACAGTGTCCAGTATACTACTGTATATGCTGCTGTGTAAACCCTCCACATAAGAGTGTCAGTTCAAATCCCCATTGTCCTTTGTGCTGCAGCTATCAGCTGTTATACAGTAGTTGCAAGTACTGTATCTCTACATAGACTTCTTATGCTAGTCCTGCACTAGGCACTCTCCATATTCCCCGTCCTAATTATGGTCACCTGCCTCTACTGATAATCAGAGACTGTTGAACTGTGCATTCCCAGACCTCTACCTGACCAGACCACTTATCCACTACCAGGGCCGGCTCCAGGCACGTTTGACACGTGCGGCCGCGCGGGGCCCCACCCTTAATGGGCACACAGATTTCTTACCACCATTAAGGGTTTTTGGCTGCAGCTAGTAAACAGGCCACAACATTCCCTGCCCGTACTTCCTGGCTGCAACACCAATCATGTCACTCCTGACACTCGCAGCGTATCGGCGGCAGAGCAGCCTGTGCAGCTTCTCACTACACCAATACACCGACTACAGGGCAGGCTGCTAGCATTTTCCATTGGTTGATGTTTCTGGCCATCCACCAATCACATTTGTGGGAGTATCTAAATGCTGATTGGTGGATGGCTGGAGCTATCCACCAATCAGTAGAAACTGCAGTGAAGCAGCCAATCAGTGAGGATGAGAGAGAGAGAGAGAGAGAGAGAGAGAGAGAGAGAGAGAGAGAGAGATGGAGACAGAAGTGGACAGAAGTGATCACTGCACAGCAGCAGGAGGAGGATGAGTAGATCTGATCATCTGCCCCCATAGATCTGAGGTGGTCTCTTATGAAAAGCATATTTACTCCGTGGAGGGCATAGAAGTTGGGGCATATTTTTTATTGAAGGAGAAGGGGGGTTTATTAAGTATATGGTACAGTTATGGGATCTGATTTTATTTGAGGGAGGAGGAGGGTTTTCATGCTTAGGTGGGCAGTTTTGGGAAATAATATTAATTAAAGGAGGATGGTGGGTTTCATGCTTGGGGGTACATTGGTAGGGCATAATTACAGAAGGATGGGGTTTCATTCTGGGAGGGGTTCAGTTCTGGGACATAATATTAAAGGAGGAAGGAAGTTTTATTATAGGTGGGAAAGTTCAGAAAAATCATATGAATTAAAAGAGGAGGGGGGTTTTCAGGCTGGGGGGCAGTTCTGGGACATAATATTAATTAAAGGAAGAAGGGGGATTTTTAAGTCTAGGGGTAGTTCTGGGACATGGTATTACATAAAGTAGGAGGGAGGTGTTAGGTATGGGGGATAGTTCTGAGACATAATATTAATTACAAGGGAAGTGGAGTTGTTAGGTTTAAGGGGTAGTTCGGTGACATGTTAGTTAGGTCTGGGGGGAGCAGTTCTGGGACATTACATTACTTATAGGAGATGGGGGATGCTAAGTCAGGTGGGCAATTAAGATGCCACAGAGGGTGGGCTCGAGGCACGTTCTTTAGGAGCGGCCACGCTGGGTTACGGACTCCTAAGGGTGGCCTTCTGCAATTTCAAAACAGGCACCAGTACGTGAGCCAATAAGACCTCGCGGACCAGCAGCAGCGGTTCCTTATTGATTGCCGGACCACAAGCTTTGAATGAATTGAGATACCTTCCACCGGAGACCGAACTGAGGGGCAGGAGAGGTGTGTACTGTGCTCTCCTCCTCTCAGACACAGCAGCAGCGGTGCCTGGAAATGAGAGCAGCAGAGCCCAGTCGGCAGCATCGGTGAGCAGCACTACTGGGGGCATATGTGTATCTGGCACTATTGAGGGCATGTGGGTACCTGGCACTGGACCTTGGGGGGCATATGTGTATCTGGCACTGCTGGGAGCATATGTGTATCTGGCACTATTGGGGGCATATGTTTATCTGGCACTGCAATACTGGGTGCATATATGTATCTGGCACTATACTGGAACGTTGTGTATCTGACACTACATTGGGAACATGTGTAAGGAGCACTACTGTGGGCGTTTTGTGTAAGGCTGCTAATTGTGTGTAGACAGGGGTGTGAAAATATATATATTTATAGTGTGATATCAAAATATAAAAGTTCACACCCACATTTCCTGCATTTCAAAATTTCTCACTCAGGGTGCTAGTAGGCCTTGATCCGGCCCCATCTACTAACCTTTCTGTGAAGTAATTTTTCCTCAAATTTCCCCTGAACTACCTCCCTCCAGTTTTAGCATATGTCCTCGGGTTCTAGTACTTCTCTTCCTTTGAAGAATGTCTCCCTCCTGTACCTTGTTAAAACTCTTAAAATATTTGAAAGTTTCTGTCATGTCACCCCTTTCCCTTCTCTGCTCCAAACTATGCATGTTAAGATCTTTTAGTCATTCCAGGTAAGTTTTGTTATGTTGGCCATGCACCATTTTAGTTGCCCTTCTTTGTACACTCTCTAATGTATTTATATCCATTTGGAGATAAGGTCTCCAGAATTGAACATAGTATTCCAGATGAGGCAATAGCAATGACCTATACAGTGGTATTATTAATTATTTTTTGCCACGGATTCCTCTTCCTATGCAACAAACCACCTGACTTGCCTTTTTCATTGCTTCATTACATTGCTTCCCTGCCTTAAATTTACATTTAATAGCAACTCTTTCAGTAGATCCCATTCCTCCTTAGTAGATTCCATTATAGTAACTGTGATTCTATATTTAGCCTTTGGATTTTTGAGACCCAAATACACGATTTTGCCATTTTTAGCGGGTAAACTGTAGTTGCCACATTTTGTTACCATTCATTGAGTCTACCTAGATCATCAATCATTTGTTTTACCCCTCCTCATGTGTCTACCCTGTTGCATATATTTGTGTTATCCACAAAAATGCATACTTGCCCTCCAATACCATTTGCAATGTTACCAACAAAGATATCAAAGAGCACTGTTCCAAGTACAGATCCATGGGGTACTACACTGGTAACCTTTCCCTCCTTAGACTGCACTTCATTTACTACAACTTTCTGTTTCCTATCTTGAAAGCAGGTCCTTAACCATTCAACCATCTTGGAATACAATTCCATGCTTTTAAATTTATTTAGCAGTCTGTGATATAGGACTGTGCCAAATGCCTTACTAAAGTCTAGATATACTACATCTACAGCCCACTCTTGATCTTGATTATTTTTGTCATGGAGTCAAAAAAATTGGTTTGGTATGATCTCCCCCAGTAAATCCATGATCCTTAAGATAATGTAAGTTGCTGGATTTCAGATACAGCTTTTTCATTTAATAGCGTTTCTATTACTTTCCCTGCTACTGACATAAGACTCACTGGTCTGTAGTCACTTGCCTTTTCCTTGCTTCCACTTTTGTGCAGTACTACTGCATTCCTGTTTTCAAGTCCTCTGGAATTGCACCTGTATCTAGTGTATCGTTGAATAATTCTGTTAATGGTGCAACCAGCACTCATTTAAGATCTTTTAGTATCCTTAGCTGTATCCCATCTGGTCCCATTGATTTTTCCACTTTCAGTTTTGAGAGTTCATATAGCTAATTTTTAAGATTGGCTCTGCAACTTACGGCCATTTCCCCTTTCCTTCTGTAGTGAATTCTGAGCAAAAATAATTACTTAAGGTGTTAGGTATGGGGAATAGTTCTGAGACATAATATTAATTACAAGGGAAGTGGAGTTGTTAGGTTTGAGGGGTAGTTCTGTGACATGATATTATAAAGGAGGAGGGGGTTGTTAGGTCTGGGGGGAGCAGTTCTGGGACATTACATTACTTATAGGAGATGGGGGATGCTAAGTCAGGTGGGCAATTAAGATGCCACAGAGGGTGGACTCGAGGCACGTTCTTTAGGAGCGGCCACGCTGGGTTACAGACTCCTAAGGGTGGCCTTCTGCAATTTCTAAACAGGCACCAATACGTGAGCCAATAAGACCTCGCGGACCAGCAGCAGCGGTTCCTTATTGATTGCCGGACCACAAGCTTTGAATGACTTGAGATACCTTCCACCGGAGACCGAACTGAGGGGCAGGAGAGGTGTGTACTGTGCTCTCCTCCTCTCAGACACAGCAGCAGCGGTGCCTGGAAATGGGAGCAGCAGAGCCCAGTCGGCAGCATTGGTGAGCAGCACTACTGGGGGCATATGTGTATCTGGCATTATTGAGGGCATGTGGGTACCTGGCACTGGACCTTGGGGGGCATATGTGTATCTGGCACTGCTGGGAGCATATGTGTATCTGGCACTATTGGGGGCATATGTTTATCTGGCACTGCAATACTGGGTGCATATATGTATCTGGCACTATACTGGAACGTTGTGTATCTGACACTACATTGGGAACATGTGTAAGGAGCACTACTGTGGGCGTTTTGTGTAAGGCTGCTAATTGTGTGTAGACAGGGGTGTGAAAATATATATATTTATAGTGTGATATCAAAATATAAAAGTTCACACCCACATTTCCTGCATTTCAAAATTTCTCACTCAGGGTGCTAGTAGGCCTTGATCCGGCCCCATCTACTAACCTTTCTGTGAAGTCATTTTTCCTCAAATTTCCCCTGAACTACCTCCCTCCAGTTTTAGCATATGTCTTCGGGTTCTAGTACTTCTCTTCCTTTGAAGAATGTCTCCCTCCTGTACCTTGTTAAAACTCTTAAAATATTTGAAAGTTTCTGTCATGTCGCCCCTTTCCCTTCTCTGCTCCAAACTATGCATGTTAAGATCTTTTAGTCATTCCAGGTAAGTTTTGTTATGTTGGCCATGCACCATTTTAGTTGCCCTTCTTTGTACACTCTCTAATGTATTTATATCCATTTGGAGATAAGGTCTCCAGAATTGAACATAGTATTCCAGATGAGGCAATAGCAATGACCTATACAGTGGCATTATTAATTATTTTTTGCCACGGATTCCTCTTCCTATGCAACAAACCACCTGACTTGCCTTTTTCATTACTTCATTACATTGCTTCCCTGCCTTTAATTTACATTTAATAGCAACTCTTTCAGTAGATCCCATTCCTCCTTAGTAGATTCCATTATAGTAACCGTGATTCTATATTTAGCCTTTGGATTTTTGAGACCCAAATACACGATTTTGCCATTTTTAGCGGGTAAACTGTAGTTGCCACATTTTGTTACCATTCATTGAGTCTACCTAGATCATCAATCATTTGTTTTACCCCTCCTCATGTGTCTACCCTGTTGCATATATTTGTGTTATCCACAAAAATGCATACTTGCCCTCCAATACCATTTGCAATGTTACCAACAAAGATATCAAAGAGCACTGTTCCAAGTACAGATCCATGGGGTACTACACTGGTAACCTTTCCCTCCTTAGACTGCACTTCATTTACTACAACTTTCTGTTTCCTATCTTGAAAGCAGGTCCTTAACCATTCAACCATCTTGGAATACAATTCCATGCTTTTAAATTTATTTAGCAGTCTGTGATATAGGACTGTGCCAAATGCCTTACTAAAGTCTAGATATACTACATCTACAGCCCACCCTTGATCTTGATTATTTTTGTCATGGAGTCAAAAAAATTGGTTTGGTATGATCTCCCCCAGTAAATCCATGATCCTTAAGCTAATGTAAGTTGCTGGATTTCAGATACAGCTTTTTCATTTAATAGTGTTTCTATTACTTTCCCTGCTACTGACATAAGACTCACTGGTCTGTAGTCACTTGCCTTTTCCTTGCTTCCACTTTTGTGCAGTACTACTGCATTCCTGTTTTCAAGTCCTCTGGAATTGCACCTGTATCTAGTGTATCGTTGAATAATTCTGTTAATGGTGCAACCAGCACTCATTTAAGATCTTTTAGTATCCCTTCTGGTCCCATTGATTTTTCCACTTTCAGTTTTGAGAGTTCATATACCTAATTTTTAAGATTGGCCCTGCAACTTACGGCCACTTCCCCTTTCCTTCTGTAGTGAATTCTGAGCAATAATAATTACTTAAGTGATCTTCTATTGCTTGTCTCCCAGTGTCACACAGAAGGGGGGTTTCTGAGTACCCAGAAACCCCCTCTTCATTGATTAATTGGCATCCATGTCATGCAGTTTAGACATATACCAATAAAGCCACCAGGTACAGATGCAGGGCTGCCATGGTACGCAGGTGCAGGACGCCCCTAAACACCAGAAGTGCCCAGCGCCACAGTCCCATTCCCCTCTCCCTCCAAGCTTTGAGCTGCGCACCTCAGCGGGCAGCCAGGACACAGGTTGGAGAAGCTGCCTGGCCACTGAGTGTGCTAGCAAGAGTGGCCGGGCTGCTTCTTTGTCTACAAGGTGTCTCCTGCTTTGCTCTCCCTGCCCTCCTGTATTTGTCCCGTGCTGCTGTGGCTCCAGGTGGCTTTCAGTTTTCTACAGGGCTCACATACTGTAAGACTGTCCAGCTGACTCAGGTACAGTTACATGCCAGGATACCACACTTTGCTGCCTGTCGCTGATCTCATACCAGCTTCTCTTGTAACATGTACGTTTCTTCCTGTACTTTTTTTTAAATCTCTTTTTTTTGTTACTGCCCGTGTCAGACTTTCTCTGCACTTTTCTCCTCTGTGCCAGCCTTCTGCTTTTCTCCTCTCCTCTGTGCCAGCCTTCTGCTTTTCTCCTCTCCTCTGTGCCAGCCTCTCTTTCCTTCCTTTCTCAGTATCAGCAACTCTGCCCATCTTCTTTCAGTGCCAGCCTTTCTGCCCATCATGTCTGCGCCAGCCTCTCTGCCCTTGTGTTGTCTGTGCCAGCCTCTCTGCCCATGTCCTGTCTGCACCAGCCTCTCTGCTCTTGTGCTGTCTGCACCATCCTGTCAGCCCTTGTGCTGTCTGCACCATCCTGTCAGCCCTTGTGCTGTCTGTGCAAGCATCTTTCTTTCTATCTTTGCCATCCACTTTGCTCTCTAACTGTGCTACTCCTCTACGCTTCCCATGTCAGTGTCTCCCCCTTTCCTCCCTCTGAGCCATTTCCTCTTCATATGTCTCCTGTTTGTGTATGTACCTTTCTCCTCACCCCCTCTTTGTGGATTTGTTTTTTATATGTACAGCTGTGTTTCCATCTTTCTCTCTTTGCCTCCATGCCATTGTGTATCTGTGCATTGTGTGCCTGCCATCTTTTTCTCCCCCTTTGTATGTCTACCTGTCTTCTTCATTTACCTTTCTTTTTAGATCTGAGAATATATATATATATATATATAAAACAGAATTCCTAAGTGCGCTATATTCCTTGAATATTTATTCTTCAAATCTTCCAAACAATGTACCCAATGGGTGCAGACTGTAGGTTGGAGAATTCTTAAAGAGATTATTCACACTGTATCCTGTAACAAATATTTCCTCACCAGAAAATCACCCAGACAAAAGGCCATAGAGGCCAATTAGTACCAATTATTTGTTTATTGACACAATATTTACCATACACAATGAAAATGTTGTACAGAAATAAAATTTGTATATCAGTGAGAGAAGTCCAGATCGTGTAGATGGCAAATTAGATCCTCCCTCGCCTTCACAAGGTGTGAGCTCAAAAGAGAGAATCTTCACAATCTGGATTGGTGACTCATAGCTGACAGACCCTACGTGTTTCATCTTAACAACTTCATCGGGGTTATTCTTTAAAGGTGAAAGGGGAGAAAATATATGTCTTTAATAATTAAAATTTTATATAATGGGGAAAAAAGTGGATGTTTAATAATAAGCACTTACCACAAAAAAAGGACAGGACCACAAGATTGGAGTTTATATAGGGCAATAAGCATACAGCTACCTAAGAAAAAAGACAAACTCTTTTGTTGGCCTCACTAGCAAAAAAAGGGTCTTTTTAAACTAATAGAGTTAGTCCATTACAACATACCTTGGTGAGTCTTTTTCTGTAAACAAACCCTATCAGGGTCCTTAATCACAAAAATTTGCAAAGAAAGTCATCAATAATGATCGTATAGAAGTCCTTAAACATACCTAAACTGATTTAAAAGACAAGGTGTGTAATACAAATCTAAATAACACCAACTATTATAGAAGAGTGTCTAACTCCACACCTACATACTTACATGGACTAAAATACTTTAAATCCAATTGATTTAGATGAAGAAAATCTCATATATAAAATTTTGTCTGAAAAGAGGGCTCTATATAGTAAAAATCTAAATAGCGTGGGGTATGTCAGCCATCACAGACTAAAATACAAAGCATACATAACATAGTAGTACAACAGAGGTTAAAAATTTGTTGACAATGAAAACCTCCACAGTGGGATTCACATATAGATCCTTAAAATAAAAGAAACTGTTTCGGAATACATATATAGACAATTCTCTAGTAATTTCTCCAAACAGTAACTTTAAATGGTTCAAATGTAATTTCAAGTTTACAAATCAGAGCCAGAAGTAAAATATAACACTGAACATTGTACTAATTTACACATCTATTCAAAATCTTAACTGGAGCCCGTAAAAACAAACATAGAGAGACATCAGAAGGGAAAAATCCTTACACTCACCAAACGTGCTTGGGCAGCAAACAAGTGGAGATTTCACAATGATACAATGATTGCTGCAGCTGATATTTAAACCTCTCCTGGGATTACCTGACTTCCTATAATTAGTGAGAGCTAAATCTGTCTCTAATATCAAACAGTCTCTAACATAAGTATGTAGGTGTGGAGTTAAACACTCTTCTATAATAGTTGGTGTTATTCAGATTTATAGTTACAAGTGTGAGCGCACATAAAATAAAAAATTTGGGTAAATTGAAAGGCTGCTGGTTTAATAAAAAATCCTTTATTCTTTAAAAGCAACAGACCAAATAAACATTACAAAGAAAAAAGTACATCACAATGGAATTCATAATATAATGATTTTCCTATATGAATTAAAATATACTGTATATGTGTCCGCTCTGGCCAGTTAGACTTAGTTATTGATTAGTAATTATGCATGCATGCCAATGGATTAGTAATTAATAAAAGCGAAGCACAGTCTTTCGATGTAGTCTTAGTGGTTAAAAATCTGTTTTTCCCTCTAGGGAATTTTTAGTAATGATATAAGTATTGAGTAGAGAAACTGTTAGAGCTATATAATGCACACTCTTTTGAGAGAAACAAAGTCCCTTAATTGAGAGTTGATAACACAGTTCACTAATGTGAAGCAACTTCGCTCAGGTGGTATTGTATAATACCAGCTCATACTGGTCAAAGGGTGCAATGCTGGTAAATTAGGTGATCACTCGTTCCTCCGTTGTGACACTCATATGGGCAGTGCTTACCCTTCCACTCTGCGGTGGTTCTGGTGTCTCCGGATGGGCTGGATCACACTTAGTAGCGTAAAGTTGTCTCAAGCTGAGCGGTAGACGCTGGAAGCGTGTAGTGATGCAGGGAGCGCTCGGCCGCTTACCGCGGCTTCCGGGTTGTCTGAGGAAGCCGCCGACGATAACTCTAAAGGCGGAGAAACGCGTTACACGTAGTAAGGAGCCCATCTCACCATTCTGACTGAGAGAAACCACGGACCCCAGAGAATTTGGAACCTACAGCGCAATAAAGATCCCGGTGACAATTACGCTAATTGATAAAAACAGCAATGAATGCAAGGGATTGAGCTGTATGCTTTGGAACCAGGGGAGACGAGTGGACATTAGTCAATCGTTTAAAAGTTACAACAAATGAGATACAAATTACATGCATGTTGAAAGAAAAGCATTTATAGCTGTGCACAGCAGTGACTCATAGAACGTTCTTTAAAAGCCTCTGCAACAAGGACTGTGTTACATTGTATTGGACTTAATAACAAGTTACAACAGGACTCTGTATGCTATTAACGCAAGGTTCTAAGATTCAGGATTATTAATCATAAGTTTTTAATGAGCCACTAAATGCTATTATATGTTTAAAAAGTATTTTTTATTATAGAAATTTGAATTAATTGTGTCCCTTTATGTCTGACTTTTATATGAGTTATGCATATTTGGTTTTATGCTCGTTTATGGGAAAATAAACTATATTAAGTTTTAAATCAAATCATATGACTGTCTAAGAAGATTAAATTTGTTTTTCGGTATATAATAATATCTATATATATATATATATATATATATATATCGTTTGCTTCCATTACTGAGTTCATTAAAAAATTATTTTTGCTATTGGTGTAGCACATACCCCTCCAAAAAATTTTTTTTCTTTAGTCACAATCTATTGAGGTTAGCAATGACCTCATTAGGGGGACGCAGCAGCATACACTAACAAATAAATAATTAATTAAATCAGAATTCCACCAAAATCAGCGCACTAGTGTGTTTGGGATACTAAATAAAGCATATGTATGTCACAGTCATGATTTTCATTGCACCATGACTCCATAACAGCCACAATATCCAGATCATCCAATGTCACTATCACAATTAGCTCTGGAATATTATATCCTAAGCTCCTAACATTTGCATACTTAGCTTTAAGAATTAAGTTTGTGCATCTCTTATCCCTAGCCATGTCAGGACAGCACATAACAAAATGTCAAGTATTAAGTTGAAATTTCCTGTTTGCTAATGTTGTTCAATGGTTGCTCAACTGTTTTTTTTATCTGTTCCGAAATCAAATTGTCATTTACACACTTAGACATTTCAACACGGCTGCACCCCTCAGCATGGCTGACCCTATGCTTAAACTAATGGTATAGTAAGTCTGATTAAGACAGACTACATTTGACCACAAATGGCCAACTGACCAAAGGACCTAATTAGCACTTGGTTGAGTAAACACCAGCTAGTATGCCACAATAAACTATATTTCACTGAACAACATTCCCACACAGGTACTACCAATTACAAACAATATATTAAGGGGGTGATTCAGACCTGATCGCTGCTGTGCATTTTCGCATGGTGGACGATCATCAATAGACTGCACATGCATAAGGACTGCAATGCGCGCGCACGTCGGCCAACAACAGGCATGACCGGACAGCAACAGGCTGGTGCGAAAATTTCATTTTCACAGCCATTCGCATGCTGATTAACAGGAAGAGGCCATTTGTGGGTGGTAACTGACCATTTTCTGGGAGTGTCCGGGAAAACGCAGGTGTTCCCAAGTGTTTTCAGGGAGGGTGCCTGACGCCAGCTCTGGACCCGATCAGCCTGTTCTCATCGCACTGTAGGAATAAGTCCTGGGCTGCGCACAGACTGCACACAGTGGAAAAATCATTCAATGGTGAGTGAGGCTCAATACAATTTGCTGACTGAGGGAATTTTAGCAGCTCGGCATACACATGCGATTGCACACTTGCACGGTGAATGTACACTGTTCGTTGTGCGGCGACTATCTGATCGCAGGACAACAATTTTAGTAGCCCAGCGATCAGGTCTAAATCACCCCCTAAATCCCATACTGACCAACTGTGCATGCTTTGCTTATCATTGCTGTGTGTGCTAAGCAATGTGTAGTTATGTTACAGCACACATACTTATATAACATTTCTATACTAAATCACCATCACTTTAGACACTCTCTTAGTGTCATGTGATGTAGCTTATTCCTAATAAAGAGTGTAAATTTTAGTCAATTGTGCTTGAGTTTTTACCCAAACTGCAGTGAGAAGTCAGGAAAAGACTAAACAATAATATTATTATTATTATTATTATTATTATTATTAATAATAATAATAATAATAATAATAATATAGAGATGGAGCAATAGCGGTAAATAATTTGTTTACTACAGTAGCTTTATTTTTTTATTTGTTTCTACATTTACTGTCTTGATGTTTGCTCGACAATTATTTGCTTGAATAATAAGAAACTGTTTACAATGGTCTTAGAAATTTTTTAAGAAATACAGTAATTTTGTCAGAGCTGATGCTACCTGTTCTACTCTTAAAAGGTATAATCCATTATTTTATGAGTGACTTTTATAGCCCAGCATTTGTAACTTTCCATTATTAAGAATTTTGTCTTCATGTGGCAATATTAGTGTACTGACATATTTATGTCTCACAATAGGCTAACTTGTAACTGTCAGAGATCCACTTGAGCTGTTTCCCCCAAATCTTCTGAATAATGTATGCTGCTGGGCCTGCTTGTGTGGCTGCACAGTCTAGTAGTGCTTCACAGACATGAAAGGGACCTCCTCATGTTGTGACACTGAAGAGAAAATGAGCCAGTGAAAGGATTTCACTACACTTAGGTTAGAGCCTAGGGGGGTATTCAATTCAAGTTGGAACTGCCATCTTGTCGGAAAGACGGCAGTTTCCGACTTTTTTTAGGTCAGATAGTGGTCCGACCTATTTAATTGGGCTGCCATTTTTCCGACAGGTCAGCAATTCTGACTTGTCGGAAAACATGTGGATCAGCGGATTAGACGCAGATCCACATGTTTTGTCGGATTCGCGGTTAAATCCGACAGGTTTTAGCCCCATTTCCGACAATGTCAGTCCGACTTTAAATAAAATCGGATTGACATAATCGAGAACGGACAAATCCTGTCGGATTTGGCCGCTAATTGAATACTGAAATGTTGGATCCTTTCCATCAGAAAGGATCCAACATCAATTGAATACCCCCCATGACAGTAAATATATCCCAGCTTCAAATATCAAGACTCACCCACATAAGCTATCATGTTTCTATTTATTCTGGTATACACAGGCTAAGGGGCTGAAGAGAATATGGGAAAAAGGCTGGCTAGAAATGGGGGGTAGATGCCAGAAAAAGCATGGGGGTAGGTGCCACCAATAACCAGCATCAGCTCTTCTTCTAGGAAGCTGCTTAAAAGTGTTTGGACCTGAGGGGGTGGTGCATTGAGGCTGCCTATGAGAAAAATTGAAGGATATCTGGGACATCCTTATTATGATTACTGCTGGTGACAGCTGCATCCACAGCTGCACCAGCTATTATTTATTTATACCTAATGTAACCTGCTCCTCTGGCCATCATTAGCTGGGTGCAGTAGGCAGTTAGCAATGTGGGCAATCTATCCTGTACCCTCTACCCCACCTTCCCTTTGATGCAGCCAGTTATGCAAGCTCTGCCTCCTAGGCTGTACAGGAAGAATGATGAGCTGAATGAGCAGCAGGAGGCAGGTAAGAGGACTTTATAATTGCTTCTTGGTGTGTGGTTGAGGCTAATGTGTGCTGTGAGAGGACAGTTAATAGTTGCTGGGGTGAATATAACTATAGCTGCTGGCTGGGGGGTAATTTTTTCTGCTAGGGGGGTAAATGAGTGTTCACGATGAATGGGTGAATTGATAAATTAATTCTTCAGAATGGCTTAATGAGTGCTGAGTGGGTGAATTGATTAATGGATTCTTGAGGGGATTGTTTTATTGGGTGCTGGTGATGAAAGGATAAATGTGTACCTGGTAGGCAGCCGATAATGGGTGCTGATACTAAGGATGAATATGCTAATACAAATGTGTCCTCTTACATCTTTGCTCCATGCGCTACAAGTTGTGTTACACATAACACTCTTTTTTGTGAAACTGCATCTTAGTCACAAAGTAATAGTACACATAAGCAGCTTCTGCTGATTAAACTGATATGCAGCACTTGTAGCACATGTAGCAAAGATGTTACATAACACATCTGTATTGCATTTTTGCGTGAAAAAATGCAAATAAAGGCACTCGGCACTACCGAGTCCCACCACGGCATGGCAAAACTTAATGGGCTATTTAGCATGACTGCATCAAGGATGTAAGAGGAGGGTGAATTGATTAATGGTAGTGATGGGTGCGATAGTGAATGGGGTGTATTGGCTGCTCTTAGTTCTGCAACAGTGTAATACATTTACAGACTGTAACAGACATGAAAAATTGCTCACCCCACTGTCATAGACTTTGATAAACATGTACAGTAAGTGAGATTCAATGTATGTGGATTGAAGAAGTATATTGGGGAATTAGGGGTGGAAATGTGAACCACAGGGCTGGCTCTTCCATTAGGCAGCTTTGGGCGGCTGCCTAGGGGCGCCGGCCCTTGGAGGGCGCCACTGAATTCATCAAGCAATAAAGTGAAGGATGTCTCTGTACAAGACATCCTCCTTTTACACTGCACTGGCAGCAGCTGCAGGTCTAATCAGGTACAGCTGCTGCTATCAGGCTCTACCACATAGTGCCTCAGCGCTACCTCCGTGCCGACACGTGTATCATCAAGTCATGTGAAGGCACATAGGAGGCAGATGTAACTATGGCTCATGACGGGCGCCCCCACGGTCACTCATCATAGTCCTGATTCACCTCCTGGATCCCGACTCTCCAGCAGCACCTGACTACGTGCCTGCAGCCGCAGTGTCGCTGTAATGCTGCTGCCGACTGTAGGAGGAACCCTGCTAATGATGAGGGAAAACAACATAAGGTATGTAACCCATGGGGGTTTCTGTGGGACCACAGAAGGTGGGGGGGGGCATGGGGGGGGGTTTGCACAGCACATTAGAGAAGACACCGGAACATAAAAATATATGTAGGTGCGTATATATGTATGTATACACATACAATTAAATCTCCCCAACAGATGTATATCATTCAGCATAAAAGTGAAACTGGCCTCAGTGTCCTATTATATTCCTAACATGCACCTAACATTTATACATATTACAATATATCTTTTCATTTTAAAAGTCCTTGAGTGTCATCCCTTTTCTCTGTTTATATATAATGATACCACCGGAAGGTGTGTGTGTGGGGGTTTGCAGATTAGGGGGCGCTAGGCTGAAACTTTGCACCGGCCCTGGTGAACCATTGCCTATGAGCATGGAAAACTCACAGCAGCCCTGCCTATAAGCCTCAATATCAGTGATCTTGTTATTTATCTGTTATTATTTAGTAAGTAAGTAAGTGTTACTTATGGCCATAACTATGCGAAGAACCTCACTCAAAATGCAAAATTTTATTGCAATAATTATTATTAATAAATTGGTAGTGTTTGAATTGTGCACCTGCAACCTTCTCTTTGTATGCAGTACTGCTGAAAGGTCTCTGCAGGGTCGCACCTCTCATTACCGGTGTGCACCCCAGGACCCCTCTCCTGTATAAAATAATGGGGGAACCACAGGGCTGGCTCTTCCATTAGGCAGCTTTAGGCGGCTGCCTAGGGGCGCCGGCCCTTGGAGGGCGCCACTGAATTCATCAAGCAATAAAGTGAAGGATGTCTCTGTACAAGACATCCTCCTTTTACACTGCACTGGCAGCAGCTGCAGGTCTAATCAGGTACAGCTGCTGCTATCAGGCTCCACCACATAGTGCCTCAGCGCTTCCTCCGTGCCGACACGTGTATCATCAAGTCATGTGAAGGCACATAGGAGGCAGATGTAACTATGGCTCCTGACGGGCGCCCCCACGGTCACTCATCATAGTCCTGATTCACCTCCTGGATCCCGACTCTCCAGCAGCACCTGACTACGTGCCTGCAGCCGCAGTGTCGCTGTAATGCCGCTGCCGACTGTAGGAGGAACCCTGCTAATGATGAGGGAAAACAACATAAGGTATGTAACCCATGGGGGTTTCTGTGGGACCACAGAAGGTGGAGGCATGGGGGGGGGGATTGCACAGCACATTATAGAAGACACCGGAACATAAAAATATTTACAGCGAAACTTTGCCTAGGGTGCAGAGATACCTTGCACCGGCCCTGGGGAGCCAGATTACAAAGACATGTTTTAGAGGACCCTGAAAAAAACAAACAAATAACCATGATGATGGGAAAATAACTAATACACACGTACAGCATGTTACAAACTGAGTACTGTATATTGAAGATATAGGAATTATGAAAAGAAAACAATGAGGATGGTTTACAGTGGGATACAGCAGTGGAAATTAGGTAGTCACACCCCCAATCTAACTTGTTCATTAATTATTTTGCAGATGGCAAACATTGGGCCATGTACTTGGACTATCCCCCGGGTCCAAAAGATGACAACCAACCCTTGATGTTAGTATTTAAATGTCAGCATCCATAAGCTGCATTAATTTTTTTTTTTTAAATCTCTCATGCAGAGCATGGTCAAATCACTATTAGAGATGTGCGCCTGCCCATTTTTGGTTTTTTTTCTTTTCTTTTTTTGTGTGTTATGGTTCTAATTTTTTTTTCAATCATATAAACAGCTAAAATCACATAATTTTTGGGTGCTTTTGTTTCTACAGTATTGTTAACCTAAATAACATTCATTTCCACTCATTTCCACTCATTGAACACCTCACAGCTCACAATATTGTTTTTATCCAGTTTAGGTCAAAAGATTGCACCGAGGTAGCTGGATGACTAATACCCCTTTCACACAGCCCAAAATTTCCCGGGTTATTACACATGAACGCGCACCAACCTGGGAAATTTCTCGGTGTGAAAGGGTACAGGGTCAAAATCCCGGGATTCCTGCCCATGCATTTCAACCCTGCAATCGACCAGGGTTGGTCCCGGGATCCTCCCGGGATCCTCCCGGGAACCTGGTCTGTGTGAACGGGAGCCGGGTCAATGCGCCCCGGCTCCTGTTCACTTTCTATGTAGCAGGCGGCGCTTGGAGATCATGTGATCTCTTGCGCCGCCCACGCCGCGTCACCGCTGATGTCAGCAACCTGGCAATATGCCGGGCTACTGACTGCGGTATGCAAGGGGTCTTACCCGGGAATGTCCCTGCATGATCCAGGGACCGTATTCCCGGGTAAGACCCCTGCATATCTGGTGTGAAAGGGGTATAAGCTAAGTGACAGAAGTGGGTGGCACAAATACCTGGCACATCTAGGAGTGGCAGACAGGATGGCAGTTTGAATAATCTATGCCCCAAAAATGCTCCAAAGAGCACATAATGCAAAACAATCAAGTGCAAGATGGAATATTCCTTGGCCCTCCCACCCACCCTTATGTTGTATATTAATTAAACAGGACATGGAAAGTTTAACAAACTAATCACTTCAGTAAGAGGGTCTGTCACTTGTTTGGGCACCCACAAAACAAACTGTCAATGGGTAGGATTTTAGGTGGACGGACCATGGACATAAATTGGAGACATGGAACAGGTTATTAAAAACAAGAATGTGTTAGATTGACCAAAAACCGAACACCCATGGAGCAAAAAAAGAACACCCCTAGGCCTAGATGGATGCAGCAGCAGGAACCATGGACATAAATTGGAGACATGGAACAAGTTATTAAAAACTCCTTCAGTCTGGACCAGATGTCAAAAGTCTTTCCTGACTGATGTTCATCACCACCAGTGGGTCTCTGTAGAAGTTTAGTTTTTTCCTTGCAGCCGCAGTTGCCGGATAAAATGATGGAGGAGATGTTGGCTTGTCACTTTCCGCTTGAGCTGACAATTTTCTCAACAACAGCTCTTTGCATCTCTGCAGATTTGTGCCCGTTGGAAAGAAAGACACGACATATGACTTAAACCTAGAATTAAGTACTGTTGCCAACATATAGTGCTCTGATTTCAAGAGATTGATGACCCTTGAATCCTGGGAAAGCGATTGAAGGGCTTTATTTGCAAATCCGACATACTTAGCAGTGCAATTGCTCCATTTCAGATCCTACTTCACTTTCTCCAGCTGATTTGCAAAAACCTGATGAGGGAAATGACCTGACTCAAGCTGGCAATAGATAGGAATAACAATTATTTTAATATAATGGTTATAAAATCAAGCACACTGATAATTTAATAATCGATTGGTCACTTAATATTTTCAATTTAGATTCGAGCAGCTCCCATATAAGGTACTCTGCAGTACTCACTAATGAACACTATTAAAATAGATATAATGCACAATTTCACATGGGAGCGCTTCAATAAAAATGGATTTGTCAAAGGAAGTTTATGATATAAATTTTAAAATAAGCATATGATAGAATATAATATATACAATATATAAGAACAGTAAAACACACTGATATTCACCGCTGCAGTATGTCCATCTTTAGCACCACAAAATAAGTTTATACCATCCACAAGTGACAAATGCAAATGAGATGGTGCTCCAATCTAGGATACTTAGGCACAATTCAAGTGCAATTAATTTGTAACTCCTAAAGTGGACTGCTATACTTGGAAGTAAGCCAATGATGCTGCAAGGTATACTGAAGGTGCAATGACCAACTTGCCTAGAGCTCGGCAGAACCGCAGAGCAAGCGCTTTGATACCACCTCCCCACCGCCAGTACTTAGCTCACCACTGTATCTTACTGGTCTCAGTGCGGCCGGCATTCTGTATGCTGATCCGATGACTCAGTGTCGGAATGGCGGGCACTGCAAAGTACACGTGGAGGGAGGGCGCCACTCTAAGTACAAAGCTGTTGCAGATAATAGAAGGCACCTTTCAGCCTGTGTGTGGTCTAGATAGTAAGCAAGTGGTGAATATGTCCCTTTACGCGTTTCTCTGTTATCACAGTATGCACGGTTTCCTCAGAAGGTGGTCAAGTGTGTTCAGTCATCCATATTCAAAATACAAGAGATGAATCGGTAAGTAGCAGTCATTAATGATTCACAGGTGCATGTATGGAAGGCACAACAAGGTAGATTCAAACTAATTATGTGCAGGTGGATAAAGATCTCTCATACCTTGCACAACATAATTGTAAACATACATAGAGACAAAAATCGATTGACAACAATAATCTTTTACTGAAAAAGATATTAAGTAGCAAAGACAAATAATCATAACAAACAATTATTAGAGTTTTTAAATCATTTATATAAAATTAGTTATAATCAGCTGCAAGAAAGGAGAGACATAGGTGAATCATTTAGCTAAATAGCTAACAAGGTTTAAGATACAGATCAAGCCTTAATACTAGAGGTGAGAGCATATACTGTAGCTCAGTGGTCCAATGCCTTACATCACCAGTGAAACCGACCAGGGTTCAATACCCACCACAGATTTTAATTTTTACTTTTATTTATTTTTTAATTTTCACCAGAAGCAAGTTGACCCCAATGATGAGGTATATGAAAAAAATATATAGAGTACTTTACTAATGTGCTAAGGTAACTTTACCTATCAGCTAATGCCATTTTTAGCCATTATGATAAGAATGGACACTAGAAGTGTATCAGATGTAACACCTCAGGAATGCACTGATTTTATTTTTGCCTTTTATATGGTATCCGAACTCCAGGTCGACAACAAAAAGGTCAACACACCTTAGGTCGACGCCAATTGGTCGACACACCTTAGGTCGACATGGACAAAGGTTCGACATGGACAAAAGGTCGACAGGAACAAGGTCAACATGGAAAAATGTCGACATGAGTTGTTCATGATTTTTTTCTTTTTTGGAACCTTTTCATACTTAACGATCCATGTGGACTACGATTGGAACAGTAATCTGTGCCTAGCGAAGTGAAGGCACCATGCCTGAAGCATGGCGAGCGAAGCGAGCCATGCGAGGGGACGCGGTGCACTAATTGGGGTTCCCGGTCACTCTACGAAGAAAACAACACAAAAAACATAAAAAACTCATGTCGACCTTTTTCCATGTCGACCTTGTTCCCGTCGACCTTCTGTCCATGTCGACCTTTTGTCCATGTCGACCTAAGGTGTGTCGACCAATTGACGTCGACCTAAGGTGTGTCGACCTTTTTGTTGTCGACCCGGAGTACCAGACCCTTTTACATAGTAATGATACTAACTTAGGTTGTTTGGCACCTGTTTATTTATTTATATGTTTATAGATCTACGAAATAGATCTTATCCAAGAATCAAGGACACTTTTAACCACATAACGTCCTATCTGGATATATGAGACACACTAGTATAATGGGGCATAGATGATTAGAGATGAGAATAGGATTCCTTACGATAAAATAATACAACAGTAAACAGAGAATATATAGTAATAAAAAGATATTAGTGAAAAGAAAATGGATAAAAATTTTGGGGGGTATTGGTGGTAGCCTGTAATTTTTAGATAGTTCCTTTGATGAACTAAACAGGATATAGTGCTGAAATACCAGACCACAAATACTGAAGAACTGTACAATCCTAAATATGCTGGATGAGCCAAGATGATAACCTTATATGTTGTTCATTTTGATACAATCATTCAGTCCATTCGGAAAGAGTGTACCTAGGGAGAAGATCCAATATGCTTCACGTTTACATAGAAGATTGTATCTATCTCCCCCTCTAGCGGTATTCTTAACATGTTCAACACCTTATATTTTGATACCAGAATTATTGCTGTTGTGTTTAAGGTTAACATGTCTGACTAAACTATGTCTACTGGTGCCTCTCCGGAATGTTGCTTCTGTGCTATAAAATCTAACGTAGCATCCTAGTAGTACGTCTTACGAATTGTATCCCACAAATGCACGTTATCACATAGATCACATATGAAGTGCGGCAATCAATACTTTCTTCTATATCAAATAAGGTACCAAGGGAATGGGATTTAATTTGAGTGCTTTTATCAATCATAAAGCTGCATGTAGAACAACCCAATTGTTTACATTTAAAGTTCCCTTTACCTTTTGAGTATTTCTGTAACCATGTACCGCTATTAATATATCTATCATCAGATGATTTGTAATGACTTGGTGCTAAAAGACTTTGTAAGTTAGATGTCTTTATAAAATGATACAGGGTTTGTCATCTATTTCTTTAGAGAGTATTCTATCTATTTTTAAGATGGGGTAGTTCTTTTGAATGATGCTCTTGAGTTCTTTAGAGAATGCATTATATTTAGTCACGAATCTAGGTTGACATTTTGTGACCATGTCAAGGTCTATTTCTCTCTGTTTAGGGGACAACAGTGATTCTCTGTCACATCTAAGGGCTTCATCCAAAGCTTGCCTTGTGATGTCTGCAGGATAGTTTTGCTCACTTAACGCTAGAGTCAATTCAGATACTTGCATCTTAAACTGTTCAGTACTTGAACAATTATGCCTGAATCTGAGATACTGGCTTTTGGGTATGTTATTAAGCCAAGGGCGATAGTGGGAGCTATGGTAATTGGTAATGTGGTAATTATTAGTGTCGACCTCTTTTCTGAAGGTGGAAGTGGTAATGCGATTATTGTCAATAGAGAGAGCAATATCCAGGAAAGTCTTGTGTGAAGCATGCACAGTGCTAGTGAAGGAGAAACCAAATGTGTTGGAATTGAGGTGTGCTAAAAAAAGTGAAGCATGATGTGCGCCCCCATCCCAAATAAAGAACATGTTGTCTATGTATCTACAATAGAGCACCAGGTTCTCCTTATATGGGCCTTCCCAGACATAATTGTCCTCTAGGTGGCACATATAGATGTTTGTCAGACTAGGGGTGAACCTGGTGCCCATGGCAACACCAAGGATCTGCAAATTAAATTTAGTGTCAAAATTAAAATAATTATTATAATAAATTTAACTGCATTTAAAATGAACCGACACTTACTGTCGTCAAGTGACTCATCTGTACTTAAAGTGGACTCGAGTGCCCCTAAACCTTGACTGTGCAGTATATTGGTATAAATGGACTCCACGTCACAAGTCATCAGTAGATAACCGTTTTTCCATTCTAGATTTTTAATCAAATTGATGTAGTGAGTGGAGTCTCTAATATAAGACCAGTGCCAAAATGTGCGGTTGTAAATAATAGTCAACATAAGTAGATAAAGTGGAAGTGAGGGTACCCAAACCAGAAATAATGGGACGCCCGGGTGGTGAGTGAAGGGATTTGTGGATTTTGGGAAGGTAGTAGTAATGTATTACAGGATGTGTAATAAATAAAAAGGTAAATTCATTCCTGGATATTGCTCCCTCCATCAATGCTATGTCCAAAAGTACCTTCAACTCTATTTGATACTTAGCGGTAGGATCACATTTGATTTGAGCACAAAATTTTGAATTACTTCATTGTCTTAAGGCCTCTAACAGATAATCCTCTGTGTTTTGAACCACCATCCCGCCCCTTTGTCCGCAGCTCTAATGATAATAGATTTGTCTCTCGTGAGATTCTTAATAGGTTTTCTTTCTTGTGGATGTAACTTATCCTATTTTAGTCAGTAAAGATGTAGATTTTTGGCACAAGTTTCTAAAATTGTTTAAGGTGAGGGTATATAATGCTTCTATACCCCCCACTTTGATGTTGAGTGGGGTAAAATTCAGATTTTTCTTAAAGACACCCTTCCTGTCCCTTTCAAACTCATACAGTAATATTTCCTCATACTATTATTTTCCTGCTCTGACTCTATAAGAGTGTTAAGACATGGAAGATCTGCAGAATCTAGAACTATTGACGTGCCTGTTTCTCCCTGTTTCTATAAATGTTTATTTGCAAAATATTGTTTTCTACATAAATCCTGAGTGCACCTGTTGAGATCTACAAAAAGCCCAAATAAATCTGGTGTTTGAAAAGGTGCAAACTTTAGTCCTTTGGCAATTAGGGCTTTCTCACTTTCGAAGAGTGTTCGTGAGGATAAATTGCATAACATTTTATTTCTTATGAGTTTCTTGCACTTTTGGACTGATTTCATTTTTCCTGCTCTCCCTCCTCTGAATCTAATTATTTTCTTTTGGGTGAATATATTTGTAATGCCTGGTACTTGTTCCTGTTTCTCCATATGAGGTATAAACCCTGATCTAAAAAAAGAGGGAGATGACGGTGTGTCTGTGGACATATGCTTTCTGTAAGGTGTAGTCTTAGGTCTGACCCCTAGAGTATTCATTTTAGATGATCTATTGGGGATTTTTCTATTTGATTGCTGAGGTATATTTGAAATCTTTTGTGAATTGTTTTTGTTTGTACGTTCTGTATGTGTGCTAATCTATGGACCGGCCATGCTCTGTCCCTATGCATGAACCTGTCCTTTGGTGAATAGTGTTGGTTAGAATTTTCAAACCTTTTTTGTGATCTAGATCTCTAGGGACTGATTCTATATCTCCTGTTAAAGGACCTCACTTGCCCCTGTTTGTAATCTGAATGGTCTATTGACAATTTTTATTTATTTATTTGGGAGGTGGTAGAAAAGCGCTTGTTCTTCGGTTCTGCCGAGCTCTCAGCAAGTTGGTCATTGCACCTTCAGTATACCTTGCAGCATCATTGGATTACCTCCAAGTCCAGCAGTCCACTTTCAGATTTACAAATTAATTGCACTTGAATTGTGCTTGACTATCCTAGATTGGAGCTCTATCTCATGTGCATTTGTCACTTGTGGATGCTGTAAACTTGTTTTGTGGTGCTAAAGATGGACATACCACAGCAGTGAATATCAATGTGTTTTACTGTTCTTATACATTGTATATATTATATGCTATCAAATGCTTATTTTAAAATGTATATAATAAATTGCCTTTGACAAATGAATTTTTATTGAAGCGTTCCCTTGTGATAATGTGCATTATATCTTTTTCAAGCTGGCAGTGTCTGAACTAACGTAACATGTGGCAACTTCAAAGGGTTTGAGAACCTTGCACATCACAGAAATTATTCTCCACTGCACTTGACTCAGGTGCATTCCTACTTATTTAGATATGTCATAGATGGACATGTAGGCTTGAATGGCCTTTTGCTGCTCCTCAATCCGCTGAAGCACTTAAAGGGTAGAATTCCACCTCGTTACTACCTCTTGCTTCAGCTGATGGCAGGGCAAATTCAAAAGTTTTTGCTTGTGCTCTAGTCTTTGACATGCATGTGCAGAATGGCAATAATGTCCACAAATTTTGCAGGCCACCGACAGCATCTCCTGCATGCCCCTGACCTTTTTTAAAAAATTCTGCACTATCAGATTGATAGTGTGAGCAAAACATGGGACGTGTTGGTATTTGGCCAGATGTAATGCTTTCACAATATTGTTGACATTGTCAAATATCACAAATCCCGAGGAGAGTCCAAGTGGGGTAAACCATTGTGCAATGATTTTCCTGAGTTTTTGTAAGATAATCTCAGTGTTTGTTGTGCCTCTTACCGAAAATGGTGATACACAGCATAGCCTGCCTTTTAATGAGTTGGCATTTGCGAGATGCTGCTTGTGCTGCTGCTGTGGTGATGCGGAAGGCAATACATCTACCCAGTAGGCTGTCACAGTCATGTAATCTTTAGTTTGCCCTGTTCCACTTGTCCACATATCCATGGTTAAGTGCACAGTGGGTACAATGGCTTTCTGAGGACACTAACAACACTTTTTTAATGTCCTTGTACAGGCTGGGAATGGCTTGTCTAGAGAAGTGGAATCTAGATGGCATTTGGTAGCAGGGAGACAGTACAGGGGACGCGGTGCACTAATTGGGGTTCCCGGTCACTCTACGAAGAAAACAACACAAAAAACATAAAAAACTCTTGTCGACCTTTTTCCATGTCGACCTTGTTCCCTTCGACCTTTTGTCCATGTCGACCTAAGGTGTGTCGACCAATTGACGTCGACCTAAGGTGTGTCGACCTTTTTGTTGTCGACCCGGAGTCCCAGACCCTTTTACATAGTAATGATACTAACTTAGGTTGTTTGGCACCTGTTTATTTATTTATATGTTTATAGATCTACGAAATAGATCTTATCCAAGAATCAAGGACACTTTTAACCACATAACGTCCTATCTGGATATATGAGACACACTAGTATAATGGGGCATAGATGATTAGAGATGAGAATAGGATTCCTTACGATAAAATAATACAACAGTAAACAGAGAATATATAGTAATAAAAAGATATTAGTGAAAAGAAAATGGATAAAAATTTTGGGGGGTATTGGTGGTAGCCTGTCATTTTTAGATAGTTCCTTTGATGAACTAAACATGATATAGTGCTGAAATACCAGACCACAAATACTGAAGAACTGTACAATCCTAAATATGCTGGATGAGCCAAGATGATAACCTTATATGTTGTTCATTTTGATACAATCATTCAGTCCATTCGGAAAGAGTGTACCTAGGGAGAAGATCCAATATGCTTCACGTTTACATAGAAGATTGTATCTATCTCCCCCTCTAGCGGTATTCTTAACATGTTCAACACCTTATATTTTGATACCAGAATTATTGCTGTTGTGTTTAAGGTTAACATGTCTGACTAAACTATGTCTACTGGTGCCTCTCCGGAATGTTGCTTCTGTGCTCTAAAAATCTAACGTAGCATCCTAGTAGTACGTCTTACGAATTGTATCCCACAAATGCACGTTATCACATAGATCACATATGAAGTGCGGCAATCAATACTTTCTTCTATATCAAATAAGGTACCAAGGGAATGGGATTTAATTTGAGTGCTTTTATCAATCATAAAGCTGCATGTAGAACAACCCAATTGTTTACATTTAAAGTTCCCTTTACCTTTTGAGTATTTCTGTAAACATGTACCGCTATTAATATATCTATCATCAGATGATTTGTAATGACTTGGTGCTAAAAGACTTTGTAAGTTAGATGTCTTTATAAAATGATACAGGGTTTGTCATCTATTTCTTTAGAGAGTATTCTATCTGTTTTTAAGATGGGGTAGTTCTTTTGAATGATGCTCTTGAGTTCTTTAGAGAATGCATTATATTTAGTCACGAATCTAGGTTGACATTTTGTGACCATGTCAAGGTCTATTTCTCTCTGTTTAGGGGACAACAGTGATTCTCTGTCACATCTAAGGGCTTCATCCAAAGCTTGCCTTGTGATGTCTGCAGGATAGTTTTGCTCACTTAACGCTAGAGTCAATTCAGATACTTGCATCTTAAACTGTTCAGTACTTGAACAATTATGCCTGAATCTGAGATACTGGCTTTTGGGTATGTTATTAAGCCAAGGGCGATAGTGGCAGCTATGGTAATTGGTAATATGGTAATTATTAGTGTCGACCTCTTTTCTGAAGGTGGAAGTGGTAATGCGATTATTGTCAATAGAGAGAGCAATATCCAGGAAAGTAATGTGTGAAGCATGCACAGTGCTAGTGAAGGAGAAACCAAATGTGTTGGAATTGAGGTGTGCTAAAAAAAGTGAAGCATGATGTGCGCCCCCATCCCAAATAAAGAACATGTTGTCTATGTATCTACAATAGAGCACCAGGTTCTCCTTATATGGGCCTTCCCAGACATAACTGTCCTCTAGGTGGCACATATAGATGTTTGTCAGACTAGGGGTGTACCTGGTGCCCATGGCAACACCAAGGATCTGCAAATTAAATTTAGTGTCAAAATTAAAATAATTATTATAATAAATTTAACTGCATTTAAAATGAACCGACACTTACTGTCGTCAAGTGACTCATCTGTACTTAAAGTGGACTCGAGTGCCCCTAAACCTTGACTGTGCAGTATATTGGTATAAATGGACTCCACGTCACAAGTCATCAGTAGATAACCGTTTTTCCATTCTAGATTTTTAATCAAATTGATGAAGTGAGTGGAGTCTCTAATATAAGACCAGTGCCAAAATGTGCGGTTGTAAATAATAGTCAACATAAGTAGATAAAGTGGAAGTGAGGGTACCCAAACCAGAAATAATGGGACGCCCGGGTGGTGAGTGAAGGGATTTGTGGATTTTGGGAAGGTAGTAGTAAGGTATTACAGGATGTGTAATAAATAAAAAGGTAAATTCATTCCTGGATATTGCTCCCTCCATCAATGCTATGTCCAAAAGTACCTTCAACTCTATTTGATACTTAGCGGTAGGATCACATTTGATTTGAGCACAAAATTTTGAATTACTTCATTGTCTTAAGGCCTCTAACAGATAATCCTCTGTGTTTTGAACCACCATCCCGCCCCTTTGTCCGCAGCTCTAATGATAATAGATTTGTCTCTCGTGAGATTCTTAATAGGTTTTCTTTCTTGTGGATGTAACTTATCCTATTTTAGTCAGTAAAGATGTAGATTTTTGGCACAAGGTTCTAAAATTGTTTAAGGTGAGGGTATATAATGCTTCTATACCCCCCACTTTGATGTTGAGTGGGGTAAAATTCTGATTTTTCTTAAAGACACCCTTTCTGTCCCTTTCAAACTCATACAGTAATATTTCCTCATACTATTATTTTCCTGCTCTGACTCTATAAGAGTGTTAAGACATGGAAGATCTGCAGAATCAAGAACTATTGACGTGCCTGTTTCTCCCTGTTTCTATAAATGTTTATTTGCAAAATATTGTTTTCTACATAAATCCTGAGTGCACCTATTGAGATCTACAAAAAGCCCAAATAAATCTGGTGTTTGAAAAGGTGCAAACTTTAGTCCTTTGGCAATTAGGGCTTTCTCACTTTCGAAGAGTGTTCGTGAGGATAAATTGCATAACATTTTATTTCTTATGAGTTTCTTGCACTTTTGGACTGATTTCATTTTTCCTGCTCTCCCTCCTCTGAATCAAATTCTTTTCTATTGGTTGAATATATTTGTAATGCCTGGTACTTGTTCCTGTTTCTCCATATGACGTATAAACCCCGATCTAAAAAAAGAGGGAGATGACGGTGTGTCTGTGGACATATGCTTTCTGTAAGGTGTAGTCTTAGGTCTGACCCCTAGAGTATTCATTTTAGATGATCTATTGGGGATTTTTCTATTTGATTGCTGAGGTATATTTGAAATCTTTTGTGAATTGTTTTTGTTTGTACGTTCTGTATGTGTGCTAATCTATGGACCGGCCATGCTCTGTCCCTATGCATGAACCTGTCCTTTGGTGAATAGTGTTGGTTAGAATTTTCAAACCTTTTTTGTGATCTAGATCTCTAGGGACTGATTCTATATCTCCTGTTAAAGGACCTCACTTGCCCCTGTTTGTAATCTGAATGGTCTATTGACAATTTTTATTTATTTATTTCGGAGGTGGTAGAAAAGCGCTTGTTCTTCGGTTCTGCCGAGCTCTCAGCAAGTTGGTCATTGCACCTTCAGTATACCTTGCAGCATCATTGGATTACCTCCAAGTCCAGCAGTCTACTTTCAGATTTACAAATTAATTGCACTTGAATTGTGCTTGACTATCCTAGATTGGAGCTCCATCTCATGTGCATTTGTCACTTGTGGATGCTGTAAACTTGTTTTGTGGTGCTAAAGATGGACATACCACAGCAGTGAATATCAATGTGTTTTACTGTTCTTATACATTGTATATATTATATGCTATCAAATGCTTATTTTAAAATGTATATAATAAATTGCCTTTGACAAATGAATTTTTATTGAAGTGTTCCCTTGTGATAATGTGCATTATATCTTTTTCAAGCTGGCAGTGTCTGAACTAACGTAACATGTGGCAACTTCAAAGGGTTTGAGAACCTTGCACATCACAGAAATTATTCTCCACTGCACTTGACTCAGGTGCATTCCTACTTATTTAGATATGTCATAGATGGACATGTAGGCTTGAATGGCCTTTTGCTGCTCCTCAATCCGCTGAAGCACTTAAAGGGTAGAATTCCACCTCGTTACTACCTCTTGCTTCAGCTGATGGCAGGGCAAATTCAAAAGTTTTTGCTTGTGCTCTAGTCTTTGACATGCATGTGCAGAATGGCAATAATGTCCACAAATTTTGCAGGCCACCGACAGCATCTCCTGCATGCCCCTGACCTTTTTTAAAAAATTCTGCACTATCAGATTGATAGTGTGAGCAAAACATGGGACGTGTTGGTATTTGGCCAGATGTAATGCTTTCACAATATTGTTGACATTGTCAAATATCACAAATCCCGAGGAGAGTCCAAGTGGGGTAAACCATTGTGCAATGATTTTCCTGAGTTTTTGTAAGATAATCTCAGTGTTTGTTGTGCCTCTTACCGAAAATGGTGATACACAGCATAGCCTGCCTTTTAATGAGTTGGCATTTGCGAGATGCTGCTTGTGCTGCTGCTGTGGTGATGCGGAAGGCAATACATCTACCCAGTAGGCTGTCACAGTCATGTAATCTTTAGTTTGCCCTGTTCCACTTGTCCACATATCCATGGTTAAGTGCACAGTGGGTACAATGGCTTTCTGAGGACACTAACAACACTTTTTTAATGTCCTTGTACAGGCTGGGAATGGCTTGTCTAGAGAAGTGGAATCTAGATGGCATTTGGTAGCAGGGAGACAGTACATCAACCGTCTAAATCCCACTGCACTAATGGCAGATATTGGATGCACATCTAACACCAGCATAGTTGTTATGGTGTCAGTAATCCACTTTGCAATTGGGTGACTGATGTCATACTTCATCTTCCTTGCAAAGGATTATTGAACAGTCAAGTGTTTGATTAAACTACAAATAGTCTTCCTGGTTCCCTTCTGGGATGAAGACAATTGACTCCCAGCTGTAACACCAGCAGAAGTAGGCGTAGCACTCAAGGATCCTTTGGAGGAATCCTGGATAGGATAGGAGTCAGCCATGCCTATGAAATGGGATACAGGACGATTACTTTCAGTCCTGATTAAGGATGAGTTGACAAGGAGGAGGGTGTTGGTAGTGGGGATTTTAGATGCTTGGATCTTACAGAGAATAGGATCTAGGTGTCGCCATACTGTTTACATTCTTGTCTAGAGTTTCAGAATTTGTTAACAAGTTGTGATGGATGTGCTGCAAGTGGCGTAATAGGAGGAGGTTCCTAGGTGGTTACGGTCCCTACTTCTACTTACAATGCCTTTACAAAGGCTACAGATAGCTATACTGTGATTGTCTGGGTTTGGGAAGAAATATTTCCACACAGAAGAGGGTAATCTTTTTGTATTTTGCCCAGTCATGAAGGCAATGGGCTTGTTTTTCATACCATGGGCAACAACTGTCTCCACTGGGGCCTTATTTAAATAAACCACATCCCCATCTTCAAAATCCTCATCATAATAAACATTCTCATTAGCGCCAGCTACACCAATATCCCCCTCATCCTGCTGTACCTCTACAGTAACATCCTCAATCTCAACATGTCGACTTGTGCTGCTCCTCTTACAGAGGGCATGCAAATGGTTAAAGGAGCCTACTCATATGGTACAGTACGGTTAGACATGGCAACAGCAGACACACTTGCACTCTCCTCTGGAATTTATGATATTTTTGAAGGCACACTTGATTCCTGTGCCTTTACAAGTTTCCTATTTTTAGCTCTTCTACAGGGAGGAGGACTTACTTTATTATTATGAGCTGCAAGGCCAAGGACTTAGTGTTTACTTGCCACTTCATGTAGTGAATGGCATATTGCCAATTTGACATTTATCTTCAGCTAACTTAAATTTTTTTATCACCTTAAAATATTGCTTCTTTGACTTTACATGCCCTGTACGCCATTGGTCATCGGCCTTAGCCGACGACGTTGACGGAATTGCATTGTTATCATGACTAGTGGCAGCAGTTTCTGCACTAGTAGTAGTGAGTGGTTCATGACCTTTACTTATTTGACCTCCATTTCGGTGGTTTTGTGTGATGCACAAATCTCTGTCAGCAAAAAATAGAACTGGATACATGCTGAGGATATAGTAGTTGTAGTGTAGTTGTAACTCACGACTTAGCAATATTTGACTTTATTTTCCCACACTTTGTTATTGATGTACAAATCTCTGTCAGCAAAAAATAGAATCGGTCACACGCTGAAAATATGGTAGTCGTAGTGTAGTTGTAACGCACGACTTAGCAAAATGTTAAGTTATTGTTTTCCCACACTTTGTGATTGACGCACAAATTTCTGTCAGCAAAGAATAGAATTGGTCACATACTGAGATTGGACAGAGCACCCTATACAGTACACATCCTCTAAACAATACACAGCCACACGTGACAGCCCCTTGATATATGTGAAATAAATCAAATCAGTTCACACAGCGCAGCCCAAAAAGGTTAAACAAGCACCAGCCCTCCACTCCAAGTCTCCTGCCCCCTCCCATAAACCTAGCCTGGCTACCTACCTAAACTAAGTTCTTCTAGCTTCTTCTGTTTGTTTTTGTTTTTTAGCAGAAGTGACCAAGCCCGAGTCTGCGTGTGAAACGCGTATTCCGCACTCCACGAGGCGGTAATGGCGGCACTGGATGGGAGCACCTCAGTACACGGTGGGTAACAAGGGCAGCAGCGTCTGACCTTTTTCATTAAGTCTCAGACGGCTGCTCCCCCTTGGACTGGCAGCATGTTCTGCTCTATGAATGACGCTGGAACTATTGCCAACACAGGAGTGGTAACTATGGGGGTAATTCCAAGTTGATCACAGCAGGATTTTTGTTAGCAATTGGGCAAAACCATGTGCACTGCAGGGGAGGCAGATATAACATGTGCAGAGAGTGTTAGATTTGGGTGGGGTGTGTTCAATCTGCAATCTAAATTGCAGTGTAAAAATAAAGCAGCCTAAATCCAGTCTAATGTTGACAGCAGATTCACTCTCTATATATAATTTTCTTTTTCTTTCCTTGCCAGCCACTCTTTGTTTATTATCCACTCAGTGTATATGCCAATATAAGCCTAATCACAGTATGTGACGCATATTTAACAATAACAGTGTGTAATATCCAGGTTGTGCTGAGGTCAGTCCAATTCAAGGACTGTGATTATTGATCTTTCACTACATATTGTCCAAATTTAGAACACTAATATTGGAGATATTGCAAACTATTGCTTGTTTGCTTTGCCTACCACCCATTTGATTTATATTATTTATGTGTATATGTCTGGAGACTACATTTTAATACAGAATATTAAAGGTGATGCTTTAACTCTATAAAACATTTATCTCTTTTTTTGATTGTTTCTTTAAGAGTACGCCCCCAAAAAGTTTTCTTTCTTCTTCCTCTGGTGTCTATACAGGGCCAATTCTAGACCTTGTGGCGCCCAGGGCGAAAGTTTCCTTTGGTGACCCCCCACTTACAGGCAAAATAGAGTAAGTGCGAATCAAAGGTGTGCCTAAAAAACATATGGGCGCAGCTTCATAAGGAAGGGGCATGACCCCTGTAGTTGTGCCCCCAGTAGATTTGCCCCCAGTAGATATGCCCCCAGTATATGTTCCCCCTGTACTTATTCCCCCTGTAGTTATGCCCCCTGTAGATGTGCCCCCAGTAGTTGTGTCCCCAGTAGTTGTGCCACCTGTAGTTGTGCCCCCTGTAGATTTACCCCAGTAGATGTGCCCCCTGTAGATGTAATCCCAGTAGTTCTTACCCTTGTAGTTATGGCCCCTGTAGATTTGCCCCCAGTAGATGTGCCAACAGTAGAGATGCCCCTGTAGTTGTGCCTCCTGTATTTATTGCCCCTAGTAGCACTGTTTACAAACACAAAAAAACAAACAAAAACAATACTCACCAGCCCCGCTCCTGCTTCCCGACCGCTGCTGCTCCTCTCTATGGGACAGATGTCATGACATCTCTCCCATAGCACCACACAGACACTAGCGTCTGACAATGGCGCAGACTGCAGTGGGTGCCCACACATTCTATGGCGCTAACTGAAGCCAGTGTGCGGGATGTGTGGTGCGGGTGGGCAGCGGGTGACTGTAAGGTGACTGTGACCGCGCCCACAGCTGCAGCACCCTGGGCACCCACCCTACTTGCCCATGCCTAGATCCGCTCCTGTGTCTATGTATAGTAAGCAATTACTGTCTTCATGGTGCACCACCAACAGTATAGATTGTAGGCATTTGACCCTATTACCCGACAAATGTTGGTTAATATTATGATTAGTTCTCTTTAATCTAATGACTATTGTGGAATCAAATCTGCTTCTTTGGTAATATGTATGTGAAATAAATCAAATCAGTTCACACAGCGCAGCCCAAAAAGGTTAAAGAAGCACCAGCCCTCCAATCTTAGGGGCTAATTCAAACCTGATCAGTGCTGTGTGTGTTCGCTCAGCAGCAATCAGGCCTGAACTGTGCATGCACTGGCGCCACAGTGTGCCGGCGCATGCCAGACAGCCGATGACTGTCTTTAGCTAGCAATCACCTCTGCCTGATTGACAGGCAGAGGCAGTCGCTGGGCAGAAGGGGGCAGGACAGCAGCATTAAGCCACCATTTAGGTGCACAGCCCAACCAAAGCAGATGTAGCCGGACCGTGCCGCGAGCGGGCCGCTGCGGCTGTGTGATGTCACATGCAGCCGCGGCGACCCGGGCAGCAACAAGTAGCTCCTGGCCAGCACGAAGGAGCTGCACTGGTCGGAAGCTACTCCTGAAGTACAAAAGCATTGCCGCTGTGCAATGCTTTTGTATTTCTGCGATGGGGCAGAGATTGACATGAGGGGTGGGCTAGCCCTGTGCTGGGCATCCCCCACATGTAAGTGTGCCTGATCATAGCTGTGCTAAATTTAGCACAGCTATGATCAACTCTGAATCACCCCCTAAGTGTCCTGCCCCCTTCCCTAACCCTAGCCTGCCTGCCAAACTAATCTAAGTTCTTCTAACTTATTCTGTTAATTTTTGTTTTTGTTTTTAAACAACACACAGCATTAACATGTCTGCGCTGTGCACTCTTCAGTGCCAGAATGAAGATGGCGCTGAGATGCGGGGCTTATATAGAATCCAAAACTCGCGAGAATCCGACAGCGGGATGATAATATTTTGCCTTGATGATGTAGTCGAGGCAGGCGGGAAAAACCCAAGACGTGCTCATACCCCTGCTCAGATCTACATATTCAGGCTGGTTCGGTTCTCAGAGAACCTGCTCATTTCTAATTACTATATCCTATTTTGTTCTAAGAGATGACTAGTTATTTGTGTACTGTATTTGTTATGCATTAAAAATAATTTATATGTCTAAAGCTGAATCAGTTGTCTAAAATGTGGCAATTCACTAGGATGTGTAGTCTTTCCTCAGCCCTTACACAATACATTTATAATTAGTCAATTTTATTGACTAATTACTTATTTTCTTATTATATTTATTTTTTATTTCCTTTACTATATTTTGTTCTCCACTTTACTATACAATGGACTTTAGTGACAAAAGGTAATTATGTATGTAATTTATATCAAATTTATAAATAATGTCAGTCAAAATAGTGGGTTATCCAATTATTTCTCTTTCGATTGCAATGAGAATTACTGACCTTCTACCTGAATATAGATTATTCATCTAATGAAAAATAGTTTATTTAAAAGTGTCCTGAGAGCAATGTACAGTCAGACTGTAAAAAATATTATCTGTATATAGCGCCAACCGTGAACAGCAGCTTTAGTACACCAAAAAAGGACTCCTCACAGGTCCCCAAATAGTAGACAGAACAAGATATATATGGGCATCAATGCGCTACTCACAATGTTCATATAAAAGTCCAAGTATCTTACATCAAAAGATGTATCAGAAGAATTTAGTCTTAGTTCCAAACTTCCTCCCAGTATAGCTGGTGCACCGTGTGGAAAAGGACCATAAATAGGGATATATCCTCTTGTCCTCACATATGTGGCCTCACCACAGAGATAGATGTCACCTTTAAATTGTCCAGAGATAAACGAAAGATAGTGCAAGTACAGGTGTCCTGGCAACATTTTATAGATGATATTTTATTTATATGGAATGGAACGGCTGAGGGACTTGAAGAATTTTGTCATAATCTCAATACAAATGATTTTAATGTTAATCTTACGTTCTCAATCAGTAAAACGGCCATCACATTTTTAGATTTATGTATTTATGTGAAGGATTATACTCTCCTCACTAAACTATATAGAAAAGATACAGACTCAAATAGTTTTACAGAGAGGAGTAGCCTACACCATAAAAACTGTCTAGATGGCATACCGTATGGACAATTTTTAAGGGTTAAACGTAATTGCACGAAAATAACAGTATGTGACCAGCAAATCACTGAGATGAGTGAGAGGTTTCTTGAGAAAGGATATAAGAAGGAGGACCTTACAGCCTCTAAAGTACGTGTTGAATCCATTGATAGAAAACAGTTGCTAAAAGGGAATAATAGAAAGGATCAGGGGGTAAGGAGCCAATTCCAGACGTGGAACTTCATTAGTAACTATGGTGTTCAATATAAGGAAATTGAATCTATTTTCAGAAAACACTGGAAAATATTAAAAGAGGACCCTCTTCTGGGAAAAGAAATACCTTACAGACCCTTTTTCACTTATCGTAGGGCTAAGAGTCTAAAAGATAAACTGGTACATAGTGCGCTCAATGTGACCAAACGCACAAGTACCAGGAGCCATGGATTCCATAGATGTGGGATGTGTACTATGTGTCGTTTGGTTAAAGGTCCGAGTAAACAAAAGGACTTTGAAGCCAATGGGGAAAAATTTACCATCTCAAATTTTATAACGTGCAATACTAAAAACGTTGTTTACATTTTATCTTGTACATGTGATCTTTTCTATGTCGGCAAGACGAGTAGAAACCTCAAGACTCGTCTTGCTGAACATACGTACAATATTAGAAAGGGGTTGGAAACGCATACAGTATCCATGCACTTTAAGAAAATGCACCAGTGCAACCACAAACATCTTAAAATGTTTATTGGTATTCAGGCTATTACTCCAAATTGGAGAAATCGTGATGTGGAGAGTAATTTAGCAAAATCCGAGATGAAATGGATTTTTAAATTAAACTCTTTAATCCCTAATGGTCTTAATTCTGATTTTGAGCTTAAATGGTTTTTATAAATTTCATGGTATTGTTTTAATTTGCTTTTTATTTTGTGTTTTTTGGGTACATTTCGTCATGCACTTTATGGACTCTGTATAAGGACCTGGACTCTGTATACACGTTATCCTTATAAATGGACGTTTTAGAAGAACACTGTATATGGTTATCGAAGATGGATTTCTGTATATGTGTCATTTCTGGTTATTTGGAGCGCTCTGTGGAGCGCAAGAGCCCGATTTCCGGTGGAACAACGAGTGGAACGTATTGTGGAACGCATGAGAGTCACTTCCGGTTCCGGCCGTAAGTGCCACGAACGTCATTTCCGCCGGAAATGAGAGTGGGAGTTGGCGTGGCGGGAAATTATGCCACACCTGGCATCTATTAGCAGATCAAGTCAGGGTATTTAGGAGAGATAAGTCTAACCAGCCACCATGCCTCTGATGACTGAGGTCCGAAAAGCTTCAGGCGTGGTGACTGGTGTTCTGAGGACAATTCCTGGAGGTGACAGTTTCCTGAGAGTGGGGTTCAGTGTATCCGGACCGCTGATCCGCATCATCCTATCTGAGATCTGGGAGGGTAACTGCACGAATGCCTGGCAAATGTCCTAACCCACAATAGTGGTTACATGCTTTTGTTATTCTGTTTATTGTGAGTGCATTTTTATTAAAATATCAATTTTAACTTTGCATTCGGCTGTATTTGCTTTATCTTTCGTTTATCTCTGGACAATTTAAAGGTGACATCTATCTCTGTGGTTAGGCTATATATGTGAGGACAAGAGGATATATCCCTATTTATGGTCCTTTTCCACACGGTGCACCAGCTATACTGGGAGGAAGTTTTGAACAGAGACTAAATTCTTCTGATACATCTTTTGATGTAAGATACTTGGACTTTTATATGAACATTTGTGAGTAGCGCATTGGTGCCCATATATATCTTGTTCTGTCTACAGTCAGACTGTGTCACGGTTGAGGTTATTTGTGAACCCGGACTAGAACTGGACACTGGGCTCGATCTTGAGTGCTGTGGACAGAATTGGGCTTGCTTTATGAATGATCTGCTCATCCAGACGTGGCAGTCAAGCAGTAGGCTCTTGGAGGAAAGGTGATCAGCTATGGGTACTGGAACACTGGTGGTGGAAGCCGCCAGTGCAATGAGTAGCTGGGTTGTCACCTAATGGAGAGTTCATGAGGACTGGTGAGTTGATGGAATGCTGGGAGAGCCAGCAATGCAGTAGATTCACACATCACTGATTGGACCAGTGCAATGTTGTAGAGGAAGCAGAGGGCTTTATCAATGTGGACATTTCACTGAAGGCTGGGTAGCACCAGCACAATAATTGTAGACGAAGCTGAGGGCATCAACAATAACTGTAGAAAAAGCTGAGGGCATCAGCAACAATCGTTGATGAAGCTGAGGACATCAGTAATGCAGATTTCCAGATGCTGGGCAAACTGTGGCAGCACAGTGGAGATTTGAAACACTGTGCAATGCATTGTCAGCACTACTGGTTTTCCATGTGCTACGATGTAGACGGTGATTCTGCACAATGTATACAGTAAGTTAAATCTGCAAGGTGGTAGACAGCAGTAGCAGGTTTTCCGGATACTGATGTGATCTACCTTGCGCAGCAGTTTAACTGGAAGCTGGTAGGAACCAGCAGAGTCTCTAATGCCACTAGGGATATAGGACAGTCCCGCTGGATCACTTCCAGTGAATCTGGAGATGCCAGAATGTAGTGGCAGCGATGGCCCTTTAAATCATACAGGGAGTCAGGGAGTGCGGGAGATGACATTTGCACTGAGTCTATTACCAGCAGAAGATTCTGGAGCTCTTTCCAGGCTGAGAGACACCAAAGCACTGATGGCTTGCTAGTGCTGAGACATGGAACTTATACCCAGTGCTTACAGCAGAGTGGATGAGTGGCTCACATGATGCGGAAGTGAATCCGGCTTGGCTCATGGAAGGTCAGCTGACTGGAGACTGTCATGGCAATGTCCATGGTGGTGAATGGTGGGAACTTTGGTGTGCTGTGGGCAGAGCTGGCCGCTATGGCCACTGGACAGGGAGATGCTGGAACACAGTCATGGGCGCAGCAGCGAGCAGCAGGACACATCAGGGCAGCACACGGATGAAGGATCATGCCCAGGCTTGTGGCAGAGGTGAGCTAAAGCAGGGCTAGGGAGCACAGATAATCTCTGTTTTGTGACAAACTGCCAGCTGAGTATTTATAAAATGTGTATGGTGTTCAGTGCACATGATCCCTTGGGTCCAGGGGTTAGAAAGTTGTGAATACAGTAGGTATATTTAAAAATATATGGGTTCCCAAATTAAATGAGCCCCATCAATGTGCAATGGGGAATCCCAACTCCCCCCCTCCCCACACACACACACACACACACACACACACACACACACACACACACACACACACACACACATAGTGCTGATGGGTAGGTCACAGTAAGTGTGGCCCCATTTCTATTTACTCCTAACAATGTCATATTTCTGGAATTTTTTTCAGAAGAGAGATGTGCATGGACCACAGGTTTTGGTCTTTATCGCTGTTTGGTTTTCCCAATACCACTCTCAAGTGTTTTGGTTCAGATTTGGCTTTTGGTTCAGTTTTGGTTTCCTTTAAAATCAATAAATATTGATGAAAAACCAATAAAAATTTATAAAAATATTTACTGTGTCTTACTAACCAGCACAGTTATATGGGAAGCCCTACTAAATGGTGATTGGCCTGCTGCCCAAGGTCCTGCATGAGACTAGTTGGATGTGGGTTGTGAATGACAGGTGTAAAGAGGAAAAAAAAAACATTAACAGAAGAGATAGCATAATAGTGTAATTGAATTAACCCTGGCTGCTATTCATTTTGTACTTAATTTCTTATGGGTATACAAAGTACAGTACCAGTTTAAATCAAGTTGATTTTGTTCTAGACTATCAGAATAAAGGAGTAAATTATAACATTCATATCTATTTTCCTGTGGCTGTGGCTGTTTTGAATACACTGAAATTATATATGTTTAGAATACATAGTACACAACTATAACCATAAAAAACATGATAACTTATAATTTATCATAAATAAAGAACACAAGAAGATACATTGCACAATCATTCTCTTACTCCCTAGTGCTGAAGAAATATTACAAGTCTACTACTCCAGTAGCTCAATTAAACTAATATGTGCTCATTTATCGAACACCATACTATGGAAGATTTAACAACAACAGATTGTTCAAAAGATTGTGTAATCAATCTCTGTAATTCTATAAAGGTCACTCTCCAATCCAAGTGCTGAGGTTAAGACTGTACAATTAGTTAAACAATTTATTTATAATTTCACAATAATAGGATTTCCTTAAATTAATAACATTGTTAAAATTGTGTTGTTTCTCACAGCAAATTATATTTGTTTTAAAAAATGACATAACAATACATATTTATTTCAAAATATTAACTTTTCTAATTATGAGATCTATTATTGAGATACAGGTTGAGTATTCCATATCCAAATATTCTGAAATACGGAATATTCTGAAATATGGACTTTTTTGAGTGAGAGTGAGATAGTGAAACCTTTGTTTTATGATGGCTCAATGTACACAAACTTTGTTTAAAACACAAAGTTATTAAAAATATTGCATTCAATGACCATCAGGCTGTGTGTATAAGGTGTATATATAACATAAATGATTTGTGTGAATGTACACACACTTTGTTTAATGCACAAAGTTATTAAAATATTGACTAAAATTACTTTCAGGCTGTGTGTATAATGTGTATATGAAACATAAATGCATATTGTGCTTAGACTTGGGCTTTATCGCCATGATATCTCATTATGGCATGCAATTATTCCAAAATACGGAAAAATCTGATATCCAAAATACTTCTGGTCCCAAACATTTTGGATAAGGGATACTCAGCCTGTATAACATTACATATTATTTTGCATTCTATTTTTATCTTGATAGCAGTAGTAAAGATGAAGTAAAACACTTTGAATAGAAAATGCCACTTTTTGCACAAAATAAAATTCCAAAATAATCTCACTGAAAAGATCCATAACATTTGCTTGATTATGGAAAATTAATTTGAGTCAAAACAATTGAAATATCTCCTATTGTATGTATTTTTAATTTTATATAATACCATATAATGTGACATTTTCTACGCAAGGTACAGTATATAGGATTAAATATGTTTATATTTTTGTATTGTATTACACTAAAGGAATTTGCTTGTTTCCCTTTTTTGTTCTTCTATACAGTACTTTTGTGCTTTCAGAGTATGAGCTTATCTTACATTTAAAACATATTTTTTTTAAATATATATATTTTGTACCATATCACATTAATGTAAGAATTGTCCTCAGAAATTTGTGAAGGACTTTATATTATGGTAGAGACCAGGTAATTCAGCTTAATGACAGAAAACACTTCATTTTAAGTAACTGCTTAATGTGTTTTATAATAGCTGAAGAATGAATAATTTAATGGAGAATTAGACAATTGTGCTGAAAAATATAGCAATAATCTGTACTGTTTTAATTAACCTTTACTGCATGTAGGACACTTGATGGTTGTTTTTGTGATTTGAAAATATGATATATGGGACTTTAAAGATTTCATAATTATTCTTTCTCTATGCCCTTAATTGTTGAGAAAGCAGTACTGTAATGAACATGCTATTTGACTTTAAGGCTCAATTTTTGTGCTGGGGATTCAATGAGAATTCTTCAGTAACTTAAAAGGTACAAGAATCAGTTTTCATTAAAATTTCCTTACAGAAAATAGCACTTTTGAAAGAGTGTATGGAAATATAATTTTCCTTATGTAATACATATTCATCTAATGTGAAAATATGTATGATGTATTACTGTATAGAAAGCATATACAAAAATAAGAAAATACTAATTATTTTTATTAACAGTTATTTATATAATGTGTACATATCGTGCAATGCTTTACAGAAAATATTTAATGATTCACCCAAATATGTGTACCAGTAGAGGATACAATATAAATTCCCTATAAGGACACATAAATGGGACACCAGTATGTCTTTGGAGTATGGTGGGAAGCTGGAACACCAGGAGAAAACCATGCATTCCAACTGCACATATGCAGATATGGCCCTTGTAGGAATCATGACCTTAGAGCTGTGAGGTATCAATACTAACTATTGCACCTACATATTTATGCAAATTCAGTAAGTGATTTTCTGATCATGTACTTATATAACAACACAAAAATTAATCCTAAACTGTTAATGCAGCATAAATAAAAAAGTTACATTGTACATACTTAGAAAATATATCTGTAACAGCATCTAAAACAATTTTATTTCAACTCAATATGTGTAATTGTATACACTTTGATAATATTTTACGGTACACATTTACAAAATACAATATATAAGAAATAGCATAATCTAATAGAAAATGCCCTTAAATTCTGTCTTCTCAGTTTCATACTAGAGCTGATAATACAGTAGGCCACGCCCCCTCAGAATTGTTAGAGGCAGCTGCAGAGACTGACTCATATTTTCTACCTCTCTAGCCTCTGGTCCACCTTCCTCCATCCTCCGCATTTCTCCAAAATTGAACCACATCCCCCTATCCTGTCTGTAATATACAGTATTACACCCAAACCACACATACTTTCTGATGTCTTCTTAAGTGTTAGAGAATCAACTCACCTCCTTCCTCAAAGGTCATAGCAGGACTGGTCTATTATGTGTCAGGCTCACGTAATAATGCTCACTTGTATAATAAAGAACATGTGCACAAATCCTTACATGGTTGCTCACATCATTAGGTAATACTGTGCTCATCATTATGTGAGCCCAGAGTGTGATGATTGGGGTCTCCTGTCAGGAACAGCCTATGACATCTCTATAGAGCTCTCAACTTCATCAATTTTTCCAACTTACTGCATACTCCTCCTGCAGCAAAGCCTGCATCCTCAGGTACATGTAAACCACAGCCTCTACACAGAGTGTGGGAAAGAAAAAGGACAGGGAAACAGGGCAAGATGGGTAAAGATAAGATGGGGGGCATGGGTAACAACAGAGGGAGTTAGTGAAACATGGAGGGAAAATGGGAAGAGAAAGATAAGGTATAGGGCAAGAGAACTGATGCACAGAAAGATGGAGGTAAGTGGGACAGACTTGTAAACGGAAATGAAGTAGAGAAAGAGGGAGAAAAAACACACCAGACATAAAAAATTGCATATGTGACACCTCATATATACTATAACACAGGCACGAAGGGGGAAAGAGAGCAAAAAAATAGGAGGATAGTGAATGATGAGAAAGAGAGAGCAATAATGTGGATGAAAAGAGAGAACAACTGAACAAGCATCTCAGCTGCACCGTCCAACAGGATTATCAGGATTCCATATTTCCCTCTGTTGCTTTGGACACTGATGAACTGAGTATCAAAATGCATTGCTGGCAGGGAGATCCTCTATCTCTGATATTTACTATGTGGTAGGATAACATCTACAGTACTTACATTATGGGAGTAACTGGGATCCCCATTCAATGCGCATGTCTGATGTGTTCAGTCTTTCTGCTATCTGGTAGCCAACTGTAAAATTGTGAAGCGTGTCTAAATTTGTGAATACAGATATGTCCTCATACATCTTTGCTGCAGTCACGCCAAACAGCCTCTCTTGGCATGCCAGGTCGCATGAGATTCTTCTAGCGTTGGACATCTTTTTTCCCAAAAATGTGTCTTATTTGCAATGCAATGAGACTATCTGTGTGCAACTGAGTCTTTGTATCTGCATACAAATTACATAAATGTAGCAGCTGCAGCTTTTTTCCAATACAATTTCTATTCTGCTCCATATACAGACTCAGTCACACACAATATACAAATGCCATATATCTAATTAATCACCACAGTCTCCTCATGCACCCAAGTCCCATAGCATTGCATTGTCACTAGGGTGCACTTGCTCTGGCACAGTGCAAGGGTCTTTGCTTACACTGCGCAGTGCCATTTACCTGAAGATGTCACTGGGATGATGACACCGTGGAGAAGGAGGGACCCAATTGCTGGCATCAGGCAAGTATACTCCAAGCGTAGTTTTTGTGTGGTGCAAGGCACCAATGGACCAATGGGCCCATGTGACCTGCATGCCCTGCATCCATTGTAAATATGTTAATGATACAGAATAAGAGTGTATTGTACTGTACCCTGCTCACTGGGTAATTCACTTTCTAATCTCAGCAGTTTCTTAGCTATTCTGTCACTTCTGCCTTCTGTAAGCTGTTTTTCATGTCCACAGGTGAGTTATACTTTTTGTAATTACTGCTTAGTGTAAGATTGGTGCTAACAATAGAGGACACTAGTATGATAAACTCATCCTTTAACAAAGGTGTATATCTAAACTCTGAAATAACAAAGAAAAAACGGCTGCGCTGTGTGTCAGGAGATGATGTATATAAAGAGAGCCAACATGTGAAAAATTAACAATATTTAATATGATTAAAAAACCAATAAATGAACATGTATGAACCGATCACATGGAATAAAACACACCTTAAAAACTCAGGAATAAAATAAACTCTGTAAGGGCGTTATATGCAGATTCAGGACCCAATATTGGCAAGTGTCCGTTTTCCATAGGCTAAATAGCCATAGCATAAATTGATTGCCGGTAAATGAGCACAGAAAGTTCCAAATGGTCTGTGTGCTTGCAGAAGTTGGATGTAATACGTAGAAGGTATTTACCTCTCCAGTGGGCTGGGCGAGAGTCGGGCGTCCCCGACTAACCGTCCTGCAATGCCCACGTCCACACGGCGGCGGGGAGGGATGGAGATCACTGGAAGAAATAACTGGCTGTAGAGACGTGACGTCCAGCGGTCGCTCTCAAAGAATTTTGCAGCCAGATAAAGAATAGTTCCAGTCCGTGCAAGCAACACCTGTGGCTACCTGAGGGAGGTGTGTGGAGGGCGGGGTCTGACGCGTTTCGTCACATACCATGTGACTTTTTCTAAGATGTCACATCTTTGAAAAAGTCACATGCAAAATTCTTTGAGAGCGACCGCTGGACGTCACGTCTATGGAAAACGGACACTTGCCAATATTGGGTCCTGAATCTGCATATAACGCCCTTACAGAGTTTATTTTATTCCTGAGTTTTTAAGGTGTGTTTTATTCCATGTGATCGGTTCATACATGTTCATTTATTGGTTTTTTAATCATATTAAATATTGTTAATTTTTCACATGTTGGCTCTCTTTATATACATCATCTCCTGACACACAGTGCAGCCGTTTTTTCTTTGTTATATTGTTCCTTTGCTCACACCACATAGTGTTCGCGCCACGCGCAGTTTCTCAGGAGGTGTACCTAATTAGGAATGCTTAAACTATTCATCTGCCATATTCCATAGGCGCTGTTTAACAGTTAAGTGTTGTTGTTCTAAACTCTGAAATGGCTGTCAGGCTCTTCCAAAAGTCAGAATGAAATGTTTCTGAATGTTAGTACTGTGAGACACAATTATACCTAGTTTTGATTAGAGATGTGTGTCAACTGCCTGTTTTGGATCTATAATAACTTTGTGTTTGGTTTCATGTGTTTTGGTTTTGGACCTGTATTTTTATTGAAAAATTGATAAAAACTGCTAAAATCACATATTGTGGACCTTTTTTGTTCCTATAGTATTGTTAACCTTAATAACATTAGTTTACAGTCATTTACAGTCATTTTTGACATCCTCACAGCTGACAATATTGTTTTCATCCAGTGATAGGCTAAAAGCAGGGACTAACACTTTTGTGGCTGAAAGGCTTGATTTGTCTGGGCCCCCATAAACAAGCTACCAATTGACCTAAGGCAGCTAAGCTAACAGTGCTGTCAATGGTTTCTACAGTGGCACAATGTTATCATACTCACTCTCATCAGTATTTACATCATCTTCACACAATAGTAATTCATCCCTGCTGGAAACCATCATCACAGAAGTCATTTGATGTCATTGCTAGTCATTGTCATTGCTAGTAAGGTCTTCCTCACGGAATTTATAGTTCATTTTGATGAACATCATATTTTCCACATTTTGAGGAAGTAGACTCCAATGTCAATCACTGACAAGGTTCCTAGTTCTGGTGAAAACTCTTTCTGAGTGCACACTGGAGGGTGGGCAGCTAAAGAATTGCATAGCTGCAGATGTGTCCAAATAGAACATTGCCTGTGATGTGTATATCTACAGAACACACAAGTTTTACAAAAAATGTTTTATTTTCCTTGAACATTTTTAAACTTGTCATATTTTTTTTTTTTTGCCACTGGTGCGCGCTTTGGACCAAAAAATTGTTAATTACACGGCCCTGTATTAGGAGGGATGTGCTGAATTGTATACTAGGCAGTGACGAAAAACTCCACCGTGCACCAAGGGTTAATGCTGCCTTACATGGAGCGTGGGGCTGCAATGTAGGCATGACAAATAAACACCAAGTTTGCTGTGTACCAAAGTGCTGCAATTAAGTTACAGCACCAGCATGACAAAAATGTAATTAATACTATAGCTGTTCCTAACTTACACTACAAAAAATAATATTTTACTAACTCACTACATAAATCTAGCTTGGCCAGTATTTAACTAGGGACATGTCAAACTGTGACTCCTTGCCTTAAAGCTTCCTCAGGAGAAGAGAGCAGTGCACCAGTGTGACTGTGCATGTGCACCAATAATAATGGTTAAAAACAGTAACACTGTCCTTAGGGGCTCTGTACTGTGTACAAGTATAGGACAGTTATATAAAATTCATTAATATATATATATATATATATAATATATATATATATATATATATATATATGTACAGTATGTAATATATATATATATATATAAAAGACTTCCAGAATGCTGCACTCGGAGACTGTGTGCTCAGTGATGAAATGTAATTAACATTTCGGGGCTCTTGTACCCTTCGTCAGGATACAGCTGAATCCCGATGAAGGGTACAAGAGCCCTGAAATGTTGAATAATTTTTTTCACTGGGTCACTAAGCACTCAGTCTCTGGGTGCTGCCTTCTAGAAGTCTTGTAAGGGGTTGCATCCAGTGGTGGATGGCACCTCAGCAAGCTACCCGAGAGAGATATAGCTGAGTGCTGGATCATATATCCTATATATATATATTATATAAATATATATATAAATATATAGAATGTATATCAGGCGTCAGTCACGGCTTGAAGAAAAGGCCACGGGAATCAACCTGAACGTGTCAACGTTTCAAAGTTTATAATAAAACTTTTTCATCAGGACAAGGTACATACAAACAGTGACTCACCTATATACCCCGCAGGTCTGTCTGTAGCGGGCCGCGGCCGGCGTCCCGGCTCAGTAAAATGACATAATCGCTAGTTGCCCACCTGCAGCGCGTCACGGATATTCCCAACTGAGGGCAATCAAATGTGAACAACCTAAGAAAAAAAACAAATTGAAAACAAAATACAATGCATGTGACATAAACTTAAATAAATGCTACCCCACTGTGCACCTTATAGCATAACGAAGACCAATCTAATACAATTCAGTAATAAGCCATCTAGGTTGCGCCTATTAGGCGAAGCTGATACCAGACATTGTATACACCTTTCTCTAGGTATTTGTCCGATATAGCAAATAAAGTCTATCATATACTGCTAATGTCACATCACCTGCAAAAAACATCTACAGTGTGTCGACTAACCTACCTATACAAAACAAGTTCTATCTAAATGTGATAAAAAAAGGATTTTTGTAGTATCTCTTAAAACGACATTACCATCAAGATCAAAAGTGCCTCTATTGTAACTAACAAAATGCAACTGTTACAAGAAACATGAAAGGCCGGAGTGTTCGTTCTGCCCTCGGGGAGTCAAAGTGTCAAGGTGAAAAATCCTCCTAGCTTCAGCTTTTAACAATAGTAAACCACGATTGCCACCTCGTACAAGTGGGGGAATATGATCAATAATACGGTGTTTCAACACTGCTAATGAGTGCCTAGCATTAAGGAAGTGCCGTGCAACTGGTTGGTCGCTGTGCCCTGTGGCTAATGCTGCTCTGATGGAAGTGCGGTGTCCCGCCATTCTTTCTTTAAATGCACATTCAGTCTTCCCCCCATAGTGGAGACCGCAGGGGCAGCTTAATAAATAAACCACGAATTCAGTTAAACATGTTACACAATGTTTCATTTTAAATCGCTTCCCTGTGTATGGGTGACAGAAACTATCCCCAGGTATCATATGGCTACATGTGGTACATCCTAAGCAGAGGAAACATCCGGTTTTAGATGGATTTAAAATATTCCCCATTGTGGCACTATGTTTCGATGAAAATTGTACATTAGTTTTAACCAAGTGGTCACGGAGGTTTTTCCCCCATTTATATGCGGGCATGAGACGGGTATTTGACAGTGAGGTTAAATGCTTATCTGATTGGATGATCGGCCAAATTTTTTACTGATGTTATTAATGGCCTTACTTTGTGTGTTGAACTTGTTCACCCAAATAAGCCTATCACTGACAGTCTTTTTATTGGATGAACACAACGTTGCATTACGCGGTATCCCTAACACTTTACATTTAGTAGCCTCTAATTCATGCGATGGATATCCCATATCCCATAGCGATGAACTTAGTAACTAGATGGTCCAAAGTGGATTAAATTTTATTTTCATTACTAACGATCCGTCTGGCACGTAGCATCTGAGAATAAGGAAGTCCCTTCCGCAAGGGTACTGGATGATGGCTAGAGGCCAATAGTATGTTGTTCCTGTCAGTAGATTTGACAAACAGATCTGTAACAATTTTGTGATCAACAATCTCAATATGGACATCTAAATAGTCAACCATTTTTTGATGAATATTATATGTAAATTTTACCGGTGAGGAAGACAGGTTATGATCAGATAAAATTTTCTCCAATGATTCTTGTGATTCTGTCCAAAAAAGCAATAAATCATCTATATAACAAAAATAAACCAACATTTTTGAACTAATCTCAGTTGTTGAGAAAAATAAATCATCTTCTACCTGAAACATAATAGCATTCGCAAAAGATGGTGATACATTACTACCCATGGAGCAACCCTGAAGCTGTAAATAATAATTATTATTGAACAAAAAATAATTATGTTGTAAAGTAAGTTGTAACAGTTGTAGAAATAGCTCAACATCAAGTCCCTCATAACTGGTATTGTCGATAATGAGAGATCTCACCGCCTGTAAACCCTCTATATGAGGGATACAGGTATAGAGATTGCACACATCGATTGTGGTCAATATACAGCCTTCAGGTACATGTTCGATGGCACATAAGCTGTTAAGTAGTGTAGTAGTATCCTTTAAACATGTCGTTCTTGCCTGAATGCATGGCTGTAACCAATAGTCCAGATATATAGAAATATTCTGGAATAACAACCCCCGTGCTGATATAATGGGGCATGCTGGAGGGGACAAACTATTCTTATGTAACTTGGGAAGTGAATATAAAATAGGTGTTATTGGAAATGGAGTAATTAATGCATCATATGCTGTTTTATGAAGCCTGTTCTCCTCAAAGGCAACTTTCAATATTGTATCCAGTTCTTCTTTGAACTGAAACGTGGAGTCCGTAGAGAGTTTTTGATAAGTACTCGTATCTGCAAGTAAACGGTAAAGTTCTTTTACATAATCAGAAGTGTTTTGGACCACTATGGCCCCGCCCTTGTCCGCCGGATGAATCACCACATCCTCGTATTTGGACATCTGTGTGAGGGCCTCCCATTCTATTTTAGAAAGATTAGAATATATTCCATCATGGCCTTTGGTACTTTTGACAACTTGATGATCAACTGTCGTGCAGAATGTTTTGATCGCCTGATTTTGTGATGGCGGATCAAATTTGGACTTGCTTTTTAATGCCATTGGAATGATCAAAGTAGCCTTTTCAGTAATTGACTGTGCATTAAAATGATCTCTGAGTCTCAGCTGCCGTTCCAACTTAAATCGTTCTACCTGCCATTCAAACGTGTTTAGCTTGGTAGTGGGGACAAAGTTGAGAAAGGATCTTATTTTCCACAGGTGAAAAGACACGATCCAAGAGGTTAAAGACTATTTCCGTTTGGCAAACGGACGCCTTTTTGCGTTTTTCCCTTTGCCCTTGGCCGCCCCTCCTCGTGTAATGCCGTCTGAATCTGCAATTTGTGCTCTGGTACGAACCCCTAAAGGGGGACGTCCAGAACCAGATTCTTGAGGCTCCAGATCACTTGCTGAAGCGATGCCATCCGTAGATGATTCTGAATCCAAAAATGCAGTATTATACCGATTGTACGGTCGGCGATGTGGTGGTCTACTTGTAGTGGACATCCTGGAAATCCATGGATATACTAGCCTCTTGGCATAGTCATTGTTCACTTTATCCAATTTGTTCCTTTTGTACTGGATTAACTCCTTCCGGTACTTGTCCACCTGGTTAGTCAACTTCTCCAACCAAAGATTAGAGGTATCTGCCTCTAAAGTGGCTTTATGGGCTGTTTCAAACACCTCTATCTGTGAGCGTATGTTTTTCAGCTCACGGGTAACTTCTTATATGACTAGAAGAATCAATTCATAGGAACACTTGTTTAGTATTAATATCCACTTTTTACACAAAGAAGCGTTTATAGTTTGTTCCCAGCAAGGAGTGCAGCTGCCCAGTTCTTTATATATATATATATATATATATATATATATATATCAAAAACAGTTGGCGGCACTCACTCAGGTCTTGATAGTAAATAACGAATACAGAGACAAGCTTGTCTTTGTATTCATTATTTACTTTCAAGACCTGAGTGAGTGCCACCAACTGTTCTTGCCACATAGGCCGTAAGGTTATAGGAGGGCACCCGGACATATAACATAGAGGAATTGAGTGCCGAGAATAAGTGAAAATATCTCACTTTTATAAGAACAAAGTGAAAACAGTGTTCAGAATGTGCATGCTCCCAGAATCCTGCTGACATCATCAGCTGCAGACAGTCTGAATCAGACACATCAGAGGCGAGGGACTGCATTCCTGTCACCATGAAAACTGAGCCTGATAACAACACATGTGCTCAGTTTAATTATAATGTTGCTAAACCAGCAGAAATTATACAGTAATGTTTCCCACAGCAACATATTATACAAAACAGCTTAATGAAAATGATTCATTTAAACCAAGTGGTACAACAGTGTTTAGCTTATTGGTCCAATATGCCTCTCTTTGCAATAAAATTTTACCTCTATCACCCACGCAGATCATCTGCCACACAGTCCAGCATCTTATATTTTAAGGTAGCTAGGCTGTGCCCACACTGATTGTAGTGCTTAGCAACAGGTTGATCCACTATTTTTCCACCAATAGCAAGTTTATAGGCACTGCGGTGCTGTGCTATTCGCTCACGAAACTGGCATATAGTCTTTTCTACATAATATAGGTTGCATGGGCATTTAATGCAATATATAACATCTGCTAGTACAGGTTAATACATGCTAATTTTTATCCTATAACCCTTGTGCGGATGAACTATATGATCCCCCTCTTCCAAATACAGGCAAGTGGTACATCCAAGGCACTTGTAATTATCTGCCCTTTTAGTCATAAAATGTTCACTGGGACTCACAGACTGTGTCATAATGTCCGTGTGCACAACAAGGTCACTCAAATTCTTACCACGTTTATAACAAGGGAGTAATCATTTAAGCACAGTTAAGTCCGGGTCAGTCTGAACAACTTGCCAAAACCATTTAGCTGTAGAGGTTAATTTTGCACTAGCAGTAGTATAATTATTAACCTGTATCACTGAATTTACAGGTTTATTAGTACTCTCTGTGTTAATTGGTTTAAGTTTTGGTGCAGCCTGTGTAAGTACTTTGCTAGAATAACCTCTCTCCAAGAACCTTTTAGTCATCAAAGACATTTGGTGCACTTCATCAACTGTATTATTACAAATACAATGCACCCTGAGGTACTGGTAATAAGGTAACTCCATTTTCAGGGGTGTTTGTTGATGGCAAGAAGCCAATAATAAATTGTTGACATCAGTCAGTTTATTATAGAGTGATGTTTTAAATTGTCCATCAAGTATCATAACTTCCACATCAACGAAGTGAATCACCTTCTGTTGTATATCAAAGGTGAATTTCACATTTTGGTCTATCCCATTAATCTCATCCATCATCATCAAAAACTCATTTTTAGTACCCAACCACAGAAAGAATACTTCATCTATGTATCTTGTGAATAATGGGATCTTCTCTACATGTTCGGTCTTGACAAAAAAATAATGCTTTCTCAATAGTGACATGAATGCATTTGCATATGTCGGTGCGACACATGCGCCCATAGCACACCCAAGTGCTTGCAGAAAAAACTCCCCGTTAAACATAAAATAATTCCTCCTCAAGACCAAATTAAGTAATCTCTAAAAACAATGTACTGTAACATCTGGACCATTGTAATACTGGCTCTCTACTATCAAATCATGTACCACAGTAATCCCCCTATCATGAGGAATATTAGTGTACAGATAAACCACATCAACTGTACAAAGCCAACAATCAGATGGAACAAGTCCAAAGTCCCGCAATTTGGCCAAGAAAGTCATCGTATCCTTGAGGTAAATTCTCTCTTGCTGAATAACAGGTTGCAAGAACACATCAAAATATTTCAACACCTGTGAGTATAATGAATCCCTTACTGACACTATGGGTCGGCCAGAGGGCTTGTGTCTGTCCTTATGAAGCTTTGGAAGCATATACAAAATAGGGACATGTGGATACTTGTTGATAAGGGCTAATCTCACTTTATCATTGATGAGTTTATCATCAACTGCCTGCTGCAGTATCTCCACCAATTCTCTGAGATATTAATTTGTGGGATACGTATCAAGCTTCATGTATACATTATCACCCAATTGCCTGTATATTTCCTCAGTATAGTTGGTTAGATCTTGAATGACAATACGACCCCCTTATCTGTGGGGTGTATCATGATGTCTTTATAGGCTGCAAGGTCTTTCAAAGCCCTCCACTCAAGTGTTTACATGTTGCGTGTCACATCTTGGGGTTTATTATCACATTCTTCAATACAATGAAGCACAGTTCTCGTAATAGATTTAATTCTTGTATTTGTGGAGATGAGATCAAAGGTGGATTTAATATTTTTGGACATGAGAGAATAGTGCCCCATGAGGTGCTATTATTACTAAAAAAATACTTTGAGTCGTAATTGTCTATTTAGACGATTAAGGTCAATTTTGCTATTAAAGCTATCATATGGATTTGCAGGGGAAAACTCAATCCTCTGCTCAATACCCTGGTCTCAGAATCACTAAGGGTTCACGAGGATAGATTATAGATTATTTCTTGATCTTTGAGTTGCGCCCTCCTCTCCCTTTGGCATTTCTTGACTCTTCTCGTTCTTTGTTTCCTCCTGGATCCTACTGGGCCCAGGTTCTGACCCCAAAAGGGGAATGACCTCGTTTGGTCTGTTGTCTTATAACTGGTGCCTCTGTTTCACTATTGGAAGTTCCACTGGAGGTGTCAGTTTAAAGGTGGAAGCATCTGCCACATTGTTGATACCTATTGCGAAAACCCCTGGTTCTTCCAGATTGGGGATTGACCCACATATAAACACGATTTTCTTCATAATCTTTCGTGACTGTTGCTAATTTCTTTGTCTTAAACCATATAAGGTCTGATTTATATTTGACAACATTACTTTTCAATTTATCAAGCCAGGTATTGGCAGTATCAGTAATTAAGCAGTCCAGACTGGTTTGTTCTAAGACCTTAATCTTTTCCCTCACAAGTTGTAATTCGCGGATGGCCTCTTCTATTACCAGAAGTATAAGGTCGAAAGAGGCCTTATTTAACATGGCAGCCCACTTTCTACAGAAATCAGGGTTATTCTTTCCGATGGTGGGGAATTTAATGCGTAAGCCCCTTGGAATTTTCTTCATTGTATAATAGTATGATAAACAGATGCCGTGTAAATAAAAGTCTGTTTCATGATTTTTCATTCTTAAGAGTTGAGCATATATTTGCTCATTCGTCTCAGGGCCCGCAGTAGTAGCTAATTTTTCCTTGATGAGGATCTGCCTTGCATCCACATCTGAAAGGGTTAATGTTTCCCCCTGTGGCAAATGTGTGCTGTGATATCTGCTACCATCCTCATGTATAGATTCCATGGGGCAGTACAGTGAAAAAAGTGCTTTGGTGCTTTAAAAACAATGTCCATCAAACACTGACAAATAGACTTCCATAAAAACGGTGCCTTAGTGATAACCGGTCCCACATAACTCAATCAGTCATACAGTTCAAATAATACTCGGCACTCAAAGATCCAAATACAATCTTCACGCCGGCAGCACTAACTTAAGATATAAGATGCTGGACTGTGTGGCATATGATCTGCGTGGGGGGGATAGAGGTAAAAGTTTATTGCAAAGAGAGGCATATTGGACCAGTAAGCTAAACACTGTTGTTCCACATGGTTGAAATGAATTATTTTCATTAAGCTGTTTTGCATAATATGCCTCTGTAAGAAACGTTACTGTATCATTTCTGCTGGTTTGCATTTAGCAACATTGTATTTAAACTGAGCATGTGTTTATACCTGATACCTCCCAACAATACCCTTTCCAGGAGGGATAAAATGCTCGGCTCCTGGACTTCCCTTTTAATTTATGATTGCCAGAACCTGTGTTGAACAGGTTAATGAATAAGAAAGGTGTTTCACCACAGGTGATGACAATCATTTATTAAGAAGGAAGTCCAGGAGCAGAGCATTCTGTCCCTCCTGGAGAGGGTCATGTTGGGAGGTATGTGTGTTGTTATCAGGCTCAGTTTCCATGGTGACAGGAATGCAGTCCCCCACCTCTAATGATTCAGACTGTCTGCAGTTGATGATGTCAGCAGGATTCTTGGAGCATGCACATGCTGAGCACTGTTTTCAGTTTGTTCTTATAAAAGTGAGATGTTTTCACTTATTCTGTTACTCTTGATAAAGGCAATATAGCCGAAACGTTGAAATACTGACCAGGGGTATGCCTGGTTATTAAATTCACTACAGTCCATCCCTAACTATTTTCTGTGATTGCTAATCTTCTTGGAGGGCACTAGGTGTGCTGATTGTATTTGGATCTTTGAGTGCCGAGTATTATTTGAACTGTATATATATATATATATATCAGTGACGTGTGGTGATATCAGATGCTAGGGAGGGACTGCCAGCTAACCAACCCCCCCTTAGAGAAAAAAAATGTAGTCCCCCATATATCACTAAAACCAGCACTAGGCTGAACCAGCAAGGGGGAGTAATGCCATAGCAGGGGAGACACTCTGTGTGGGGTCCCCCAGTCATAGCATTAAAGACCCCCCAAGCCAGTCAGCCCTAAAAATAAAATTGGGGTCCCCCTTCCCGAGTAACAACCAGCACTGGGCTGATAGCCCAGTGCTATGCCCCACACCCCTGGTGGCGGTAAGTGCGGGGTTCATGGCAGGACAATATTGTTCTTTGCAGGTAGCCTACAGGTCCCAGCATGCCTGCCGCGGCATGCCGGCACTTGGAAAACCAAAAGTGCCAGCATGCCCGGACATAAAGGGGCCCGCTGGCACCTGTAGTCTGCCTGTAAAGAAAATATTAAAATAAATGACACCACACATTTTAAAAAAACCTGGGGGTGGCAGCCTTTAAGCTCTTTTGCATGGATGCTGCCTTCCCACAGCTTCCGGCGTCTTCACCTGGGAGGTGGCGGCCTTTAAGCTCTTTTGCATGGCCGCCGCCTTCCCAGGGCTTCCAGCATCTTCACCTGGGACGTGGCGACCTTTAAGCTCTCTTGCATCGCCGCCACCTTCCCAGGGCTTCCGGCGACTTCACCTGGGAGGAGGTGGCCTTTAAGCTCTTTTGCGTGGCCGCCGCCTCCCCAAGGTTTCCGGCATCTTCACCTGGTGGGCGGCAGCTGTTAAGCTCTTTTGCATAGCCGCCGCCCAGCCAGGACCTCCAGGGTCTTCTATCTTCTGGAGCTCTTCACTGCTCCTCCGCTGCCGTTGGACTGACGCCGCTGCCTCACGTTGACTTATATAAGTCAGCCAGAGGGGGCGTGATGATGACGCTGCGAGCCGTGATTGGCTAACAGCGGCCATCTTGATTTTAAAAATGACACTTAGGCACCATTTTTTAAATGGGAAGCCGCTCTCTGCTGCCGAACTCTGCCGAATGGGTGGCAGGGACTGGATCCTCTCAGATCCTGGTCTGCCGCCAGCCACCCTTTTTCTGCCGCGTTGTTATGCCACATTTGTGCCCGCTGGACAGATGATTCACTGGATCCGCTGGTCCAATCACATCTGGGAGACTGACAGGGGCGTGAATTCATGTGGGCTGAATGCACACCCCTGTCATTAAGGCACTTGCATAGATGTCGCTTCCCCGTAATTTTTCAATGGGCTTTTACAGCCCATGGATTCACCCTACCCCATGCCCACCCCCGCTACCTGAACTGTAGTGTTAGCAGCAGGAGGCACCTCTCCCGCTGCCTCCCACCCTAAGATACAGGCACAGTCACAGGGGGAACATGATTAAAATAATAAAAGAATATATTTATCACAGAATCTGAGTTATAAATATTTTCTTTGCATTATTTTTATCACTATGACAGGGGAGGCACTACGTCCCCGGACTGCACGTCCCTGATATCTATCTATCTATCTATCTATCTATCTATCTATATATATATATATATATATATATATTAATAACACATTCATCACAACCTAGGAAGTCTACTGGATATGCTCTTGCTATGGCATCTGCTGTGAAATGGTGCTCAAATCACTGCGGCGGGACTTATATCGAATGCAAAACCCACAAGATCTAATGCCGGCATGATGTTGTTTTGCCTCAATTTGGAATCCAAGCCAGATGGGAAAACCCAAGTCATGGAGCAGATTCCATTGGATCCCTGATTTCTGGGCAGCCTGTTTTTTCAGAAAACTAGTTCTGATTTTGATATTTGATTTTTTTTAATACTGTGCACTGTCCACTTGTCATGCTGTTTGCTTCCTCTTTTTGTAATACAGTATGTGCTTTTGAAATATATATATTTTGTAACTTTCTGTATGGACATGCCAGACATAAATTATATTTTAGCATTAAAATGTGCAGAAATACTATGTTTAATTGTTTTTCATAAATAATAATAATACTAATACTCATTTCTTTTCACATAGTAATTCAGTGAAATATGCTATTTTAATGCAAGTACCCACATTACAATTGTATAAAATAATAAAACAGTAAAATATAATTTGGATATTGTTGAAAATAAATGCTTTAGTTCTAAGAAGCTCAACATACTGTATGCTTCACATATCTGCTTAACCATAAAGTGTCCCTGTAAATCATTTGTAAATATTGGTAAATATGTCGGGGAAACCAGTACAATGCCTCTTAAATTCATTCTGTACAGCATTATTTATAATGAAAATTTTGTTGTTTTTTTATTTTGTTGCATTGGGGATTATGAAATTTGTGAAATAGTTCTAATTTATTTGAAAAAAACAAATGATTTGATTATCATATTTATCCTTAACTGCTCAAAAACACTTAATAAATGTCAGGGTGTGGTAATTGGAATAAAGAATGGCAGTATTAAACCTAAGTATAATTGTTAAAACATAAGACTTTTATTTTACTTAAAAACACAGTGGTTTGCTTCCTAATTAGAAAAATGCATTTCTGCATCAGTTCCCTGTATTTAGCAACAATCATTTACCATATGTTGACAGCCATCACAAGATATAATAAATATAAATGGTCATGTTTGCAAACATATGTGAGAACAATTGAGCTGAATAATTACTATAATAACTAAAGCTATTGGGGCTGCACAACTTGGCAGACTTTAAACATGATATTTAACATATGTAAGTGACTACGGGATAGATCGACAATGATAAAATTATAAATTCACTATATTATTATTTCTGCTTGATTGTGATTTCCTTGGTGTAATTTATTTAATATGTTTAATTTCTTAAAAACAAAAACACTTGTAAAATTCATTTCTAAAATCATGCTGTAAAGTAACCAGAGCAGAACTGTCATATACTGAATTTCAGTTATTTAGTGGAAACAGAATAACATTTGTAAATGCATTTAGTATGGCATTGCTGTTTAAATATGTCTGGTGCTGCTATTTTGTAAATGAGAGTTCTACATTACAGACTCAAGAGTGAGTCAGTTAGGAAAAGTGCTAGTAACATCAAGCTGGAGATTTCCAGATTGGGCAATCACTTACATTATCCAAAAGGAGCTGTAAACATATTATTATATATTTTATTTCACAGGTGCCACTTAGAAATCATCATAGCCTCTATTTTAAAATTGTTATAGTTATATTTTAATATGAGCTGCTTTACTACCAAAAGCACAGCAGATATCACTAGCTACAGACAAAAGAGAGCTCAAAAGCAGTTGCCAACCCAAAGTTTCACCTTTGTCACTGATCTAATGTCTAAGTTGCTACAGTATGTTGGTCAGTTGAGAAGTTACAGTATGTCTTGCTGTATAAGGGTAGCCCTCTACCTCTGCAACCTAGCTGCGAAGGCAGTCGCCGGGTCGCCATGTTTTGGGTTACAGCGACTGCATGTGATGTAATGCCGCCGCCATGGACCACCCTGTAAATGGTCCAGACACGCCTCTATTGTCAGGACCACGCCCCTAGACATCGCCCACAAAATGTTGCATCGACACCACCACCATGAATGCCTCTGCCTGATTCACATAAGGGACATTCCATCTCATTTCACCATGTGCGCACGCACAGTACGGCTCCTGCGCATGCGCAAACTCAACTGGGGTATGTGAATGCATTGCTGATTCATGTCATAATGAATTTGAGTTCTGGTATGAATGGTCGACAATGTTAAAGTCGACAGTCATTAGGTCTACCACTATTTGTCGACATTTAACTGGTCGACATGGACAAATGATCGACACATGAAAGATCCACACATGAAAAGGTCGACATAGATTTTGAACTGTTTTTGGTGTCATTTTTTCCGTAACATGACCAGGAACCCCAATTAGTGTACCGCGTCCCCTTGCATGGCTCACTTCGCTCAACATGCTGCATTACTATTCCCAATCGTAGTCCACGTGGATGGTAAAGTATGAAAAAGTTAAAAATCTATTTTAAAAAAAAAAAGCCATTACGATCTTTTCATGTTTTGTCCATTTTTCCACGTCAATCATGTCAGTGTTGACCAATAGTGGTCAACCTAATAAGTGTTGACCTTAACATTGTCGACCATCTGAATGGATACTATAAATTAGGCCCTATGTGCAGCTACAGTTCTCCATGTACTAAGCTCACTAACAGTGAGTGGCTACATTGCTAGGCAACCATGGACACCATAGCTGAGTGGTGCCCTGGTTGCGTAGAGACTGGCGGGAACCGGCAGCCAATGCATCCACAAGAAGTGACGCCCCATTTGCTAGACAATAACCGCAACTTGCAGCTCTTGACAGTGGCTATGCTGTCTATAGTGTATACAAGGTACACTGCTGTGTGCTGGGCTCTACTCTGCTGCTTAAATTGGCTGTGCTGTGTCCATCTAAAGTGGCTGTGCATTCACATGCAGCATTACAGTGTGTATTGTCACTTGGCAATTGGGAAAAAAATAAAAAAAAATTTGCACAACCTTTGTGTGCTGTACCTCTATGTGTTTATTATTCACGTGCATAATATAAAATAGCACTTTTAATTGTCACAGTGTGATTTGAGCTGAAAATTTAAAATAATATAATATATTGTTCTGTTGTTTGTATGTTCTATTGCACAGTACCCATGTGTGTTTATTATTTTTGTACATAATATAATAAAAGCCCTTTAAATTGCTGCAGTGTGAGTTGAGCTGTGAATATACAGAATATATTGTTCTTTTATTTGTACTGTTCTAGTGCACTGTACCTCTGTGCATTTATTATTTAAGTACAGTATTAAAGCACTTTGAATTGCCAGTGTTAGTTGACCAGCAGAGTGAAAAATAAATATATTGTTCTATTGTTTATGCTGTTCTGTGCACTCTACCCCAGTACTCCCTGTAACCCAGTGCACTTTGTTCACTTCATGTATATATCAAAGCGGTGTGACTCCACAGCCCTGACACACATCCTTGAGGAGAGTCTAGGGGTGTCCATGTTAGCTATGTGAAAGTTTGACATTTCTCACACTGTCCTCATATAGAATCCTATTTTGCCTCCTTCCACCATTTCTGCACCATCTGCACATGTGGAGAGCAGATGGTTATGAGGACATAATAGAAATTGAGGATGATTGTGTTGTGGGGTCCGAACAAACCAGGCACTTCAGACACAAAAGTGTCAGCCCCTGGCAGTGGCGGATTTAGCGGGGGGCGATTAGGGCGAACGCCCCCCCCTACATGTACCGGCACCGGGATGGAGGCCGGGTCCCGCTGCGGTGGTGGGAACGGGGTGGAGAGCGGTGCAGCGCGGCGGGGGAAGGGGAGAGAGAGAGAGCGTCCTGACACGCGTACAGCGGCCTCTGTTTTTACCACGCCCCCTCCTCCCTGTACGCGCGTCATGACGCTCTCTCTCTCCTCGTCCCCCGCCGCGCTGCACAGCTCTCCACCCCGTTCCCAATACCGCGGCGGGACACGGCCTCAGCAGGCTCCATTCACTGTCAGGTGTGTGTGTGTGTGTGTGTGTGAGTGTGTGTCTGTCAGGTGTGTGTGTGTGAGTGTGTGCCTGTCAGGTGTGTGTGTGTGTGTGTGTGAGTGTGTGTCTGTCAGGTGTGTGTGTGTGTGTGTGTGTGTGTGTGTGTGTGTGTGTGTGTGTGTGAATTTCGCCTCATACATTGTGCTATAATGTGCATTTAGGATCATTCTGTGTGATATAATGTGCATTTAGGATCATTCAGTGTGCTATAATGTACATTTAGGATCATTCAGTGTGCTATAATTTGCATTTAGGATCATTCAGTGTGCTATAATGTGCATTTAGGATCATTCTGTGTGCTATAATGTGCATTTAGGATCATTCAGTGTGCTATAATGTGCATTTAGGATCATTCTGCGTGCTATAATGTGCATTTAGGATCATTCAGAGTGCTATAATGTGCATTTAGGATCATTCAGTGTGCTATAATGTGCATTTAGGATCATTCTGCGTGCTATGATGTGAATTTCGGATCATTCTGCGTGCTATGATGTGCATTTCGGATCATTCTGCGTGCTATGATGTGCATTTCGGATCATTCAGTGTGCTATGATGTGCATTTAGGATCATTCTGCGTGCTATGATGTGCATTTAGGATCATTCTGCGTGCTATGATGTGCATTTCGGATCATTCTGCGTGCTATGATGTGCATTTAGGATCATTCTGCGTGCTATGATGTGCATTTCGGATCATTCAGTGTGCTATGATGTGAATTTCGGATCATTCAGTGTGCTATGATGTGAATTTCGGATCATTCTGCGTGCTATGATGTGCATTTAGGATCATTCTGCGTGCTATGATGTGCATTTAGGATCATTCTGCGTGCTATGATGTGAATTTTGGCTCATTCTGCGTGCCATGATGTGAATTTCGGATCATTCTGCGTGCTATGATGTGCATTTAGGATCATTCTGCGTGCTATGATGTGCATTTAGGATCATTCTGCGTGCTATGATGTGCATTTCGGATCATTCTGCGTGCTATGATGTGCATTTCGGATCATTCTGCGTGCTATGATGTGCATTTAGGATCATTCTGCGTGCTATGATGTGCATTTCGGATCATTCAGTGTGCTATGATGTGAATTTCGGATCATTCAGTGTGCTATGATGTGAATTTCGGATCATTCTGCGTGCTATGATGTGAATTTTGGCTCATTCTGCGTGCTATGATGTGAATTTTGGCTCATTCTGCATGCTATGATGTGAATGTCGGCTCATACAGTGTGCTATAATGTGAATTTCAGCTCATTCAGTGTGCTACAATGTGAGTTTCGGCTCATTCACTGTGCTATAATGTGAATTTCAGATCATACTGTGTGCTACATTGTGAATTTCAGCTCATACAGTGTGCTATAATGTGAATTTCGGCTCATTCTGTGTGCTGTAGAAACAGAATTTGTCGGCAGATAAGAACCACTTGGCCCATCTAGTCTGCCCCTTTTTTTTTTTTTTACATTATTTTTATCTCTAACCTTATCTGATCCTTATTTCTTTGTAAGAATATCCTTATGTCTATCACATGCATGTTTAAATTGCCCTACTGTCTTAGCCTCTACCACCTCTGATGGAAGGAATGGTAATTCGCCAGTCTGTATCACCAGTGCGCAGGGTTCTCTCCACTAACTGGCAACATTTTATTAGTAATGGCAACAATAGGAAATTTTAGAAGCGAACGGGAAGGGCATTACTAAGTGGGAGGGGCTATGATTAGGGGGAGGAGTCATAATTCTTAAACCGCCCCCCCCTAAAAGTTAAGTCTAGATCCGCCACTGGCCCCTGGTGGTGACGTGCTTGGGTTGTTAAACTGTGCATATCTTTTTTAATATCCTACATAATGGTAGTTCAGGGAACACAAAGACAATTCGATCTTGCACCACATTTGATTTCTTCCACTGCTGTGTTGCAATGTTTCACAATGTGCTATAAACTGCTTTGTGTTTATGATGCTGCTCTGTTGTTAAGCAACCAGCCAGCTAGCAGCAGCCTTTGGCCTAAACTGGATGAAAACAATATTATGAGATGTGAGGTGGTCATATTTGACTGGAAATTAATCTTATTGAGGTTAATAATACTGTAGGAATAAAAAAAGTCACAATTATGTGATTTGAGCTTTTTGTATCATAAAAAAACTAAACCAAAAGCAAAATATCAGTAACAGCACACATCTCTAATATTCTTATACACACACACACACACACACACACACACACACACACACACACACACACACACACACACACACACACACACATTAATACATGTTACAAATACTTACTGCTGCAACTTATTCTATGGGTCATGGTACAGACTCCTATCTGAGAAAGCACAAATGTTTGAAGGCTGTATAAATAGATACATTATTTACTGTATATACATGGAGAGACAAAAAAAACCTCCCAGATTTTAAAGGTTAACAAAAATTGCATGGTAAATACTATCCAAAATTTTAGTACATAATCTAAAAGTGCTTGGAATACAGTTGATTTTAAATTGCTTTTGCATAACCATACCACAAGCTGTCAAATGTCCCTAATTCTGAAACAAATGGTTCTGTAGATGTAACCTGGGTATCCCCTTATATTGCAAAGACAGACAGGTGGACAATATATTTCACCCCAGAACGTAATTTCACTCCTTCTATGCATTTTGATGCACTGTGGTGTCTAGTTGACTAAAGCACTTTTATCCCGAGATTTCTGCATGCTGTGCTAATAGGCACAAATGGAGCAAATTTCTGTATAATCCAAGGAACACATAAATATACTATATTGAGTATACTACTTAGAAAAAAGAGTAAAAAAATCTATATTTATTTATATTTTAGAGAAACATTTTCCCATAAACTAAACCACATTTGTATTTATATTCGAATGTGGTTTAATTTATGGGAAAACATTTTCTCTAACATAAATAATTACTGATTTTTTTTGTTTTTATAAAACTCTATTATCTAATATAGTATATGTACTGTATGTGTTCCCTGTTTTTTTATAGAAATTCACTCCATGTGATAAAAAAAACTCCACAGTGTGTCAAAACCTGCAGAAGGAGTGAAAATACGTTCTGTGGTCAAATATTTTGGTACCTGTCTGTCTCTGCAATATAATCGGATACCCAGGTGATTTTTAACATCTTGTGGCATGGATAATTGCTCCAAGTTTTCATTAATAAGTATTTAAATTTTATTACCTTATGTAATGCTTTTCAGTTTTCATTTTTTTCAGTGAGATACATTTCCGTTAAATGGAGAATATTATACAGAAAGTCAGGAAGATAAAGATACCTTTGTGTGCCTGCTATCTATATTAAGTAATAAGCATACATGTGAGGCGTGAGCATTACTACATTATACAAGTGTGTAATCACATGTGGGTGACAGAAAGTGTATTGTGAAACTACTCATATCTGGATGGGACTCTACCACCAACTTTCACAGTACTGAGTCACATTTGGGTGTCAAAATTACATAATTTGGACTTTATTAGTGTACTCATATGACTTTATTTTCCTTTGCATACATATGATATCAGTACAGCATCAAGATGAGATTTGCCTGTAGGGACAATCTTCAGCGCAAATATAAACACTATTTTTTGTTGTATGGTTTATGCATGAGATGGTGACTCATGTATATTGATCTGAGCAGCTACAAAGTGCAGCACTAGTTCAGTGATTATCATTTTATTTATGTTTGTGTCATTAGTTTAGCACATACTAATACCGCTACTGTCCCTTTCCTGGTTTACATCCATGCATCTGCATGTGGCAGTACTATAACACAAACCTTGAGCAACTTTAGATGCTGAAATACCATGTGGTGTGTATTTAGATATAACCATTAGTCGCAACATCAAAACATGCACCAGCACCATGATAGGTGCAGAATATCTGTTTGAGTAAGTATGTGAATTCACAACCACTTCAGCAACACTCCCATAACATGCCCATAAGACAGACCATCATTGTGCGCCTGAATAACCAGCTTTCAGTCATCACCCACGACTAAAAAACAATCTAAAGCAGGAGAATATAAATATGTATATACTGTACTTGAATTCACAAAACCCCTAATTATCTAAATTTCTTACAAATTATTGTATATTAAGGGGGTGCTACCACAGGGGTGCTACAGGGGGTGCTACCAGGGGGTGCTACCACAGAACAAATAGAAGGCCTAATTCAGCAGCAAATTTGTTCTCTAATGGGCAAAACCATGTGTGGGGCAGATATAACATGTGCAGAGAGAGTTAGATTTGGGCGGGTTATATTTTTTCTGTGCATGGTAAATACTGGCTGCCTTATTTTTATACTGCAACTTAGATTTCAGTTTGAACACACCCCACCCAAATCTAACTCTCTCTGCACATGTTATATCTGTTTTCCCCATGCCCTGCAGTGCACATGGTTTTGCCCATTAGAGAACAAATTTGCTGCTGCAATCAGGTCTGAATTAGGCCCAGAGACTATGGGATGCAAGACAGAAAAGGGACCTGTATATGACACATTAAGTGTAATTTAAAATATAACTTTTATTAGGTCTTAAACATTTTTTATACAAGAAGTACAAAAATAATAGGTTAAACTATACAGTTGTTAAAGAATGTGGATAAGTTTGAATATTAGTAAAACAAATTTGAAGCATTATCTATTGTGTGTTTATGATATGTCTTATTTTTATAGTGTGTCTTCTTTTTATGGTGTATTGTGTGTTTATGGTACCAATAACTGGTCTAATATAAAATTCTATTCTGGCCAATCAAGAAATGTGAATACTGGTTTGCCAAATCTTCCTAAATAATATGTACACAATGTAATCAGAATACATGCAGTTAAAAATTCCAAAAGAATTATAATAAAAAGTGTTACCTCTATTTTATCATGGCATAACACAGTGTAAGATCATATAAAACAAAATTTGATGTTAGCACTATTGTGAATGGCAAAACACTGAACATATAACAGTATGATAATACAAATAGTTCGTACCAATGGGTGTGTGGAGGAGCCGCAGGTGAAATATCACAGGGTGCTCCAACTTCACCCTGCTCTGGCTCCTAAGCTTAGTGGTAGTTGTAGTCCAAAGTAGTCCCGGTCAAACTGGTGGGTGTCCAAAAAGTTCCTGTCAAACTGGTAAATACTCTATGCATTTTGAGACTATGGGTCTCTTCCTCAGGGTTTGATAGTCTGTCCTGTCCCTAATCCTGCTATACAAGTGCTTTGGGTAGTTGGAAACCATCTACTATTGGTCCGAAGATCACCGGAACCGGAAGTAGGCAATACGTGACTTGTACGTAAAAGATATATCAGATTACAGACATATTTATACTGTGATGTGCTGTGTGGAGTTACTTCTAATTTTAGGTATAATGTTCCTTATGTGCGGTATGCTTGTAATCTATTACAATTTGTGGGATGCCTCACTGGAAGTGACGATCCCTGAAGTGACATCACTGGAAGTGGGGCATCCGGAGTTGCAGTCACGTCAATTGGAGTGACGATCCCGGAAGTGACTTCACCGGAAGTGAGGCATCAAGAGCTGCTGGTCTGAAATGACATCACCGGAAGTGATGTATCCAGAATGAACCTGAAGTGGGGCAAATAAGACTATGGGAGTTATTCCGACCCGTTCGCACGCTGCGGTACAAATGGGTCGGAAATGCGCATGCACAGCACCCGCAATGCACACACGTGTCGTTGCCCAACGACAGCCGTCACCGGGCATGGACCAGAAGAAAGAAGAAAGTGATCGATAGCACGATCGTAAGAAGATGGACAGCGGGGAGGCGTTCCAGTGAGGATACTAACCATTTTCCGGGCGTGGAGATTCGAACGCAGGCGTGTCCAGGCGTTTGGAGGGCGGATGTCTGACATCAATTCCGGGACCTTCATCGCTTGATCCATCACACAGGGTAAGTAACTGCAGGGCTAGTCTTGTTCTGCACAAAACTTTTTTAGCATAGCAGGGCTGCACAAGCGATCGCAGCCCTGCTATGCTAAAATACACTCCCCCATAGGTGGCGTCTAGTTGATCGCACAAGCAGCAAAAAGTTGCTACGTGCGATCAACTCAGAATGACCTCCCATGTTCCTAGAAATGGTGCAGCCAAATGGATAGCTAGTAAAAAATAATATGCTATATGGAATGTACTACTATTTGTATTTAAAAAAAAACATTAAGGGAAACATTTTCAACTTTATGTTCCCCTTAATGTTTATTTTGAAATACAAATAGTAGTACATTCCATATAGCATATTATTGTAGCATATTATTGGACACCAACAAGTTTGACCGGGACTACTTTGGACTACCACTACTACTAAGCTTTGGAGCCAGAGCAGGGTGAAGTTGGAGCACCCTGTGATATTCCACCTGCGGCTCCTCCACACTCCTAATGGCTCTTGCTGCAGAGGAGACAGCCTGGAACTTCTGGTGGCTGTTTAATAAAGGGGTCACATTCCCCCCTACCCTGATAGTAGGAATTAGGTTAGAATTTAAAGAATGTTTCTTGTTTCCATTTTCCTTTCAATGAGTCTTGCTACTCATACAGTAGAGGAAAAAAAATACTAGGAACAGACATCCAAGAAGTTGTACAGTGCTGTATGTCACACCATAATTTGTTAATAGCATACTATTTTGATTTTTATTTTGAAAGTCTTATGAGGAAGTATCTGTTTCTTAAAATTCAGGCTATTTGTCACTCTTTAAAAGAGTGCCTAATAGAGTATTTTTATAATCTTTCTCTCTATTTCCCCCATAATCCTTATAAAAGATTGTATGTGTGCCTATAAAACATTGTCTCAGAATGTATAATGCTAAATATAGCCATGCTAGTGTGTTATTAAACGCTCAAATGGCAGACGATTTGAGATAACTCAAGTATCACGTTATCTAAAAAAAATGTGGTTTTGCTAGTGTTTTGCAAGATGTAGCTTATTAAATTACTTTATTTATATATTTTATACTTGTAAAAATTTGGATTGTAGATTCAGATCTGACAATTTGACATAATGGGGATTGAAGTTTGGTGTGGCATAAGTAAACTGCCCTATTTACAAATGGCACATACAAATAACCAAAAAACCTTTAATTTTAGTAAAACTATGCTTCAAATAGTTTCCTGTATTGACATTTAATTCTTATTGTTTTAAGTGTAGCAATTTTTATACAGTAGTCTCATAAACAATAACATACTCTTGGAGCTATAGGTGTTTTTTTTCACCATGGTCCATTCTAATGTATTTCTATTTCCTCTAATCTTGTTCATTTCTTATATAAACTTTAAAGAGGGTTAATTATGCAGATTAAAGTGTCAAGATAAGAACCTTAATATTTTTACTGCCATGTTCTAATCACACCACACAGCAGAAAACATTGATCCTTGCAATTTATTCTCCATTCATATACTATTAATTCTGCAAAATGGAAATTTCAAATATAGTGCAAAATCAGAGCCGGTCATAGGCATAGGCATTGGAATGCCTAGGGTCATATATGCCATGCCTAGAGCCAGCTCAGTGGACAGTGGGTAGCAGCATAGCTCTGGGACACTGTTGACTATGCATGTTGTGGTGGTGCATTAGAATGAAGGTCCAGGCAGGCTACAATTTTTAGCAGTACTGTTAATGAGTCAAATTGACTCATTGCTGTATGCTGTGGCTGGCTGCAGAATGTAAGAGAGATGGTCCAGCTTGTCCAGCCCCTCCATTCACATTTTATTCCTATGCTCTTAGCTCCTTCCTTCTGATGCTGGCTGCTGTTGCTAGGAATCAGCATCATGATCTAGTGACTGGTCCTGGTGCAAAAACTAAACTAAAAGAGATTGAGTGGCCCTTGTCTACTCTTCTGCCAGCTCTGCTTGATGACAGTGTCACCTGCTGCTGCCACAGGTACACAGTGCTGCCTGTACTGAAGGGGGTAGGAAGCACAGTAATAACTGTATTTAATGGGCAGGGGGAACACAGTGATGGCTGTACTGAAGGGGAGGGGGACACAGTAATGCCTGTACTGAAGAGGGGGTGAGGCTGTGATGCCTGTACTGAAGGGGAGGGACACAGTGATGCCTGTACTGAAGGGGAGACACACAAAGATGTGTGTACTTAAGGGCAATAACACAGTGTGCCTGTACTGAAAGGGGACACACAATGATGCCTGTACTGAAGGGAGGGGCGAGGGGGTGATGACACAATGATGCCTGTACTCAAGGTAGGCAGATGGAGCAAAATGCAAAGTTGCACAAAACCTAATACTGGGGTTTAGGAGTTACACTGTGGTGCCCATTTTAACTGTCCCACCACACACACACACACACACACACACACACACACACACACACACACACACACACACACACACACACACACATACACACACCTCTCTCCTCTCTTTTTCTTCCCCTCTCTATCTATCTTTCTCTTTTTCTTTCTGTCTTTCTCTCTCTCTCTTTCTTTCTCCCCTTCTGTTTCTCACCCACCCCCTATTTCTTTCTTTCTTTCTTTCTTTCTTTCTTTCTTTCTTTCTTTCTTTCTTTCTTTCTTTCTTTCTTTCCCTCCCTGCTCCCTCTACCCCCCCTCGCGCATGTGGTGAGTGCTGACCCTCTTTAAAATATGGGGGTGGGGACACCAAAGCTCTTGCTGGCACAGAGCACTAAAATGAGGATTGCTGTGGGTGAGGGGTGCTGCTTGCTGCTATGATCTCTGCTGCTGGGTGATGGGTGTTTTGCTGGGCTCACCAGCCAAAATCTTGCCTAGGGCATAAAATTGGTTAGGGACAGGCATTGTGTAAAATATAAATTCAACAGGATAGCAACACAAAAGTGGAAGATTTAATGAATGGAAATTTGCACCTTTGTAAAACAGTCCGTTTTGTCCCAAAATTAGATTTTGGCAATTTTTGCTGCAACTTTGTTAATCTCTATTAAACAAAGTTTATGGAGATAGTTATAAAACTGAAATTTAAGAATATATTGCATTTTGCTGAAAACACTTATAGTTATTCAGTTATTTCCTAACCTTTTTTTCTATTAACCTCACTAAAGAATGTTTTGTACTAGGCACATATGACATCTGCTGTCAGAAAGAAAAAATCTAAAAATGTTTATACCGGCAACCTAACTGCTATGCTTCGTGTTTAACAGAGCTATATGAAATGTAACTATTAATAAGATCCAACCAGCAAGTAGTTTAAAAATTATTGAAAAGTGACAACCCTGTTACCATGCTAGGCATAAATAAAATGCTGACAAGTAATAGCTATATTTACTTTAATTAGATTAAGAACAGTGCAGAAATTGAATGTCAGCCAAATCCATTTTAGTTGAGCTAAGAACCTCAGGCAAATTCATCCTCATGCTCCTTATCAGACAGGTACATTTTTTAACATTTTACCGACAGTCTACTGTTTTGGTAGACCACTGCTATATGTATATATATATATATATATATATATATATATATATTTTGATACATATACATTACAGTATGCTCTCAGTGTGGGTAGTAACAAAATATACAAAATGCATTAACAGTTACAGTAGACTGGACAGAAACATCCATTTCGAAACTAAAGTTTACATTTGAAAATATACGCTTGCATTACCATTGTCATTGTATACTTGTGCATCCTAGTAATTTCACGTCTATGTATTAAATTACATACTGTATCTCTTAGGACATAATCAACATACAGTATAAAAACAAATTTATGAAAATCAAAATCAATTAGATGAGCAAACATATGCCCCCTAAATATATGTGCAACCCAAAATACAGTACAACACATCTCTACTAGAGATGAATAAAGACCCATGTGCTTTGGTTTTGTTTTTGGTTCTTAATAATAATAATAATAATAATAATCGTTTTTTGGATTTGGCAAAACCAACCTCAATTGTTTTGTTTTTAGTTTTATCATATCTTTAAAATATAAAAAAAAGCTAAAATCATGCAAGTTGACCTACAATATAATTAACATCAAGAACATTAATTTCAAGTCACTTACAGTCAATTTTGATGACCTCATAGCTCACAATATTTGTTGCACAAATATTGCCCAAAGGCCACAACAAGCTGGCCTCCTAATCTTAGCGACAGCAGCAGCACAAACTTTTGGCAATTTAAATGTTTATAACACATCTATAATACATAGTGGCACAGCAGTGGCAGACAGGATGAAAGTTTAATAAACTATATGACTCCATAAAACTAATAACCCTAATGTAAAAGACTAGCAGAAAATAAATTATATTACCAACACACTTTTCCAAACAGTAAATCACATGCCTCGGGTAAGCACAGGTGATTTCTGCTGGAGTAACATCTAGTAGAAAACAAGATCACCAAATTTACTCAAAACTCATCACCATCATCATCATCATCATCATCATCACCCTTATCACTGTATTTAATATCATCATCACACAATATTAGTTGAAACACACTGGAATCCACCATTTGAGGAACATACATTTTACACACTGTTATATGTAGAGATGTACTGAGGACACCTTTCCGGTTTTGTGTTTTGGATCTGGATCTCCATTCGTGTTTTGGATCTGGATTGGTTTTGCCAAGGACACCCTTTCGGGTTTTGGTTTTGGATCTGGATTATTTTGAAAATAACATAAAAACAGCTAAAATCACAGAATTTGGGGGAATTTTTAATCAGATAGTATTATTAACCTCAATAACATTCATTTCCGCTAATTTCCAGTCTATTCTGAACACCTCACAATATTGTTTTTAGGCCAAAAGGTTGCACAAGGTAGCTGGATGACTATGCTAAGCGACACTAGTGGCTGGCACAAACACCTGGCCCATCTAGGACTGGTACTGCAGTGGCAGACAGGATCACAGTTTTAAAAACTAGGCCCCAAAGAGCACATAGTGCAAGGAAAAAAAAGAGGTGCAAGATGGAATTGTCTTTGGGTCCCTCCCACCCACCTTTATGTTGTTTAAACAGGACATGCACATTTTAATAAACCCATAATTTTAGTGGCAGGTGGTCCCCCTGGAAAAATCTCGCCAAGTTGTCCAAATCATAGCTAGCTACAAACATACCACCTCCATATTTGATGACTTTTCACTTTATGAGAAGAGGCACGAGGAAGAGGACAGTGCCAAGAAGGTGATAAAAAATTAGAGAGGCACACACAATCAGGAACAACACACAGACTTTCACCTCCACTCCTATATTGGTGTAAAATGGAAAGGACTTCGACCAAGCAAATATATAATTACCACATTACTGGACAAACTGAAGAAATAGGGGCCAAAGCTTTCAAATTTGTACCCCTTCTCCATTTTCAGGGATAAAGATAATCTCAGATTTAATGCTTAAATGCAAATAAACTGGTGTATACCACAGGATCAAGATTGGATATTTTCCCCTCCACGGAGCCTGGAGACTACGTTGTGAAAATCTTGTGGGTTTCTTTTTTCCATTTTTTACTGCATTTTTATTTACATATTTTGGGGCAGATGCCTTATTTTCATTTTTCACTGCTCCCATTTACACGCATGGGAGCATACCTGTGTGTCTCAGTTACACTTATGTGAGCATACCTGTGTGTTTTGTTTATTTTATTCATATTTTATTTTTAAATAAAGCAGCCCCTTAGGAAAAGAACCCTGTACAAAAAATGACCATCTTCTAAATAAATAATCCCAAAATGTGGAACATTAATAATAAATCAAATTAAGATTGACTAATTGGAGCCATTCATTTGAGTTAGTCCCTAACATGAAATAATTGAAAAGAACCTCTCTCTAATGCTCCAGCAGAAAATCTCTATTTTACCTCACTGGCAGTTGCACTTGATTATGATTCTGTCTCTTTTGAGTCTGACTGTCTTTGGCCACAAATGTGGTCTCAGTGAAAAACACTGTCAAAAGTGCAATTTCCATTTCCACCTTTGCTGCTATATTTGCACAAATCTGTATGTGATGTTGAAGCTTGTTTCATATTCTGCTGTAGGCTTTAGTTTAAACCTAGTATCAAGTACAGCAGCACCCCTGTAATTATACAGCAGCACCCCTGGACTTATACAGCATATGCAATTGCTGTGGAGAATTACACAGCACAGCAGACAGGAAACAGCACCCCTGGAATTAAATGGCAGAGGGGTAGAACCCCTGGACTGATAGGGCAAGGAGCAGCACTCCATATAGGGCAGCACCCCTGGAAATGATGTGGCAGAGAAAAGACAGGCAAGATGGAATTGTCCTTGGGCCCTCCCCACAACCTTGTGTTGTATACACAGGACATGCACTCTTTAACAAACCAATCATTTCAGCAACAGGATCTGCCACATGGTTGTGGCTGAAATGATTGGTTTGTTTGGGCCCCCACCAAAAAAAAGCCGTTAATCTCTCCTTGCACAAACTGTCTCTACAGAGGCAAGATGTCATCCTCATCCTCAGATTCCCCCCTTCAGTGTTTACATCCTCACAGAGAAATAGTATTCAAACAAACCACATCATTTAGGTGTCAGTGGACTGCTTACGCTAGTATCCAAAGTTTCTGAACTTGACAATGACTTATGGTGAATGCGCTGCAGGCGGTGCATAAGGGAGGATGTTCCTAAGTTGATAAATTCCTTACCCCTACTTATTATGGATTGACAAAGGCAATAGATGGCTTGATACCTGTTGTCCGGATTTGTGGGGAAATAATTCCACACTGAAGAGGTGGCTTTTTTTGGCATTTTGCCCAGTCATGAGAATGGGCTTTTTCATCCCACGGACAACTGTTTCCACTGGTGCTTAATTCACAAAAAAACACATCACCATCAGTATCCTCAACGTCAACTTCCTCCTCAGTGCCAGCTACACCAATATCCTCCTCATCCTGGTGTACTTCTCTGTTGACATTCTCAATCTCAATATCATTAACTGGACTGGTGGTGCTCCTCCCAGCACTTGCAGAGGGCATGCAAATGGTGGTAGGAGCCTCCTCTTCCCATACAGTGTTGTCAATTTCAGGCCAAGTCATTGCAACCGCGGACACACTTGGACTCTCCTTGGGGATTGTGATATATCTTTTATGAACCACAAGCAGTGGTTCATACCTGTTTTACTTTCTGTTCATGAATTTTATGTTATATTTCTGTTTGCATGCCAGGATTTCTTTTGTACTTGTTTAGAAGACTCTTGTTGGCAGCCGGTGGTGAGTCTGTGTAATGCAGCCTGTTTTCTATGTGTTAAGCCTCACCTGTCAGATATTTGGTCATTATGTGGTGAGTCTGTGTACTGCAGTTGGGCTCTTTTCTGTGTAGCCTCACCTGCCAGTATTTTGGCCATTACCTTGTGCCTGGCTTCCAGCCATCCTGATTAGGGCGTGCTTTCCTTATTACCCAGCTAGCACTGCAGTCCAGCGGTGGTGATAGAAGTTTGTTTTGATACCTGTATGTTCCAGTTCTTGGTTAGCTTCCTGCAAGCTTGTTCCTGGTCCCTGTCAGCAGCTTCCAGTGGAGCCTGTCTTCCTGCCTCTGGTGTATTCCTGCATCAAGCTTGTGTACTCCAGTGTTCTGTGTCCAGTTTCCAGAGTATGGTCTGAGGGATCTTTTCCTGGTGTGCTCCGAGTTTGTTTTCCAGTAGAGTGGTCTGGTGTCCGAAGCCTTGGCGCTCCGGTCGTTTCCTGCGTGCACCTTCTGTGGTGTCATGAGTAGCTGCTCTGCCGCACCTTACGGCTGAAGCCGTATTACTCTAATCATCTTGCCGTTGTGTTTTTTGCGGAGTTCCCGCCACTGTTGTCCTTGCCGAACTACGACGGATACGTATTTGGCATTTGGGCAGCGTTACTTTGGTTACAGTTTTCTTGGCGGCCGTGCCGCATATAAATTCGTATTTTCTGTGGTTTTCACTTTCACTTTTGTGTTTGTCTAAGTTTTCCCCTTGTTCTCTCTCTGTCTCGGTTAACACCTTGTCACCAACTAAGACTGAGGGGTATCGGAGTTTGGGCAGACCTAATCCACCCGTTCAAACACGTCTGCTGTGGGCCCAAGAAACCATAGTCTCACAGGCATTAACCAACCACTAGAGAAGGACAACAGAGTCAGGGTTTTTTATTAGGTATCGCTGCGTACCCCAGGTCTGTCGCAGCTTCACGCATCTGTACTTGGAACTCTTCTGCTGCCACCCTGGGATCTCCTGGGTTCCCAGTACATAGAACGTAACAGGCCAAACAACAAAAACAAAACTAAACAGAGTAGTTTTCTTTTTTGGTAGGATCCAGTCCAGTCCAGTCCAGAATCCAGTCCAGTACAGAATCAAGTCCAGTCCAGAATTAAGTCCAGAATCAAGTCCAGAATCCAGAATCTAGTCCAAAATCCAGTCCAGAATCCAGTTCCAAATCCAGTCCAGAATCCAGTCCAGTCCAGAATCCATTCCAGGGTCCAGTTTAGTCTTGTCCAATCCGGAATCCAGTCCAGCCTTGTCTTGTCTAGTTCAGAATCCAGTCCAGCCTTTTCTTGTCTTGTTCAAAATCCAGTCCAGCCTTGTCTTGTATAGTTTAGAATCCAGTCCAGCCTTGTCTAGTCCAGTCTTGTCTGTCTAGCCTGAAATCCTCCTGTGCCAACTATGCAAGCCCTGCAGGCATCTCTCTCAGCCCTGAATTCTGCTTTCAGTGCCTTGAAACCTGGGTGGCTGGAAGTTTTGCAGCAATCCTTAAAGCAACTGCAAAACCTTCTCACCAAAAGTTTGCTTATCCTGCCCGAAGTTGTTGAGAGTTCATCTATCTATAAAGAGACTCTTGCTCACAATATTGTGACAAGAGAATCCTCAGATTTGGTTAGAGAGAACAGGTTTAATAGTATACTGCGGCCCAAACTCTCAGAGGAGGAGCATCAGCATCGCAGAAACTTAAATGTATGCCTATATTGTTCAGGCCACTATTTGCAGACCTGTGAGTTATGCAAGCCAAAATGTGGTGACAAGAACTGCCCTCTGGCCAAGTTGAGTCAGGATTCAAGACCTACTCCTGTCTACTGTGGCAGAGCTACTTGTCATGAAACCCACACTAAAAAGCACTTTGTCATATAATTGGGGTCCTTGGGCTAGGGAGCCCCATTATAGATTCAGGAATCAAAGGAGAATGTTTCTCTCATCTTTTGACTTTTCTGTTGAATTAGAGTTGCAAACCCCAGTAGTGGAATCTCAGGGTCCTGAAGTGGTGCCCGATGCCCAGGGTCTAGGAGCGGTGCCCGATGCCCAGGGTCTAGGAGTGGTGCCCGATGCTCAGGGCCTAGGATGGGTGCCTGATGCTCAGGGCCTAGGATGGGTGTCCGATGCTAAGGGCCTAGGATGGGTGCCCAATGCTCAGGGTCCTGGAGCAGTGCCTGATGCTCAGGGTCCTGGACCAGTGCCCAATGCTCAGATCCTGTAGTGGTGCCCGATGCTCAGGGTCCTGGAGTGGTGCCTGATGCTCAGGGTCCTGGAGCAGTGCCCAATGATCAGGGTCTAGGAGTGGTGCCCAATGCTCAGGGTCCAAGAGGGGCATGGGATATAATGGTTCAGGTGTAAATCTGAGAAGGGGTTTCAGAAGCTGTTACCCCATGTAGGGACTTGAAAGGTGCAACCCCAGAAAGGGTATCTAAAGCCATAGCTCCAGAAGGGAACTCGAGAAGCACAACCCCAGAAGGGATCTTTGAAGCAATATCCCCAGGTGGGGTCTCAAGAGGCACAGCCCCAAGAAGGGTTCTAGAGGTCACTTCCCCATGAAAGGACTCAAGAGGTATAGCTTTAGTGGAGGTTCTGAAGGCCATAGCTTCAGCAAAAGTCCCGGAGGCCATAACCCCGGGAGAAGTCTCGATAATTATTGACCCAGAGAGGGAGTCTGATAGTCCAGTCCCAGAGAGGGAGTCCGATGGTCCAGTCCCAGAGAGGGAATCCAATGGTCCAGTCCCAGAGAGGGTGTCCGATGGTCTGGTCCAATAGAGGGAGTCCGATAGTCCAGTCCCAGAGAGGGAGTCTGATGGTCTGGTCCCAGAGAGGGAGTCCGATGATCCGGTCTCTGTGAGAAAGTCTGATGGTCCGGTCTCTGAGAAAGTCTGATGTTCCAGTCTCTGTGATAAATTCCAATGTTCCGGTCTCTGTGAAAAAGTCAGATGTTGCGGACTCTGTGAGAAAGTCCGGAGATCCGGTCTCTGTGAAAAAGTCTGGAGATCTGGTCCAAGCAAGAGAGTCCAGAGATCAGGTCCCAGCGAGAGAGTCCGATGATCTGGTCCCAGGGAGAGAGTCCGATGATCTGGTCCCAGGGAGAGAGTCCGATGATCCGGTCCCAGCGAGAGAGTCCAATGATCAGGTCCCAACGAGAGAGTCCAAGGTGCCGACCCCAGGAAGAGACTTGAAGGCCACTGCCCCAGAGGGTTCCCGGAGGCCTCTGCCCGGAGGACACTGCCCCAGAGGGGATCCTAGAGGACACTGCCCCGGAGGATTTTCTGAAGGCCACTGCCCCAGAGGGGTTCACGAAGGCCACAGCCTCGAGTAAAGTCGGTAGTGACCTGGTCCCAGGAATGCACTCCAGTCAGTCAGATGGGAATGAAGCAGATCCTGGTGCTTTTTATGATGTTTCAACATCTATAGTCTTTAATGGGGACTTAGCCCAATTTCTTGCGCTCAGCAAACACTATGTTACCATTATGCAGTCTAGACCATCTTTGGGCATCACTTCGGAGAACTTTGTGCTTTATCTGATTTACTCCTTTAAAGGAGAGCCTTTTGAATGGGAGTCCAATTTAATTAAAACCAAAGATCCCATTCTTCAGGATGCCTGGGCATTCACTGATGCTGTCATTAAGAAATATGGTCCCAAAGAGATTAGTTTAGGTTCATCTAAGTCACCTGTCTTATAGACTGAGAGTCCACTGAATATTATAAAATCGTCACAAAAATCTCAGCCTATTGTATTGAGTGCAGGATGTGCTTTTCTGTCTTCTTCTTGCAGTACTTCTGAAAGTTCAGCCCCCAAGGTTAGAAAAACAATCTCGGAATTGAACCTAGCCTTGCTGGAAGGTGCCATCAGTTCAAACAATGTTTGGGGAATTACCTTGGTCAGACCATGTAAAAAAAATAATAAGAAGAAAAAGAAATAATTGCTGACTCTTGCCTTGTTGTTTATATATTCTTTGTCTTTTGTCCAGTGGTCACCATCAAGGGGGGGGAGGGGGCACTGCTACAAGCTGTTGCCACAGCTTGTTTCTGTTTTCTTGCCATTATCTGTTTATCAGGGTTTTTTTTGATCCCTTGTTTTGCATACCTGGAATTTGGGGTCCTTTGACCCCTCCTCAAGGAAGGGGGGGGGGGGCACTGTTATGAGCCACGGCAGTGGCTCATTCCTGTTTTGCATTTTGTTTATGTATTTTATGTTATACTTCTGTTTCTGTTCCCCTTGGCTTTTGTGGGGTGTCCGGAGTCCACCCTTAAGTAGGGGGTACTGTTATGAACCACAAGCAGTGGTTCATTCCTGTTTTGCTTTCTGTTCATGAATTTTATGTTATATTTCTGTTTGCATGCCAGGATTTCTCTTGTACTAGTTTAGAAGACTCTTGTTGGCCGCCGGTGGTGAGTCTGTGTAATGCAGCCTATTTTCTGTGTTAAACCTCACCTGTCAGATATTTGGTAATTATGTGGTGAGTCTGTGTACTGCAGTCAGGCTCTTGTCTGTGTAGCCTCACATGCCAGTATTTTGACCATTATCTTGTGTTTTCAGCCATCCTGATTGGGGCGTGCTTTCCTTATTACCCAGCTAGCCCTGCAGTCCAGCGCCGGTGATAGAAGTTTGTTATGATACCTGTATGTTCCAGTTCTTGGTTAGCTTCCTGCAAGCTTGTTCCTGGTCCCTCTGCTGCACCTTACGGCTGAAGCCGTATTATTCTAATCATCTTGCCATTGTGTTTTCTGCGGAGGTTCCGCCACTGTTGTCCTTGCCAAACTACGGCAGATTCGTACTTGGCATTTGGGCAGCGTTACTTTGGTTATGGTTTTTCCTGGCGGCCGTGCCGCACATAAATTAGTTTATTATTTTCTGTGGTTTCCCCTTTCACTTTTGTGTCTGTCATAGTTAGTTTCCCCTTGTTCTCTCTCTATCTTGGTTAACGCCTTGTCACCAACTAAGACCGTGGGACATCAGAGTTCGGGCAGACCTAATCCACCCGTTCAAATGCGGCTTCTGTGGGCCCAAGAAACCATAGTCTCGCAGGCGTTAACCGACCACTAGGGTAGGACAACGAAGTCAGGTTTTTTTGTTAGGTATCGCTGCGTACCCCAGTTCTGTCACAACTTCACGCATCTGTATTTGGAACTCTTCTGCTTCCACCCTATCTCCTGGGTTCCAAGTACATAGAACGTAACAATCTCTGAACGCAGTTGTTTTTTTTCTGTGATTTAACAAGCTTTATTTATTTATTTTTTGAGAGGGAGGAGTGCTTCCATCTTCATGAGAAGCTGAACCACCAGTCATGAACATACGACAAGGCAATAGCCTTTTACTTTCCACTTCGTGTCGTGAATGGCATATTGTCAATTTTACGTTTATTATCAGATAAATTCTTCTTTTTTCTCTTGTTCTTAATTTTTGTTTCTTGGATTTTACATGCCCTCTATGACATTGGGCATTGGCCTTAGCAGACGATGTTGATGGAATTGCATAATCAATGTCATGATTGGTGGCAGCAGCAGCTTCAGCACTAGTACTAGGAACTGGAAGTGGTTTCTGATCTTTCACTATTTTTTCCTCAAAATTTTTGTTCTCCATTTCATAGGATAGCATCCCTTTATTATTACATTAATTTTCACAGCACCACCGTATTTTTACAGCATACAGGATAGTGCCAACACCCCTGTATTTTCACAATGCCCCTGTAATTTTACAGCATACAAGACAGGGCCAGCACCCCTTTATATTCACAGCACCCTTGTATTTTTACAGCATACAGGACAGAGCCAGTGTACATTTATTTTCACTGCATCCCCATCTTATGACAGCATACAAGACAGGGCCAGTGTACTTTTATTTTAACAATAGCACCCACCCCTGTATTTTTACAGCATACAAGACAGGGTCAGTGTACTTTTATTGTAAAAACAGCACCCCTGTATTTGGCCCAGTGTGCTTTTATTTTAACAACAGCATCTCTGTATTAGGGCAAATGTACATTTATTTTTACAACAGCACCCCTGTATTTTTACAGCATAAAGTACAGGGCCAGTGTATGTTAATTTTATCAACAGTACCCCTGTATTTTTACAGCATACAGGACAGGGCCAGCGTACATTTATTTTAACAACAGCATCTCTGTATTTTTACAGCAGAAAGGGCAAGGCCAGTGTACTTTTATTTTAAAAACAGCACCCCTGTATTTTTACAGCATAAAGGACATGGCCAGTGTACTTTAATTTTAACAACAGCACCCCTGTATTTTTACAGCATACAGGACAGGGCCAGTGTACTTTAATTTTAACAAAAGCACCCCTGTATTGTTACAGCATACAGGACGGGGCCAGTGTACTTTTATTTTAACAACAGCACCTCTGTATTTTTACAGCAGAAAGGACAGGGCCAGTGTACTTTTATTTTAACAACATCTCCCCTGAATTTTTACAGCATACAAGACAGGGCCAGTATACATTTATTTTCACTGCACCCCTTGTTTTTTACAGCATACAAGACAGGGCCAGTGTTCATTTATTTTCACTGCACCCCTTATTTTTTAAGCATACAAGACAGGGCCAGTGAACATTTATTTTCACAGCACCCCTGAATTTTTACAGCATACCAGACAGGGCCAGTGTACATATTTTTTAACAGCATCCCTGTATTTTTACAGTATACAAGACAGGGCCAGTGTACATTTATTTTACCAACAGCACCCCTGTATTTTTACAGCATAAAAGACAGGACCAGTGTACATTTATTTTAACAACAGTATCCCTGTATTTTTGCGGCATACAGGACAGGGCCAGTGTACTTTTATTTTAACAACAGCACACCTGAATTTTTACAACATACAAGGCCCGGTGTACATATGTTTTACTGCACCTGAGAAATTATACAGCATACAATACAGGGCCAGTGTACAGTTATTTTCACTGCACCTCAGAATTTTTACAGCATAAAAGACAGGGCCAGTGTACATTTATTTTCACTGCACCCCTGAATTTTTACAGCATACAAGACAGGGCCAGTGTACATTTATTTTAACTGCACACCTGAATTTTTACAGCATACGAGACAGGGCCAGCACCCCTGATTTTTTTACAGCATACAGGAGGACAGTGCCCCTGCCCCTATACAGCACAGTGACAGCCAGGACAGCAACTCCCATGTACAGCTGCAGCACCCCTAACAGTACATGAAACACCAGTGACAGCCAGAACAGCACCCCTTACATCACAGGGACACCACAGTGACAGAACAGCACACCAAGAGAGCACACACTGAACCCACCTGATGCCACCACCCACAGAGAGAGACAGAGGTCTGTCTCCCTCACTCTCCAAGTCCGGAGTGAAAATGGTGGCAACACGTGGCTATTTATATGGAGTCCAAAACTCGCAAGAATCTGACAGGGGGATGATAACATTTTGCCTCGTTCTGGTATCCGTGTCTGACGGGAAGTCCTGAGCTAGACTCGGTTCCCGGCTCAGATCGTGAAGTTGGGGGGGTTCGGTTCTCTGGGAACCAAACCCACTCATCTCTAGTTTTATGTAGCCTTATTTGCTGGTTTCTCCCAAGGTTCCCAGCTGTGCTATACAATGGATGGTGGGCAGCTTAAGTAAACCATAGCTAGTTTGTACAATGGGCTCCAATCACTTTTTCCTCCCAGTATTTAAAGAGCCTGTGTGAGATACTAATTTTTAGGTTATCTTTAAAGTAATTCTCCACATTCTATGTTTTGCTCACTTTATCACATTGAGTCATGTTAGAGGTGTCAATATATGTGGGAATTTCTTTTAAGCCTGACCAGCGTGTTTCACTCTCATACTTTGAGTTGACTCATCATCATCACCAATGGGTTCATGGATGAAGGAAAGGGGAGGGTGCAAATACTTTGTACATAATGGTATACGTAGTCATTAGGGTTGCCACCTCATTCCTTTAATTCTGGACATATATTAATTACACAGGTTCTGTGGCTGGCTAACTTTTAGACTCCATTTCACCTGGTTTTAATCAGCCACAGAACCTGTGTAATTAATATGTGACCAGAATTAAAGGGATGAGGTGGCAACCCTAATAGTCATTAGTACTTTTCCAACTTATTTTAATTTGAGGAAAATATTATGCATTTGAAAATGTTTTTATTAGAGCTTTCAGCAAACTCATCCTTGTTCAAATGAAAGTAGCAGTTAAGCCAAGGAATACATACTATAGAATATTTTAAAGAGCTGCTTAGCTATACATATAATAAGGAGCAATAAAGTAAAAATGTGATGCTTGGTGCATGCAGTGTTTAGGGTCCTTAAGTCCAAAATGACTGTATGTGTCTGTCTGTCTATCTATCTATCTATATATACTGGAGCCTATATGACAATGGCCAGTAGGTCAGGTTTCATCTGTGGGTCCCATCTCACAGTTCAGCTGCAGGCTGATGTTACAACTGAAGAATCATTTTTCCAAAGAGTCCGTGCCTTCTGAAGATCTTCTGGACAGTGACACTTGTACACTCCAGGCTAAGACTCACAAAACTCACCTGCAGGTTAACTTGCCTATAATAGCCTCTCTTCCTATAAGGCGTGATGTGCCTACCCGTATTGGATGCCACCAGGACTTATGCCACTGGTGTTAGAGTGATCTTAACCTCAGAATGACCCGGGTCAATGCCAATGGAGCAAAAGCAAAAGAGGATGGAAATGCTCTAAGACAAGATACAGGAGAACAAACAATAGGCAGTTAAACACAGTACTCTCCCAAACTCTGGACATCTTTTGTGTGAGGAGAGTACATGAAGTACATAATATACTAGAGAAAGAATTTAGACAAAACAACATAGAGACAGAGCCACTGACAGTGGAAATACTGAAGGTATGCTGGAGAGATATATAACAGAGGAAACTCTGGACTGTATAGCAAGAAGACGAGGAGTAATATTAGCAGAAATAACAAAAGCAACATGACAGATTATGCAACTGAGTTGGATGCTGATAATTATGCAACTGACAAGAGCTGAACACAAGAATACTGCAGAGGACAGCGCATGTCCACCAGCCTCCTGACTTTCACAAGAGACAACAGGCTGGAGTCAAGAAATTAAGCATTCCAAACAGGTATGCTGCTACACGTAGTAGCCAGCTTCCAGGTTGCTAGAAGGCAGCCAGGAACACAAACAGAAATGAACCGCAGCAGTGAATCATAACAGCTGAGCGGTACAGGGAGAGAGCTATCCTGTCCCATATTGCAGGTGTTAGCAGGATTCCTGGGACAGAGACAATTAACTCAGCAGCAGCAGATGTGCTGCAGAGCTCCACTAAAAGAGCATTGGTGACACTTAGATCTTCCTTTGAACCACACAGGTGCTGCTGTACAGTAAATGCAGGTGCCGCTTTTAAGACTTAGAGCCTGGAGGCAGGCAACTCCATTGCCTCTGTGAGTTCCACCCCTGCTAAACAGGAATTAGTGCTTACAATAGAACTTGGAAAGAGAAAAAGCCAGGGATGCTGCATCATACCACTTCATGCACAGACTGACATTCAGTTGCACACAGATGTAAAACTATACTGTATATCAAATTAATCAGTGCAATCTAGCAAAGTAGTTTTGTCACTCCCAATTATTTTATTTATGTGAATAAATTGTGATTTTTTTAAGTGAGAATAATGCCCAGGACCTTGTGTGCCAAGAGGGTCAGTTTAGCATGACCGAAGCCATAGTGCATGAGGACACATTTGTATGTCTACATTTATTATGTTGACCTTAAGAATGTTGACACCAGAAGGCTGACATTGGTGATGTTGACATAATTAAAATGTCAACATCATTAATTTTTGTGCCTGCAAAGTGTCAACATTAACAGAATGTTGACATTTTAATTAGGCTTAGAGTTTGAGTTAGCACTAGGGTTAGGGTTATCATTAAGGTTAGGTATAGTGTTAGGGTTTGTGGTACAGTTAGGGACAGAATGACAGAAAAATGACATCGTTCACAGTTCATTAATATCAACATTACATCAGGTTGGGTATGGGTGACTGGCGCTGGGGATCCCAGCAGTCAGCATGCTGATCCTGGGATCCCGGGCGCAGAATGTCAGTGGGGGGGGGGGATGGAGCACATGACCAGATCCCATTACATCAGTGTTGACATGCTGAATGTTGACTATTATGTACATGTCAACAATACAACCCTGTCAACTTTCTCATGTTGCCCTAATGAGTGATACCTCACCCATAATTGTTATATAGTTAGAAGTATGTGTGTTTAATACATTTATATGGCTGGGGCTGGTTGCATAGTGGCAGAAAGACATTACATTATATAAATCACAACAATTACTACTGCACCTAAAAACTAACATATCAGCTAATGACAGTGATGGTTTATCACAAATGACCGCTCCAACATCTAGCCGAAATGTCCCATTAGGGGGACTAAACATGCACAGCAAGCAACAGACCAAACCCACAAGATAGGGGGGTCCAAACACTAAGGCTGAACCAACAAAAGAATTCCTGTGGTGAGAAGATATGATGGAGAGAAGAACTTGACCTTCAACTTGTCCTCAGCAGAACTTATGACTACTGAGACCAAAGGGAGTCAGAATTGGGGGGGACGGCAATGGGACAGCTCGCTCCCACCAAACATGAGAGAGGCGCCATATGTCCGGATCCACAATCCCCTGCCTGTGCATGCCACTGCCACCAGCTGCAGGGGAGCCCGCTGTGTAGAGTAACTGCTGCTAGTATAGTGCGGGCAGCAACAGATCCGGACCTAGGCATAATAGGCAAATGCGGCATACGGGAACTGGGTGGGTGATGCCGCACGCACGGGGAGAAAGTATCACTGATCAGCGATCTACTCATCACCAGCAAGTACATGAGGGGCGGAACGGGGACCCGCGAGTGCTGACAGAGTGAGGGCGGGTTTTAGCAGTGTGCACTGCTGTCTGTCATCTCTTTTTCTCTTCAATGTTGCAGCTCAATCACAGTCTATGGTGAACAATGCTGTTCTGCCCCAGCATCTTATCACTGTAGTTGAAGCCTGTGTATATGTGTGTGTGTGTGTGTGTGTGTGTGTGTGTGTGTGTGTGTGTGAGCCAGTGTGTGTGTGTGTATGATCTTATATACCCTACCAGGCAACAATGTGTATGTAACCAGGTTACCTCCCACCCAGGCCCCAGTATGTGTGTCCCCATGTCCCTCATTGGCCCCCCAGTATCTGTGTGCCCATGTCCCTCACCCGGCCCCCCAACTATGTGCATCCCCATATCCCTCACCCACCCCCCAGTATGTGTGTTTCCATATCCCTCACCCGGCCCCACTATGTGTGTCCCCATATCTCTCACCCAGCACCACTATGTGTGTCCCCATATCCTCACCTGGCCCCACTATGTGTGTCCCCATATGCTTCACCCACCTCCCAGTATATGTGTCCCCATATCCCTCACCAAGACCCACTATGTGTGTCCCCATATCCCTCACCCGGACCTGCTATGTGTGTGCCCATATACTTCACCCGCCCCCCAGTATGTGTGTCCCCATATCCCTCACCAAGCCCCACTATGTGTGTCCCCATATCCCTCACCCAGCTCTGCTATGTGTGTCCCCATATACTTTACCCACCCCCCAGTATGTGTGTCCCAATATCCCTCACCTGGCCCCACTATGTGTGTCCCCATGTCCCTCACCTGGCCCCACTATGTGTGTCCCCATATCCTTCACCTGGCCCCACTATGTGTGTCCACATATCGCTCACCCAGCCCCACTATGTGTGTCCCCATATTCTTCACCCATCACCCAGTATGTGTCCCCCCATATCCCTCACCTGGCCCCACTATGTGTGTCCCCATATCCCTAACCCAGCCCCACTATGTGTGTCACTATATCCCTAACCCACCCCCCAGTATGTGTGCCCCCATGTCCTTCACCGGGCACCTCAGTAAGTGTGTCCCCATATCCCTCACCTGACCCCACTATGTGTGTCCCCAAATCCCTCACCTGTCACCACTATGTGTGTCACCATATCCTTAACCCACCCACCAGTATGTTTATCCCCATGTCCCTCACTGGCCCCCCAGTATGTGTGTGCCCATGTCCCTCACCTGGCTCCCCACTAAGTGTGTTCCCATGTCCCTCACCCAGCCCCCCACTACGTGCATCCCCAGATCCCCCGCCCAGCCCCACTATGTGTCCACATATCCATCACCCACCCCCAATATGTGTGTTCCCATGTACCTCACCTAGCTCCACTATCTGTGTCCCCATAACCCTCACCTGGACCCACTATGTGTGCCACCATTTCCCTCACCCACCCACCAGTGTGCCCTCCCAGACCCCAGTATGTGTGCCAGCATATCCCTCTAGGCCCCTATGTATATGTCACCATATCCTCCCAGGTCCCATGTGTGTCACCATGCTTTACCATGACCCCACCCCACCTCAGTGTGTATGCCACCATATCCCCCACGCTACTCTGTGTATGTCAACACCCCCCTCCCCAGGCCCAGTGTGTTTGTCCCTATGCCCCCCAAAGGCATATGTGTGTATGTTACCCCCCTTTCCATTTGCTAGGGGGCACCAGACAAAATCTTGCCAAGGGCATTAAATTGGTTAGGGCCGGCTCCGGGCAGTGCTGAAGCAGCCTGCGCCTGCCCCATGTGTTCCGCCACCACCTCATCTCCTGCAGTGTCAGTACTCTGCAGGGATGTGCTGCCACCAGTGACAACAGAGGTAAGCAGCAGTATAGCTGTTTGGCTGGGGTAAAGGGGTAGGGGAAAGGAGCAGAGGAGGAGGAGGAGCTCTACCAGACTAATGACCCCATGCACAGAGCTGCGGTCCCACCTCCTGCCCCTCCCAGGGGAGTTCCCAAAGTGTCTACAAAGTGATCTCTCCCAAGTGAAGCAGCAGGTAGGAAGTGAGGGAGGGGCAGGTAACAGCGACAGAGGGACAGGTTACAGTGAGGGAGGGGCAGGTAGCAGACTCACTCATCCCGCTGTTAGTAAACATAACAGTTGGCTTTTGAACCTGTTTATTGTATATTTGCTTAGTGTCGGAGAACACAAAAAGCTGCACTTGATTGCCCCTTGCAGAACTGGCATCAACGGCTGTAAATTCTCATTGTTTCTGAATGAGCCCTCACTCACTGAGCCTGCAGAGTTCTCATTCTGACTAGGGCCCAGATTTATCAAGCCTTGGAGAGTGATAATTAGCACGGTGATAAAGTGCCAGCCAACCAGCTCCTAACTGTCATCTTACAGACTGTTTGAAAAATGTGTTTGAAAAGGTGCTGATTGGTTGTTATGTTATCACCATGCAATTCATCACTCTCTAAGGCTTGATAATTCTGGACCTAAGTGGCTCTGCCAGGCAAAATGTGTGCAAGGCGCTCTACCTGGCATTATGTGTATAATGAGATCTACCTGGCGTAATGTGTATAAGGGGCTGCCTGGCATAATGTGGATAGTGATCTCTACCTAGCAAAATGTGTATAAATGGTTCTACCTGGCATAATGTATATAATGGGCTCTACCTGGCCTAATATGTATAAGGGGCTGCCTGGTATAATAGGCTTTACCTGGCGTAATGTGTATAAGTGGCTCTACCTGATATATTGTGTATAAGGGGTTACCTGACATAATGTGTATAATGAGTTCTACCTGGCCTAATGTGTATAGGGGGTTACCTGGCATAATGTGTATAGTGGGCTTTACCTGGGGTAATGTGTAAAAGCGACTCTACCTGGCATAATGGGCTCTACCTGGTATAATGTGTATAATCACCTCTACCTGGCATAGGGGGTCATTCCGAGTTGTTCGCTCGTTGTCGATTTCGCAACGGAGCGCTTAAGGCAAAAATGCGCATGGTACGCAGCGCGCTTGCGCTAAGTATTTTATCACAAAACTTAGTAGATTTACTCACGTCCGAACAAAGAATTTTCATTGTTGAAGTGATCGGAGTGTGATTGACAGGAAGTGGGTGTTTCTGGGCGGAAACTGACCGTTTTCTGGGAGTGTGCAGAAAAATGCAGGCGTGCCAGGATAAAATGTGGGAGTGGCTGGATAAACGGGGGAGTGGCTGGCCGAACGCAGGGCGTGTTTGTGATGTCAAACCAGGAACGAAACGGGCTGAGCTGATCGCAGTGTAGGAGTAAGTCTCGAGCTTCTCAGAAACTGCTAAGAATTATTTATTCTCAATTCTGTTAATCTTTCATTCGCTATTCTGCTAAGCTAAGATACACTCCCAGAGGGCGGCGGCCTAGCATGTGCAATGCTGCTAAAAGCAGCTAGCGAGCGAACAACTCGGAATGAGGGCCATAATGTGTACAAGTAGCCACTTACTCCCAGCTTCTCCATAGAGTTCCGTACAGGTACAAGTGACATGTCTAAGGTGGTCAGAAGTTAGGGCCGCCAAACTGAGATTTCAGCTTGCCTCCCCCAACCATAAAACATTCTGACACCCCTGACTGAGACCCAAGTTCTCATTAAGATTTGTTTTATTTCCCCACAAATATGCACAGTGATAAAGACTATTTTGGCAAATCTCCACCATCCTATGGCAATGCCAGATTAGATTATATAAACCACAGATGTGCAAATCTAAATTTGAGCCTACTACAGTACAACCTGTCACTCCATCAGGACTTTCTCCAGAATACAAGTATTCCTTATGCACAGCATTCTAACCTTACCAGGGATGAACATCAAGCATTTAAAGACTTAATTAAAAGACAAACCATTATCCTATGAAGAGCAGACATGGGAAGTTCCATTGTTATACAAGACATCTCAGTTTACAAAAAGGAATACACGTCTATTATTTGAGTCTATTACTTATAGAACATCCTCTGATTTACCTTCAGTATTTAAAAAAGAACCAGACTTTATCTTACAGGATGCAGTTGCCTCCAATATCATTATGGAGGATACTAGAAACTAGCTTTTATTGTGGAATATCCTAACATTCTGATGCTGTATTTGGAACATAAAATACACAAGGATGAGACACCCCAAAATCTATTATTTCTGTCTCCCATTGCTGCATTTTTGGATGCATAACATCAAGCTTGTATACAAAACTTAGTTCAATAGATTTCAAGGAAAAATCTTAGTGTGCATATAATAAGCTACTGGACATACCCCCCTCAAAGAAGGTTCCCAATCCCTTCACCAAAAGGTGCACAAAAACAAACAGTAAAGAAGGGGACTTATCCTGCGCTCCACAATGAAATCACGATTCAAACGATTCTGGAGTTATTTGTAAACTCACATGGATGCCATACAAAGAAAAAAATGTACATATAGTGAAGTACAATTTTAAGAAAGCATCAAATATAATATTACAACATTAAAAAATATCAGCAATCATTTAAAAATTCCACTATTCACATGGATAGCAGCATACAAGTTAGCAGCATTATTTAAGCAGCACAAAACTGTGAACTATAAGTTGAGGAGCAGTGGGGAATTACCAGAGGTGTAGAACTGTTAACACAGTTCAAAGCCAGCTTGCGGGTTTTATTAGTGCAGGGAAACCTGGGAATCCCCTGTACCACGCTGTACTGGAATGGTCGGTCCACCGTTGCTCCTCTGCTCACAGCCCCACGTCCACCAACGCGTTTCTACCTCCTACCGAGGTCTTTGTCAAGGTGCAGAATAATCAAGTGTGCTGTTAGTGACAGTCTATTTAAACCAGTCACAGCCAATCCATTTGCAGTGACAACAGCTGGACCCTATACATCTGATTTCCTAATCTTGATTGATGGGGCTTTGAGCGGAGGAGGAACGGTGGACTGACCATTCCAGTACAGCGTGGTACAGGGGATTCCCGGGTTTCCCTGCACTAATAAAACCCTCAAGCTGGCTTTGAACTGTGTGAACAGTTCTACACCTCTGGTAATTCCCCACTGCTCCTCAATTTATAGTCCACACTTTTGTGCTGCTTAAATAATGCTGCTAACTTGTATGCTGCTATCCATGTGAATAGTGGAATTTTTAAATGATTGCTGATATTTTTTATTGTTGTAATATTATATTTGATGCTTTATTAAAATTGTACTTCACTATATGTACATTTTTTTCTTTGTATGGCATCCATGTGAGTTTACAAATAACTCCAGAATCGTTTGAATCGTGATTTCATTGTGGAGCGCAGGATAAGTCCCCTTCTTTACTATTTGTTTTTGTATACAAAACTGGTTCACTTATGTGAAGGATACAACTTCCTTGTTGGTTAAACTGTATACCAAACTTAAGTTACCACCTCAATGACTGTTATGTAGTGTTGACATTGTAAGTCTATTTACCTGCATTTCACACTTAATGGGACTTGCAGCAGTCAGACACCTTATCGCAAATAATCCCTTTGACAAAGGTCCTAATATGAGTCTGTTCATTACTTGAATTTATGCTTATGCATAATTATTTCTTGTGTGACAGGAAATATTTTTTTTCCAAAAAGCGGGGTGCGCAATGAGTTCCTGTAAGGCCACATTATATGCCAATGCATATGAATGCTGCAGACCAAGATCTCTTTACAGCTACCCCAACATAAAGAGAAACACATATTTATACTGTACTTACATTACATTACAAAGATGATTTATTTATTGTGCAGACAGAAACTGAGGCCACAAATTATTCAACTTGTAAATTAAGGGAGCGCAACAACAGTCTGTTATAACTGGATGGTATACATTTATTAACAATGGTTAAAATACAATTTTAAAATCAGTAATAAAATACAATGTCTCCGTAACCGCAATAAAGAATTAGTTGTTGACACAGCTACTATGTAGCATAGATTAAAATGTCATTAGAGCACAGTTCCTGTTAGAGCTGAAATAGCAACAATGAATATGCTCACATGATAACGTTTTCCAACCGGTATTATAATTGCTTTAAGTGCAGCTTGCACTACAATATTGAAATGTCCCCTGGACTCTAACTTGGAAAGCCGTGGGAAGGCCACGCTATGCTACCACCTGCCCACTACCGCAGAAAGCTCACCAGCTCTATGTGAAATCTTTTGATTCCAGGCAAGGTCACGGGTGCGCTATATGGGAGCAGTGGTATGAAGTTGTTGACCGGGTAGGGAGGATGCGGCTCCTGGTCCGGCAAACATGAAGCGGAGTCCAATATAGGTGCAGGTAGGCAGGTGAGCAGTACGGTGCTATACCGGTGGTATAAAGGCTATAGGTGGTACAGGAGACCCCTTGACGCATTTCTCCGTGGCAACGGTTTCCTCAGAAGGTGCTGTTGGTTATTACATTCCCAGTGTATTTAAGGAATAAGCTGACAAATCAGTAGAACACACAGGTATGCTCATTATCGTAATGAGCTAGGTGATTATCCATCTGTGAGCACACCTTGACAATTCAGGTGTCTGAATACAATGCATTCAATACAAATTTCTATAATGCATATGAAGAGACTAATTTACTTTAAACATATACAATATTCAATAAATATGCATTTATACATCGATCTTCATATTTTTACCTTTAACTTCACATTTATAACATGGCATCTAGTTTAGAGAACAATAGGGAGATATAATTTATTTTTAGAAAAATATAAGAATAGATAAGTATAACCAAAAGCTCTTAGCAGTTTGATAGAGCTGCTATGGCTCAGTGAGCTATAGAGACCAGGATTCAAATCCCCTCAATTCTCACCCAACAATATTTTTTATTATTATTTTTTATTCTCTACTTCAATATTTAAGTTGTTGGATTATTTCATTAGACCTTCAATTTCCTGGTTTTGTTATTTTAAAAACAAATAAGAAAAAAAAATAACAATAATAATAATAATGAGCATACCACATATATACTCAAACATACAAAATGTATTATAAAAGTAGAAATTCAATAGGGATTAGAACCATGTGATAACATCCTGATATAATAGCTCATATATCAACATAATGGTCCACATAGTATATTAGACTGTATGTAATAAGTAAGGCTATATACATATAGCATTTCATACATGCAGGACATTTGGAACATAAAATACACAAGGATGAGACACCCCAGGAAGATCTATTATTTCTGTCTCCCATTGCTGTATTTTTGGATGCTTTCATTCAACCTTGTATATAAAACTTGTTCACTTATGTGAAGGATACAACTTCCCTGTTGGTTAAACTGTATACCATACTTGAGTTACCACCTCAACGACTGTTATGTAGTGTTGACATTGTAAGTCTATTTACCTGCATTTCACACACAATGGGACTTGCAGCAGTCAAACACCTTATCGCAAATAATCCCTTTGACAAAGGTCCTAATATGAGTCTGTTCATTACTTGAATTTATGCTTATGCATAATTATTTATTGTATGACAGGAAATATTTTTTTTCCAAAAAGCGGGGTGAGCAATGAGTTCTTGTAAGGCCACATTATATGCCAACTCATATGAATGCTGCAGACCAAGATCTCTTTACAGCTACCCCAACATAAAGAGAAACATATATTTATATTGTACTTACTTTACATTACAAAAATGATTTATTTATTGTGCAGACAGAACCTGAGGCCACCTTTAGATGCTGTACGTATACAAATGCCTCTGATAGTCTAGAAAATGAACATTTACTTTAATGACACCAGCACCAATTTCATGAATGTCATATACAGAAACAAGATAATAAAATGTAATCCTCTATATATGTAAAACCTTCAGTTCACAACACTCTTTTAAGACATGACAGTTTCATCATAGAACAGCACTCAATTGCCTGCTGTACTCACAATTTCTTCAAGTATGCAGAATAACTAGATATCCATTAGAGACAGAACAGCAATTAAATGATATGCTTGAAAAATGTATAAGAGGTTATCCATGTAATGAATGAATTTATCATGACTAAAAACAAGTATTTAACTTGGCTAGAGAAAATACATTTAAGCAATCTATCATACAGAAGATGCAACAAATCATTCCATAGGTGAATCAATTTAGTACTAAAAGCTATCAATTAAACCAGCTAAACAAATATGGTCAATCATAAACTCAGAATTTCCACTCTTATTTAGATCTAAAATCATTCCTAATTATTCCCAGTGCTGTCATTTCAAGGATTATGTGGTCATAGGCTTTCAGTCCATACAACCACCATATTTCCTTCAGCATATAAAAGTCTGTTTTAAATGTACAAGTTGCCTTACAAGCAGGTATTAGAATGTCACCCCAATTCTAAAAATGTAAAACAAATCATGCCCTCCTTGACCTTTAGTTCCAAATTTGTCACCTACAGATGTGTCCTTCCTCGTCTATCCGCTGTACGTTATGAGTGGTGTTACACAGGGCACATGAGAGCCCTCAGCTCCTGTGCAACTCAGCCAGTGCCAGACATCTTTTTCAACAAAAAATGCATCCTATTCCCATTGCTTCATGAATTAGACTCACAAGCAGACTATGCTGATTAAAATGATATGTGGCATGTATATATTCAGTGGACAGCTGCAGCTGTATCTATATATAAAATGCTACATTATAGCATCAGTAGAAAACAGCCACCGACTCTGTAACATAACATTTTGTATAGAGATACAGCTGCAGTCACACACAGAATATAACATTTGTCACTTATCATTTTAATTAGCATAGTTTACTTTTTTAAATAAAAAGGGTAAGACGACTCATTTTTCGGGGAAAAAGATGCATGAAAATATGTTTGGCAATACTAAACTCACTCTGTACTAGACATGACTAAAAGGGCAGTTTAACACGACTGTAGCAACAATGGTGGAGAAAACATTTGTATCTTCTGTCTTGTCCCTGTGGGTTACACTATGTGGGCCAGATGGAGAGAATATTCAAGGAGTGCATGGGGCAACACAGGTCTGCCATTAGGGCAGCCATCAACTCAGGATCCAGAAAACAGCCAGTGGCAAGGCATTTTGCACAAGCCCAGCATGTAATAGCCACACTTACCGCAGGATAGATCGAGTCTCTTTGGCATTAGGTGGTTGTGACATTTAAAAAAGACTCCTCTAACTAGAATGCAAGTGGATATTTTCTTTGGATTATTTTTTCCCTAAAGGGCTAAATGACATTTTGAGAATAAGTTGTTTTCTATGACTCTTCTAGTTGTCATTTGATTAGACTGTACAATTTTTCTGGTTATTCACCACTTCAGTCCAGGTGGTAAGCTCCTGAGTAAAGCCCTGACACACCTTTATTGGCCTCTACTGGTGCAAGTGCTAATTAGCCTGATCTAAGGCTGAAGGCCAGAAGATCTGAAAGGGGCCTAATGGATGGAGTCCGCCTTCTCTTTCTCCATCCACAATGCCAGGAAACCTTAACTAGCTTTACTAAAGCCCAAAACTTCTATTCAATCTGTTTTGAAATCACACATTTTCCTGGGCTTTTAAATCATATTACTGTAAGTCTGAAACCTGGGAAACATATACAGTATCTTCTGTGTACAACCTTACCAGTGCTTTCATCACATATAAAGCCCCCACCCCCTTTTGTTTTGACCTGTGGGGAAGAACAACTGCAGCACCAGAACAAAAAAAAAAAATTAGACAAAGCATCTGTATTTGCCAATTGGCTTCCTGGACTGTGCCCTATGGTACTGAAAAGTTTAAGTTTAGCAATGCCAAGAACCACCTTGATATTCTACCATTGCTCTCTTTATTCTCAGACAACCATTTTAAAAGGGGTATGATTGGTTACCAATCTGAATTTTCATCCCAGCATGTAGTACCTGAGAGTTTCTAATGCACACTTGATTGCCAATGCTCATTCTTGATAGTGGCATACTGTAGGTTCTCTCATGTACATTTAATGTTTTTTGCTTAAGTGAATAGGAGGATGCTCTTCGCCCTCTTTGTTCTGGGACAGGACCACACCAATCCCCACATCCAATGCATCAGTTTTTGCCACAAATTCCTTTTTAAAGTAAGGCGCCATCAGAACTGGTTGGGTACATAATGCTACCTTCTACTCATGAAAAGCTTTTTCTGTTTCAGGGTTCCATTAAACTATAACTTTCTATTTGTCCTTCATAAGGTTTGTCAGTAGGACAGCAATGGTGAAAAATTGCGTATAAACCATCTATAGTACCCTGAGTTTCCTAAGAAAACTCTCACCTATTTATTATTCATGTGTCATGGCCAATTTTGTATTTAATCAATTTTATTAAGTTAGGCATTATTAAACCTCTGCTGATGGTGTATCTAAGATACTTTACTTCTTCCATCCATAAACAAAATTTTTTGGTTGGATGTTAATCATGCCTTATGGATGGAGTTCAACACTACTCCCTGGGTGAGACTTCCAAACAGGACTATAAATAACTATATAATCTAAATAAGCAGCAGCAGTGATGTGCAGTGAGGTCAGAGGCTGGGGAGGCACACATGGGGGTAAATGTACACATCTGCATTCCAAGAAAGTTATGTGCTACTTGCAGATTAATTCAATGCACATATATATGTATTGTATGGGGGTTATTGACCTTCTGCTTGGAGATAGCACATTGCAAATCCCAACAAATGCACTCCTAAATGATATCACTCTTTCTTGTTCTAAGCCATTCTAGAGAAAGGTAATACTACAAGCATGATCAAGCAATATGAAATATTTTGGTCACTTATTGGAGACCATTAGTGCATCCTGCAGTGAAGAAACAGGCAGGTTATTGGTTGTGCAAGTCATAGGTCCCTGGGGTCTCTCCCCTGGATGGTGCTGCTGGTAGATCATTCACAGAAATCTGGAAGCTTCCTGCGCAAGAAAGTGCATTATCACTGTACATAACTTACACTAGCCCAGCTCTTATGTAAAAAGGTGTATCCAGGATCCACTAATAAAAGTGTGCACTGCACAGTGGACCAGTGTCAGCACAAAATGCAAGCAAAGTGCAGCTCTCAACTTTCCTGCCAGCACTGCTGGTGCTCTCCTCTCCCCTACACTCTCAAGGTACTGATGGCTACCCCAGAAATAACCCCTGGGCTCAGAAGACTGGGACAGATGCTCTCCTGAGAAGAGGGATAGGAGAGACCGGCAAGGCAAATGTAGTCAGCCCCCCCCCCCCACACACAGGATGGGAGTACACCTATTATCTATCAGGAGAAATAAGTGGTGCAGGGAGCCCAGCTAATGGCAGCTGTTCATAATACTACTGCTCTCACCTCTGTCTGCATAGTAGTTCTCCTTCCACTCTGCTTCAGGTCACCATTTCTGCTCTCCCCTGCAGCTGCCATCTCTGCCCTCGGCCCCTCAGTGCTGACAAGCTTTGGTGTCACCAAAGCACATAGCATGCACCCCACTGTGAGTCATGCCTCACATGGCTCTTTGCTGTAGTAATGACCACTGTGTATTCCCACCCCCTGCTCTGTAAGCAGTGTCTCACTATACAGAGCTGAGGCAGATCTCCTACTGCCTCATCTCTACTCTTTCCCTGGAGGGAGCCCTGCAAATCTGAAGGGTTTTGCCTATAGAAAATTATTACAGCAATATAAAGAAGATGCTTGTAAGTTATAATTATCTTCTTTGTATTATTCTAATAGTTTCTTTAGCCAAAACTCGAGAGAATTACAGGCAGTATGACAGGTGAGCCTTCCCTGCCTCCCCTGACTGCACGTCAATGAGCAGCAGCATACTCTATATGGTGCCATAGAATTCTATCCATCATCCTTTGAAAGGTGGTGGGTGCCCTATGTAACCCAGTTGGCAATATCTTGTATTGGTACAACCATTCTAGTGCAAAAAAAGCTGTCTTTTCTTTGGTATTCTTAGTTAATGGCACTGTTACCAAAACACTTTGGTTAAGTCTAGAGTGGTTAAGTACTTTGCTGTTCCTAATCTTTCAATAAGTTCATCTACCTGAGGCACTGAGTTAGCATCAGACACATTATTTAACTTATTAAAATGATTGGAGAAGCACAAACTCCCACCAGATTTGGAATGAGCACAATGGTATCACTCACTATGTGACTCTTCAATGACATTAAACTCCGACATTTTTTAAATTTCTTTAGACAATAATTCCTGTTGGGCTTCTATTATTCTATAGGGCTTTAGGTTAACCTTGATCCCTTGGTCAGCCACTACAGATGGAGTGGCTCCATTTAGTGCGGCTCCATCGTATATATATATATGTGCACTCCCGGCGTGTCTATGCAATCCATCCACCTAGCCGCGCTGGGAATGCACAAAGATGCTCTCCCATTGTAGTGAATAGGCCAATCTCTGTCACGGATGCGCGCGAGCCCCGGACAGAGATGCTCTCCCATTCTAGTGAATGGGGCGTGTCTCTGTCACGGGCGCACAAGTGCCCCGGATGGAGATGCACTCAGCATTAGGTGCGCCCGGGCGGCCAAGCCAAGGCACAGATGGAGCCAAGACTAGCGTGGCTCCATCTGTATGTCATGTTTAATTGCTGTTGTTTTACCTGATATGTCTGAAAACAAAACTCTGTTATAAGAAATTATTTAGACTCCTGCTGTTGAACAGTTGAAAGGGTTTTAGCTATTGTTAAATTGGGAACCAAATGAACTTGGTTTACTGGAGGAACTCGGATGGCTGGTATATCTACTATATCCTTCCAAGGTTTTACAAGATTAACAGTAGAGTGTTCTGGCTTTCTATTCTGGGCAAGTAAACTTTATAATTAATCTCCTCAATTTTTTCTAGGATTTCAAAGGGTCTTTGCTAATTAGCCAAAAGTGTTTTTTTCTATTTTGTGGGGACCAAAACAAACACTCTGTCCCCAGGACCAAAGAAGCACAACTGGGCATTGTGAATGTACACCCTCTGCTGTGCCTTCTGCGCCTGTTCCAGTGGCTCTCTTCCTGTGGCACCACTGCAGCCTATCTTTCCTGCATCTGAGAAGCATGCTTTATGAGAGTTTCATAAGGATTGCCCTTCCAATGTTTTTTTTGTAATGTCCAACACTCCCTCTGGTATCTTCTGTACAACAAATCAAAAGGAGAAAACACCACGGAGGATTGGGGAACCTCTCTAATGGCCAGCAATAAATAAAGTAGCAAATAATTCCAATCTCTCCAATCTTTATTCATCACTTTCAATAGTATATTTTTTGTTAAACCTCTCTGCTAAACCATCAGTCTGGGGATGATACACAGAGGTTCTTAACTGAGTAATTTTAAACAGGTGGCATAATACTTTCATGATTATTGTCATAAATGGAGTACTCTGCCTGACCAGTCATTATTTACTTAGGTAATCCCAATCTGTTTTAGGCATGTACTAGTTCTTTAACAACAGTCTTTATTGACTTATTGCTTTGTACCCCCACTGTAGGTGACCATCAGTTATGTGACCATGAGCCTGATTAAACACCATTCTTCTATATGCCTTGGGGACTACCAATTGTTCTACAATATGTGTTTCTTTCTTGGTCACCTGATACAAAAAATCCTGGAATACTGCCATTTAAGGATATTACAACCTACTATCAAGGGCTACTGGATTTTTGTCAACCAATTTTACATTCTCTATATCTTTTACCACAGTAGGTTCATTTAACTGCTCTAAGGCAAATATCTCTTCTCTGACTTAAAGATCAGGCAGACAATGAACTAGTTCAACAATATTTTCTATTTCAGCAGGAGGTCCATTATTCTGTGCTCCATTACTGCTCTCATCATTCTCATGCTCCCCAATCAAGCTTGAAAAAGGGAAGATTTCAGATTTGGAAGACACTCCTACTGCCACTTTATAAGTAACATTCTCAGATTGGTCTGGATTATTCACTTCTGCAACAAACTGGCATACCCACAGCTTCCAGAACTGGGCAAAGTCTCCCCCCAATATCGCATCACACTGTACAGCAAGGAACCAAACCCACAGGGTCTACAGTGGAACCACCCTACATTTCTATATTCACTTCTGCAGTGACATAATACCAAGTAGTCCCCTGTATGCAAGTCATACCAACAGTTTTCCCCTTATAGTGGCTATACACACTTGCTGATTGACTCAGTCTGGCAGTCTGCAGTGCTGGCTAGCCAAGCAAAGAAAGATGCTGCGATTGGCATAAACCATACAGCAGTGCATAGGTTCAGATGTAAGTAAACAATATGGTCCAAAACACCATATCAAAAACATTGGATCACACTATTATGAAGTCCTTTAAGGGGTAGGAACCTTTCAGACACTGCTGGCCTACTTACAGGTTCCAAGCTCATAGTTTTATGTTCATTCTACCACCAAGAACCCTTTCCACCTGGAACAGTCTTACCAGTGGTAACTAGAAATCACTGTTGTTGGACTAGGGCCCAGTGGGGTACACTTTATAGTTCTTTAGCCGCTACATACCTCTCCACCATTTCAACCAATTGGTCTTATGTTTTAGGGTCTTCGTGGCTCACCCTCTTGCACAGAATTGTAGGTAAGGACAGTAGTTTTCGATCCATAATGACACTTTCCACTCTCTGTGGTCCTGTTAGAGACTCTGGCTGCAGCCACTTTGTGGTAAGATGGAAAGATGGATGAGGTCATGCATTTGAGAACAGGGAGGATTTTCCATTTGATATTCCCAGCAATGAAATCATTGGGCATAAACAAACGCTATGACTCCCAATCAAGTTAAGACTTCATATTTTAATTTATCATAGTCTCTGGCATCAGTCAGTCACAAGTAAAAATTGGCTTTTTGCGGTGTTACAAGACTTGCCTACTGATCTTTAGGCCAACTCTCTCAGCTGTTAAAATGGTTAGATAGGCTTCAGAATCATTACTCAGAGTCATCTTTTGCGGATAATGACTGGTCTGTATGTAGCGAGAGTTAGTTGGAATGCCAGTGAGAAAAGTTCCCGGGCATTACCGCTTCTAAGGTATCGCAGTCTTGGTGCTTTTCATGTAGAGTTCCTCAAGAGTGGATTGCTGCACACAGGTAGCCCAATTTCACAGATTATCATGTTAGTATTATCATGTTACTGGTATAAAGTATTACTATAGTATTTGAATTATTATTAAATATTAAATATTGATGGTTGCTTCGCTAACAACTAGTATTCAAACCCAACTTTTTCTGCTTGCTCTGTAACACAATGTTGATTGTAGAGTATACAGTGGTATTAATGGAAATTAACAATAATGTTAATGACATGACAGTGTTAAAATGTTGATATTCAATGTGTTGACATTCTCAGACTGTAAACAGGTAAAATGTTAACTTTGTCAGAATGTTGACATTAGGGTAAGGCTGTTGGTGGGATGGTAAGGCTTAGTCACTAGGGGGAGGTTAGGTTTAGGGGTAAGAAATTGGGTTAGAGATGACGGAGAAATACCTGAATGCTGAAGGATGATATGTTATAATTCTACCATGTTGATATTTCATCACTATCTACATGATGAATGTAAACATGGGTAACACTGACATTATGACCATGTTAACATGATTAATGTCTTCATTACAGTATGATTGTTGACATATCATAGCCAACCATTAAAATGCATGCTGCTTTAAGCAAAAAGACTGCTGCATTCACAAGCACTTTCAGACATGGAGGTTAACTCAGAGTCCATTTTGTGGATGGGTCTTGCTATTTTTGCACTGCACATTTTCTGTAGCTGAGAGTGCACATTTACAGAATATTAAGATTTGTATGTATCTAAGGGGAACATGTACTAAGCAGTGATAAAAGTGTAGAAATGAGCCAGGGGAGAAGCTGCCCATGGCAACCAATCAGCTGCTCTGTATACTTTTATAGTATGCAAATTTTAAATGTTAAGGCGCTCCATGCGGCGGCTGGAAGACGGGAGCTCGCTTGGCTGAAGGCACCTGCGGTGTGCCAAGCCCCGGTGCCTGATTTAATCCTCTGGGGTCCAAGGACAACTCTCCTATATTCTCAGAACCGACTACCTTGCTGTATTACCTGTATTGGTAAATACCTGTATTGTAATACCTGTATTGGTAAAGATCATAAAATGTATTTTCCCCATTGCACAATAGTGCTTGTATCTTATACGGTACAATACCTATGCTCTATATAGGAACTCGGACATTGTTTCTGTAACACAGCTGATAGTGAAGTCCATTGTGGATAATAATATATCATTTTTAATTATATGATCCACCTTTTTTGCATTTATTGTATATTGTGTTTGTATTCTTGAATACATTTTATTGTTTTATAAATGAGACTGGTCATTAAAGATTAAAACTCCTTAGAAATATTATAGATTTGTTTTCAAGTTTATTCATGTCCTATTGCTTCATTCTTATCAAATAGTGCAGGGAGGAAAACGTTGTTCTGTTTGCTCTACACTTGATTGTTTCAGGTGAATTTTGGCTTTATCCACAAGCCAAATACTCCTCTGCTGCTTTATATAAAAATGATCTGACCAATTGGTGTCTGAGTTATTAGAGGTATTGTTGTTACTACTTTATAATTTAGCGCCAGGCACTGGAGACTAAGATACAAACTTTAGGAAAAAATAAAAATTGATTCCCGTAGACTGAATGACTAAGTCGCACCAAGCATCTCATGCAATATGGTACAAAAACTTTAGCTATATGGGGACATACACAGGTATTTTGCTTTGCATCTTCTACTTTAGATTTGGTGACTGGTTTAATACATATTTTTTAAATAATGTGCTTCTGTGCCCCCCTGCACCAGCCACGGCACCCGGCAAAAACATAATGATGTCATGAGCACATAAGATAAGGTATGTTTTATTGTTATTTCATGTCTTGATAAAGGGGTTCAGACCCTGAAACTTTGATGCACACTAGCAGTGTCTGTAATCTTAATCTACATTTACGGAATTTGAGTGATGTCCACTATCTGCCACATATTTGTACTACATGTAGGGGCACCAGACAAGCTGCTGCATCACACATTTGAGCGCCAGTTAAGAATGATATATATTGTTTATATATTGTTGCCAGGACCTGATTGCCAGGTAACACGGGGTGGTTGTGGAAGAAGTGCCCAGCTTGCCACGTCACCAAACATTGCTGGTGTCTGACATTATCATGCTTAGACGTGGGTCCACTCTTGTTCATGGTTATATAAGGTATTTTATGAAAAAAGTCTGCCCAACTGAAATGTCGAATGAACTAACATAGTTGTCTGTGTATTCTTTTGAAGCAAAGTGCCGCTTTTCAGCTGTTACTGTCTATGGTATTCGTTTTCCTTGGAGGGCATCAGGGCAATTATATATGTTGGTGTGTGTGTGTGTGTGTGTGTGTGTGTGTGTGTGTGTGTGTGTGTCTAGGGTATTTTTAACTTTTTTTCTACTCTACTAAATTGAAACATTGAGACTTCTCCATCAGAATAGAAACTGCTCTGCCTCAAATTATTTTCATGTTAGTATATGGATGTGTCCTCCTACATCCTTGCTGTAGTCACGTTAAACAGCCTTTCTAGTCACGTCATGCTGTGGAGTGACTCGGTAGTGGTGAGCATCTATATTGCTATGTGAATAGAATGCACAAGCAGTTTTCCTAGAAACCACTGTAACGTAGCATTTCAAATTCAGATACAGCCACAGTCACAAATAGACTATAGACTGCCACATATAATTTTAATCAGCAGAAGGAGCTTGTGCATACTATTGGCACAGTGATGTGAATAACACACTTTTTTGGCAAAAAATGCTGTCCCACGTTAGCAGAGCTGCCCGGGAACTTATGGCTCACTCACGCCAGGCATCTCACAGTGCATGGCATATTGTGGGTCATTTCGAATTGATCGCTAGCTGCCGTTGTTCGCAGCACAGCGATTAGGCAAAAAATTGGCACTTCTGTACACGCACGACGTACTTTCACAAAAGCCGATGCAGTTTCACACAAGGTCTAGCGACGCTTTTCAGTCGCACTGCTGATCGCTGAGTGATTGACAGGAATGGGCCATTTCTGGGAGGTAACTGACCATTTTCAGGGAGCGTGCTGAAAAACGCAGGCGTGTCAGCTACAAACGCAGGCATGCCTGGGGAAACGGGGGGTGGCTGGCCGAATGCCGGGCGTGTTTGTGACGTCAAAACAGGAACTAAATAGTCTGAAGTGATCGCAAGCTAGGAGTAGGTCTGGAGCTACTGAGAACCTGCTCAAAAAACGTTTCGTAGCCGCGCTGCGATCCTTTCGTTCGCACATCTGCTAAGCTAAGATACACTCCCAGAGGGTGGAGGCTTAGCGTTTGCACGGCTGCTAAAACCAGCTAGCAAGCAAACAACTCGGAATGAGGGCCATTGAGGCTAGATGTATGAGGACACATCTGTAGATCAATTTCAATTAAATATGTGACATTGGGCCTTATTCAGCTTGGATCACTATTGAGCCACCCAGAAAGGTAAAAGATGACCACGATGCATTTGTTAATTTTTGTATGCATTCGCATAATTGCAATGCATAAAAAGAAATCGAGTACCATCGACAATTCTGGTTGACCCATGTATATGCAGGGTATATGTGGCTACAGTCACAGTGGCACCATGTTTTTAATCACAGCAATCGCAGGTGATGTCAGATGCACTCCCCAAAAACGGGCACAACATGCGTGCATTTTTCAAACCACTCCCCACAAACGCTATGTAACCTCACACAAACGACCACTTCCTGGCAGTCACTATGCGAACACATTTTACTGTGCCTACGATTGCATAGCGAAAGTATTTAGGACTTTGCACACATGAGATGCAGTTGCAGCGCATGTGCAGTTGTCTGATAATCAGCCGATTTGTGATTGCAACTGAAGCTAAATAAGTCCAACAGTCAACACTTCAATCGCTGTGCACTCTAACATTATTGATTATCTTCCTTTAGTTAAAGAAGGTAATATTTCATTTTCACAAAATGACAAAATATTTTTGTACATAAAATGTTGGTTTTAGTTTACAGAAATACTATTTTCTTACATATTATTTGATTATTATCAATGTAGAAAATGTACATGATACAACATTTTATTGGTTGCAGTGGGTATACTGCTGATACAACTAAAATTGACTTATATGCCCTTTTTTAGGATATGTGCTTTCATTCATGCTGAAGTAAATGGCCCCTCGAAAGACATGATGTCTTCATAGACTTTTCAAGATATATGTATGTCAGATGGCATCTCCTAAGGCTGACTAGGTACAACAATGTCATAGGGGAAGAGGCAGCATCTGCTCGCAGCAACACTAGTAAAGATGTTGAAAGTAAATGAAACCTCTGGAGATTTTGACATTAGTCTATTTAGGAAAAAATTTACTTTGAGTTTGTAAGCAAAAAAGCAGATACAACACTTACATATAGTTAACAATACACTTAGCTAAAAGTAAATACATTTAAATAATAAGCATATGACTGGAAGAACAGATTGTAAAACTTCCATACATATTTAACCAAAACTTTGTTAGAGTAAGCAGCAAAACATTATTTTCCACAGTAAGTAGAGCTACTGTACTAATTAATACTGAAAGTCCCAGTTGTGGTGTTGATTATGATATAGTGTAGATAGTTTTCCTCAATCTATTATTTTATGAGATATACAGTAGGCTTGGGTGCTGATTCTGCGTCACACACGTCTAAATGTGGCTGCACTTTGAATGTAGATGTATTGCAACAGAATGTTAATGTGACTGTAGCACATTATAAGCCATATGCAACTCTGTGATGGCATCGTCCCACTTTTTTCTATACACAAGAGCAGTTGTTGTTGTCATCATCATCAACATCAGCCCTTACACTTACCCTGTGCTAGCTGCAAAACATCTATCAGAATGCTTAAGTATTACTCAAAATAGTGAGCAACTCTGGCTACATCCCCATCACACCTCCTAACACACCAACAAAATGGTTATGTGCATTTGAATTGCTATTGTCCAGTTTTCATTCAGAAATGCAGATTTTTTTAATCTGCAGAAAAAGGCTCTGTTGCATGTGTTCTTTACCAAAGATGCCTATGCGCCCAGGACACATGCACAGTATTCAAAACCTTGTTAGATGTGGCTGCATATGAAAATGCATGCAACTCAGTATTAGTAATCACTTTACTTATGCTTACAGGGGGGGCAAAAATCTGTCACCAGGGTCTCCACCACCTCCACTTGACACTCTACCACAGTCCTGAATCAGGTGTGGCCCAATATAAGTATGCAATGGTAACAAAAAGGACACATTGCTCTGGCTGTGCAGTTGTTAAAAGCAAAGCACTTACCTTTTGCAGAAGCTTGCACAGGAAACTACCCTAGCCTGGGAAGAAGGCACCATTGGAAAGTCTGATCATCAAATGGGACTTGGGGTTGGGTAACCTCCAACCAAACTTCCATGTCTTTACACTGTAAGTCCATAATGGCAAGCCCATGTTGCTTCCTTCTATACTCCACATTATGAGATCAGCATATAAAACCCTTGGCAGAATGGAGCAGAAAATGTATCAAATGCATATACTTACTGAAATTACATTTGTATGTTCTAAAGAATGCACCTACAGATACATCCAACTGACAAGTTCTGATAAGATTTGTATGACTTTTCACCTATACCTTCTTTCTTTTGGGCAGCGGTTAATGCTTTTCTAGCTTTACCAGTCAAGGCAAACACATTTACATATTTATCTTTTCTAATCCAATTCTTTATGCAGTATGGATGGTTTAGTGGTTAGCATTGTTGCCTCACAGCACTGAGGTCATGTTAGATTTCCACCAGGGTCCTAAGTGTGTGGAGTTTGTATATTCTCCCAGTACTTGCGTGGGTTTCCTCTAGGTGCTCTGGTTTCCTCCGACAATCCAAAAATATACTGGTAGGTTAATTGGCTTCCAGCAAAGTTAAAACTAATATGAATGTGGCTGAGTGTACATGTGATTTGCAATATAGATTGTAAGCTCCACTGGGGCAGGGACTGAATGGGCAAATATTATCTTCGCTGAGGAATATTTGTGCACTATATAAATGAATGGTAATAAAGAAATAATAATTCTAGTCCTGACATGCAAAGCACCGCAGTGAAAGAGGAATGTAACAAGTCCAAATGCTTTGTGCTAAGCGAGAAACTGCAACTACATGATGCTGGATTTAACCACTGTCACATAAGGTAGTGGCTTATATGCCCCCTAACCGGAAGTGAGCGGTGTGCATGTGAAAAGGGACCCTTTTCACATGCAGACCGCTCACTTCCGGTTAGCGGGTATATAAGGTTACCACATGAGCTCCTAAGCTGTGTGGCTGTAGATGCTGTGAGGAATAGGGCTGATCCCTATGGGTGAGTACTGAAACATCTTACATGTTAGGATTTACATGCATTTGGGCCTCTATTTGATTGTTGCTACAGCTTTTGGTATTTGTTCAACAGTTATTACCACGGTTGTCTGAGTTGTTCCATGACTGAGAGTTTAGGTAACTTTATGAGTAAGTATCACTATTTGTTCATATCCATTTGTGGCCCCTTACACACACCTGTGTGTATGTTTAGGTGTATACACATGTGTATGTGTATGGATGTGTGTATATTTCTACATTCTTTGATTCATTACTGCAGAATCTTTATTTGACTGTTGACTTGTAAGCTGTACAGCCTCGATACTGTCTGAATATGACTCATTGATTTTTCTGAGTAAGTGCATGATGTCAGTGACACAGGGGTGGTGTGGTTTAGCTGCACTATGTGCTGTGGTGTGAGTATTGTACATCAGTCCCTGGTGACACACGCCCATGGTGTTGTGGTTTGCGCATAGTGATAACGGGCAGAGATGTGGAATTGTCTTCATGACCCGTATTGGGTGTTAATTGTGATTAAAAGTTGTTGGGGCCCGGTAGTCTATTTATGTTTTTGTTTTTTGTTACTGTATGTATACTTATGTGTTTCGTCTGTGTTTTTTTGTAGCAATCAATATGTGATGCTTTCAAACTATTGTGTATAAATGTAAGCTTGTCTTGATAAAGATCCTAAACTGAGGATCGAAACGTCGACCAAAATAAGCCTGATATCGACTGCAATAAAGTTATTGTGAAAAATTGAAGCTGCTGGAAATCGTGCGATTGGACGAGTGCACCTCCACATTGTCGGACTCCTCTCTCTCTCTCTCTCTCTCTCTCTCTCTCTATATATATATATATATAAATATAATACAGTCCGGCTGCACTCACATCTAAAAAGCATCCACAACAGCAAATGGTGTGACTCCCAAAATGATCTTTGAGGGTCAATAACCATAGAAAACAAAATCAGGGGAACTCACCAGGGTTTTCCATCATACAGTAGGTGCACTTGTACTTTTAATGCTGTCCTTCAAAATAAAATCCTCAACCTTTAGGTCCCAGTTTGGACCTTTTTCAAGAGGCACATCAGTAGCAGCATAACACTCAATACACCAATGGCGTATTGATGGAAAAAAAACCTGGTGAGTGCCCCTCCCCTTGCATTTACCTACTTCTGGGAGCACCGGTATCCCCTCTGCATCTGCCCCTGCCATACGCACTGCAGAAGTTTATTATTCTTTCAATGTTGCAGTGGCATGGCATTAGACAGTTGGACATCGATAAAGGAAGGAGAAATCAACAGCAGCAATAGGAGGGTAGACTGCGGACTGTCGACCTTGCCAGTGTGAGCTGCACTACAAGCCCCTGCTTCTCTACAGACAATGAACAGCGGGCAGGGTACTGGTAGGGATCATTCCATGCTGTGTGCTCCCAGGACCCAGTGCAGCATTTCCCTATATCATCTCCTGAACCTTGGTGCCAGTACCCCCCTGTTGCCAGGCCTGTCTGTATGGCCCTGGAGCAGTGCTATTTTCATTAGGGGAAATACAGTGTGACTGGGTGCAGGGGATGCGGTCCCTAGAGGAAACTCGAGCCCCATAGCAGCTGCATCCCCTGCACCCACGGTAGTTACACCACTGCTCACAAACCAATCAGAATACAATTTAGAAGATGACTCACCAGATGAACCAAGGACAGCATCCACAAGCTGTGATGACCTTCCAGGAGAATGTCAGCCACCAAAAGATATGATAGAAGATGAGCAAACATAAAACAGTTGCAGAATAAAACTGGATACAGCCATGATGCACAGAATCAGCATGCACCATTGCAACTCCACCCTCACAAAGCAGAACTTGACCTAACACCTACAAAAGCTGATTTGCAATAGGTGATTCTGGTTTGTCTGATGATCAAAACAATCATGGTAGTATGATACAGTTGAACATGTGCATGAACCCTTGCCTTTAGGCTCAGTAGTGAACAAGTGCACGAATGAAACTACTGATGTTGACGTAACACTATAGATGTTAAAGAAACATGTGAAGGGTACTCTAACTGAAATACCTGCATACAAACATCATGATTATATTGCAGTGCAGGTTGGCCCAACAGTCAATACCCGAACTATACCCCCTATTGACCACTGCCTCCACTGTGCCTACTGTCATACTACCATGGCATCTAAGAGAATTGCTGACCTAAGAACACGCCCCACTTCTGGTGCAAAAGGAGCATCAGCATTAGGATTTTTTGACCCACTAAGTAAATTAATGTCCCCTTTTCTAAGAAGGGCCCAGACAGATCATTTACTGCTGTAGGACTGCTTAAACAAGATGGTGCCCCTGACTTATAGATGGTGGCCATCTGTGATCTATATAAATGGAGAGACACTAGAAGAGTACACTACACTTGTAGACAGCAAACTGACTACAGGGCTGCGTCATGGGGGTCTAAACATCACATTGGATCAACTAGCCAGGATGGTGGTGGACCACACATTTGTAAATTCACAGCAACCAATGGGCCTTGAGGCTGTCCAACCCTGCTCTCCAGCTTGCACTAGCATTACATTCAGGCAGGGCCGTAACTAGGTGTGTGCTTAGTGTGCCTGGCACACAGCGCACTTGCAGTGGGAGCGCATTTGTGCTGTGCGCTCACGATTGGCCGTCCTAGCAGATTGTTGTTCGGCACTGCGGGAGTACCTGCTGCAGGCACCTGGCTTCTGCCGCTGGTGCTGGGCAGCAGATCCCGACTCCAGTGCCTCCTCCTCCTCTCCCCGAACAGCTCCGCTCCAGCCTAGGTGCCCCTGCTGCATGCGATTGGGTTTTTTATTAAAGGGGCGTGGTCACGGAGGTCCATGATTAGGCCACGCCCCCAACTTTTGTCTGGTCCTCGGTGGTGATGTGTGTGCGGCCCAGCCCTGCCTGCTACCTTTGCAGGTAATGTGTGTGTGTGTGTCAACGGGGGAGGGGCGAGTGACTGGAGGGGACAGACTGTGTGTGGCCCAGCCCTGCCTGCTACATCTGTGGGGACAATGTAGGCAACATGTATTAATGTATGTAATACAGTATATATATATATACATGCATGTATGTGGGGGAGGTGGGGTGACTGGAGGGGACAGGGTGTGTGTGTGTGGCAACTGGGGAATAACAGGCTGTGTGTGTGTGTGGGTTGGGTATGTGTGACTGGCGGTCAGGAGACAGACGGTCACAATACTGACATCGGGATCCCAGCTTTTACATGGCCGGCGTGGTAACGAGCGCAACACAGCCTCTTGCAGGCTTGCTGCATAGTGGGCTCGGTGGCTCGCTACAGTTTTTATTCCCACTCTATAGGTGTCGTGGACACCCATGAGTGAGAATAGTCCCTCTTGGTCGGCATGCCGACCAGCGGGATATTGAGGTTTCGGGATCCCGGTGTCGGTATTGTGACCGGCTGTCTCCTGACCGCTGGTCACATAACTGCATCCCCTGTGTGTATAATGATTGGAGACGCCAGGCTGTGTGTGTGTATGTTTTGAATGGGGGGAATAGGCTGTGTATGTGGTGACTGGAGGCACTGTCGGATCAGATAGAGGGGGGGGGGGCACAAGGGCACGTTCCCACCCCATATTGTTTCTGCCACTTTTTTAAAATCTTTTTAAACAGGGACCTAAGGCGGTGTGGTGCAATAAAGGGGCATGCAGCAGCATTGTCAGCGCAGTACTCAGAGGCGGAGGCGGTACAGCCAATCCAGACCCTCCTCTCACCTTTTCTTTCCCTCTCTGCAGCTGTTGCCCGACATCACAATTCCACAAAAACTAGAAGAGGGGACCTGCTGCTGCTGGTGCTGAAAGGAGGACCCGCTGCTACCAACACTGATGAGAAGGGGGACCCACTGCTGCCTGAGGTACACAGTGCCGATTGTACTTAAGGGGACGACGACACACAGTGACACTTGTATCGGGGATAGAGGGACAGAGCGAGGTACACAGTGCCACATGTTCCCCTCCCCTCTCTCTCATCCCCCTACTCTGTCACTTCTCTCCCCTTTCTCTATCTCAGTTTCTCTCTTTCTTTCTCTCTCTCCCGCTCTCTCTCCTGCTTTCTGTCCCCTCCGTCTCCCTCTCTCTCTCACCCCATCTCATCTTTCTAACTCTCTATCTCTCTTTCTTTTTTCTATTTTTTATTCTTTCTTTCACTTTTTCTTTCTCTGCCCCCCCCTATCTCTGCCCTGTTCTCACTCCTCCACCCCCCTTTCCCTCTTTCAACCCTTTCTCTCAACCCCCATCTCACTTAACTTTTTCTCTCATGCTCCATCTCTCTCACCTCTTATTCTCTCTCTTTCTCTCTCAACACTCTCACCCTCACTCTCTGTCTCACACCTCTCTCTCTCTCTTTCTTTCTTTCTCTCTCTCAAGCCCTCTTTCTCCCCGTCTTTCCCTCTTTCTTTTGTGCTCTCCTTTTCTTTCTCTTTCCCTCTCTCTCTCTCTCTCTCTCTCATCTCCCTCACTCTCTCTAATCTCCCTCACTCTGCTCCCCCACTCTATCAATTCTCTCTCCTCCTCTCTCTCTTTCTTCCCCTCGTGCCTCTCTCTCTCCTCTCTCACACTGCTTTCTCTTCCCTGCTGTCTCTTACTTCTCTCACGCTCTCATTCCCTCCCCTTTCTCTCCTTTCTCTTTCACTCTCATCCCCACTCTGTCTCACCTCTTTCTTTCTCTCTTTCTTTTCCCTCCCTCTCTCTCACCCCCCTGCCTGTCCACTCTCTGTCAACCCTCTCACCCCCTTCTCTCTTTCTTTCTCTCCTCTGTTCTCTCTCTTCCCACTGACCCCTCTCTCTCACCCCCCCACTTTTGTCTCACCTCTTTCACTCTCTTTCTTTCTCTCTCTCCCCGAACTCTATCCGTCCCCCGCCAGTCTCCCCTTCACACTTTCCCCCAGTTCCCTCTCTCTCACCTCTTTCTCCCTTTCATTCTCTCTCTTTCTTTCTTTCATGCGTTCTCTTTATTTCTCACTCTCTCATGCTTTATCTCTCTCTTTGCCCTGCTCTCTCTTCCCCCGCCCCTCATCCTCTTTCAACCCTTTCTCTCAACCTTATCTCTCATTCTTCCTCTGTCTCACCTCTCTTTCTTTCTCTCTATCCCTCTCCTCTCTATCTCTTACACCCTGCTCCCCCTCTCTGTCAACCCTCTCTCAATCCCCCTCTTTTTCTCTCTCCTCTTCTCTCTCTTTCTCTCCCTCTCTCACCCTGCTTTCTCTACTCTGCTGTCTGTCTGTCTCTCTCTCTCTCTCTTTCTACCCACTCTCTCTTTCTCTCTCCCGGCTCTCTTTCTCACTCTCTAACCCCGCTCTCTCTCTATCCGTCTCTCCCCCTTTACGAGGGGTAATGGGTGTTGCTGGCTGCAGCTGTGATCTGTACTGCAGGATGAAGGGTGATGGGTCAGAGGCAGAACTAGTGTTGATGCTGGGGGGCACCAGCCAAAATCTTGCTTAGGGCATCAAACTGGATAGGTCCGGCTCTGCTTGGGGAGAGCATCAGCCTTCCCTCTGCACTGTGGGGGGGAGGTGTTGGGGGGGGGAGGTGTTAGGTGGGCGCCGATGCTGTTTCTTGCACACAGCGCTGAAATGTCTAGTTACGGCACTGCATTCAGGTACTCCGACCACTCCTGAAGTAGATACTGTGGGAGCACCACCAGGGGACATGCTCATGAACAGCTGCAAGGATCACCATTATGGTGATCTCAACAGCCCGTGGACAAATGTATAAGGAACCATGTGACTGTGACCATATTAAGATGCAAGCAAACCCACAGCAACCACCTATGCAACCCACAGATAGTGGTCAGGGAGACCAACAGTGTGACAAACATTGCAGGTAAGAGGGAGAGATAATGTGATAGGAAAAGCAGAGACTGAGAAAAGAAAAGTGAGGACAGGATAGAAAATACAAAATAGAGAAAAATAGAGCTATATATAGAGAATAGAGAAAAGAACGATATAGTTTACATATAAAAAAAAACCCCCAAAACAATTAATTAAATCAATTAAAGCAAACTCTAAGGTCAAGTTGTCAAACTGGCAAGAGAAACTAGAAAGTTCCACAAGGCATAGACATACCCTCAAGCACGCCTACACTCCACCCCTAACAATATGACCAATTAAAGTGCACATATGCAAAAACCTAGAAACTAAAACTATTAGCGATTTAGGTTGCTTTTTGTTGAAGCTTTTAAATCACTCAACCATACTAGCAAATATGTATGCCAGTGAGTCTCTTTTGTGGGTAGATCCATATCCTATGCTGCTAGAAGTCAGGAAATTTGTTAAACAACATGTTTCAATGATTAAGAAAATGTATATATAATGACTTTTCTTTCCTAAATATAAGGATAGAAATTTTAGAAACACAATTATTACTTTCACTATAAAGCAATAAAAAGATACACATCTCTAAAAAAAAAGTTACATGTTATACCTACTTTAATTATTTATTCATTATTTATCTCAACACAAGATACCGTAAATGCAAGTTCAAAGTATTATTTTAGCATACATCATGCCCTTACAATGAATATAGTTAATCAAAGAAAAGTTCTAACTTCTCTTTTCCACAAAGTATGATGAGAAATATGTCTGTCAATGATTCAGAAGATTTTTACAGTATTGGGCTAGCCAACCAGAGGACCAGTGGATTTCTCAGGTGGGCCATTTTTTCCACCTACCAATTCTTTGTTATCCAGAAGACAAGTTTAAAGAACAGAACAGCAGAAGTCACCTTGAACCTCCCCTCTACTGAATTTACAGAAGTTCTTGGAGGGGAAATAAGTGGTCATACCTATTAAATATTCCTGACTGAGTATTGGCAGTCATAAAGTACATCAATAATTTTAATTGGCCTGCTTTTTTGTATTTCCTAGAATGTAGCAAAATACCTAAATATGTCAACAGACATGAGAAGCACTCATTGTTAAGATCTGGGGTCTACGTTGTCTTCCACAATAAATAATATATGTGATCTTTGATTGTTAGTATCATTTAAGGAAGTTTAGTACTTCCAGAGGTGTTTTGGTGCCCCTCTCCCCTGTACTGAATTGCGGGTTTAGCCAACATGTGGTGGCATGTTACATTTGAAAAGAAACAATATTAAAATATCCTAAATTGGTGTCAGGTTCTAGACCTTGTGGAGCTCATGGAAAATAGTATCCTTTGGGTTTCCCCCATGTTTAAATAGCCCCTTATACACATTACACTGTGGGCGTCGTGGGCATCCACAGAGGGAGAAAAGCCTGTGGCGCTGGTATTACAGCAGCGGCATTTCACCGCCTGTCAGGATTCCGGCATCGTGATCCCGACAGGCGGTCTCATGATTGCCTTTCCTAGTCTCCATGTCCGAGTCAGTGTGCTCCCCCTCTCCTTCTTCTCCTAATGCTCTGCAGCTGTCAGTACAGTGGCCCATGGGAAGGGTGGAGGGGTGGGGTGGCACAGTGCCCTGTAACTGTTTCAGTGCCTTGAGCTCACGCTCCACCGGAGCCACCGTCGCTACACCCCTGATTACTTCAATCCAATAGAATATTTATTAGTATAATTTTGGATGTTTTTGCATTAAATATTTATAAGACTAAGGAAGAGACTGAATAGGACAAGCATTAAGCTTTAGCCAGATGGTATCCCAGCTCATATGACCAGTGAAACATTTGTTGACCTGCTTACTGCAGTTCCTGTTAGAATTTACAACAGATTCCTGGAGGCTCTAATTTGCAATGTTTTTTTTCCAGACCTATTGTGTAGTCAGAGTTTACAATGCAATGTTCTAAGTAGTAAGAGCAATTCAGTAACAATGTGGAGATGTACCCCTCTTCTTTTCATGCTTACATTCAGATCAAGCATTGCTCTTGAGAGATGTGCATACTAAAGTGGCATATACAGCTGTAGATCCTGGCCACACTGTGGTATTTAACAGTGACTGACAACACTCACTTTGATAAACAGGGTAAGGATTTTTTTTTATGTTTTATACACTCACTGCATTACATACTGTAAATGAAAATTAGTTTTCCCAGGTACAGATTGATGCCACTGCAAAAGTTGTTATTTTATGCAGTACTTGTAATGTCCTCCAGCATTTGCTACACATGAGAAGAGTCTTTGTATTTATTTTGTAAGGAGGAGACTCTATAAAAGTATCTAAGAGAGCTACAGTGCCGGCAATATTTGGTGTACTGTTGTGCACATGAGCCAAGTCATAGGGATGATTAGCACCTTTATTCTTGACCCAACACATTAGGAGTGTATGCAGGATTGACTTTAGGAAATCAGGATGGGCATATTACATTACTTTCAGAGCTGGCCCTAGGCATAGGCAAACTAGGCAAATGCCTAGGGTAGCCTTTTTCAACTGGTGTGCTGCGGCACACTAGTGTGCTGTGACCAGCTGCTAGGTGTGCCGCTGCCCGCCACACAGACCCGCCTGCCACCAGCCAGACTACTGCAGCAGCTGCCCGGCTGCCAGATACGTAAGGCTGCTCATCCAATGCTGCACTTCCATTCTGCGACAGCCGGCTCATGACCTATGGTGAGTCATAGGTCACGCACCACATGTCACATTCCTGCCAGCCCACTCACACACTGCTCTGCTGCTCCGTGCTGCCTAGTGAGGTCCCAGCATGACAAATTATAATTGGGGCTGGGGTCAGGTATGTGGAATTACTAAGGGGGGGGGGGGGGGCAGGTATGTGGAATTACTAAGGGGGGGCAGGTATGTGGAATTACTAAGGGGGGGCAGGTGTGTGGAATTACTTAGGGGGGCAGGTGTGTGAAATTACTAAAGGGTGGCAGGTGTGTAGAATTACTAAGGGGAGGCAGGTGTGTGAAATTATTAAGGGGGGAGCTGGTGTGTGGAAATATGAGGGGCATGTGTGTGGAATTACTAAGGGGGAGCTGGTGTGTGAAAATATGAGGGGCATGTATGTGGAATTACTACGGCGGGAGCTGGTATGTGGAAAAATGAGGGGCATATGTGTGGCATTACTATGTGGGGCCCAGTGTGTGGCATTACTAGAGGGGTGCAGGTGTGTGAAATTACTAGGGGGGGGCAGGTGTGTGGAATTACTAAGGGGGGATATATTCTTATGTAAGTAAAACCTATTTATTTCTACCAATTTTAAGAGAAATGATAATAAATATCAACATATATTAAATATATGTCGATATTATTTATTATATGTATTATATTTGATTAAAAAACTGATGTTGTTACTTGGCAATTTTAAAATCTTGTTTAGTGTGCTACGAGTTTAAAAAGGTTGAAAATCACTGGTGTATGCGCTTGCCGATGCCGGCACCCCACTTGGTCCCTGCCGCCACCAATATCGGCATTGGTGGGAACTCGTTTAGTGTGTATGGGCCTTTAGGGGCATTACTGTGTGGTACAGTATTACTGTATGTGTATTAGGTGCTTTATTGTGTGGCGTAATGTATAGAAAGGGCTGTGTGGTCTAATGTGAATAAAGAGCAATGTGGTGTGGTGTAATGTGAATAAGGAGCAATTCAGTGTGATGTAATGTGAATAAGGGGCACTACTGTGAGAGGTAATGTATATAATGTAAAGTGGTACTAATGTGTGATGTAACGCAAATAAGGGACACTATTGCATGATAAAATGTGAATAAAGTTGTACTACTATGTGGCCTAATTTGAATTGGGGGTACTATTGTGTGGCCATGCCCCTTCCCAGCAAGAACGCACTCCTTTTTGGGCTGTGAATGAAATGTGCGGATTGTTCCTATTTAAAATATAGGGAGTAGGAGCACCAAAATGAGGATGGTATGGGTGAGAGGTGATGTCTCTGGGAAAGGGGTGCAGGGTTAGTGGTGAAACTAGTGGCGGTGCTAGGGGGAACCAGCCAAAAACTTGCCTAGGACATCATATTGGTTAGGGCCGGCTCTGTGGACAGGGATGGCTTATATGCAATGTGACAGTACAGTAGACTAGTTACCATACATTGGAGCCCCTAGCAGATGACATTCTCTGATAGGGTGGTCAGGGTCAAATGCAATTTTTTCGAAGTACCAGCTCTATGGGGTAAATTTACTAAGATTGGAGTTCTAGTTAAGATGGGATGTTGCCCATAGCAACTAATTAGATTCTACTTCCAGTTTATCTAGCCCCTTCTAGAAGATCAAACCTGGAATCTGATTGGTTGTTATGGGCAACATCGCATCCTAAATAGAACTCCCATCTTAGTAAATTTACCCCTATGAGAGCATTAGCTTCTACTTTATACAATCAGCCACAACCATCACCAAGGCAGCTCTAGTTACTACAACTGTATGCCTAACAAGAAGTCAAAGAAAGTTCCAGTTTTATTGCATTATTATAAATACAACACTGTAGCAAACCAATTTAAGGGACAAAAGATAATGAATAAAAATGTTACTAGTCCTATTTAGAAGATAGCATTGTCTACATATAAACTACTGTATTTTATGAAGCATAGTTTAGTACAGCCATGTATATCCTGCAGCCCAAGGGTCACAATCAGCCCTCACCTTCATTATATGCTGCCCTCTTGTGGGAGCTTTAGACAGGGCTGCAACCCTGGTGATTTTTATTATTTTCCTAGTCCTCATAATGATATTTCTTTATTATTATTACCTTTTTTTATACACCTGTCTCCAGGTAGAGGTGTGGATTTTACTTATCATAGACATGAATGTGACAGGCAGCTTGGAGACCAATGAAATAAGCAGCCATGCATCTATCTTTGCAGAAAAGTGGTTATGAAGCTCTCAGTCTTGATAATGTAATCATTGCAAATTAAAAATAATAATGACCACTATTTAGAGGCATTACCTTCAGACAGATTAAAACCATATATGGTTTAATATATTTTGTAATGTTTATAGTCTTTTTAGTCTAAGTATCAGGTGTGAGGTCGTGCAGTTGCTGATGGTACATTACCCTCACTTACCCTACCTTGTCTTCCAGTACCTTGGCAGACCACTGTTCATTTGCTCCCATTCAAGTTTCCAAAGCTGTAGCCGATTTGTCTGTCCACTTCTAGCTGTGGCGGCCAATGATCAAGTAACTGGGTACCAATCTCACTGCATGCAAGATGGTATCGGCTTGTGTCTGCTAAATCACACTAATGATCCGATGCATTTCGTATCACTAGGCTTCTTTGTCAAGGTAGAATTCTATCCAGTGTAAGTGTTCTATTATATAATAAAACTTTATTTTTTCACATTTACAACAGAAGTTAACAGACCAGAAGTGAGTTTTCCTACTCTAGTTCTAATCATGGGCATTTTAACAGAGGAGGGGATGCATTTGCAGACATGGGTTGGACCCCATCCTCACTATAGCATTATTAGATAGTGGCATTGTGCCAGAGTCTACAGCGCATGTGCAGGTCTCTGGAAACATGGCGTCTGCCATGTTCTAGTAACAAATCATTACTGTGCATGCACGGTGGCCATTTTGCTAATAAATTTGGCTGCAGCAACACTGACAATGTACAGGGTAAGAAATTAAAGATGGGTGTATTGTGTGCGGTGTTGGCCCCCTGGACCCAGTGGCCCATGTGCACTGCCCACACTGGACCCTTTTCAGATATTCCAATGGTTTTACTACACAGACACACTGAACCACATCTTCAAGCCCAGGTAAATAAATTATTTTAATGGCTCTGAAAACTTCATCATTATTAAATGTATAATAAATTGCATTATGGAAAAAAAATCAGAAAGTCCAGAAAATAAATGTAGCAATTTTTTTTAAAAAGGTAAGGAAATGACAGAGAATCAATTGTCGGCAAACAGCGAATATCTGGTTTCTGTTGCATTTTAGCGAATTCTGTATAATAATGTATTTTTATTCATATAGTCAAAGGCACAGTGGGACATTGAAGCATTCTTTGGCACACAAATCACATAAGCCCACATTTACAGATGTGTCTAAATACATCTAGCTTCACTACCACATGCATTGCGAGATGCTTAGCGAAGTGAGCCACCAGGTACTGTGCACAGGGCCGGCAACAGAAATCTTGGGGCCTGGTATAGTGATATCTCCGTGCGATTCCCCTTCTGTTACTATTTATATATATATATATATATATATATATATATATAGTATTAAAGAGCACAGAATTTGGTAGTCCGTTTCCAATAATAGTTCAAATGTACTGTATGTGCAGCCACCTCCAAATCACCCCAAGCATGGGCTTATGGTTTCCACATGTAAAGGAAACACATGGGGGGCGCACACAGTGAGTGAAAGCATAATGGTTTTTACGAAAAAAAAGTATAAGCTCACATATAGCCAAAAGAAATGAAGCTCAGCCTCACGGTGGGACCTCCATACCTCTGGAAAGCAAAAGGTCCTGAATCGCCATGGCCGGTCACAGCAATTACAGCGGGTAGACGAATCAAATCTCCCGCACCTGGAACATGGACGATGATGTCACCACATCCAGCGTCCTCCAAACCATGACCAACGCGTTTAATCAGCAAGGACAAACAAACACCACAGTCTTTGTCTCCCCCTCTCCTTCCTCCCTCACACCCCACAGTCTGTCTCTCACCAATGACTCTATGCTGCTTATCCAGCTTCCCCACCCCATCTCAAAGCCCTGTATCCCCTCGCCAATCCATTCTCACCCCGGGCAAAGGCTCAACTGCACTGCACTCCCCAGTATCCAGACATGAACACTACACAGCAGATCCCAGAAAGAAGACAAAGGCGTAGGGCATGGGAATCCTAGTCAGCGGAGTTGCTGCCATGTACCATAACTGCCTGAAGCAGAGCTGGACCCAGAAAAGTGAGCGCACGATTGTGCACACACTGGGGTATATTTACTAAGGTCCCGATTTTGACCGAGATGCCATTTTTTCATCAAAGTGTCATCTCTGTAATTTACTAAACTCAAATCACGGCAGTGATGAGGGCATTCGTATTTTTTGGGTAGTCCATGAAAATAATTACGAATGAATACACCATCGGTCAAAACGCGGCTGTTTAAGTATGAATCTCGGTCATTTACTAAGAAGTGCAAAGCAAAAAAAAATAAAACACTGCCGTGAAAAATTACAACTCGTAAAAAAGTGCTAAAAAAAAACAGACCTGCTTTTTTAATCCGTGATTGTATAGGCATGCAGGGATCCATGAGATCCGTGCATGTATATCAGTGGGAAGGGGTGGGAAAGTGGTTATTTTCTTAAAAAAAATTGCGTGGGGTCCCCCCTCCTAAGCATAACCAGCCTCGGGCTCTTTGAGCCGATCCTGGTTGCAGAAATATGGGAAAAAAATTGACAGGGGTTCCCCCATATTTAAGCAACCAGCATCGGGCTCTGCGCCTGGTCCTGGTTCCAAAAATACGGGGGACAAAAAGAGTAGCGGTCCCCCGTATTTTTAAAACCAGCACCGGGCTCCACTAGCTGGACAGATAATGCCACAGCCGGGGGTCACTTTTATATAGTGCCCTGCGGCCGTGGCATCAAATATCCAACTAGTCACCCCTGGCCGGGGTACCCTGGGGGAGTGGGGACCCCTTCAATCAAGGGGTCCCCCCCCCAGCCACCCAAGGGCCAGGGGTGAAGCCCGAGGCTGTCCCCCCCATCCAATTGGCTGCGGATGGGGGGCTGATAGCCTTTTGTGAAAATGAAAAGATATTGTTTTTAGTAGCAGTACTACAAGGCCCAGCAAGCCTCCCCCGCATGCTGGTACTTGGAGAACCACAAGTACCAGCATGCGGCGGAAAAACGGGCCCGCTGGTACCTGTAGTACTACTACTAAAAAAATACCCAAAAAAAGACAAGACACACACACCTTGAAAGTAAAGATTTATTACATACATCCACACAAACATATACACATACTTACCTTATGTTCACACGCAGGTCGGTCCTCTTGTCCAGTAGAATCCATGGGGTACCTGTTGAAAAAATTATACTCACAAAATCCAGTGTAGATCGGTCCTCTTCAAATCCATTTGTAATCCACGTACTTGAGAAAATAAAAAAACGTAGTTCCGACCACGAACTGAAAGGGGCCCCATGTTTTCACATGGGACCCCTTTCCCCGAATGCCAGAAACCCACTCTGACTTCTGTCTAAGTGGGTATCTTCAGCCAATCAGGGAGTGCCACGTTGTAGCACCCTCCTGATCGGCTGTGTGCTCATGTACTGACTGACAGGCGGCACACAGCAGTGTTACAATGTAGCGCCTATGCGCTCCATTGTAACCAATGGTGGGAACTTTCTGCCCTGCGGTTGACCGAAAGTGACCTCACCGCTGAGCAGAAAGTTCCCACCATTGGTTACAATGGAGCGCATAGGCGCTACATTGTAACACTGCCGTGTGCTGCCTGTCAGTCAGTACAGGAGCACACAGCCGATCAGGAGGGTGCTACAACGTGGCACTCCCTGATTGGCTGAAGAAACCCACTTAGACAGAAGTCAGAGTGGGTTTCTGGCATTCGTGGAAAGGGGTCCCATGTGAAAACATGGGGCCCCTTTCAGTTCGTGGTCGGAACTCCGTTTTTTTATTTTCTCAAGTACGTGGATTACAAATGGATTTGAAGAGGACCGATCTACACTGGATTTTGTGAGTATAATTTTTTCAACAGGTACCCCATGGATTCTACTGGACAAGAGGACCGACCTGCGTGTGAACATAAGGTAAGTATGTGTATATGTTTGTGTGGATGTATGTAATAAATCTTTACTTTCAAGGTGTGTGTGTCTTGTCTTTTTTTGGGTATTTTTTTAGTAGTAGTACTACAGGTACCAGCGGGCCCGTTTTTCCGCCGCATGCTGGTACTTGTGGTTCTCCAAGTACCAGCATGCGGGGGAGGCTTGCTGGGCCTTGTAGTACTGCTGCTAAAAACAATATCTTTTCATTTTCACAAAAGGCTATCAGCCCCCCATCCGCAGCCAATTGGATGGGGGGGACAGCCTCGGGCTTCACCCCTGGCCCTTGGGTGGCTGGGGGGGAACCCCTTGATTGAAGGGGTCCCCACTCCCCCAGGGTACCCCGGCCAGGGGTGACTAGTTGGATATTTGATGCCACGGCCGCAGGGCACTATATAAAAGTGACCCCCGGCTGTGGCATTATCTGTCCAGCTAGTGGAGCCCGGTGCTGGTTTTAAAAATACGGGGACCCCTACTCTTTTTGTCCCCCGTATTTTTGGAACCAGGACCAGGCGCAGAGCCCGATGCTGGTTGCTTAAATATGGGGGAACCCCTGTCAATTTTTTTCCCATATTTCTGCAACCAGGATCGGCTCAAAGAGCCCGAGGCTGGTTATGCTTAGGAGGGGGGACCCCACGCAATTTTTTTTTAAGTTTTACAGTGATTATTAAAAAAAAAAAAAAAATATGAACCCCAACACGGATCACACAGATCCGGCCGAGATTCATTTTGAAAAAGTCGGCAGTGTTTTGCTAATCACTGCCGTGAAAAACAGAAAAAAAAAACGAATGACATCGACATCGGAAAACCCGAAAAGGCAAAATACGGCAGCTTAGTAAATTAGTCGTAATAAATTCAAAAAGTTGCAATTTTACACTGTCGATGTCATTCGTGATTGAACTTTGACCTTTTTCCGAAAATTACGAATGTTAGTAAATATACCCCAGTGTGTGAGATGCTCCTGTAACTCTGAGGCTGTGCCCACACCACCTACAGCTAGCTGCCCTATTTGGACAAGACGGCTCACATTCCTGCTCTAAGCTGATCCTTGGGGCCTGGTACAGTTGTCCCCTTTGACCCCTCTTGTCGCCGGCTCTGCCTGTGCAAGTATGCTAGTGTCTGGCATATTTTTTTTTTTTGCTGAAAATGTGTTTTACTTGCAAAGCAATGTGATTAGGATGCACTAGGAAATTGTGCTGATTAATTTGCAAAACTTGCATATCTGTATGCGACTAAACAGAACTTGGGGGCAGATGTATTAACCTGGAGAATGCATAAGGAAGTGATAAACCAGTGATATGTGCAAGGTGATAAAGGAACCAGCCAATCAGATCCTAACTGTTAATTTACATATTGGATCTGATTGGCTTGTGTGTTTATCACCGTGCACATATCACTGGTTTATCACTTCCTTGTGCCTTCTCCAGGTTAATACATCTGCCCCTTGGCATGTTAAAAAGCCATGACCGCTGCATTGTAGCACTTCTATACATATTCAGAGTCGCACCCAGATATACCCAGGTATTGTCACACATAAGGAATCAATCAGCACAGTCTCCTGGTGCACCCGGTCACTTTGCATTGCGACTATAACACATTTTATTGGGGGTGAAACAAAGCAAAAAAAAGGCACCCAGCACTAGCATTGTTTCATGGAACCTGGTGCAAAGAGAGGGGCTGTTTGCAAGACTGCAGCAACAATTTATTTATTTTTGCTTCAGACATGTAAATATAAATGCATCCTGTTCTCATGGTAGCAGCTGCTGATTGGCTTACAGGCATAGAAGTAATGGAACACACATGGGAGAAGAGCTATATGATAAGAGCTAAATGTATACATATATCACTTCTCTGCCCGATGATTTGGGTTGTATTTTTTTATTTTGCCAAGCCTGGATGCCTACTGGAAGAGAACTGACCAGTGCCTGGGAAGCCTACTTGAGTAGTGGACCGACATGTGCCTGGGATGCTTAGTGGACAAGGGGACAGGCTGGCTTCAGGGAGAAAGTGAGTATATACATTGAGTGTTGGTGTGAGTGTGTATTAAAGGACAAAAACATTTGGTGTGTGTGTGTACTGTAACTATTTTAACATTTATTTTTATTTTAGTATTTATTTTTAATAGGTACCTGCAAGCCATTAGTGCAAAGGCTTACTGGATCTTGTGGTTCTCCATGTGTCAGCAAGCAGGGCAGGTTTGCTGGGACAATATTATAGCTACATCTGACTTTTACTACTATCAACTCTTCACCTACTACCCAGAGGTGCAGGGGACAGCCCCAGGCTTCAGCACAAGCCAGGGGTAAAATTGTGAGTGGACCACTTAATTGGGGGTGGTCCCCACTTCCAGAGGAATCTCCAGACTGATGAGGTGGGAGGGTAATGCTTTAGCTGGGGTGATCTGGTCAAGTGTGTCCCCTGGCTGTGGCATTACACCCAGGGATGGATTAAGCCTTGCGTGGGCCCTGGGCACTTAAGACAGGGGGGGCTGTGGGATGGGGGGGGCTGAACAGTATATTAGATTGTGCATACCTCCTAACATGACCCATTTCAGGAGGGACAAAATGCTCTCTACTTGGATTTTCCACTTAATATATAATTGTTGTCACTGTTTTGAACTATTTAATTGATAAGAAAGATATTTCAACAGAGGTGATTGCAATCATAAATTAAGAGGAAAATCCAGGTAGAGAGCATTTTGTCCTCCTCTGGGATGGGTCATGTTAGGAGATACGGGTTGTGTACTTTAAATTTAAACCAATGGTTTATATTAGATCTAAACTAATAGTTTAATAATACCTGAGCACTGTTTATAGCTCCACCTAATTGAGACACAACTATTTTATACAGTTTTCCTGCAGTGTTGCACACTGTGACATGATTCAGGAGGACTGTGTGTGTGTGTGTGTGTGTGTGTGTGTGTGTGTGTGTGTGTGTGTGTGTGTGTTTGTGTGTGTCTCGCTAGACCCGAATGCTCTCATAAGACAACAGGTTACACAGGACTATGACTATAGTATAATTACTAATTATAAATACTGCTTTAAAAAGCATTACATTTTGTAAAAAAAAATAGAAATTCGGTATCCTTTGGTGAATTTTTTGTTCTTGCCTCATCCCTACTTATTTATTATATAGCACACACATATTACTCAGCACTTTACAGAGAACATTTCCCTAAATCACATCAGACCAAGCCTCAGTTGAGCTTACAGTCTGTATTTTCTATCACATGGACACACATATATACACTAGTGCTATTTTTCCCCAGAAACCAATTAACCTACCATAATGTTTTTGAAATGTGGGAGGAAACCAGAGCATGCCAAGAAAACCCGAGCAAACACATGGGAGAACATAAAATCTGAACACAGTGTGTTGGCCAGGAACTGAACTAATGACTCCAGGGCTGTGAGTCAGTAATGCTAACCACTATGCTCCACTTATATTTAGAAGTGTCTTTGCATAGCAAAATTGTATTTCTGATTTGCTAAACATTAGTAGTAATAATTCTGTTATCTGTAAAATTACAAGGTGTAAACATTGTCTCAATAACAATATGTTATCATTTTGTAAAAAGTGACATTGTTTTGTAATAAGCAAAAACATAAGATTAAGGGTAATTTAACTTGTACTGTACCTCTGAATTAGTTGTTTATGCACCTTGTCACAGTTTTACTTTGTGGGCTATAATTCTAGTCCACTTTGTAGGAAGATCTACAGTATTGACATGTAACATTTATTTAAAAAAAGGCTTTGCTATGTATGAGATATATAGTCAATTCTGTAATTTATATACTATTGATACTACTGTAAATATCTTCAATGGATTGTATTATAAGAAATGTACTTTTAAGATAGGTATATAGACTCCATCACAATAATATCCTGGTGTTAAAATGAATAGGTTCTGAAGCTCGATATGCTGAAAGTTATATATATACGTTTGTAAAATACAGTTGTTTGATTTTTCTGTATTTAGGTAAAATGTTTATTTATGCTATGTGATATAATTCTTGCACATTCAAATTGAACAATATTGATCACCATGACCAATTCTAGGTTATGGAATGTGAGGTTGTTCTGATTTAATAATGCTGGAGGATCATATTTCTAAACAGGCTCTGCTTTGGTCAGTTTCACTTCCTGCATATTTTACTGACTTTATTGTAAAAATATACAATACTAGCAATGTGTCAGCTTTTTGTTATATTCTAAGATTGACTTGAGTAGTCATACCTCCCAACGCTCTTTATTGTGGTGGGTCAGTCCCAGCAGCAGCTCCTAGCTGATGTTGGTAGGGGGCTGCTGCTACCCACGAATGCCCAGAGAGGTGAGAGGAGGTAGCCAGCCTGTCAGCTGGGTCCCAGCACCTGCTCAATGGATCTGGCATGTGCCGGGACTGGAGCATGTGTGGCACCCTGGAAAAATGGTGTGTGTGCCCCTTTAAGAGAGTCTTCTTGCAGCTCTGCAGCAGCAGGAGAAGTTCTGGAACAGGAAGAGTTCATGTCCTGAAACTGAGAATGACTGAGTTTGTTCTATCCAAAAGTCCCTCATTGTGAGTGAGCTGTCATTGTTAGAGGACCCTAACATTCCTTCACTATTTACAACCTCTTTGAATAAAGAACTGAGTATCATTGACATTTTCCTAACCCAGGATTCCCCCAATATCTGTGTGCCCATTCCTTTTGACACGCTGTGGTGTAGCAGATTTCAACCAGAGCTCCAACGATATTTGTCTGTAAAGATATTTGTTACCTTGGTTAGGGGAAGCTAGAAAGTTATTATTTAGTATTACTGAGTATATTGCTATTATTCTTCTGATTATCACATTATAGAATAGAATGCATAGCATGGGATGCACAACCGCTTATGTTATTTAATGATTCCAACAAATGTATGTTAATTTGTGATTCCAATTATTCTTCATCTGTGATTCCAATTATTTGTCTTTTGCATACTGGATAATCTTTTGTGGTGTGAACTGTAGTGAACTATAATAAAATAATTGCCGTGCTAATGTATGTTATATTAGCAGCTCCATATAATAAATACAATGGAAAAATTCTAAAAGTAAGGAGCGCTGGAATAATTAAATTAAATATAGAACGCACATACCTGTAAGATAAAAGAGTAGTTAGTAATAATGTTACAGCTCTTTTTGTGAATAATTGGTGGAACGGAGATGTTGCTAATATTAGCTTTTCCAATATAGAACAGGTTGGACAGTCTTTGTGAGCGGATGTAAACTGTCCCTACTTTCCCTGCTTGTACCTTTTAGCAGCTTGATGCTCCTGCTGTAGTGAACTATATATTCCTGTTCTACTTGTATGCCAAATTCTTCTTAGTGTGATTTCCAACCAAAGCTACGTTCTTTTATCAACCAATCATTCCAAATCCAGAGTTTATTGCAGATCAATAAAAAGACTTCCTGCTGGAATTGCTGACTGACTTGTGATTTGTATCAATCAATCAATCCTACCTCTCTGAGCACAGTACTATGAGACAAGGTACAGGGAACAACATTTCAGGGGAAAGGTCCATCACAGAGCCACCCAGCACCTGTGATACCTCTCTCAACCACTTAGACATCCCCTGCCATCCCCGAGGGTATTACACATGCACACCAGTGGTGTCTGGACTATGCATGCACAATCCTCCAGCCTCTATGAACTGCATCGGTTGCAGCCCATAGAAGCTGGCTAGGGCTGACGAGGCAGGGAGTGGCTTCCTACAGGAAGCCAGCTCTCTGCTAATCGCAGCCTTGTCTGGCAGTCCCACAAGTAGGACTTCCAATAAGAAATCACTGCCAGTCACAGTGATGCCAGTGTAGTCATATACTGCACCCGGCTCCACTGACACTGTGCTGGGTGGTGGATTTTACCTGGGGGGCTGCAGTCCATTTTTTGGACACTGTCCCACCATCCCACCCATGAAGGGGGGGGGGGGTAGTTGAGTGTCCCCCTTTTACTCGCTGCTCTGCTCTGTGCACATGTGCACAACATCTATTCTTATGACAGCATGTCCAATAGCTCCTAGAGTGCTGGTCATTCCCACCGAGTGATGGAAAATGGAGAGTGGCTTGCAATCACTGCATTCCTCCTAACTATGAGGTCATACCCCCTAATTTCAGGTATGCTCTTCCTCCAGTGTGCACATCTGTCCCACTACTTACCAAGACATAGTTGAGAGGTATGGTGTGGTGATGAAAATAGTTACATTAAATGTTGATAAACAATATGTTTTTTGTTATTCTAAAATGATAAACATTTAGATACTTTATGGGACTTTTTGCTTGCTGAGAAATTTAGATTTGGAAGAGGTGTGTCCCAGTGACATGCAGTGAGTTTTGACTGTATAAAGTATATGAATAATATTCTTTGCATTATTCTGAAATATCTCCTTTGCATTATTCAAATCATTTTTATAGCCAAAACGCTGGAGTAAAAAGTCTATGACAGGTGAGGCAGTGCCTCCCTGCTTATCTTTTCTGCATATCTCTGATCAAAACTCACCAAATTTCCAGGAGTTTAAACTGCTGCACCTGTGTATAATGCCCAGATGTACCCTTTGGCTCATATGTTGCATGTAAATATGGCTCTGGTGCTAGCCAGTACCTCCTGAGCCATTTAGCTCACCACACATCCATGTGTTCATACTCAAATCTAAATTGCAGTGCAAAAATATGACTGTCCAGCATTTGTGGACTTCATGCAAACACAGCCAGTATATATCCTGCAGGCAAAAAATACATGCATCTACACCCATTGCATTGAAATATGATTATTCCATGTGCACAGTTACTTGATATTTTTTGCTTTTCTTCCACCTCAGAATCAGATTCTATGTCATAGGTCTGCATACTTGGTCCTCATTACCCCACACAGTGCATGTTTTGCAGGTAACCCAGCAGGTGCACAGGTTTATTAATTACTCACAGACACATTTTAAAAGGTCCGCAGGTGGAGTTAATTATTTCACTTGTAATTCTGTGAGGAGACCTGCAAAACATGCACTGTGTGGGGTAATGAGGACCGAGTTTGCATACCTATGCTCTACGTCTTGTATGCTGCAAGTAAGCCAACCTTCTATATTTTAATAACAGGGGCCTGATTCAGTGGTGGACACAGTGTCAATGTTGCATGCAGTTGGCTGATGTTGTACGCCTGCACACAGAGATGCAGTTCAGAATTGGATGGAGATTTAGTGGTTGTACCTGAGAGGAGATGGGGTGGCTAAGACAACATTGGTGTGTTGCGGAAAGCAGCTGCCTTCAAAGATTCTGAAGTGCTCATAAAGGAGGCCATACTCAGTCGAAGAAACTGCACCTGCCATAGTGCTGGTAAAAGTTTCAATGGTGCGACAATAGACACTTTTGCACCTGCGTCTGCATCCAACTCAGAATAAGGCCCTAAAACTGCTTCATGAAAACAATTGACTTCAATGTTTCTACTGATAAATTTCCCATCTTTATGACAAGCTCTAAGGAGGTGCTGAAGAGTGCAACCATTATTGGATGAGTGTTAATTTTGATAGTGTGACGAATGGTAGCATCTAAAGACACAGCAAGCTAAATTTGAGAATATATAGATGCTCAAGGTGGGTGTCTTAGTTCTTCCACATTCAGATGCACAGATGTGCACAAGGGATGGCAATGTTAACATAAAGTCTCAGATGCGACTACGACAAAAAGCACACAGATGGATACCGCTGCATATGGCCCTGAAACAACCCCTATGGGTGGTATATTAACAAGTATAATTTCTGGGTATCTATGTATTGATGGGTGGTACCCATTGTACCCATTCTAGAAACATTACCTTGGTTGAGAAATTTTCCAAAGACTAATTTATTTCTCTATGGAATTTATTGAGAATTTAGCAGATGTTGCAAAATAACTGTATGGTCTCTCAAGAGTATCAAAAAATGACAATGAGCAGATAGTGATCACTAAGGAGGATTTTCAAGTATTTGGGGTAAGCTATATGCTAGCCAATACTGCACAGTTCTTACATCTTTAGTCTTATGCGAGTAATTTATTTATTTCTGCAGTAATATTTAAAAATTTCTTACAAGAGGTTAAAATTAAGATTAAACCTATGGGATTCTTTTACAGGATCCGCACCTCATTTAAGAAAGTATGTATTCTTTTGGACATCATGCCAGTTAAAAAAATGATACAATTTCAACAATTAATTTTGCATGTGACCCCGCATACCCTAATAAAGTACAGAAGCTTTCTAATTGTAGTAGAGCACATGGATATCATGTTAGTGATAATGTTTACAGGGGATCAAACGGGATGGGACTGAAATGTCGGTGTTCGGGATCCCAGATGTCAGAGTACAGACCCTGGGATCCCGGCCGCCAGAATACCAGCAGCGGGGTGAGCGATATAAAGCCACTTGCGGGCTTGATGCACTTGCCATGCTGTAGACTCGGTGGCTCGCTGCACAGGTTCTATTCCCACTCTATGGGTGTCGGTATTCTGACCGACAGGAACTCGACTGTCAGGATAATGACTACATCCCGATCAAACATGCAATTTCCATTGGATTTGAATTGTATCAATGATTGTTGTGTTAACCATAGGTAAATGAAATCTGATACAAGGTTTCGTAGAACCATTTTTGTGATCTAATTTATTTATTTATTATTTATTAACAGTTTCTTATATAGCATAGCATATTCCATAGCGCTTTACAATTAGAACAACAGTAATAGAACAAAACTGGGTAAAAACAGACAGATAGACATAGAAGTAGGAGGACCCTGCTCGCAAGCTTACAATCTATAGGGAAATAGGCATTGATACACAAGGATAGATGCTACCTATTGCATAATGATCCACCAGATTGCTAGGTTCTTAATGGGTTGTATGATATTTTCACCCAGCAATGTTGGAAGACAATGTGAGGTTATGTGTACTGTACAGAAAGGATGTGTTCAGAAAACATTTTTATGTTTAAAACATCCACTCATAGCACACAGGGCCTACATCAGAGTTGGATGCTAATCAGGTCGCTGCTATGTCTTTGTATGCAGTGGATCTAAGAAGATATGCAATTGTCATAGCCACTGTCTTTTGTATAGAGAGGCCCAATGCCGGTCTCTTAGATCCATCTGCTTGCATACAATGATGCAGCATTTGGCACTTATCAGTCACACCAGAAGACCATTGCTCATAATGCCTGTCCGAAGATACGCTTGTTGGCCGCACCCACAAACAGTTTCAACACTTCTACTTTTTTGTAGCCGCTCCCCATTACCTCCCTCAAATGGTATTATCTGTCAATCGCACTGCGTCCTTATCCACACTACAACTGCCAGGGCAAGTTCATTGGTCAACTGTGAAAATACTGAAATTGCATCCACCTCTGAATTAGGCCCACTGTTTTCAGCACCAAACTGCAAGATTTATTATATTGCTGTTTAAAGGCTGGAACCTCAAACCAGATGTGATGTATGACAATTTGCAAACACATAGACCACATGCGGCATTATTAGAAGTGCGTTTGGTTTAGGCAAACTGCAGTAAGAAAAAGTTCATATTGATTAAAGAGGCAACACTTTCTTGTATTACACCACCCTAGAATATCAGCATTTTCTTCTCATGGCACTTCTAGGCCAAAAGTATTGAGACATTTGGCAAATATTAAAAAATGTATTAAATTGTATGAACCTATATGGTGATGGATAAGGTTGTGATTCCGGTTGCCCCATATTTTGCAATTGGCAGCCAGCAGCACTGGTTTTGTCATATTGATCATAAAATAATTTTATTTGGTAATTGATAGCCAACCAGTGACACCCCTGCAAGTACTCTGTGCAGTGTCGGACTGGGGCATGAAGGGCCCACCAGGGGAATGCAGTGGTAGGGGCCCATGCTTAGGGGTGTTTCCTGCCTCCACAGAGACTTGGCTAACAATTAGAGAGTGAATGGTCAGGGTCCCTTGATAAATATACAGTATAAAGCAAATACTGCTAGTCCATTCCTGATAATGTGACAGAATAATAACAGCAATACACCTTGGTCATGTGCAGTGTAATTTAACATATTTTTAATGTATCATTCAAATGCACATTCTGGAAACTGATCCTTAGAGGAGGAAGTGGGCCCTCAGATAGTGGGGCCACTGTGGGTTTCTCCTGTACCCCTGTGGGCCAGTCCAACCCTGACTCTCTGGCTCCCAGTTTGGGAACCACTGCCTTAAAGGGAACTATATTGAAATCATTTAAGATACAGGGAAGGATTGGACTTTTACCTAACATACTGTACATTCAACTGGCTAGTAGATTATCCTTTAAATTAATGATAGGAAAACAAATACTGTACCTCTGTTTTTCCCTAGTGAACCTTAACGGACCACACATGTCATTTAGAGAAATTCATGGTTAAAAAATTGTCAAACAAAAGTACAGGCTTTTCAACAAGATGATGCCAAAATATTGTTCAACCTTGATCAGGTTTGATTTCAGGTATCTTGGATTATACAGCTACATTTGTCTTCTCACTATGGGGAAGATGTATTAAGCCTTGGAGAGTGATAAAGTGGAGAGAGATAAAGGACACACCAATCAGCTAATAACTGCCATGTTACAGGATGTGCTTGAAAAATAACAGGAGCTGGTTGGTTGGTATTTTATCTCTCTCCAGTTTATCACTCTCCAAGGCTTAGTACATCTGCCACAACTTGTATGCTGTGGATTCCCTTATAGAAGATCGGATCACTCTTAAGGGGGGTACACACGGAGAGATCCATGTTTAAAATCAAAACAATCTGAGTAGATTGCTTAGATTTTAAGCACGGATCTGTTGTGTGTATGCCCTCCAGTGATAGCGATGCGCGGCCCCACGCATCACTATCGCTGGTGCTAGATTGGCCTACATGCAGGCTCAATCTAGCGGGCGCTGACTTCAGCGCTGTGTGAAGTGAGCGGCCCCACATCCACCCCACCCCCCCTCGCTCAGCACACATCACGCTGTGCTGAGCGGGGGGAGAGATGTGTGCTGAACAGTCTGTGTTAAGATCGCTCCACACACATCTCTCCCGTCAGTACTGGCCTTTACCTATTGTATCCTGTGTATCTTGTCCCATTATAATACCTCGGTGACTTTATTGCTGTCATGCTTGATACACTAATGTATACACTATGTACAGTAACTTCTTGGTATCTTTGGAAATACATATAAAAGGGCCTGGAAATTGTAGCAGATGGATATGTGGTTCAAGGCAGAAGAGATGTTTCCATTCATAAAGTGATACTGAATTCTAAAGGTAACAACATGTCCAATCTTATTTAGTGTTTTCCTGTTATTCTAACTTATCATAGTTTATTGATAAGCCTTTAATCTATGTGTTCTAGTTTATTTTTACATTTAATAAGATAAAATAGTCTGTACAAATTACATGTACTCATTATGGACAAAGACCACATAGGACTGATAAAGAAATAAATACTAAAAGACACGGCAAGGAAATATTATCTTGCTTGGAAATTCCCCAGGAATACAAAGTATAGTTTATCTTTCATACTGCAGAAGCCCCATGCTGAGACAAGAAGTGTCTGATTGACCCATCATCACTGCTGGAAGCAGCTACTATTCTGCTAGCCTTGACTTACATATATGACCTCAAAATGAAATGCTGATATTTTGCAAGCCAAAACAGAAGAGGAAATATTAGTGGAGTTTGCTTTTTTCTAAAAAGTATATTGTACATTTATTTCTTATATACCTTGATGAAAATACAGTAGCATTCACCACCTGTTATCACCAATGTGAGAGAAAATAAAGCAATAGTGAAAATACATTCTCACATCTACAAAATGATCATTAATAGTAGTAGACAAAAAAAGGAAAACTGGTTCTTGGAGTTTAGCATCAAAAGGAAAATCTTTATTAAAATACATCATTTGATCAATTCAAATTCTACAATTACTTTTCTTAAATAAATGAGATTCTATGCTAAACACATTAGGAACCTGGAATTATGAATTATTAAGCCAAATAGCAATACTTGATGATGATGATGATGATGATGATGATGATTATTTTATTATTATTATTATTATTATTATTATTATTATTATTATTAGAAAATAGGTCAAAAGGCTCCGTGTTCACAAAAAGTTTTTCTAAAAGCAAAAAATATAATAATAATAATAATATATCTATATAACACTTTTCTCTGAATAGTACTCAAATTGCTTTACATTTGCCTGTACAGTACAAAATGCAAAACAAGCTTAACAGCAGATATTAGTAAAATGCTTGATTAAACAGGAAAGTCTTGAGTCTATTTTTTAAGGATTCTAGTGTGAAGGCTTCTTGAACAGTTCTGGAAAGAGAGTTCTATAGAGTCGGAGCAACAAAGCTGAAAGCTTGACCGCCAGATAAATTCAGTTAGATTCTAGGCACTGTTAGTTGTCCTACATGTACAGATCGCAGTAATCAAGTGGGACAGTAAGGAATCAGAATCTGCCTCAAGTACCTTGGGCCCAGGTCATGTAGGGCTTTGAAAGTGAGCAAGCAAATCTTGAAAATTATTTGTCATCTAACAGGTAGCCAGTGAAAGGAGTACAGTATATGGGCTGGTGTAATGATACCCAAGATTGCTGGAGGTGCAAGATGCCGGCTGATCTCTGACTTTTTTTTTAAAGTAGCAAACATTTACAAGCCAACACATGCCTTGCAAGTGATTGACCCTTTAAAAAAAATGTGTGAGATCGTCCAGCATCTCACACCTCCAGCGATCTCGGGTGTCATTACATCTGGCTCTGAGTGTTATGTGGCTGGAATGGGGCTGGTTGGTTAATATCATGGCAACTGCATTTTGTACCATCTGCAAACAGTGCAATTCATTTGCGGGGGGACCAAGGTAGAAGGCATTTCAGTAGTCTAGATGTAAGTATACAAATGCATGTATGACTTTAGGCAGATCTTCTGAGGGAATTAAGTGCTTGATTGGGGCTATGTTCCTCAGATGAAAGAATGAGGATTTGACTGTGGCTGATACCTAATGTTTATGTGTCAAACCACTTTCCAGGACAAAATCAAGAGTCTGCATATGGTCAGTGTTTTGTAGTTCTAGTTCTATCTATGCTATAGAAGTCAAGGGGTGCTGCCGTATAATTCCAGGGGTACTGCTGTACTTGATCCTAGGTTTAAATGAATGCCTAGTGCAGATATGAAACAAGCTTCAACATCACAAACAGATTTGTGAAAACTAGCCGGAAAGGTGGATATGGAAATTGCCAAAGTGTTTTTAAATAATGTGGGAAGAGACCACATTTGTGGCCAAAGTCTGTGTGACTCAGAAGAGACTGAATCATAAACCAGCACATCTGCCGGAGAGGTAAAAGTGATATTTTCTGCAGGAGCATTAGAGAGAGCTTCTTCTCAATTATTTCATGTTAGGTACTCACTCAAATGAATGGCTCCAATTAATCAACCTTAATTTAGATTTATTATTGATGTTTCACATTTTGGGATTATTTATTTAGAAGATGCACATTTGTTGTACAGGGATCTTCTTTTCCTAAGGTTATCGCAAGACCTTGTGGTGTTAGAAGAACAGAGTTTCAGTGATCTTGCATTGCATCAGCTTTCCATTGCACTGCAGCAATAGATTGGCCAGGAGCTCCTGTGAGGCACAAACAGTTACTGAATAAGGCCCAGTATGGAGTCTCATGGTGGCTTACAGCCAGGAAGATGTCTGGCACACCTGGCTGAGTCATGATGTGGGCACAGAGGTTAACATTGCTTCCTCCGACAGTCCTACTTATAGTATGAAATGAATTTGGACTGTAGAGTGGTAAGCTCTACTAGGGCAGGGGCTCAATTACAAAAAAATGTACTGCACAGTCATGCTTAGTACTTTACCGAACCCACCTGAACTCAACTTGCCCCATCTGGGGCTTCTGTGGGGGCTCATGAGAGGCTGCTAAAACATCTGGGACACACAGGTATGCTCACTGGGAGCTGTGAAAAAAAATAAGGCATCTGCCACAAAATATGTAAATAAAAATGCAATTAAAAAAATGGAAAAAAGAAACCCACAAGATTTTCACAAAATAAGTCTCCAGACTCCATGGAGGGGAAGATATCCAATCTTGATACTGTGGTATACACTAGTTTATTAGCATCCCAGCAATAATTCTGAGATTATCTTAATCCCTGAAAATGGAGAAGGGGGTACAATTTTTGAGGCTTTGGCCCCTAGTTTTTCAGTTTTTCCAGAAATGTGGTAATTAATAATTATATATTTGCTTGGTTGAAGTCCTTTCTTTCCATATCAATATAGGTGTGGAACAGAAAGATTGCATGTGCCTCTCTAATTTTTAATCACCTTCGTGACACTGTCCTCTTCCCCTTGTCTCTTTTCATAATGTGAAACGTAATCAGATATGGAGGTGGTATGTTTGTAGCTAGCTAAGACAATTCCTCTTTTTTTCTTTTCATTATGTGCTCTTTGCGGCCTAGTTTTTAAAAATGCCATCCTGTCTGCCACTGCAGTGCTACTCCTAGATGGGCCAAGTGTTTTTAGCCCCCACTTGTGTTGCTTAGCTTAGTCATCCCGCTACCTCGTTGTACCTCTTTTTTTTCTTTGCATTATGTGCTCTTTGGTGCCTATTTTTTAAAACTGCCATCCTGTCTGCCACTGCAGTGACACTCCTAGATGGGCCAGGTGTTTGTGCCGCCCACTTGTGTCGCTTAGCTTAGTCATCCAGAAACGTCGGTGCAACCTTTTGGCCCAAAAACAATATTGTGAGCTATGATGTGTTCAGAAAAGACTGGAAATTAGTGAAAATTAATGTTTTTGAGGTTAATAATACCATAGGATCAAAATTACCCCCAAATTGTGTGATTTTAGCAGTTTTTTTATTTTTTCAAAAATCATCCAGATCCAAAACCAAAACACGAAAGGTTGGTTTTGCCAAAATCAGTCCAGATCCAAAACACGAGCGGGATCCAGATCCAAAACCAAAACACAAAACCCAAAAAGTGTCCACCGCACATCTCTAACATATTACAATATGCTTTTTCCCATAGAAGCAGCATTATCTATACATAATGTTCCTTTATTTTTCCTTAGCATCATTAAAACCTATCAGCTCATAAACGAGGAGGCAGCAAAACTTCAGTACATATTACATGTACACATTGCTGTTTTCCTGTATATACAGTGGTGTGCATGTACTGTAATATGAGGATTATAACAAATGATTAGACATTACTCTCTGATAAAAAGTCTGTCTTTCGGCATTATGTTGCCAATACCTATGGCATTATTATCTGTTATATATTGTGACAAGAACACTACAATAGTGTTTGAGGGCAGATATGTTTGTCCCAGGTTCTTGTCTTACATGTTTTAGAAATGAAAACTTCTAGGAAAATGTTTTGTTTTGTTAGAACCTTTTCAGTTTGCTGGAAAAGCTGGATAAGGGCCCTGAGAGAGAGAGAGAGAGGGCAAGTTCCAGACATTGGGCCCAGTTCGGATCTTTGGCCTCACAGAGGGCTAATCAGGGCTTTCAGCTGTGCAAGAGCCTTATAGGGCTGCTAGCTTGATTAGTGTGTGCAGACTACCTGGGAAGACTGCAGAATCTCTGTGAGAGAAATATGCTTCCTTATACAAGTGAGCCATACAGTATTGACTGGAAAACTCTGTGTTTTTGTTTAGAGACAGCTAGGAACGTCTTGTGTTTAGTTAGTGCTGGACAGGCAAGGTATTTTCTTTTGATGTTTGTTTTATTTTCTGTTTAATAAAACTAGTTGTGGCCAGTTGCACCATAAAAACTGGACTTGTATGATTTCTCAGCTGCTGCTTGCTGCCACCTACCCCAGGAAACGGCATCCGGTTCCCCTACAGTGTTACAATATATACAGGTGATATTTCAAGAGGAGTAGTTAAAGTACGTTTAGGTTGAGGAAGCAGAGAAAATTCAAGAGGAGAAACACTGGAAGATTGTGAATCAGCAGATATCATTTATACAAGTTCTTTGACTCTATTTTCATTTGTTTGTTAGGATCTAAAACAAAGAGACTCGCTGTTCCGTGGCAGGGCTATGTGTCTTTGGACATAGGAGTGAGTGCCTGTGGGGCTGCTTCTGTTATTTCATGGGAGAAAGGACTATGTGTGGGGTTGCCCACGCTATACATTGTGGGACCATGTTATGGTTGATTGTGTGATGGCAGAATAGCGCATCCTCCTCAATATGGGAGATGTCATTCACTGTATCTAGCATTGAATTTGCACAATTGGTATTATATGGTGGAGGATTTTCTATCACATTATTACAATTATTTACATTATTTGCTTTCCCGTGTTATTCAAGATCCTATATTCAAACCTGGGACCTTCTCATAGGGATCTTATTGACTTAGCAATATTTTCTGGAGTACTATTAACATAAACACATGCAAATGTTTTCCATTACAGTATAATCATTAACATTATATATTTTCCAGGTGCACATTTCTTTTTTCCATAAGTCTAAAATCTGTAAATACTTTAATCTATCATTTTGTTTTATTTCTCTCTTTATCAGTCTCTCAAGGCACTCAAGAATACTGGGATCAAAACTCCCTGTCTCCGGAAAACTGGCTTTCTCATCCTTTGTGATGCCACACCATTGTCTGTACATACTGAACACAGTCTTAACACTTAACAGACTTAACACAGACTTCACCATACAAATTTATCATGCATGAAACTACAGTTCCCTGACTGAGCTTTGATGAGTCCTGCCCATATTTCAACAACAAAACAATATATTCTTTTTACACCAAAACATCTGCTGACGAGGGTTATGATTTATAGCCTGGACTGTTCTTTGTGGCCACAAAAAAACTTATTAAGACTGCACACTGCGTGTTTACTATGATTTAGGGTACCCAAACCATAAGTTTTATTCACATGTGACTCCTTTATCCCCCCTTCCTTTGAGGGATAGTATTCTCCTATATTACTTGAATCCGTCCATCATGCATTTACAAAGTTTTCTTTTACTCAATATTTCTAACATAAATACTTAAAGTGCCATGATACACAGAGCGTTGAAATAACTGCAATTCTTATAACCATATACTGTATAACATATATTTAGTTATGCATGAATATATATCACAAGAACTCACCAACCATCCGAGTTCAATATAGCTAGCGCCCCAGCAACCACAGAAGGCTTTTCCAGGTCCAGCAGATTAAGGAAACAGCTTTGTAGAATATTTTAAGTAAAGGTATATTTACCTTGGTGTAGCCGGCTGATGCTCCCCCTTTCTGGTGCATCTAGAAAAGCAGGTATCCTTGGAGGCCGGGTTGATGTTATTAGGATGTAGCCCCCATCTGTTAAAGTCAAATAATTATGATGAGACTTCCTTTTGTGATGATATTCAGCATATAGAATTTATTATCAAAGAGGGAACCACGCCCAATATTATATGCCACAGAGCGTGGACCAAGACAGAGTTCATCAATGTTCCCCATGCCTTCAGATCATGTAACGGAACATACATATTTATACCTTAACATTATACAATTGTTCATAACTGATTTACAAACAAGGCATACATAAAGATAAAATAAGAGATCTACATTGGTTGATGGACAAAAAGGGGAAATGCCATATATGGTTAGATAAGCTAATTGAAGAGAGTGGTTTTATCCATAAGATGGCAGACTGGTCCACAAAACCTAAGTCTCCTATACATAACAATTAGGTTCTCTAATAGGCTTTCTTGTCATAAAGGTCATTCTTGTTCATAATAACGTGTTGTTGTCCAAAGTGAAGGTCCATCAGATATTCCAAATTATGTCCTTCTTGTTCTGCTTCAAAGTCTCGTAAAATATCATGGAGCCCTAGTTATCTACATAAAAGCCTTGATACTAGTCACGTAAACACCTAATCAAATGATGTTCACAGACTGATTGTATAATTGCTCATGCATATTACCACATGATTACATTTTATTACAAGCAGATGGATTCTTTCAGTGACCCATGTATTTATTGCAGGAAACTTCCTGATAAAATTATATATTAGTCTATTTGGACTTAATAAAGTATTTGTTAAGATATTTATTTGTTCAGGTCAATAGGCAACCTACAGTCCAATTTAGAACCTTCTGGACCAATTACCATATATTGTGGAACAATACTGTCTTGCATATAGGGGACTGTTTAATACCAGGATGGTCAATCCAATCACCTCCATCACCTTTCTGTGCTCTCTCATCGGTTGCCTGGTTACCAGGACTCCAACAGCAGAAGCACATCTAATTCCTTGGAGAAATATCCTTAGGTTCTCTCATCAGCAATTCAATGTCTTATGATATGATTGCTGACAGCAGAAATCTTTGATGTTACCTTCTTGTGAAAACATTTTTTCTCATTAGAATTAGCTATTGTGTAGGTATATTTGACACATGAGACTATTATCATTTTAACAAAAAATCCTTTCTTTTGCTGATATTTTTTGCAAAGACAAAGGTAATTATTATCATCCTTTATTTTATTTTTCGTTGGGCACACTATCAATAAACAGTTGGTAACAATTACTGCTAGGGACCTCTCCCCTACACTCTCATTAACCAGTACCGATTACAGGTACAGTAAAGGTTAACAGCAGATGCAGGTTCTTGGGTTACGTACATATGCTTAACATGGTCCTCTCATTGTGAATTTGATGCTTATTATCAGATTTACAAAAGTCTACTGACATCTAAAAACTGCCTGAATTGATTAAACATTCCTTACAGGATAAAACCTCAGAGATACTAGAAATATACTCAATTCCTGTATACATCTATTAGGAGAGACCCAACAGTATACATTACCTGTGTTTTTTATCATACCTTACAGCAGAGGTTCTCAAACTCGGTCCTTGGGGGCCCACACAGTGCATGTTTTGCAGGTAACCCAGCAGGTGCACAGGTGTATTAATTACTCACTGACACATTTTTAAAGGTCCACAGGTGGAGCTAATTATTTCACTTGCGATTCTGTGAGGAGACCTGCAAAACATGCACTGTGTGGGCCCCGAAGGACCGAGTTTGAGAACCTCTGCCTTACAGTATGTTGTATCTCTAGGTAAGTCATTCGAAGTCCCAATAAGTTATATGTTGTTATGTTGCATGTTGTATGTCTATGTAAGTCATTTGAAGTCACAATAAAAAATAACTTTTAATTCAATTATAATAAGAGTGCCCCAAAAAATAGATTTGTCCTTCTTCCATAAGTTTTATGAGATCACACATCATGCCAGGTAGATCCCACATTATGCCAGGTAGAGCCTTTTCTATACATTATTCCAGGTACAGCCCACATTATGCCAGGCAGAGACCATGATACACATTATGCCAGGCAGAGTTCACATTATGACAGGTAGAGCTCATGATACACATTATGCCAGGTAGAGCCTACAGTGTACAGTATGTGTGTGTTTACCCCCTCCCTAGAGCGCTTAACTTTACCTGACACAGTACATGCTGCAAGAATGGGAAGCCACGGGTAGCAAGAAGGACCACACAGTGCACCTACCTAGCTTCAGCACTGCCCATCTGTAACAAGTAGCCTCCCACAGACAAACATTGCAGCATGGAACTGCGGGTGTTGCCGGTGTTTCTGCATCCACAGTTTATCTGCAATGTGTTCCAGGTACCACCTAGTTATGGCCCTGCCTGTTGTTCCTGCAAGATGATATAGTCAAATGACAGTTTATTTTGGTAGACAGGTAGCTTTTGATTGCAAATATACAAAATGGAGAATATCTTTGGATGATATTGGGCATAGAAATGTTAGCATAGTTTGCATAATTATTTTTATCTTGTTCATAATTAAGTGACACCAGTAATGTTTATGACATTTTTTCTTGGCTCAAATCAAAGGAGTTTCTTCTATACCATTAATTGGGACACCATAAGTTTATACTTATCCTAATCTAAAGTTTAGATACTGCATATATGGTCTGATTTTCCATTCTTACTTTTACTAGTGAGGAAAAAATCTTTTCATGAACACTGATACACCCAATAGGATATTAATATTATAGCCTGCCTCCTTCTTATTAAATTGAATATTTCTTTTTATTCACGTAACTGCACGTAACTGCTTTTATTTGCTATTTCAAAAATTTCAATTGAATTATTAATAATCTAAAGAACATATGGCAGCTTTAGGCACCTGTCTATGGGCACCGGCCACTGGAGGGTGGCATGCTCCACTTAAATCTATTTTATTTTTTAAATTATATTTTGCTAGGTAAGCCCAGGGGTGGCCGTGGCAAGGGTCTAGCCTGCCACAGCTGTTACTCACCTCCACTATGGCAGTGTATTGGTTTCTCCCCTGCTCCTTGTCTCTAACAGAAATAGAAGGAGCTATAGGTATGAGAGCAGAAGACGGGCGCCACACAGACAGCCTAACAGGCATCCTAGGCATCAGCGCTAACATGCCTTGTGCTTTTTTACAAGTAACTGACTCAGCCCTGTGTGGCGCCCATCTCCTGACCTGCTCTCTCTTATCCCTAGCTCCTTCTATTTCTTTTAGAGACAGCTATTGGGGAGCAGGTGCAAGGCTGTCTGCATTATGCGGAGGAGAGCCAGAGCCGACATTAGTAAGGATTGTAGCTCGTTTATTAGTAAAAAGATTCAGTATAGTACTTATCATTGGCGAAGCCCCAGCAAACAATACCATTGCACTGTTTTTATGTTTTTCTATTAGTAGTGCATAAGTTCTGTGCCCTGCAGTTTTGTGCATGGTGGGAGGAGTGGAAGAGGGGTTATACACTGAGTAGTGATTTGTTGCAGCTGCAGAACACCAATCAGAAATTGTGTGTCCCCGTCTCTGCCTGAGACAGCACTTCAAGTTCTCCCCTCAGGCTACCATCGCCGATCCCTCCCCCTAACATTATCATCATTACTGTTGCTGGAAGCACCAAGATAGAATGGGCAGAGGGGTGACACTGCGGATGGTTATGTCTACCGCATCCAAAAGGTGAGAATGCGCTGCTGTGGTGCCAGGTTAGAACTGTTCTCCTGAGGCGGGCACACACAGTAACACCCCCCAGGGATGTGTATGAGTTGAAACCACTTCTGCCACTGGTCACATCAACTAGGGCTCATCTAGTTTAAGAGTTCCCGCAGGACTAGGATCAAGCTCAACACACTGCCATAGAGATTCAGTACAGTATCAGTGTCTCTACTATGTTGCTCACTATGTCTCTGCCCCCGGAGCTTCTTTACTGCCAGTGAGGGGACTTTTTAGGCACACATGACCCAGGAAAAATGCTGCAGGCACAGCACAATACATTGTACATGAATATCACTCACTGTGTATGCTTCTCTCTATCCCCTCCCTGCCATTCCATGTCTCCCAATCCCCTCCCTGCCACCTTGCATCTCCCTTTCCCCTCCCTGCCACCCGTGTCTCCCTATGCCCTCCCTGCCACCCTACTTCTCCCTATTCCCTCCCTGCCACCCCACATCTCCCAATCCCCTCCCTGTCGCACCGCATCTCTCTATCCCCTCCCTGATGCCCCACCTTTCCCAATCCCCTCCCTGCCACCCCATGTCTATCAATCCCCTCCATGCCACCCCATGTCTACCTATCCCTTCTCTGCCACCCCGTGCCTCCCTCTCCCCTCCCTGCCGCCCTGTGTCTCCATATCCCCTACCTGATGCCCCGCATCTCTAAATCCCCTCCCTGCCACCCTGTGCCTCCCTATCACCTCCCTACCACCCCGCCTCTCCCTATTCCCCCCCTGCCGACCGCCTTTCTCTATCCCCTTCCTGGCACCCCACTTCTCTCTATCCCCTCTCTGCCACCCCGCATCTCCCTATCCCCTCCCTGCCACCCTTTCAAGATTATGCTACGGGGGCCCACAAAGTTCTAGTTACAACTCTGGTGCCTATCTATAATACTGAATAAAACAAAAGACTGTGGTATTAAACTATATATGGATTTGGGGCTGGATGCATTTTAACTTGTGTGCATTTAATATAATATTTGTCATAATATTTTTTTTCTGTTACTTTGCTGCTTCATGAAGATCAACATACTGTTAACACAGCCTATAGATAATGTGATCACTCCACTATCCAAGCAACAGGGAGAGGGGTGGGGGGCAGGGGAGGCAAAAATTTTGCTAGGGTGCCGAGAAAACTTGCACCAGCCCTGGGATTGACCATCATCCAAAGTACTGTATACCTGTGTGCCTTTACATGAAATGCAATATCTGACCTCAAGTACTGTAACACTACAAACTTTTTATTTTGGTATAACATACAGTATATGCAGTTTACTATAGAATAACATAAATATATATATATATATATTTTTTTTTTTAAACAAAAAAACACGGTTATTTTAGATAAAGTTCCAACTATAAAAAGTCCAGAACAGTATTTAATTTGCCAGCTTTCCAGCAAATATTTAACCCATACTCTGTTATATACTGTAATTCTCTCAACAAAAAAGATTAATACATTTTGCTTTTGTAGGGCAAACAGTACAGCACAATTGCTCTGTTAGAATTTTTTTGTATTTTTTAAATCTTTTCTGTTTAGATGACCTAAAAATAATTTTGATAAAAATCACATTTGACGATTTCAGCAGGCTTGTGAAAGTTTAAGTCTCAAATGACAAATCTCCGATTTTTAAATCCCACTTTAGTTGTTAAATATTTTATTTGCTTGGAGACAATAAAAAGTGATGTAAAGCACATGCACTTGAATATATTGAATTATAAAACACCTCCCAGTTGTTTTGAAAGTCTTTTGTATGTGAGATCTAAGAAATCTTGCCATTATGTGTCTTGCAAATAAATCAGGTTGGTCTGCAGCATAAGTAATTTAGACAGAAGGTCATTTACAATTCTACATCTCTATGGAGTGAGAAAATCAGAAGAATACAAGAACGAAAATAAAAGTTTCACAATATAGCTTAGTTCAAAAGGCATTAAAACATAAATTTAATACAATAATACAAAAATCAACCAGAATAGAGCCAAGGAACATCTTTCTGTAAACACATTAGTAATTATTATAGTAACAAATTATATCCTAATAACATAAACACACACAAAAAGTCAGAAACAACTTTATGCAGCTTATAATTTTTGTAAGAATAGCTTTTTAATATGATTTTGTTTAAGTAATATCTACTGTAAAGCTGTGATGGACATCCTGTTAGAGTATGTTCCAATTGTCCATTGGCCACACATTATCCTTACTTTCAACAATAATTAACTTGTTACCCCTACTTCACTCATCCCGAATTATCTCCGCTTGCCTTTTAGTTCCCTCCTTGCTCCAATTATTCCTTCACATATCCCAACATGTCAATAAATGCCCCTCATACCCTCAGATCTCTACTTTTTCATAAAATTTCCATATCTAATATGCCACTCAGACAACCCAATTGCAAAATCCCCCCATATACCATTGATATGCATTCTCAAAGACATTTACATGTTACTGAGATACCCATGAGTTGGCCTGAGAGACAGACTTTGGAGAGAATCTAGTGCCAGAGTAATGAGCTAAAATCCAAGAACTTGCTGCTAAATAATCTATCTGTGTCAGGAGCTGAGAAAATACTTTTAAGCATCTATACCGATGGTATTTAGTAAGTACCCATCTTTGAGCTATATTTTCCCAGTTGTCAGACCTTGCCTCTCATACTCCCTCTTACCATGGCTCATTCCCAGTTTTGACAGAAATACTCTAGCTTTAAATCAACATATCGTCAACATTGCTAATGGCTCCATCGCGGCTTGTTGGAAAAAGATAGACCCCCTCCTCTTCTGCTCTACATGTCTCAATTTGGCACACCTATCATCCTGAACATATCACTAGCTGTACAAAAAGCCCACACATATTTATGGGAATCTGGTCTCCTTGGATTTCATATGAGTGTAGTGCTCACAATTCTTAGTTCTTTGCTATGCACAGTATCTGCCAACAGTCCCCACCCCCTCTCCTCTCACTTACCAACATATTCCGACTTCTCTTTCCTCTCCATTTCCCTCTCCCACCCCCCTCCCCTCATTCTAAAAACATAGGTCTCTTTCACGCCACTTCTTTGCTGCTTCTCACCATTTTTGTATGCTGTTCTCATCATTGTATGATTACATGAAAATACTATTTTTGTATTGCCATTTTTATGTGTGTCATTGACTTTTCCTGTAAACCTCAATAGAACTATGTCTCAAAAAAAAATCCTCCTGACCATCAGCATATATAGCCAAAGGTTTACATACTTTTTCCACCCTGCACTGAGAATATATATATATATATATATATAGTGCTTTAAATGAAGATATGAAGAAATCTAACTGTGTTTTATTAGTTTAAGCAAACTGTGTTTGTCTACTCTTGTGAATTAGAAAGGATCAGATCATTATTTATGATCAATTTATGTGGTAAAATAATTTAGTGTGGGGATATGGAGCAGGGCTGCACGTGGGATCTTGCAAACCTGCATGTTGCCTATCACCAATCTATGAGGGTTGCATATCTCTAAAGTTATTTTCTTCAGGACTAAACATTGTTTCTTTCTGATATTCATATTATTGGCATTGTTGTGACCATGTTAGAATAAATATACCTTTATCTGATGATAGGACCCTTCACTCCAGGACATAGTGCTGTTTTTTATTTACTTTTGAAATAAAATAAATTCTATTTGCACTAATTAAGACTATAGAACAATGTTACTATAATCATCTGAAATGCTCATGAGTGAGTAGTGAAATGATCCTTCTTTAATTTTGACTAACTACCATTACAAGGATTAATTGCAAGGTTTAATATTAGATGTGTCGAGGATAGTGCTGGGGTTTCTCTCTTAAATATCTCCATTAGTAGGTGCATTTCTACTATATGAACATACCATTTCTTTATTTGTGTATAAGTTGAAGTATCACAAGTCTCAGTCCTAGGTTCTCTGTTAATTTGGGTTTCAGTATTATATCTATGGAGATGATACCCAAATTTAATTATCTTCTCTGGATTTCACAAAACTTTTATTTATCCATGTTGCTGAATGTTTTTCTGCCATTTCATCTTAGATGTTCTCTCACCACTTTAAACTCAATCTTTTTCAAACCTGCTGCCTTGGTGTCATGCTTGACTTGGAACTATTCTTACCTCACATGCATCTGCAAGTGGAAAGTATGCTCCCCATTGATTTTATTGCTGCAACCATCTTCATTAGTATCGGCAATTGCATTAGCCACATGCTAGATGTCAGAGATCCATTGGAAACATGCTTCTCCATATACATGAATCAGAAATGCATAGAGCTTTAGATACACAGCCACAACACTCCCATGACACTTCTACAAGACAGGATGTTTCTCTGTGCTTGCATTGTTGTCATCCAGTTGCCACCCAGAAACAGTATCCGGTCTCTAGGTCAACAATAATTAGGAACGAAAAAAATAGTTTGTTTGTTTGGGGTTTGTTTGGGGTTTGTTTGGGGTTTACTGGGCGCTTCAAAAAGACTTTATGGCAGCCTCGTTACTTCTAATGGACTTATCCCAGACAGTCCAAATACTTGTGAGAGAGGTGTGGTGAAGAAGAAGATGGCGCTATTAGGTCTGGGTGAGGAAATGGGTGAATAAGGGGAAATACATCATCTTGAGGTACAGGGTTCACATCCGCCCATTCTTTTCGATCTTGTGTTATTAGAAGAAAGCAGCACAGCTTCTATACTCGATCATTGCAACGCTCACAAAGAATTGGTAACGAATCCTTACAGCACTGCGGGGCAGATTTATCTGCCCCGCAGTGCTGTAAGGATTCGTTACCAATTCTTTGTGAGCGTTGCAATGATCGAGCGTTGCAATGATCGAGTATAGAAGCTGTGCTGCTTTCTTCTAATAACACAAGATCGAAAAGAATGGGCGGATGTGAACCCTGTACCTCAAGATGATGGACCAAACCAAGTTGTTCAAATTGTTTATAGTGAAAAATTCAGAGATGTATATGATTATTTTCGTGCTGTACTTCAGCAAGATGAGAGGAGTGAAAGAGCTTTTAAACTGACCTCTGATGCCATTGAGCTGAATGCTGCAAACTACACAGTGTGAAGACCTAAAGTGGGATGATAAAGACATACCCATAGGATAAGTATTTCCCCTTATTCACCCATTTCCTCACCCAGACCTAATAGCGCCATCTTCTTCTTCACCACACCTCTCTCACAAATAATTAGGAACGACAGTGTCTAGGTAGACCACTATTGGTTGACAGTAACTAGGTCGACAGCATCTCTAGGTCAACATATTCTAGGTAGATAGGTCAAAAGGTCGACATGAATTTTTCCAGTTTTTTCTTTTTTTGCACTTTTTCATACTTTATGATCCATGTGGACTGTGATTGGGAATGGTAACCTGTGTCGAGCACTGCGGTAGCAGAGAAAGGCACCTTGCCCAAAGCATGGCAAGCGAAGTGAGCCATGGGAGGGGACACGGTGCACTAACTGGGGTTCCCTGACACTGTACGGCAAAAACAACATAAAAAAAGATTTAAAAACTCATGTCGACCTTTTGACCTGTCAACATACACCATATCGACCTAGAGACCCTGTCGCCCTAGAATCCCTGTCGACCTAGTTACTATCGACCTAGACACTGTCGACCTAAGTGTGGTCGACCTTCAAAAAAGAAAAGAAAGACAATCTGGTGACTAAGAATAAGATGGACATAATCAAAAATGTGTAAATTCGCATCTTCAAATGCACAGTACAGTATGTAGAAAACTTAGCATCCACATATAGAGATCAGTCCTACTCAGAATCATCCCCTCAATCTGTATCCATAACATGTTATATATACTACATCTAAGAAATATTTATAGAATATGCTTATTTCGCAATAAAAACACTGAATAAAATTGAATTTGTGGACTCATAATCTCCCGCATTGCCTATTGCAATAATTTCCTCACTGGTGTTCACCTAAATAGACTTTTACTCCTAAAATCTATTTTAAATGCGTTACAATACTGATTTTTATCACATATTGTTCTTCCACTGCTATTCCACTCTTTCATCCCTTACATTGACTGCCTGTATTTTATAGAATCCAAAATGGAATATGCTGCACTACTGTATATATATAAATAAATATTAATAAATAAACAATAAAGACTTCATATGTGTAAGATCCCAAGTAGTAATTTCTTAGTAGTATACTACTCAAGCATATCTAATAATCAATGAATACAGTGTTAGCCTGAAATTAGGTCTTTTTCAAATAGTAATAGTTTCGTGTTAATGTGTGATTATTATGAATTGATTTAGTTGCTCAATGATATATGTGCAACTTCTTCATTTTTGTGCTCATTAAGTCCTGAATAGTGTTTAGGTTTTAATGAAATTGAAAACTGTAAATAGTAAAATAGTGGTAACTGAAGGTAACCTTTCTCATGTAAGAAGTGTTAATTAATCCAGAAACAAGTACATCTACTGTGTGATTGTTAAACGTAAGTGATGCATTAGTCTGTAAAGTCTACTGACAGTATAAGTAAGAGACATAAATATAAATGAATAGGATATACAATCAAGACTGGAAAGAGAACAGAAGAGAAATTACTGAGAGAAAAAAACAAAAAACTAAATTAGCAGTGGTTAATCAAGAAAGTAATTCCTTTTTGGGACACTCAAAAAAATAATCAGTTAAATGTAAGGATTATAAAGGTAAAGCTTACACTTTAATTCATATTCATTAAAATAACAGGGTAAGCCTGTTATTTGAATATGAAATAAAGTGTAAGTTTTAACATTATGATCATTACATTAAACTGATAATTTTTTTAGATGTGCCCTGAAAAAGGTATTACTGCACTTTATTGATTAGTCACTGCTATTTTTGTTTTCTCTGAGTACACTGTGTTGTATTCCTGAGACGACCAACAACAATGAGTTACATTCCAGGTACCTTTAGGATGGATAACCCACAAACCTTTTTTGTGAGATTATTGATTATAAATAATAATTCTGTGCAGAATCTTTTTTCTCTCTTCAAACTACTTACTGAGCACAGAGAAAGGAAATAAGGATACACAGATATGTAAAATACACGGTAATGGAAAAAGGAATGTGAATACCTATAAAGAATACACTATAAAAAGACAATGTAAAGAAGGTTCAATAGCTCAGCAAGTGAAGATCAAAAGAAATAGTAAATTCTGCACAGTGTGACCATTATCCTTGTTTCAAACTTGTCTGTCACTTTTGTATGTGTCAAACTATTAACTTTGATAAAACAAAAAGTATACTAGCATACTGTATATAAATTAAAAAGTATACTAGCATAAGATTGTTGTAAAGATTTTTTTAGTCTGTTCAGGGTACTCTGAGAACTTTTCAAATGTAAACTTGGACACAAAGGTGGAATTCAAATGTTTGAAAAGTCAGTTGGGAGTCTGTTTTTTCCTATCTAATAGACAGGAAAAAACAGACACCCAACTTACTTTTCAAACATTTGAATTCCACCCAAACAGTGTTTTTCAGCAACCAATACCAATAAATCAGACTTTAGCATAAATACAACTAAGTTTAAGGTATCTTGTACAAAAATTAGTGGGGGAATTTAATTATACCCAGAATAATTCTGGGTGAAAAAAAAACAGGTTTACCACTATATTCAACCCTTTTTTGCCCCCAGGGGATCAGTTAGCCATGGTAAATTACAACAGCTGATTGAATTCCTTCACATGGGGGAATTCAATTGGGGGAATTCACTTAGACCCAGGAGCAATCTGATTACCCCCAATACTGTCACTTATCTGGGATTTTTTTTTTGAGACCCACTGAGGTCCCTAAAAACAAATCCCTAATAAGTGACCTGTCATGCGGCCATGACTGTGAAAACACAAAGGTCCAGAAACTTATCCCGGATCCTATGTGTTTTCAGCTGAAAACAGGTCAGTTTTTGGGCACATTTAAATTCCCACAAGCCTCTATAAAGATCCTAACATTTAAAAATTAAAAATCACTTGGTTTACAATATGGTAAAAAAAATATGTTACTAAAGACAGGACTTATTCAAATGTATTTTTAAAAGAATTTTCTAGCAGAACAATTTTTAAAAACAAAAATAGACCCATTCCAAATTTTGTTTGGATCTTTTTTGGTCAGTAAATAATAAGAAATAGAAAAAGGATAGGAGACATTAGAAAAGTAAATCAAAGAAACCAAAAAGCTAAAATCATAAAGATCTTTTCTGATGTAGGAAATAAACAGTAGGGCATGGTTTACTATTCTTTAAAGCTTTTTTATGGTGATTAAACAATTTTTGGGGTATAAAAATAAGACAATCTACAATAGCTATATAGTTATGAGTGTGATTCTTTTGATGCAGCATATTACTTTCACTGTTTTGTAAACATCTAGTCCTAAAATGTACAGTACAAAGGACCCTATTTCTGATCAGGGGCATAGCCAGAACACTGTGGGCCCTTTTGCAACATTTTGAAAGGGCCCCTGTCCCAGTGCTTCTAGAGAAACACCTCTCTGCAGCATTTGTTAATTATATGCTCCATAAAAGTTCCCTATGGACAGTAGTTCATTTTCTAAACCATAGTAGTGCCTTTGATAATATTATGCCCCATAGTAGTGCCCTAGTTTATTTTATTAACTATAGTAGAGCTCTAGTTCCAGTTATGTTACGTTGTAGGGCTGTCAGTACACGTTATGAAACACAGTACCCCCAATTCACATTATGACATACAGTGCCCCCAGTTCATATTATACCATACTATAGTGTCTCTATGTCATAGTATATCATATTACAGAGCCCTCAGTTCATATTATGCATCATGATATACCATGTTACAATTCATTTTATACCATGTTCATTTTATACCATGTTACAATGAGCAGGTCCAGGGGCATATAGATATATTTTAGGCCTCAAGGCAAATGTTTGTAAGGTACCCTAAGTATCCCTCAATGGTGAAAATAGTATATAACACATGAAACTTTGGCAGGGAAGGTGGGTCCCTCTCATCTGTGGGCCCCATAGCAGCTGCACTTCCTGCACCTATAGTAGCTACACCCTTGTTTCTGATTATATATTCTTAATGGGCATTGATGGTAATCAATGCCAAAACTAGGAATTTTAGGACCCGAACAGTATCCATAGTTCAACTAAAAATTTGCTACTAACAATTGTAACTATAATATTTAAATTTAAATAATTACAGCAATATTAAGCATTTCAACCAATATGTAGAAAAACAAAAATAATTTTAGATTCAGAATAAATGTAAATTATACTCAGTATACAGAACAGAAGGAGAGGCACAAGCAGCATACTGTATGAGGATGGTTACACAGAAAGAGTAGAAGTGAAATTAGGCAGTTAGTGTACTCATCCTTAAGAAATGTGCATGTTGGGCCTAATTCTGAGTTGCTTGCAGCAGCAATTTTGTTAGCAGTTGGGCAAAACCATGTGCACTGCAGGAGGGGCAGATATAACATGTGCAGAGAGAGTTAAATTTGGGTGGAGTATGTTCAAACTGGAATCTAGATTGCTGTGTAATAATAAAGCAGCCAGTATTTACCCTGCACAGAAACAAAATAACCCACCCAAATCTAACTCTCTCTGCAAATGTTATATCTGCCCCCCCCCCCCCCCCCCTGCAGTGCACATGGTTTTGCACAATTGTCAAGAAACTTGCTGCTGCGATCAACTCAGATTTACCCCCAGAGTTCGATGGATCTGACTGCAAATTTGTGAAAAATAGACTTTGTGCAGTACATTCAATACATGGATGCAAAAAAAGGATTTATGAAAAAATTAATGTAGTAGTAAACTGACTTCATATGTTGAAAAATCTAATTGACTTCTGACAAAGTTTACAGTGTGCATATGTGTGGGTATGTTTGATATAGCAATTAGACTGTAAGCTCCAATGTGACAGGATAATGTGAATATCTGCAAACTGCTGCAGCAATGGTCACATTGACCATTCTCTTCCCTATATATATATATATATATATATATATATATATATATATATATATACACTAGGTGCTTCATCGCGCCTACGGGCGCTCTTAACACCGTCGCAAGGGGCTACGCCCCCTTAACCCTTGCATGCCTTTCTGGGGTTCAATATTTGTATTATATAAAGTATTACCTGCATTCCTTTGTTAGTGGTTAAATATTGCACAATGAAAGGGCGTGCGATGGTGAAGGAGGCGCAGCCCCTTGCGACGGCGTGAACAGCACCTGCAGGGCACGATGTACAGAATGCAGCGGGTGCGGTGGGGACTGCGGATGGTGTCTGTAGATGCTGCAGGTGGAGGGGGGCAGAAGTGGGGGTGGGGCCCGGATGGGGAAGAGTCGGGAGGTGCTGCGGGTAGGGGAGGGGCAGAGGAGTGGGGGATGCAGATTGGGGAGGGGTCCGGAGGCACTGCAGGAGGGGGGAGGGGCAGGGGTGCCATAGTTGGGAGAGGGGCAGGTGTGGGGATGTTGTGGATGGGTGAAGGGTTCCGGAGGTGCTGTGGGATGGGAAGGGGCGGGAGTGCCGGGGGTGGGGTAGGGTCCGCAGGCGCCATGGGTAGGGGAGGGGCAGGTACGGGTGGTGCGGCGCATAGGGAAGGAGGTCCGGAGGTGCTGCTGGTGGTGGAGGGGCAGGTGCGGTGGTGCCATTGGTGGGGGAGGGGTGGGTGAGGGGGCGGATGGAGGAGGGTGTCTGCAGATGCTGCGGGTGGAGGGGGGCAGGTGTGGGGGGAGACATATAAAGGGGGTGGATGGTGGAGGGGGCCTGGAGGTGCTGTGGGTGGTGAAGGGGCGGAGGAGTGGGAGTCACGGGTGGTGTAGGGGGTCTGGAGGCACAGCGTGTGGGGGTGGGGTGGAGGGGAATGTGCGGAGGTGTGGTGCATTGGAGAGAGATCTGGAGGCGCTGCGGGTACTGTACCTGCCAAAAAGGTATTCGGAGGGTATGCAGTAACAGGGCCAGGACAGGGGTGACAGGGTCAGAACAGGGTTGACGGGGCCAGGACAGGGGTGACAGGGTCAGAAAAGGGGTGACGGGGCCAGGACAGGGGCGACTGGGCCAGGACAGAAATGACAGGGACAGGATAGGGGTGACAGGCCAGGGTAGGGGTGGCAGGAACAGGACAGGGGTGACAGGGCCAGTATAGGGTTGACAGGGCAAGCACAGGGGTAACAGGGCCAGGATAGGGGTAACAGGGCCAGCATAAGGGTAACAGGGCCAGCATAAGGGTGAAAGGGCCAGGATAAGGGTGAAAGGGCCAGGATAAGGGTGACAGGGCCAGGATAAGGGTGACAGGGCCAGGGTAAGGGTGAAAGGGCCAGGATAAGGGTGGCAGGGCAAGGCCAGGGGTGACAGGGACATGACAGAACACAGGGCACGGGAGAGATTGGTATTAGGGACAAAACAGTGGTGACAGACAGATGTGTCTTACCGGAGTCACTGCTGCTGGCTGCTGCTGTTCCACTCCAACCTGTTGGGATCTGCTGCTGGTGGAGACTTGGCATGGCTGACTCTCTTAGGCTGGAGTCCTACTTCCTCTGCCCGTCCGCATCCCTCCCCCCCTCCTCAGTCACACACCGCAGACCTCGCGCAGCTGCCGGGCACTGTGGTAAGGGGAGACTGGGAGTGACTGGTTAGCCCCCAGGAGATGCTGCGGCTGGAGGGAGGAGGCGGTCGGAGCATGCAAGCAGCTCGGACTTCTGCTGTGTTACCCGCCGGCTAAAGTGTGTGAAGGAGCTGGGCGCACCTCACTGTGGGTGGCAGCGCTGCAGCTAGCGGTGGGGTTGCCGGGGCTGGAGATAACAGAGGCAGTACGGAACCTGCACAGCGGCAGGTGCCCCACAAAACTGCAGCTAAGAAGCGTGGAGTGTGCCAGAAAGTGACGCTCCTCCGCGCCAGAGAGGGGGGGGTCAAGCACACAGTGAGCCGGTGCCCGTCTGTCTGTATGGCATACCCCCTCACACACCCCCATACCTCCCAAATGTCCCGATTTTCGCGGGACAGTCCCATTTTTTTGGGTCTGTCCCGCTGTCCCACCCGCGGGTCGCAGTGTCCCGCGGTAACGGGGGGGTCAGTTGGAAAGCTCCTTTACTCGCTGTTCTGCTTAGCAGAGCAGCGGTGAATAGTGGAGACATAGGGAGAGGGGGCACCAGGGGGTATGGATTAAGGGGGGGTTCCAGCAGCAGAGCCAGATTAAGGGGGGGCAAGGGGTACGTACCGTTGGCCCCACAGTTTTAGGGGCCCCCCGGCTCGAGTAGCTCTGTCCCAGCTCAGAAGCCCCCCCCCCCGTCCTGCCAGCAACAACGGCAGCATTGTGCTACTGTCAGCACACGCTGCTGCGTGTTGGCAGGTCTGTGGTGTTGCAGGGAGGCAGCAGTCTCCCTGTTTTCTTCTGCCTGTGCGGGTGTGTAGGTGGGAGCGACCACCTCCTCTGGATTTACCCCTAGCTGAGGGGCCAAAATTCCATTAAAAAAAAGGAATTTGCGTAAGGGGGCGTGGCCTCGCATCCCACGATAAGGCCACGCCCCCAACCCACAGCAGACACAGTAATGAGATAGGGCTCCCCTGTCTCAAGTGCCCTGGCCCCCCCGGACTCATAATCAGCCCCTGGGGGCATGCCAGCAGCTCACAGAGCGCTGGGCATGCCCCCTCATTGATGAAAACTGGGCCCTCCCGTGAGGCCACGCCCCCTTTTCGCTGAGTGTGTGTCCCTCCTTCTGTCTGAAGAAAGCTCCTGCAGAAAGCTGGGAGGTATGCACCCCTGCCTGTGCCATGCCCATACTATCTGCTTCTGCTCCTAGTCTCCTGTAGATTTGGCCAGATCTGTGACTCATTTGACTAACTCCGCCCACTGTTGTGACTCCGCCCAGCGTTAGCAAATGAATCACAAAGTCACAGATCTGGGCTATTATATAGGAGATAGATATATTCAAGCGTGAGACTAGCAGCACATACTGTCAAAGCATATAATTAGGTATTGCACGGCTTCATAGAAATGTTAGAACGAGAACAAATTGAGCCAACAACTTCCATTTAAATATTTCATGATTTATCACCATATCCAAAACAGACAGATATTTCATAAAGTGCAAAAAAATAGGAGACCAATCAATGAACAAAAATCATAGAGAGCATAATAACATATAAATATTCATCCATAAAGTCTGGGTGTGGGAGACAAGTTGGTCATCATGCAGGTGCATACGGCTCCACAGCCATTTCAGTGTGCTATTAGTCATGAGCAAATGACACATACACAACAGAGCAGTTAAATACCCCATGTGCTGATTGCGGATTGCGGACAGAACTCACCTGTGTGAAGTACAAAATGCAGCTGCCACCATGGGCATCACAACTGGAAGTATCCATTGTTGCCAGGGAGCCCGCAGCATTAGCCAATAATGCCTGAGTGCACAGTCCACGTGAGTGGGAACAACATCTGGTCACGCTGGTGACTAGACATCCATGCCACCCAAGTGTGAGCTGCCGCGTCAACCACCAGCATACATATTACCGGGAACCACATCCGGTCACGCAGACACACTGAAGGCCGTGCTGGTTGGCGCGATACACTGACACTTGACACATTACAAAGGGAAATGTCCAATACAAAGAAGGCATTATGTTACCATGGCAGCAGACCGCTCACACAAACTGTCATGTAAGCCACTGCCGTCAGGGAAAAAAATATATATAAATATCAGGACCTGATCAACCAATAGGCTGATCAGGCTGCAGCCTGGAGCACTGGGTCCTGGAAGGGTGCAGCAGGTGCGGATCTCACGTGCATCATGACATCACGCGCCATTCCCGCCCGCACTCAAAGAGACACTGCAGCCTGCAGCCGATGAATCCAGCAGCCATGCCCAGAAGAGGATAAGACATACTCTCCTGGACTCCAGTGAATTGTAACAGCCACAGTGCTCAGCGCTCAGTTCTGGACTACCTATCCTGCAGCCTGGGTAGTACTGCACCAGGGGTTAAGAGTTTGAATTACCGTAGGTAGAAGACTCAGTCCAGGCTGTGGCACTCATTTGGTGTCTCCTCCCCATCGCTGTACTGGGAGTCAGTTTATCTGGTCCCCCAGGGTGCAGCATTCATAGCCCTGCTTCCTTGGATGGTGGCTCCATGAATACTCCCCCAATGCAGCTTACCAGGGGTAAGCTACTGTTACAGCTGCTGGAGGTAATTCAGGGTTGCAGTGCATACAATAGAATAAACATCTCTACAATGAATCCCCCACTGTCCTGCTTTGTGAGGCCCCTCTGTGCTGTTGTGTGAGGCACCTCTGTGCTGTTGTGTGAGACCACTTTGTGCTTCTGTCTATGGCCTCTATGTGCTGCTGTGTGAGGCCCGTCTGTGCTGCTGTGTGAGGCCAAACTGCGTTGCTGTGTGAGGCTCCTCTGTGCTGCTGAAATCAAAGTGAAAAAAATGGTGGTAGGGCATGGGGAAGTGGGGGGGGGGGGCTATTCTGTTTTAGCCTAGGGTGGCTGGATCCCTTAATCAGGCCCTGACATACATATATATATATATATATATATATCTCCATATATCCATAAAATTAGAATGAACTCACCATGGCTTCTTTCAATTTAGAGTTTTGTATTACTCACAACAGGACCTCCACCACAGTGCAGAACAGGCAATTCCCACCCAGTGTGCTGCAGCTACCTAAATACCTACATGAGGTCAGCTGTGTATCTCCAGTCTGGGAACACAATAATAATATCCATAAAATTACCCACACGAGGTCAGCTGATTACAAACCAGTGAGCATGTGACAGAAGTGATGTTACCACACATTTCCGGTTTCTAAATTAATTCAAAATTGTTCATAATATATATATATATTCTCAAACAGATTAAGTCTCTAGCTATGCACAGAAACTTTTAGTTTAGGTCCATAGAGAAAAAATTCTACATAGAGTACTTCCATTCAAAGGGCACCACCAGATCATATCACCATTTTTGTTGAAGACAATATACAATATACTGGCATATGTACTCCCTATATATGAAGTAAATAGAACAGAAGGTGGCTACTTGCATTCACTACATGAGTCCGTTGCCTAGCAACACCAGGACTCTCAGTTTATTTACCAGGTGGTTAAAACGCAAACATCCTGATAATCTACCAATATTATTATTAATCTGTGACCATGTGGGTGGGAACTGTAGCGTGTACCTAACTCATACTAAAATACATACAAATATAATAAAGATACTGTATATAGTTGTCACAAGGTAGGCATCAACATACACAAAAATATCTTCTCAAAAAAAATCTTCTCAATATAATAGTCTCAGAAAAGGACCTTACTGAGCAGCACATACAGCATCCACCACTTCATCCTGCAATGTGATGGTATACTACATGATTAAGGGGTGGAGGCTGTATGTGACTCTCTGTTAAAATGGTCCATGCTCTGGTCCACCAGATGAATTTGTACTACTGCTGCTCAGAAAGATCCTTGAGCGTAATCATTTTCTATACTGTGATGATTACTATATGCAATTAGCACGCATGGCGATGGAGTCCAACCTTGCTCCAATCTATTTGAATATTTACATGGACAAATAATAGAATATGCACATTTTTTCTAGATATGCACAGAACATAATATACTATAACTGCTTTATAGATGATATATTCATCATAGTCTGCATAAGGTAAAGAATCATCAGTAAGACATTTACCTAAATGGAAGCCATTCTTAGAAACCAAGATATCACATGCTTCCTCCATGCCTGAAGGTCAGAAATAATTGAAGCAAAGAGAGAACAAAAATTCTCTTTACAGTATATTGAGACCTATAATTGCCAGTAATAAATATACCCAGATATTTAATTTTCTTATTACACCAGGTAAAGTTATAGTTATGAGCTAGTAAAGTCTGAGTACAGTATGTGCCAGAACATGAAGTGTTAAGGCTTCAGATTTAGCATAATTTATCTGATAGCCCTATAATGTGCAATAAAATGTCATAATCTTAAAAAGTTTTGTGGTAGAAGTGTGAGGGGAGGAAAAAGTTAGTAAAATGTTGCCAGCAAATAATGATAATTTATATTCATTATTTTCCACAACTATTCCCGTAATATCTGATTTAAACAAATTAAAAATGCAAGATGCTCATTAGAAAGGGCAAAGAAATATGGAGAAGGGGGACATTCCTGTCTAGTACCATGCCATATCTTAACTACGTTAGAGTCACAACCATTCACTCTTGTCCTGGTGGTTAGACTAGAATAGAGAGATTGGATTCCAGACAGAAAATCTCCCCTCTCCAGGCCAAACCTCCTTAGGGTAGCTAAGATAAAAGACCATAAGATCCTGTCAAACGCCTTCTCGGCATCTAATGACAAGAGTAATGTAGGTGTTTTACATTTCCTAATTACATAAATAAGATCTACTGTATTGTTCTTCTAGTATTGTATCTAGCTTGTCGCCTGGGATGAAGCCCACCTGATATCAATGTTCAAGCTGGGGAATATAATTCTTTCATGCATTAAGTAACGAGATCCACTTTGTAGCTAATAGATTATTAGATCATGTGTATATAGCATGTTAACTTTACAAAGAACAGTGTTTATCAAATTTAAAAGTGATCAATGAGGACTAAGGTATGCCTCCTCATCAGATAATTAAGAGAGGGAAGATACAATATGTAATGTCTAGTTTGTACTGTAGGTATATATAGAAATGCAGTCATAGTAATTTAAATGTTTTCTGTAAGTTGGTGTCCACCCAGATCAAATACTTTAGTGATAATTGACAAACCTTTCTCCTTACATTGGAGAAAATTGCTATTGGTCAGGGAGGGAAGGAAAGCTGGATTGTCCCTCATGGGACAATGAAGAAAGTGATTGCCTTGTAGTCTCTTATTAACAAAGATCCATGAATAGTAGGTATCTTTAAAGAAAATATTATTTAATATGAATGGGGGAATAACTTCCACTTTAGAATGCAGTATCGCACTAAGGGAATAAGGTGTAAACAGTGTTGATTATCCATATAATTAAAATAATCCTTCAGCCAATTATTGACATAGCAAAAAAAAATGAAAGGGAAGAAGATCTTAGGTCAGGGAATCCAAATCTTCTTTTACTATGGGTAGTCCTCATTATATCTAAAACCACTTATGGTTTCTAACTGTACTTTGTCATAGAAAATGGGAGAAGCAATTAGTGAGTTTTTTTGAGAGAGGCCAATTGATAAACTTTTACTTTATTTCAGAAAAAGTATTGCTTTGATTACCACCAGACAAAGACCTTGCAAAGAGAGGGGAAGAGACTTACTGTACAATTGTCCAACAAATCTGAGATTTTAGTTATGGGAGGTGTGAAATTAGTCATATAAAGTGGTCAGAGGTAATATAAATATGTAAATATTTAAGATTGGATGAAATACCATGAAAGGACTACATAATCAGTAGGAAGTTAAAATAATCAGCCAACCTGCCAATAGGCAGAATCTCACATTTTTCTAATTTAACATTATACCCCACAGTTGAGCCAAAAGAAGATATTATATCCATCACCACTGGGAGTGAACTACAGTACTTGGATTAGAGAGGAAAATTATATCATATCATCTACAAAATGTGCAACCTTCAGGGATACATTGCCAAGGGAGGTTTGCAAAGGTACTGTATGGCTAAACATTCTATTGCTACAGCAAACAGGCAGAAATTATTCATTTCTACGCTGAAACAATGGCACCATGGAGAACTGATTTCACCATTTGCCAAAAAAAGGGGTTTAGAGTCTGCATATGACAGTGTGTTTATAATCCATCTGAGCTATTTCTAGTCTATTACATAGGGAACTTGACTTGGATAGGTGTTTGGGAAACTGTCAATGGTGATGTGGACCTCTGTCCAAGATTATTATTTTTTTGTTTATTGCCATGATCTCAGTATTTTTATTTGCAATGGACAGAAAATATCCTCCTTATATTAAGACAAAAGTTGACATCTTCAGTATCTAGTTACATTGTAACTGGACTAATTACAGGATTTAGGATTGTATTGCATTTTTCCCCAGCTCATTCACTGCATTCAGTGATAACCAATCACATTTTAGTAGAGCAAAAAAACAACAACAGTTAATGAAGAAAATCTGACCTGGATCTTAAAAAATTTAGATCTCTCCTGGATGTAAAATGGAAAGTAGCTATGATATAAACTGTTATACAGTTGACCTTTAAATAAATGCAAGACAAACACATGGTGATCAATTTACTGTATGTAACAAATGCAAAGCTATAATAGTTAAAAAGTAACAAACCAAGAAAATCATTCATTGCTGAGACACAGAAGTTTTAATGAACAACAAAAATAGAAACATATAACCCCTCCTACTATTATCCACTCTTTTATACAGTATAATTGTGGTATATCAAAGATCACTGCATGTACCTATCGAGGAATTGTTTAATGACCACTCAGTGGTTTATACCCATATATTTTGTGCCCTCATTATGTGTCTGTCTCAGTCTATTATACTAGAAGCCAGGCATAATGCTGCCACTTGTGTACCAAGCATAAAAGAGCAAACTCGAATCATACCATCTGATGTGCTGAATACCAGATGTGATGATGCCAAGGATGACATTGTGTTGTTACATAAAGCATGTAACAATAGCGTATATTGCATAGTCATCCCACAAATCGTGTAGTCTGTAAGGTGATGGGATATATCATTACATCTCATAGCCACTGGGTCACCACATCACTTAGGTGTGTACCCAGCTTTAGCCTGCCTTTATTGGTTCACCCTCCATGTACCCTCATTTTCAATCTGTGTCACCCTTTCTTGTCTCTGCTTTTTCCTTACCAATCATATTGTTAGTCATGATGAGCTGGGATCTCTTTCCTTACATCTTCTTATCTGCTCTACCTCATTCATCTGTGCATCCTTTTGTTTGGCTTCCTGCATGTTCTATGCAACACTTATTATATTCTGTGCATACTGTATTATTGCACAGTATTATATCCAGTACTTCGCTTGTTGGCTGTCATATTTTTGTTATATATTCTGCTCTCCCTCTGTGCAGTGCTGTGGATTTGCATGGCTTTTTATCAATAAACAATAATAATAATCCTTCAATGCACAATACCTTTGAACAAGGGCACAGTGTTGTGCTGTGAAGAGTTTATTTGTCTTAAGAATTATTTTAACTTTTTTTGTTGTTATTTTCCAAGCCAATAGGACTAGACAGTCCATCTAATGAGTTTAAAATAAAATTTTATTAATGTTTTCCTTTATGCTAAGCTTGAAGAGTTCAATATTAGGAATTCATGAAACCAGACATATTTATTAATGATTGGAATGGAATATTGAGCACAATTGCATACAATATGTGAATGTTCTGTCCAGAAAAAGAGGTGGATAATGTTGTGTGAGAGAGGATTCTGAAAACAGCATGTCTATTCAGTAGTACAGTATGTTTCATGTATTGCTGAGTAAAAGTATAGTATTTGCCTGTAACATTTGTAACATGCCATGCATCAATGAGTTATGTGGTTTGAGCAATCAATTAACACTAACAATGAGATGAACTTGTTTGAATGACAAATTGCACTGGCACAATAAGTATTGTATTCGTTTTTAGAAATTAGGCAAATAATAAAAAAACTCAGAAGTAATTTCACTCTGCAAAATAAATTTCTTTTTAATTCTATAACCATAAAGATACCACACCTGTGTAATATATTTCATAATGAAGAGATTGTACTAAACCTTTACTTCAAGATTAATTTTCAGTGTTAATCCTGTTACACATTAATGTTTATTACATCAGCTTACCATCACAAGAATGCATGATGATTTGAATCTTAATGAAAAAGAAAAAAACTGTTAGTATGCTTAAAAAAATAAAAACGAATATTTTTGCCCAGGATTTTTGTTCTTACAGTATATACTTAACAGCAAGCTTTCCCAGTCAGTAAATGTTTCTGCAATCGCTGAGTTTATACATTCTTATTTCAAAATGACAAAGTAATTAAATAAAAAATATTTAATATTATAATGATCATTCGATATTGTTGTTTTGCCCATGTCAGCTAAATTTAATATATGTAAACATTATAAATTATATGTGGTTATATGTGAAAATGTAAGAAAAAGCATAGACATCTATATGCTTAACAGAGTACAGAGAAGACTCAACTTATTCTGTCAAGTTTGCTGAATGCACAAAACTGCATTACATAAATAATTAATATCTTGATGTATTTTTCCACTTAAACATTCCTTGTCTTAGAAGAAGGCAAGCAACTCCATCACAAAATATATCACTTAGTAAGATTACTTTTTACATTGAAGTACTTTTAGGGGCAGAATATGCAAGGAAGCTTCCGCATATTAACTGTAGAAGTCAGATTCTGCTTACAGACTATGGAGGTGCCTATTGTAATAGACCAAAAGATGCACAATGCAAGCTGTACAACTGACTCTGCCACCTAAGTCAGTCATGTATCCACAGGGTATTGGACAAAGGCTAGTTCTGTGGCAGAACACAACCTAAAGGAAGTCCTTTCCACATTAACTTGAACATGCCTGTAGTGTGTGGAACTGGCAAGGCATGAGAGGATTATAGTGATACATGTTGAATACATCATAGCTGAAGTAATGCTTATATTATTTTAATAGGCAAAGTTAGAAACAGTAAACAAGTGTAGAGTTCACTACAGACATACTTTTGAGAATACAGTTTATGTGCACAATAAAATGCCTTGGTTTTACACCAGTGCACTTGGATTGTCTGCCCAACAAACATCAATGATAACACTAATAAAACTGTTTACTTGACACTTTTCTCCAAAAGTAAATTGCCTATATTTGCAGGAAATAATATATATTTCATAGAAGACAATCAACTTGCCACTTCTAACAGGAACAAAAGCAAGATTTTCAAGGGAGGCTTTTATATAAGTTCACATACACATATTTGTAGCACACTTACATATGTTTACATAATATTTCAAGCAAGCAATTTGAACACCAAACGTCATATACCTGTACCATATTCATAGGCTTGAACATATGAGGTATCAATAGTAGTGTACTCTACTGTATGTGCCCCTTGTAATTTAGCTACATGCCACTCTATGGAAGGATTGGATATGGGTGACCGTAGGGACCCTGAGGAGTGGAAAGCCAGTAGGGGGGCGAGAACAATGAAACCCCTTGCAGGCTCGCGGAAATCACCATGCTGCTGGCTTGGTGGCTAGCTGCGCTTGCCACAGGTTCTATTCCCACTCCATGGGTACTGTAGACACCCACGAGTGGGAATAGTCCCTGTTAGTCAGCATGCTGTCTGTCTAGTCTTGTAGTGTTCAGGATCCCAACTACATTCCATATGGAAAACACACATTTCTATGCATGCCATACCCAGGACTCAAACTCACAACCTCACGTATTATAGTCAGATACAGTGCCTTGCACATGCAGCTTTTTGCTCCTGCATAGGAAGCCTGGTAATTCTAATTACTGTATCTAAAGCTAGGCACAATTGTCAGTTTAAACCACTGCAGCCAAGCATACCTATGTAGTGTGAAGCCGCAAATAGCCACATAATTCATAGCTCTGCTTAGCTGAAAGGGTTTTATATTGACAATTGCAACTTGATTCATATACCAGGCTCCATGTTTTAGGTGTCTGACATTGGTGTATGACATTAAGAGTTCAAATCCATGGTTTGAGAAATGTGTGTTTTAAATACAGGGGTCTGTAACTGAACCTACACATATCCTGTAAATATGGAAGCCTGCATGCTCTGCCCACCCAAAACATGAGTAGAACATTGGATCTTGTACTGACTTCTCCATTCAGAAATAAAAATCAGTTTAACAGTTTTCTTTGGATATTCTGCTCCACAAAAAAGTATCTTCTAATGAGGCAGCCATCTTGATTGCACTGCAGACAGATATGATACCAATACACTGTGGCTTCACTCATGCCAAACACTCCCTTTTGGCACTCCAGGTCCCAAGTGACTCAGCTGTGTCAAACATCTTTTTCTCTCATACTGTGCATATTTATTTATTCACATAAATAACATCTGGAATCAGCAAATCTATGTACTTTGCTAGATTGCACTAATCAATTGATGTGTGACATTTGTACATCTGTGTGTGGATGAGTCTGAATCTGTATTCAAACTGCTTCAATGCAGTGGTCCTCTTTTCCACTGTGTTCCATTGTGCATCTTTTGTTACTTTGTGTTCAAAATGAATTGTTGTGCCCAACATTGTTAGTACACTTCGAATGCTGTTTATCTGCATCTGTAATGCAAATAAGACACAACATTTAAAGAAAGGTTCAGTATGCTACACTTGTCATAGTGGCAGTCATTCTGGACATCTTGAACTGTATGGATTATTGAGGAATGATGCATAAGGACGCAGCTCTAGTTTTAATTGGTGGGATAAGCATTATACAGAGATATGATTTATATACTGAGAAGAATTAGTCAATAAAAGCAGGTCTGAATTTTCTCCAGCTCACTAGAGCTTAGAGGATGGGAAACAATTATCTTTTAAAGCTTCTAGTCAAAAATGTTGCTCTGTATTCCAGTTATGAGCAGGGCTGTCTTAACAGCAGTGTAGGCCCCTAAGCACAGCAATGCACTGGGGCCCCTACCCATCCTCCAGCAGTAAGGGTGGGGGATGCTATCAGCGGCAGCTTTAAAGTCCCACAGGCAGTAGGGGTGTTCTATCTATCGCTCAGCATGTGATTTCTGCTAATTATTCATTTACTGCACAGATGGGGCACGAGGGAGAACATTAAACTGTAGAAGGGGGCATTGTACTGAAAGAAGGGTCCCCGATACGTGACTTCCAGGGTGGTAGGGGGTGTTTAATATGTAGGGGAGGGGTGGATAGTGGAGTGTGCTTAATATTCATAATTTTCCGGTGGGAGGGTAAAATGCTTGACTGCAAATATCTCCAGTTCCTGGAAAGATTTCTTAGCTTCCAATGGGATACACAACTAGAGAGTCCCACCTTTCAGGAGGTACTGAGGACTTGGGGATCAGAGTTCAGGAGCCGGAGCAATCCACCGATGAAAATATAAAACTGTATACCAGGTGTGTGGAGCTGGATCAGGGAGCAGCTGCTGGAAGGCATAAATCTCTGGTTCTGGGCACAGTAGAGACAAGCTGCCAGTGTCCACCAAAAGGAGAGAGTCCAAGCCTTCAGAAAAACTCAAAGTCAGACAGAACTTGAGATATCCGGCTGGGAAGAGCAAGTAACAGGCTTGGATGGGGACCACTGCTTTGACATTGGATATCTCCGATTCCCCAAGACCGATATTCAAACATCTGGTATCCCTGAAAAGAGGGGACCCTCAGCTATCAGCATAGGGCCCTTATAATCCTGGGGCCCTTGGGCAAGGGCCCATTTAGCCCATACGAAAAGATGGTCCTGGTTATGAGAAGCAGGCATAATTGAGGCTATAATGAGCTGTATTCTTACAGGGGAAAAATAAAAAAAAAATAAAAAGGGAGATGCTAACACAAAGTCTATGATTGTAGCATGGAATAAAACTCTTCTTCTGATGACACTAATAGGTTAATTTTGACTGTATAATCAGTTCACTAGGGGTGGTGGAGCTTAGGCTAAGAAGGCTATGGGTCCAATTTAGATACGGACTCACTAGAGTGATGTTTTTTGTATGCACATGCATCTGATTCGCATTGTGCATGCATCCAGATTTGGTAGCTAGAGTCACAGATCAAGTTGAAATGTATGTTTCAGAAATGTAAGAAACATTCCTGGATGGTGACTGGAAGATAACATGGGGTGGCTAAAAATACTTACAGAGATGTTGCATGTTAGGGGACTATTAAAGTTATGTAATGGGAATATCAGGGAAATCAGTTGTGTTCAAAGTACATATGCACACCTACCCTCATACTTTGATTTTGGATCTGAATTCATCTTTATGTTTTTGTTCTGGATGTCTTTTTTCAAACAAAATTGGTAATAGCACCTAAAATAATGTCATGTGGGCCAGTGTTTTTATTTCTACAGTATTATAAGCCTCAATAATATTAATTTCCATTAATTTTTAGTCAATTTTGACCACCTCAAAGCTCACAATATTGTTCACTAATATAGGCCAAAGGCTGGCTGGCTAAAGAAAGCAATAGAGCAGTGTCGCAAACCACAGGTACTTTAAGAATATAGCACATCTATGAAACATTGTGGCACAGTGGTGGCATAAAGGAAGGCAGTTTAATAAATTTTCTGACTATGTATAAAGAATGTTTTCAAAAGAAGACACCACAGGGCAGTACAGGTAAAAATGGATGTGGAGTATGTATGTAGTTGAAGTAAGGTAAAGGAAGGATGACTTACAGTAGCAACTTAATTTAATTGTTTGATCAACTAAGAAGATTTATGAGGAAAGAGAGGGGGTAATATGGCCAGCAGATCTGCCTCCTATGTTCTTTAAACCTTGTTGGGAATCCTTTACTATTAACATTGTTCTTGAACTCTTGTCAGGAACCCTTGACCATTAACACTGATCTTTAAGCCTTGTCTGCAATCCTTGACAAATAACATTGCTCTTTAACCCTTGTCTGGAATCTTTGAATATTAATATTACTCTTCAAGCCTTGGCAGGAATCCATGACTATTAACATTGCTGTTTAACCCTTGTTGGAAATCTTTTACTATTAACATTGCTCTTCAGTTCTTGTTGGAAATCATTGGGAATTAACATTGCTCTTAAACCCTTGTCAATAATCCTTGGCTATTGTTTTAGTGTTGTATTATTTTCTGGTTACAAATGTTTTGCAAATGTTATGTATTACAGCAAAAATCAATAAAAATATTTGTCTATGCAATAAAGACCATCCCCAGTGCCCCCTTAAATTACAGTTCATTATGAAAAAAGTATTTCAAAATTGAATTGCCACCCTTATGTTGTATATTAAAAAGTACATGCAGTTTTACAAACCAAGCACTTCAGCAACAGGGACTGGCACTATTGTGGTTGAAGTGCTTGGTTTCTTTGGGCACCCACAAAGCAAGCTACCAATTAGCTTAAGGCAGATAACAGTTTGTTAATCCTCTCTACAGTTGGAAATTGTCATTCTCATCCAATTTCTACCCTTATCAGTGTTAAAATCATCATCACACAATACGAACTCATCTCCACTGGAATCCACCATAACAGAAGTCTCTGTACTTTGATGTAATTCATGGAAAAATTATTCCTCATTGAACTTGTAGTTAATTTTTATGAACATCAGCTTTTCCACATTTTTTAGGAAGAAGCCTCTTATACCAATCGCTCACAAAGTTCCCAGCTTTGCTAAACACTGTGAGAACACACTGAAGGTTGGGCAGCTTAAATAAAGCAAAGCTACTTTGAACAGGGGACTCCATATTTAGTTTTTAACTCCCAGTAGTCAAAGTGACTGTCAGACATGCTAACTTTACACTGCCATTAAAATAATCTTCTGCCATTCTAATGATGGTTACTTTGTCATATTGAGCCACAGTCAAGGTGTCAATAATTTTGGGCAACTATTTTAGGCCTGACTAGATATCATAATGTTGTTTGATTCTTGTGCACTGAATGGACTCATCCCCAGCACCAGTGGGTCTCTTGGAAAAGGTTAGCTTTTTCCTGCCAGCAGCAGTTGGAGGAAAAACTGAAGAAGGAGACTATGACATGTCATGTGCCACTTGAGCTACCAATTTGTTCACACGGAGATCTTTGAATCTCTTAAGATCTTGGTTAGTTAGAAAAAAACATATTATATATGCATTAAACCTAGGATCAAACATGGTTGCCAAAATGTAATGATCTGATTGGAAGATGTTGAAAACTCTTTGGTCCTAGTGAAGTGAATAAAGAAATTGATCTACAATACAAGTTCAACATACTTAGCAAATTTGCTTCATATTCAGCTCCTCCTTCAATTTCTCCAGCTGCTTTTCCTGAAGTTTAAGTACATCACCTGACTCAGGTTGGCAATGTCTGAAATTACTTCATTGGTTGTGAAGTCAAATGGTTTCAGTAGCTTTAATGAAATGAAAAGTATTCTCCATTGTCATGCCTGGATATAAGACTAAAAAAGCCACATCTTAGGTGTGGAATTATTTTTACCAAAATCCTGACAAGAACTGTCAAGCCATATGTACCATTTTTGGAGAGTAAGAAGAAGTAGGGACATTAATCATCTAGGAACCTCACCCCTGGTGCATTATTTGGAATGAGCTCTTGCAAGTATGTGGAAATATCTGAGAAATCCAGTAAAATACTAACAAGCAGTTCAGTATCAGCAATCTCCCAGCTCTCAGCTAAATCTCAGCACATGCAATATCCACCACCAACACCTTTATAATCAATCTTCTCATTAATGATCAGAGGTAGTCCTGCAATCACTTTGCAAAGGCTAACGGACTCCTCCTCTCTTCAGGATTCCCCAGAAGGGATGTGGTCAATCTTCATCCCAGAAGGGTACCTAGCAGACTTGCAGTTACAAGCAATAATTGACTGTGAAACAATCCTTTGCAAGAGGAAGCAAGTAAGAAAATTACCATTCAGTTGCAAAGCGGGTCACTAAAGCCATGACAGCTATAATAATATTAGATCTGCATCCAATATCTGCAATCAATACATCTAGTTTTAGACAGCTACTGTAATTAAGGTCCTTTATCCCCGCTACCAAATTCCATCACTGTTCCATTTTACTAGAGTAGCAATTCCTCACCTGTGCAGGGAGATAAAAAATAATAATTATTGGTCTACAAAAAATGCCATTGTACCCACTATCCACTTAACCATAGACATGTGGACAAGCAGCAGTAGTGGTAAAACTAAAGATTACATGACTGTGACAGTCCAATAGGTTGTTGTACCACCTTCAGCAGCAGTATGTCATATAAATTGCCAGCTCATTCACAGATAAGCTTCTTTCTGTATTACTGTCCCATGTTTTGCATACACAATAAACTTGGGGGTACAGAATGTTTTTTAAACTGACAGGTGCAAGTAGGAGATGATGTTTGTGGCCCCAAAAATTGCTGCAAGAACAGTTCAGTTTGCAATGCCACCAACTGAATCTAGCAGTAGTAAAAATGTGGAGTTCTACCTTTTATATGCTTCAGCGGATGGAGGAACAGCAACAAGCCATCCAAGCACAAACAACAAGCAATGACATAGAGGGCAAGATGTACTAAAAGGAAAATGTGGTAAACTCTCATTTACCACATTTTCTGAATGTACTATGCCCCAGCTGCTGGGTCAGCACCACAGAGGGGTTCGCCAGCTTTTGTTGACGATACCTCAGAAGCCTATGGGCTTCTCTCTGCAGCACTGTGAGATTAATCCGATCGGATCCCTCCCAGTATGCCCCGCCCCATCACCCTGCGCATGTGCAGACTGACTCCCGGGCCCCAATCCCGGAAGTCAGGCTGCCGCAGGGGATCGCGGAGGACAGCTCTTATCAGAAGCGCTGATCTCTGCAATGCTAATCGCATATGTAAATACATATGTGATTAGCATTGTGGCTTTGGGCAACGATGGGACTGCCAACTGGTGTGAAATTGTAGATAAAGTAAGATCAGGTGGTATTTCATGAAAAAGTGTGGCTGCTTGCAAGAAAAGGTAACGTGCAAGTGTAAGACCAAGACCAAAATGGGCAAAGCTGCATGGTACACCCAGAGAACTGGTGGTGGACCAGCCAAAAGTGGTTGGAAAGGATGTGGGAAAACTGAGGCCCTCTATGGTTGAAGGAGTCAAAGCGACAATTGACAGTATAAATCCCTCAACTACAGTATAACCCTCCCAGGTAATTAAAATGTTCAAATTAATGTTGCAATCCACCAATATTAATCCAAACTAAGATATATTTTTTCAGTGTAGTACTTACAAATCCACCACCACCAAGTGACACAATCTTGACAAAAGTATTCAGTACCCAGTGTCAGATCCATCCAGAAGTCTGGTTAGTGTAAAGAGACTATAGTATTGCCATATGTGTGGAGGGACAGGGTGTGGATGTGGTGCCTGTGGTGTCTCTGTGAGTGTGTAATGGCATAGTGTTTGCTTTAATGCTAGAGCTTTTGATGCTTTTGTTGTTATACATGTTGTATAGATTGATACAGTTACCATAGCATGGATGTAATTTGTGTTTTATTTGTAAAAATTATTCCTCTGTAAGTTAACTTTTTTATTCCAGCTACAGCGCAAAAGCACACAAAATCATCAACTATAAGCAAGACTACAAAGAACACAGGTAAAAAAAAACATTTTTAGGATGTTAATAATGTACTTTTTTTCAGCCCTGCATTATATTTTTTTATTTTTTCTTTATTTAAAAAAAACTCAAAAAATGTAAATAGCTTTTAAATGTATCTGTCCTTGATTAAGTTGATAAATCACCTACAGTATGTTCAAGTTCAGAACCCTTTAAACAAAGGATGAGTCAGTGTAACTAATTGACTTTAGATATGTATTTGGCAGGGTTCACCCCAAGAAATATCAACTTGGATAATGTTGTTTAAAATATTATTTTCTTTTACAGATTCAACACAGCAGCAGGTGATTCAGTCTGCAAATGTTGTTACAACAATTATGGCGATAGGTAATTATTAATGCTCACAATTTGAAGAATTTTTTTTTACTGTACATACTTTCTGACTCCTTTCTGAATCCTTATTCTCACCTTTCTTATTTTCACCTGGTATCCTTCATTTTTCTCACCTCTCCTTTTTATTTTCTCCTTCCTTCTTCTCTCATATTTTCTTTTCTTATTCTGTTTATCACCTTCCAAATTCTCATTTTCCTTAATCTCTCCTTCTCTCCTTTCTTGTTTCTTCCTACCTGGTTTATTTATATATTTTTTTCAACTAAAAAATAAAATTATGCTAGATTCTGGAATATCAGATGCAGGAAATAGACTCACAGTGGACATTATCAAAATAGACAATGCATCACTAGAAAAATATTTTTCTCTTTTAGTTTTCCATTGGTGAAATACTGTATACTAGTTGACTATATAAAGAAAGTGTGCTGGATATTGAGATTGATGTGACCAAATTTAATTTTTTATTTTTTATTAATTTTATATGGTAAAGTTCCAAGTTGTATGTATTGTAACATTGCTCTTTTTCATCATACAAAATAACCTATAAACAAATGTAATAATAATTGGCATGATACAATCCACAAACAGCAGTTGCACACTTGAACAAGTTCCCTTTACAATATTTATCAAACTGTTTAAAAATTGTATCCAGTTTACATACAAAAATGGTCTACAAAATAGTCAGAGTACTTTATAATTGTCTTTAAAAGCTAGAGAAAATGTCCAAGCAATATGTTCCAGATAACCAAAATTCAATCTGTTTCCCCCTTAACTGACTTACAGCTTGCATATTAAGGGTGGTATCCTATTAGTAATTTAACACAGCTAAAGGTCTCACCCAGGGCTATCCTATTAGTTCCGATAAGCTGGCTCGAGCCACGGCTTATCAGGAATTTTACTTTTGCCTGCCTCAGGCAGTCAAAACCAAATTCCCAGAAACAGCCCTGTTTTCAAGCAAAAATGGGTCTGTTTCTCACAAAAACACACAGGTTTCACTGATGACGATCTAATAGCAAAGCCAATAATAAAATTGGTGAAACTTTGGGAAAAATTGCGAAAAATTTTAGTTTTTTGCACCCAATGTTTTACCACAAGTAATAGGATACGGCCCAAAGTTGGAGCATTTTACAGGCCATACTAAAAAGCAGTAGAGTGTATATAACAGATAGTGTTGTAAAACATGACAAAACTTGGCCTACTACACTAGTATCTGGCTTTGTGGATGGATTTCCTTCTACAAACTGTAAGACCTTTTACCTTTTGGCGAGTCAGCTCCCCCTCCCTGTCCCCATGGCTTAATTATCATCATTTTTTTCCTTAGGGACACAATCTGCAGGGATATTACGTACAGTATCCTCTTTCAAACCACCTAGACCTTCTGCTAGAGACAAGGAAGTAATTATCTTTGTGGATACTTCTGCGGTTATCTTTCTTCCTCTTTTCTGATGATTTCACTATGAATTATCCTGAGGCAGAGTATTGTAGCTTTCTTACTCCTCCCTCTATTCTGTAAAAGCTGCAAAACTGACAGATATTCAACAGAGGATAATCTACAGAGTTAAAGTTGAACTACAAAAGCTAAAAACAACATTTTAAAACAATTCCTTAACTGTAAAATTTAGTCAAACTGCAAACAGAATAGTATGGTATAAAAACAAACAAACAAAACCTTAACACCATTTTAATAACTGAAAAATTTGTAACAACAATAACAGGAATATTATTGTTATTTTTCATTTTTGAAAGTAAAACATTAAACAGATAATTTTAGGGGAGTTCATTATATACAAGTTCCCAACATAAAATTCATTGCAGATTGTACTCCGATGGAAATAAAATATTACTATTAATTAATATGGATTGTATACTTTTTAATTTTTATGTAACACAAGGATAACATACTAACATGTAAAATACTAATTGATGACCTGCTGTTTTATATTGCTACCAGCAGCTTTGTGATCCTCTACTGCCTTTCATAGGTCCTGATACAATTAGACATCTGGATTGTTGTCAACTGTCAAATTATGTTTGACACAGATGTTATGCAAAATACAGCATGCATTTATTATATCACAACCCTTTGAGGGGGAATTCAATACACACTACCCATTCAATCTAAGCACCAAAAGTAGCTCTTAAGGAAACCAAATGACTCCCTTTGCTGAAATGTGTGCAGATTGAAACATTCTCTACATAGGATATACTGAATGTTGTTAACAGTAACGGTCGACATTCATAAACAGACACCACCTCACAAAAACACATGATTATATTTTAGTTACTGTATTGAAGTCTAATTTAAACACAATACACATAAAATGCTCACATACAAGCACTCTGGGTTGTCCCTGTTGATCTTCCATAAAATAATATAAGGAGGACTCTTGAAAGATAAATAAAAGAAGTGTCAAACCATGAAGCTCCCAAAACATTACATATTCTCATATGGGCATCGCACAAAATCTGTAAATTGATGGAAAGGAACTATTTTGGATTATGAAAACATTCCTCAGATCTACATGGTTGTGTCAGTGCTAAGTATGTACAATCTATTGCACTCATTACATTCGACATGCTGGCAATTTGAAGAAAAATAATCATGTTGTACCTCCCTCAACTCACTATCAGATGGCCATTTGAGGAAATTTGGAGTTTGTTTATGGAAGGCCTTTACAACATGTGATAAATCCCTGGAAAAAGATTCCTGGGCAATTCCAACAATCATAGACAGTTTGGGTCACAAAGTGCTGGAGCCGCTAACAATTCAGATAAACCAGGGACTGTGTTATTTGTGGTAGCCATGGGTTCCAGATCAGGCATTAAAATTTCATACAAATATGAAATAGTATGAGACGATAGTCTATATAGTCTGATCAACTCTGCCTCAGCAAGGTCTGCCAGCTAATGCCTGCTACGATAAAGGTGGGGCTGTGGGACCTGGACCGGCTCTGAATCTGGTGATGGAATAATTCTGGCACCGACATTCTCAACTTTATTCTCATAATCAGTAACATTTTGATCATTTACCATACTCTCACCTTCCTCCATAAGCTTATCTACAGTATCAGGTACATCTATACTACACCTTCAAATGCCTGCATTCCTGGAGTCATAAGTTTTTAAGATGCAATTCTGTGAAAAATATACAATGAGGTGGCGGACCCTAGCAGCTGCTGCAAATTCCCAGTTTTAAAATGATCACTAACTGTAAAGTATGAAGATATAGGTGTTGGGACATTCCTTCTCTTTAAAAAAAATAGAGAGGGAGATAATGGACTGTCTGCTATATTTGTTAGGGATTGACAATGTTTGGGCTCTACAAACAAAAAAGTAGTCCTGCAGCCCCCTGACATGTATTAAAGAAATGAGTGAGATTTTGCGGCATAATCAATTTTGATAGCTAGGTCCTATTCTTTCCATTAAGAAAGTGCAAATAAATGCATGCTCATGCTTCTTTTTTAAGCACTTGAAAAAAATATTTGAGCACCCAAAATATTTTTTCATATGCACAAAAAAAGGTGCAATTGGATAGTGGGAGGATTTTATGCACATCAATAAACAGAAATTTTATGTGTGGAGATAATTTTTTTGTTTATAGCATAGTAATTTAATTTGGCCCTATATTATAAAAGTAATTATTGTTCTGTATACTGACTATTAAAACATATAATGTTGTAAAATGCATAAAAACACACACATAATACATATTATCATAGTACACCTATAGTACATCACCATCATTAATGTTTATGTAGGAATATAACGTATTATTCATATTACTTAAATCCATTGGCATTGATGAATAATTGTATAATAATAATCAGCAGTGGTTTTTTGCAAAAAGGGATGCACATAATAAATTCCTAAATGTTGAAGTGCTGACACATCAGTATATGGTAGCTGCTTACTACAAAACAGAAGCAAATAGACTCAACTGGATCAAATTAAATCAAGCACAAAATCTGAGCAGATTATTATGATATGTCAGTTTAAATCATGCTGTGCTTGATAATTTTGTACCTGGCAAAAAAAACAATATACTGTATACTGTACTACCATCAGCATTTCAAGGTAACCCAAAAAATATACAGACAAAATATCAAGATACCATGGCTATGGTTTGCAAGTATAGCAAGCCAAAACTATTTATTAATTATACTTGCAATTCAAATTGGAAGAACACTAAAGAAAATCTGCTTCCTGGGCTACAGTCTAGTGATGTACTTGATTTGGTTGCCAGAGTGTTTCATTTTAATTTAAGACCATTAATAAAAAAAATCAAAGAGAACATATTTTTGGCCATATCCAGGCATTACTGTACAGTATATAACTTAATTTAGAAAACCTAGGCAATATTAACTCACTAAATCAAAAGGCTCCAGGCATAGATAATACACATGCAAGATAAAAAAAGAAAAAGAACAAAAGGAAAAAAAAGATTGTTGACTAAAGTCAAATACAGAACCGTTTGGCTATCCAGTGTATGAATGTAAATGCAAATTTGTGGAAAAGGCAAGTCATAAAATAAAAAAACAGATGAGTGGTCCCTTACAGATGGGTGGTCCCCTACAACTAATCTCTGTTTTGAAAATACAATGTACAGATTCATTTAGATATGTGTTCTTAAATTCACTATCAATAAGGTCTTTTGGTGTGTGCAAACAGGCCATGACTACACAAACATTAAGGGCCTAATTCAGAGTTGATCACATCAGCAAATTTGTTAGCAGTTTGGTAAAACCATGGGGGTAATTCCAAGTTGATCGTAGCAGGAATTTTCTTAGCAGTTGGGCAAAACCATGTGCACTGCAGGGGAGGCAGATTTAACATGTGCAGAGAGAGTTAGATTTGGGTGTGGTGTGTTCAATATTCAATCTAATTTGCAGTGTAAAAATAAAGCAGCCAGTATTTACCCTGCACAGAAACAAAATAACCCACCCAAATCTAATTGATACTACAGTACCTGTACATCTTAAAAAAAACATATTATTTTAATCTGGACCAAAAGAGACAGCTGTTACATCTAAAACTAACAAATCTAAATTATTAACATGGCTTACATTGAACTAAAAAGATCATACTGCAAAAAAGAACTTATACCCATGAAATTCCAAAACAATATGTACTAAGAAAAGTAAATGGAAACCACAATATAAATAGGCAGACCTTATCAATGGCACAACCCAAACAGGACATAAGAATAATTCTACATGTGAAAGAGGCCAATAACATTTAATGGAAAATCTTACTCCTTCTGAAAATTACTTAGAAAACATGTATAGTGCTAGACTTTCTAAATGATATTTCAGAATGTGACAACTCTATAGCAGAAGCTATACAAATGCATGAGTAAGTAAGTTAATTATTTGTGTTTAATTCTGTCATGTGAATCATCAAATCAGTTGGCTCTTTTTGATAGACACAGTGAGCATCTTAGAATATTATATCTAAATCTAAAAATATATTTCTAATATATATCTAAAAATATCCTAATGGTGACAATGCACTGCATTAACTTTAACAAACATAACTTTAACTTTTTGTAGAAAAAGTGCACATACTGTACTGTATTTGGTACATAAAACAAGATGACTTGAGAGCAGTTAAGATGTTCAAGTAAAAAGAAAAAATTGGCGTACAGCAAGTGGAACCTATATTTAGTCAACCAATAGCAGAACCATAAAGATGTCTCCTCATACATCATTGCTTCAGTCATGCCAAGCAGGTCATCTTGGTGCACTAGAGCTCATGCGACTACAAGTATTGGGCATATGATATGCATCTTGTTTTGCATCTTTTATGTTTAAAATGCATCTTAGTCAAAATATGATGTGATTAGGATACACCAGGAGAATTGTTGATTCATTTTGTGTGAAACTTATATAACTGTGTGCAACCGAGACTGAATCTCTATACAAATTGCTATGATGCAGCGGCCATGCCTTTTTGCCATGCCAAGTTCCATTGTGCTTTGTATACAAACTAAGAGTCGCACTCAGAAATACAAGTATTGCATATGAAATGAATCAGCTCAGTCTGCTGGTGTGTCCTAGTCATGTTGCATTGTGACTAATATGCTTTTTATGCAATGAAAAAAAGATGCCTAATGGGGCATAGAGGCTTTTCATGCCAGGCATCTTGCTCTGGCATATTGATGATAGATGTATGAGGACACATCTGTAGTTGCTGGGAATGTTTTGGACCAAAGGATTGTCAGTTTTGAGTGTTGACTTTCAACAAGCAGACATAGAGGAGCACTTTTCATATACCAAACACCAGAAATATTCGGAACCTCATATGTTAATATGTTAAATGGGACTGCATTGTGATCTATGTGTATTAAATACTTACAGCAAAACAGTTTCAAAGGACTGCCTATACTGTTCTAGCAGTGAATATTTAAAAGCTTTATGACCAAATGACATTATCTTGTTCATTTATACTAATGGGATAACCTTCAGAATTAATAACTTCACATGCTTCGCACATAATTACTGTACCTCCATTAATTGCAGGTAATTATTAGTTAAAATTTACTGATACAAAGATTTGAACACTGATATTATTGTATTATTCATTTTAAGGAAAAATGTTAAAACTGCTAAATAAATTGGAATTTTATTGGAAGCCTTTTCATGGCATTTATTTGAAACAGCAAATGGCATGAATTCAGCACACTGTAATCTTTTGTAAATTTGTAATAGCTGAATTACCACCAATATGTGTTGTGAAGGATTAATTGTAGAAGCATTTTCTAAAAATAATAATGGCAGACATTGTAACAAGCATCTCAAATAAGTCAATTCTCCTAAAAATGGGAATGCCCTCAAAATCAATTAAAAAAATCTATTGAGAAGTCAAACAGAGGAATAATATATGTAATCATATACTCTATATAAGCTAGAAGTGTTAACACTGAAAAAGAAGAAAACAACCACCCAATTGGGATTCCAAACTGTCTCACTCTTGGAAGAATGTCACCACATTACCTGAATTTGAAATTTGTACAGTAGTTATTGTACATAGAGACCTGGCTCAAAGCCAACCACTGGGTAATAATATTAAATTAGTTGATAAACAATGTCAGATTTAATTGATTGTGAAGTACTTACAGGATCTTCACAGGATAGGAGTAAGAGTATTTGCTCCCAAAAATGTACTGGCACCAAGTGATCCTAAGCTAGCATTAACATTAATACAGTGTTTTATGGTGTGCTTTAGCAATGACCATAAATATAATCCAGTGTCAAACAGTAGACTTTATTTACACACACACAGACACACACACACACACACACACACACACACACACACACACACACACACATATCAGGGATATGTGGTGAGCTAAATGACTCAGGAGGCACTGGCTAGTCACAGAACCAGATTTACATGCAATATGTGTGCCATATGGTACATCTGGGCTTTATACACAAGTGCAGCATTATAAACTTCTGGAAAATTGGTGAGCTTTGATCAGAGATATGCTGAAAAGAAAGACAGGTGAGGCACTGCCTTACCTGCCATAAACTTTTTACTCCAGAGTGTTGGCTATAAAAGTGAGTAGAATGATGCAAAGAAGAAATTTAATTCAAATTATTTGTATTTTTCATATACTTTATACAGTCAAAAATCTGTCACAAATGTTAGTATGACAGGAAAGGCTATGTCACTGATAGATAGATAGATATATATATATATATATATATAGTATATATATATATATATATATATATATATATATATGCATAGAGACGGACAGCACACCTGTTGAATACAAAAGTAAAAGTCCTGGTGCCAGCGGTAGGTGCACAGGCAGTACACCAATATATCCAAAGAAGTCATCCACGGCACTCAGTAAATAATACGCAAGGAAGCAGAAATGTAGCAACGTTTCGAAGGATTTATTCCCTCATCGTCAGGCACAAAATACAATGAAAAAACATCTCACCTTATACCCCAGGTAACCCACGTGTTGGCGGCGGCGGCCGGAAATCAGAGGGACGTCGTCCACAAAGGACATCATCAACCGCTGCCCGTTGCCATGGCCACCTAACAAAACAAAACAAACATATAGAAGAACAGGATACAATGAAGTTACGGGAAGATGCATGACTATAAGTTTTCACAATAGCATCACAATACAGCTTACAAAGAAATATACCATAATAAACAATGAAACAATCAAAAATCAGAGTAAGAGAAAAAGCAGACCCCTAATCAGATGCACGCATAAATCCCTGACTGCTCGTTCAGGCCCTTAGGTGCTAAAGTCTGTAGCTGATGAATCCATCTGGCCTCGCACCTAAGTAATTTTAGCGATCGGTCACCTCCTCTCACGTCAGGGGGGATATGATCAATTATAATATAACGTAGAGTGGCCAGACTGTGTCCTGCATTCAAAAAGTGCCTGGCAACAGGCTGGTCACTCTGCTTCTTAGTAAAAGCATTGCTTATGGCATACCTGTGTGCTGTCCTATACGCTCCCGCAAGGTAAGTTTTGCCGACATAACTTAAGCCGCACGGACATGTTAATAGATAGACTATATAACGAGTAGTACATGTGACTCTATGCTTAATGACAAATTTCTGGCCGCTATGGGGATGATTAAATGTAGTACTAGCTACAAGAGAACGACAAATCGTACAATTTAAACATTTGTAACATCCCGATTTACGACCCAAGAATCCAGAGTCAGCTGTATTAACCCGTTGTGAAGTTATATCGGTCTTAACAACAAGGTCACGGATGTTCCGACCTCTAGTATAACAATTCATTAAGTTAGTTTCAGACATATTAAGAGATTTATCAGTCTTAACAATGGGCCAGAGTTTTTTACTTGATTGATTAATAATCTGGCTGGATGTATTAAAATGTGTCACCCAAGGCATTTTGGGGACCGTACTCTTGGTATCCTTGGGTTTTAGTAAAGCAGAGCGAGGTATTCTAAGTGCTTTATTTTTTTGCTTTAATAAGCATATCATAATTATATCCCCTCGCCAAAAAATCAGAAATCATCTTATCAATGCTCTCAACTGCAGTTTGGGTGTCACAACAGATCCGACATACTCAAATAAATTGAGAATATGGCAAGCCATATTTGAGTGGTTTCGGGTGAAAGCTACCAGCATGTAATATTGAGTTCCTATCAGTAGTTTTTTTGAATAAGGAGGTAACTAGCCGGTTACCACAAATTTCAATAGTGACATCCAGGAAATGTACACTAGTCTGATCGATATTATAAGTAAATTTAATAGGGCAATCTAACGCATTGTGTACCCTCATGTGATGATCAAAAGCATATTTGGAACCAGTCCAAATAATAAACAAGTCGTCAATATAGCGACCAAAAAATAGAATATTATCAAAAACTGAGGAGTTAGAGAAAAAAAAAATCTGTTTTTCCATGTTTGTTTTGTTAGGTGGCCATGGCAACGGGCAGCGGTTGATGACGTCCTTTGTGGACGACGTCCCTCTGATTTCCAGACGCCGCCGCCAACACGTGGGTTACCTGGGGTATAAGGTGAGATGTTTTTTTATTGTATTTTGTGCCTGACGATGAGGGAATAAATCCTTCGAAACGTTGCTACATTTCTGCTTCCTTGTGTATTATTTACTGAGTGCCGTGGATGACTTCTTTGGATATATATATATATATATATATATATATATGTATATATATATATATATATATATATATACACTGTATTCTTTGTTTCTGACTTTACACAAGGAGAAAAAACATTCCATACCAGAACCGTAGGCAATACAAAATATACATTGCAATTTAGCATTTGTAATATAAAAACAAAGACCTTTTACGTAAAAAAATAACAAATCCATCCATTGGTTGCAAGAGGCAAGAAAGCCTAATGGGAACATGGAGAGTGTCTTAGCATTAAAAACATAACAGGTATATGGAGGAAGGGAATAGAAAACTAGAAAAAGAAAGGGAGAATGAAAGCAGTAGAAAAAAGAGTATCCAGAAAAATAAAATCCAGGTCAAACAGGGGTGTCCTTGCATACTTAATGAGTTAAAACTAGTAAAATTTATAGTACTAATGGATTTGTAGAAGAGTTATGAAGGACAGTGAAGTCTGAGCATACTGTATATCTGATGTTGAGAAGTATACGTGATAAACCATGTGAATGTGCGGGTACTGGTAATAAAGGTGTTGATTGTACTTTTGTAGTCTAATCTTGTAGCTGCCTGTATAACTCCTCTTTTCTCTCCTGGGAACAACTTCACAGTAACGGGAGATTATGCTACAGCAGAAAGGCAAGACCCAGGCATGACAGCAAATGACAAGACATGATATAATCAAGAGGAATTATTAACAAAGTGACAGGAGTAATGCAGTCACATGCATGGAGACTAATGAACTTTGGTTCTAAAGTATAGCTGGGGACTATATTCTAATATCAAAATACCTTGGTATAGCAAAAGGTTACACAAGGTAATGAAGCACAATATGACACAGGTCCTGATATTAAGGTGTAACCAAACACTATTCTCAGCAGTGGATTCAGTGGTCATCCTATGATTTCACATAAAGTTCTCGCTTGCACTATGAAGCTGCAGCACTTGCTGACACAGAAATAAAACAAGTATCCATTTCCTTTTCCCATTATATCTGTAGCTAGAAGTCTTAGATCCAATTTACAATGTTATTACTTTCTTACAACATTCTATGAAATGTAAACATACTACAAAGAAGCACTAGCTGTTTGCAATAATGCAATCAGCAAATAACTTATATAAAAAATCTATAACCTGGGTGTTAATCAGAGATGCTGCAGAATTATATAATTGACCTGCTATGATGTATCTCTCTGGCTTGTAGGTCACGGAATTTTGCATATTTGCTGAAGTATATAAATGTGGATAGATATATGTCACCATAATTGCTGTATCTTAACTCCAATCTTGTATCAAAACTCAAATCTCCACAGATAAATATAGGATTTCTCTGAATCTTAATAGTTAATGGAACGTTTTTCCTCTGTATTTAGCATTCATTGCTCACTGAATCTGCTGCACAACTTTGTACTGCCCATCCTCAAATTGCTGTAATGACACTCCACTACCCAGCCAGTTTAACATGCTTCACATCATCCCTCAGCTCTAACCTCCTTTCATGGGCTCTTTCCCAAAATACCTTTCATAGCCTTCTTGTAGAAGTAGTGCAAGAAATACATAACACAATATCCAGCTCAGGGTACTCCAAAGTGCTACTGCGCATATGCAAATATCCCATTCTCATACAGGCTGTCACAATGGAAATTCTGAATGATAGATCAACAGTCATTAGGTCGACAGTGAATAGGTTGACCCCATAGGATCGACATGCATTAAGTCAACAGGTACAAAAGTATGACATAGTCAATAGATTGACAAATAAAAAGGTTGATAGTGCTTAAGGTTGACAGGTTCAGACAGGGTTGGACTGGCCCACAGGGGTACAGGGGAAACCACTGGTGGGTCCCACTGCCTCCTCTTCAAGGGATCAGGTTTCAGACTGTGCACTTGAATAAATGTTACATTATACTGCACATTACTATGGTGTATTTTCTATAGTGCATTGCTGTAATTAATCTGGTACATTATCATGCATGCACTATCAGAATTAACTATATCTATTTATCAAGGGGCCCAGACCATGCACTATCTAATGGTTAGCCAAACCTCTGTGGCAGCTGGCCACACCCTCTCTGGAGACTGACCACACCCCAAAATATGGGCCCCTACTATTGCATTCCCCCGGTGGGCCCTTCATGCCCCAGTCCGATACTGGGTTCAGAAAGTCAACAGGTTCAGATGGTCAACATAACAAGTGTTTTTTTAACATTTTCAACATTTACCATTCACATGGACTACCACTGGGAATAATAACCTGTCTAGATGAGCTATGTATATGGTTCCCCTTGATCAATTACTTTAGTTACCATAAAACTCCATTTAAATAAGGCAGTTAAAAACTGAAAACATGATCATGTCAGTCATTGATGTAAAGAAATCAATGGAAGCATTCCAATATTTAATGGAGGGAGGTAAATAGTATCACCACTTAGTTTGAAACAAGGCTTTAGCTGCATTGTTTAAGGGCTGGAGTAGTGATTTTTTTTGAATGTGCAGATATTTATGTAGGTAAGTGACAATATCATGAAAACTGTTTCAGTTGGTGGGTCAGTTGGTGAGTCCATCCCCATATATAATTCCTTCCAGAGTCCCAACCCTCACACAATAAATATCTTTGTTAGCTAAAGCAGGGCCGGCTCCAGGCCTACTAGCACCCTGTGCGAGAAAATGTAAAAGCCCCCCCCCCCTCTATACTCTATGTGCGGGCTCCTGGAAAAGTGGGCGTGGCCTCTGAAAAAGTGGGCGGGCCTCACAACTTCATATTATCACACTATAAATAAATAAATATATTTTCACACCCCCTCTACGCACACAATTAGCAGCATTACACATAACAGCTACAGTAGTGTTCCTTACACACAATGTCTCCAGTATAGTGCCAGCTACCCATAATGTCTACAGTATTGCAGTGCCAGATAGGCATGACATGCCCCACAGCAGTGCCAGCTACACATGACATGCCCCCAGCAGTGCCAGCTACACGACATGCCCCCCAGCAGTGCCAGATAGACATGATATACCCCCCAGCAGTGCCAGATAGACAGGACATGCCCTGCTGCAGTGCCAGCTACACATGATATGCCCCCCAGCAGTGCCAGCTACACATGGTAGTGTTCACTCTAGGATTTTTTTAGGGCAGGGGTGCTGATCACGGGGAGGGCACATTTTGCATTTGGGAGGGCACATATTTAAGTTAGAAGGGCAAAATTATGTACATACTGTAATGCTTGTTGCTCCGTTCAAAATCATGGACCTTGCGCGCCGAAGGTGCGCATCAAAAATTTAGGGGCGTTGCTTCGTGGGGAAGGGGCGCGGCCACATAATAGTGGCAATTCGCATTACACCACACAGTAGTGCAGCTAATACACATTGCACCAGGTAGAACCTCCTATACACACTGCGCCAGGTAGAGCACGTTAAGACACTTTGCGCCAGGCAGAGCACGTTAGACACTTTGCGCCAGGCAGAGCACGTTAGACACTTTGCGCCAGGCAGAGCACGTTAGACACTTTGCGCCAGGCAGAGCACGTTAGACACTTTGCGCCAGGCAGAGCACATTAGACACTTTGCGCTAGTCAGAGCACGTTAGACACTTTGCGCCAGGCAGAGCACGTTAGACACTTTGCGCCAGGCAGAGCACGTTAGACACTTTGCGCCAGGCAGAGCACGTTAGACACTTTGCGCCAGGTATTGCACTGAGACATGGGAACACTACATGATATGCCCCCCAGCCGTGCCAGCTAGACATGACATGCCCCCCAGCTGTGCCAGATGCACATGACATGCCCCCCAGCAGTGCCAAATGCACATGACATGCCCCCCCGGCAGTGCCAAATGCACATGACATGCCCCCCCAGCAATGCGAGAAACATAATTGCCCCCACAGTGCCAGATACATAAATGCCCCCCACAGTGCCAGATACATAAATGCCCCCCACAGTGCCAGATACATAAATGCCCCCCACAGTGCCAGATACATAAATGCCCCCCACAGTGCCAGATATATAAATGCCCCCCACAGTGCCAGATACATAAATACCCCCCACAGTGCCAGATATATAAATGCCCCCCACAGTGCCAGATATGCCCCCACAGTCCCAGATAGATAAATGACCCCACAGTGCCAGATACATTAATGCCCCCTCACAGTGCCAGATAAATGCCCCCACAGTGCCAGATACATTAATGCCCCCTCACAGTGCACAGATAAATGCCCCCACAGTGCCAGATAAATGCCCCCCCCCCACAGTGCCAGATAAATGAATGCCCCCCACAGTGCCAGATAAATGAATGCCCCCCACAGTGCCAGATAAATGCCCCCCACAGTGCCAGATAAATGAATGCCCCCCACAGTGCCAGATAAATGAATGCCCCCCACAGTGCCAGATAAATGCCCCCCACAGTGCCAGATAAATGAATGCCCCCCACAGTGCCAGATAAATGCCCCCCACAGTGCCACATATGCCCCCCAGTACCTGCTGTGCCAAGGGGAGGGGGAGTGCTGCTGTGCGCGCCGCTGACCGACACAGAACTGTGCGCGCTGTGCGGCGCCGGTTTCTGACATCAGACGCCGGCGCCGCATAGCGCACACAGCGGGAGGGAGGACAGCAGGGGAGATCAGGGCCGGATCCAGGCTCCGACATGGCGGCACCAGCGCGCGGCGCCCTTTAAGGGTGGCGCCCTGCGCGGCCGCTCGAGTCGAACATGCCTCGAGCCGGCCCTGAGCTAAAGCTCCCAATCAAAACCAAGTCGAAAAAGGCAATGCACATCTCTCCAGATAAGCATATATCATTTTAGAATAACATTATTTTTTGTCAGTATAAACACTATGTCCTAAAAATCAGTACACACAGTCCAATATTTAAATATTACTAAAGGTATAGGCATCATGGAGCCTTGAACATGCATAATGTCACTGCAGTTTTCACAGTGCTTGTCTAAATTAGTAGAGATAAACATCACTTTACAGTATCTCAAATTTGCAAGGTTCTCCTGGATCTTTTATGGTTTCATACTTAGTATGTAAAGCATACTTTACTCAGTAATGTATAGTGTAAAAATGTTGCTTGATAATCAGTTATACAATAGTAGAGTTATCCAATCATGCACAATATAATGTATGCAGGTATCATATACCAAAGATAAAATATTGTATTGACATTCATTTTTTTTTATTTTAATAGTTGCATTGCCATATAAAATAGAATTATATACAGTACAAAGTCATCTTTTATTTACTGCTAAATAAATTCAGTGTAAATCTCACCTGCAGTTGTCAAATGGGCTAATAAGATATCAGACTGGACAGCTGCATTTTAATATACACTGCTCAAAAAAATAAAGGAAACACTTAAACAACACAATGTAACTCCAAGTCAATCACACTTCTGTGAAATCAAACTGTCCACTTAGGAAGCAACACTGATTGACAATCAATTTCACATGCTGTTGTGCAATTGGAATAGACAATATGTGGGAATTATAGGCAATTAGCAAGACACCCCCAATAAAGGAGTTGTTCTGCAGGTGGTGACCACAGACTACTTCTCAGCTCCTATGCTTTCTGGCTGATGTTTTGGTCACTTTTGAAAGCTAGCGGTGCTTTCACTCTAGTGGTAGCATGAGACGGAGTCTACAACCCACACAAGTGGCTCAGGGAGTGCAGCTCATCCAGGATGGCACAACAATGCGAGCTGTGGCAAGAAGGTTTGCTGTGTCTGTCAGCATAGTGTCCAGAGCATGGAGGCGCTACCAGGAGACAGGCCAGTACATCAGGAGACGTGGAGGAGGCTGTAGGAGGGCAACAACCCAGCAGCAGGACCGCTACCTCCGCCTTTGTGCAAGGATGAACAGGAGGAGCACTGCCAGAGCCCTGTAAAATTACCTCCAGCAAGCCACAAATGTGCATGTGTCTACTCAAACAATCAGAAACAGACTCCATGAGGGTGGTATGAGGGCCCGACGTCCACAGGTGGGGGTTGTGCTTACAGCCCAACACCATGCAGGACGTTTGGCATTTGCCAGAGAACACCAAGATTGGCAAATTCACCACTGGCGCCCTGTGCTCTTCATAGATGAAAGCAGGTTCTCACTGAGCACATGTGACAGACGTGACAGAGTCTGGAGATGCCAAGGAGAGCATTCTGCTGCCTGCAACATCCTCCAGCATGACCGGTTTGGCAGTGGGTCAGTAATAGTGTGGGGTGGCATTTCTTTGGGGGGCTGCACAGCCCTCCATGTGCTCGCCAGAGGTAGCCTGACTGCCATTAGGTACCGAGATGAGATCCTCAGACCCCTTGTGAGACCATATGCTGGTGCGGTTGGCCCTGGGTTCCTCCTAATGCAAAACAATGCTAGACCTCATGTGGCTGGAGTGTGTCAGCAGTTCCTGCAAGACGAAGGCATTGATGCTATGGACTGGCCTGCCCATTCCCCAGACCTGAATCCAATTGAGCACATCTGGGACATCATGTCTCGCTCCATCCACCAACGCCACATTGCACCGCAGACTGTCCAGGAGTTGGCGGATGCTTTAGTCCAGGTCTGGGAGGAGATTCCTCAGGAGACCATCCGCCACCTCATCAGGAGCATGCCCAGGCGTTGTAGGGAGGTCATACAGGCACGTGGAGGCCACACACACTACTGAGTTTCATTTTGACTTGTTTTAAGGACATTACATCAAAGTTGGATCAGCCTGTAGTGTGTTTTTCCACTTTAATTTTGAGTGTGACTCCAAATCCAGACCTCCATGGGTTAATAAATTTGATTTCCATTGATAATTTTTGTGTGATTTTGTTGTCAGCACATTCAACTATGTAAAGAACAAAGTATTTAATAAGAATATTTCATTCATTCAGATCTAGGATGTGTTATTTTAGTGTTCCCTTTATTTTTTTGAGCAGTGTCAATAAGCAATCAGTCAAGCAGAAGTGGATAGATAGTTCCTCTGGTGTCATCATCATAATCATCATCATCATCATCATCACCAAAATACCCCTCCCCCCATTTTAGCACTAGGCTTCAAGTGCCTCTAGAAAACACTCCTTCTGAAGCTGGATACATACTCTAACATTATCCGTCCAATATTTATTGTTGAAAAAAAAAATCTGGTAAAGTATGGGAGCAAATTATTGCTATTGGGAAACATTTTAAACAAGCAATATTAAGTACGTTTATAGAACACAAGTGGGGAGATTTACTAAAGTGTGGATTCCCAAACTGCAGGTTTTTATGTATGCACTGTAAACCATGCAATTTATTAAAGCCAAAACTGTTTATCAAAAAATATGAATTAAAACAAGTTCTCAAACTGCATATGTGACATGAATATTTTTGGGTATACAATTGTCTACTTTTTAAAGTGATGGTTTGCCAACCCACATTGTAAGGTAAGCAGTAAAAAGTAAATGGACACTGACAAACAAAAAACAGTAATTCAAACACAATGCTGTTTAAACAATATCACCTGTCACAAATGCTAAAAAAAAAATAATTAACTAAAAAATAAAGCGAAGATTTGCTGAATGGTTTCACACCACTCCTGATTGGCTCACTGGAAGAATCCATTTCTAATTTCATGTTCCTTATGTTTCTTGAGAGTGGTCCACTTGGTAGTGTTTTTTTTTCTTTAGTACTTACTGTGGTTCATGGGCCTAATTCAAACCTAATCGTAGCCGTGCAAAATTTTGTACGGCTACGATCAGGCACCCAGACATGCGGGGGAACACCCAGCACAGGGCTAGTCCGCCCTGCATGCCTGGGCTCCCCCGCCGCACAGGTACAAAAGCATTGCTCGATGGCAGTGCCTGATGAGTAGATCCCTAACAGCGCAGCTCCTGCGCACTGGCAGGGAGCTGCCCATCGCTCTCCGGGTTGCAGCGGTTGCATGTGACATCATGCAGCTGCTGTGGCCCACCCACCAAAAAAAGGCAGCCCAATGCTGCCGGCCCGCCCCCTCCAACCCAGCAAACGCCTCCGCCTGTCAATCAGGCAGATGCAATTGCTGGGCTGAGATGCTGATAGCATCTCTGGCATATGCTGGCGCACTGCGGCACCTGCGCATGCACAGTTCATACCTGATCGCCCCCTGTGCAAAAATGCACTGCAGCGATCAGGTCTGAATTAGCCCCCAAGTAATTTAAAATAATATTTTAGTTAGGTATTTCTTAAGCCAACAAAAGTAAAGGGGTCATGAAATATGAATCTATTTTGTTTGAACAAATGATTAATCTAAAAAGATGGCACAAATATTAATCTATGCTTTTAACACAACTGATCACATTATCATATCAATAATGAATGCACAAATGGTTACTAAATTGGAGGTTCAGAACTATCATATTACTTTTGGAAGACATTAGTATTGCCCTAACATACTTGCTCCAATATTCAGTAGTTCTACCAGCACATCCATTCAACAAAATAATAGTTTGTCAGTGCACACTCACATATGCATGGTCATAAAATGTTTAACTACTGTATATGTTTACTGTTTACTCTGGTACCAGGAGTTCCATGAGGGGCTTATTGCTATTATACATTAAGAAATAATACTCTAGGTAAGTGCACCCAATAATTATTTATACTTTCTCCCTGAGTACCGATGCTGAGAAGATTTTGCTTTGAGTTACTCTAAGGAAGGGAATACTTTTCAAAACAAAATCCTTAAATATTAAACTAAATCTTGAGGGTTGTACTTATATATATATACATATTATATGCAAACCTAAAATTAAAATAAGATGCTTCACTTTTAGTTTTACTGTGCTCTTTAAACTAAACAGCATGCAATATAGAGGTTTTCAAACCATCACACATATTGTATTATAAACCCTGAAGTTTGATTTTGAAAATCACATAAAGTGTCATTTAGTAGTTTTCACTTGTCTAAAGCATGTAAAGAATTCTAAATGAACCAAATATTTTACACCTTTATTGTGTAACATAAAGTAATTTGTAAGTTCATTTTACTCTATGACAGATTTTCTGCTAGGTTAGAAATGTATTTCTACTGTATGTTAACTTATGAAGAATTAATTACTCCTTATGACACTTCTCCTTGATGCTAGAATGTCATTAAAATATAAAACATATAGAAAGAGTTTAGGGCTCATTTAAAAGTGCATAAAAATGCACATTCAGCTCAAATCTGTGTATTATAAAATATGTGTGTGAGATATATATGAAGGGTATAATATGCATAATTTAAGATTGAGAAAAGGTCAGTACCCAATTAGTAGTTTGGCAATGATGCATCTTAAAACAGGAACATTTTATATTATTTATCTGAACATTTACACAATTGGTTTGTTTCTGATAAATTCCATGGTGAACAGTGCTGGAACCATTTTTTTGGGTATAGTTTTTAATTTTAATAATTTGTTCTGGAAACAACTGGGACAGAACCGTGAAATATTGTCAGAAATATAGCAAGCAAAGAGTGTATGGAAACTACAATAAACCATTTATGTTGTAAAAAAGCAAAATGTGGCAATGTATATCTGTCATATCTGTATGTTTTATTGTGTGCTACACATATTTTCAAATTATGTGTTGTGGAAATAAAATTTAAATTGGGATATTAATAACTTATTAGGTAAATAAACAATCATTGTATAAGTACATAAGTTATCATTGCAAATAAGTTTTCACTCAGGACTTTCCAAAGTGTTATTACAATAGCATAAGGATGCTAGATATGTTCTTAGCTTGAATCCAAAGAGCAATGAGCAACCCTATAGTATGGTGTGTATAATATAAATTTATAATACAAACACAATGCTAACACAGTGTACAGCTTATCCTGGTACCCTTAAAAAAATAAATACAGTTCCAGCAAACAATAGGTGGAACTGAAATACTGACCATAAATGCTGCTAGTTGTGCTGTCCATTGTTTTCTGGAACTATATATATACTTCTGAAGACGGTTTACTAAACCGAAACATTAAGCATCAATTCTTGAGTGAGCTTGAGTTTTGTTTCAGGAAGAGTCCGTGAGTGCTGCATATTTTCCTCTCTGTATGCCAGCTTGCATTTGGAAGGCACCCAGCGTGCTGATCAGTTTTGATATATAGGAGTGCAGAATATTCCATTATCCTATATATGTATATGTATGTATATATATATATATATATATATATTTAGACGTCGTTCGGGCAGCACTCCCAATAAACAAACAAATGTCCCGGTGCCTTCCTAGGTACCTTCAGCAGGTCCAAATAATAGAAGCAATGTACGGCGGCACTCGGAAAAATAGACTAGTACAGCAGAGAACTCACATCACTTGGGTGCTAGAGCCCAGAGCTCCCGCTCTCTGCAAGGGGGTAACTCACAATATGTAGACGTCGTTCGGGCAGCACTCCCAATAAACAAACAAATGTCCCAGTGCCTTCCTAGGTACCTTCAGCAGGTCCAAATAATAGAAGCAATGTACGGCGGCACTCGGAAAAATAGACTAGTACAGCAGAGAACTCACATCACTTGGGTGCTAGAGCCCAGAGCTCCCGCTCTCTGCAAGGGGGTAACTCACAATATGTAGACGTCGTTCGGGCAGCACTCCCAATAAACAAACAAATGTCCCGGTGCCTTCTTAGGTACCTTCAGCAGGTCCAAATAATAGAAGCAATGTACGGCGGCACTCGGAAAAATAGACTAGTACAGCAGAGAACTCACATCACTTGGGTGCTAGAGCCCAGAGCTCCCGCTCTCTGCAAGGGGGTAACTCACAATATGTAGACGTCGTTCGGGCAGCACTCACAATAAACAAACAAATGTCCCGGTGCCTTCCTAGGTACCTTCAGCAGGTCCAAATAATAGAAGCAATGTACGGCGGCACTCGGAAAAATAGACTAGTACAGCAGAGAACTCACATCACTTGGGTGCTAGAGCCCAGAGCTCCCGCTCTCTGCAAGGGGCTAACTCACAATATGTAGACGTCGTTCGGGCAGCACTCCCAATAAACAAACAAATGTCCCGGTGCCTTCCTAGGTACCTTCAGCAGGTCCAAATAATAGAAGCAATGTACGGCGGCACTCGGAAAAATAGACTAGTACAGCAGAGAACTCACATCACTTGGGTGCTAGAGCCCAGAGCTCCCGCTCTCTGCAAGGGGGTAACTCACAATATGTAGACGTCGTTCGGGCAGAACTTCCAATAAACAAACAAATGTCCCGGTGCCTTCCTAGGTACCTTCAGCAGGTCCAAATAATAGAAGCAATGTACGGCGGCACTCGGAAAAATAGATGTGAGTTCTCTGCTGTACTAGTCTATTTTTCCGAGTGCCGCCGTACATTGCTTCTATTATTTGGACCTGCTGAAGGTACCTAGGAAGGCACCGGGACATTTGTTTGTTTATTGGAAGTTCTGCCCGAACGACGTCTACATATTGTGAGTTACCCCCTTGCAGAGAGCGGGAGCTCTGGGCTCTAGCACCCAAGTGATGTGAGTTCTCTGCTGTACTAGTCTATTTTTCCGAGTGCCGCCGTACATTGCTTCTATTATTTGGACCTGCTGAAGGTACCTAGGAAGGCCCTGGGACATTTGTTTGTTTATTGAGAGTGCTGCCCGAAAGACGTCTACATATTGTGAGTTACCCCCTTGCAGAGAGCGGGAGCTACGACTTCCAATAAACAAACAAATGTCCCGGTGCCTTCCTAGGTACCTTCAGCAGGTCCAAATAATAGAAGCAATGTACGGCGGCACTCGGAAAAATAGATGTGAGTTCTCTGCTGTACTAGTCTATTTTTCCGAGTGCCGCCGTACATTGCTTCTATTATTTGGACCTGCTGAAGGTACCTAGGAAGGCACCGGGACATTTGTTTGTTTATTGGGAGTGCTGCCCGAACGACGTCTACATATTGTGAGTTACCCCCTTGCAGAGAGCGGGAGCTCTGGGCTCTAGCACCCAAGTGATGTGAGTTCTCTGCTGTACTAGTCTATTTTTCCGAGTGCCGCCGTACATTGCTTCTATTATTTGGACCTGCTGAAGGTACCTAGGAAGGCCCTGGGACATTTGTTTGTTTATTGGGAGTGCTGCCCGAAAGACGTCTACATATTGTGAGTTACCCCCTTGCAGAGAGCGGGAGCTCTGGGCTCTAGCACCCAAGTGATGTGAGTTCTCTGCTGTACTAGTCTATTTTTCCGAGTGCCACCGTACATTGCTTCTATTATTTGGACCTGCTGAAGGTACCTAGGAAGGCACCGGGACATTTGTTTGTTTATTGGGAGTGCTGCCCGAACGACGTCTACATATTGTGAGTAACCCCCTTGCAGAGAGCGGGAGCTCTGGGCTCTAGCACCCAAGTGATGTGAGTTCTCTGCTGTACTAGTCTATTTTTCCGAGTGCCGCCGTACATTGCTTCTATTATTTGGACCTGCTGAAGGAACCTAGGAAGGCCCTGGGACATTTGTTTGTTTATTGGGAGTGCTGCCCGAACAACGTCTACATATTGTGAGTTACCCCCTTGCAGAGAGCGGGAGCTCTGGGCTCTAGCACTAAAGTGATGTGAGTTCTCTGCTGTACTAGTCTATTTTTCCGAGTGCCGCCGTACATTGCTTCTATTATTTGGACCTGCTGAAGTTACCTAGGAAGGCACCGGGACATTTGTTTGTTTATTGGGAGTGCTGCCCGAACGACGTCTACATATTGTGAGTTACCCCCTTGCAGAGAGCGGGAGCTCTGGGCTCTAGCACCCAAGTGATGTGAGTTCTCTGCTGTACTAGTCTATTTTTCCGAGTGCCGCCGTACATTGCTTCTATTATTTGGACCTGCTGAAGGTACCTAGGAAGGCACCGGGACATTTGTTTGTTTATTGGGAGTGCTGCCCGAACGACGTCTACATATTGTGAGTTACCCCCTTGCAGAGAGCGAGAGCTCTGGGCTCTAGCACCCAAGTGAAGTGAGTTCTCTGCTCTACTAGTCTATTTTTCCGAGTGCCGCCGTACATTGCTTCTATTATTTGGACCTGCTGAAGGTACCTAGGAAGGCACCGGGACATTTGTTTGTTTATTGGGAGTGCTGCCCGAACGACGTCTACATATTGTGAGTTACCCCCTTGCAGAGAGCGGGAGCTCTGGGCTCTAGCACCCAAGTGATGTGAGTTCTCTGCTGTACTAGTCTATTTTTCCGAGTGCCGCCGTACATTGCTTTTATATATATATATTTATATATACATATATAAATATATATACATATATATATAAATATACACACACATATATAAAATTAAAAACACAATATAAAAACATTGAAGTGCTCATACTCTATGTTTTATATATATATGTATATATATATATATATATACATATAGATATATAAATACACATATAAAGTATTAAACACACAATTAAAAAAAACATTGAAGTGCTCATACTGTATATTAATGTGTTCACAAGGAGCTCCACTGTCATCCTCATTGCAAAAACCTATGAATATCAGCATAAAGACAAGCCACTAAGAAACATCAGTAAAAATCAGAGTACACATCATCCTTATTGCAAAAAACCTATGAATGTCAGCATATAGACAAGCCACTAAGAAACATCAGTAAGAATAAAAGTAAACTTACTGTAGGATGTTGATCTCAAAGAGATCATGTTTTCTCAACTGTTGCCACTCTTAAGCATAGCTTGTGATTAACCTACAATGGTCAACCTACAAGGAATGTCCAGGGTCAATTTGTAATGTCTCACTACTCTGAATATGGAGAATCCTCTGACACTTCTGTTGAGGCAAAATGCCTCTAGAGTGTGCTGGAAGAATCATGTTCAATCTCTACTGGAACTTAAGTACAAGACCAACCTGTGTCTATGTCAATAAAGCTCTGAACTTTCTTTCAGTGGCGAACATTATAATTATTATTATTATTATTATTATTATTATTATTTATATGGCGCCACATGGGATCTGCAGCGCCCAATTACAGAGTAAACAAATAAGCAAAACGTGAAGACAGTGACTTACAGTTCAATACAATATAGGATAAATAGAGGGTATATAAACATAGCTGTGTCTGTAAACAGCACTTATCAGGGTGGCAGAAAACCGAAGGGAGTATTTAAAAGAGGATAGGTTAAGTAAGAGACATAAAAGCACATGAGGGAAGAGGACCCTGCTCGTGAGAGCTTACATTCTAAAGGGACATGAACCCAAGTTGATCTTTTGGTCACTTTCAATGCTGTGATGAATGTCAGAAGCACTTGATATGAACCTTTGAAATGATCTGTCAATAAATGAGATTGTAAATGCTTTCAATTGTGTCAGGCTGTACCTAGGTATATTAGTTTGTGTGCCTATCATAGTTGATAATATCTTGTTTAATCAGATACTCATTTTAATCAAATACTTTACTGTAAAGTCATTGATTGTAAGCAAGTCTATGTCAAGACAAATCATTACATAATGTTTTTGCAAAAATCAGTAAGAGGTTCAGAGGACCTATTGCTAAATTTAATGATAATAGTGCCATTGTACCTTTGAATATTTTTCCAAGCTCGAGGCTTTAAGAAGCACAGTTTTTAAGTGGTACCAATAATATCATACCTAAATAAACTGTCTGTGAAATGGGTACCCTGATCTCTCTCAATGAGTTTGGGTATGCCATATTACGTATCAAATTATTCTACTGTTTACATTATAGTTATCACAAAAGTATTGTTGGGGGAAAAAAGATCTATGCATACCAACACATATTAAAATTGCCTTAATCTTGACACATGTATAAAATATTTGTATTACCTGCAATGCTCTTAACATATGATATAAGTGCAATGGTACAGTTGGTATCATGATTCTGTCTCAAACACAAATGGCAGTATACTGCTTCCTTCTTAGCTTGGGAAAACAAACCTGGATAACAATAGAATTCTTGACTATGTCAAAGCATACAATCTAGGCCATGGGCTATTTATGCTCCAGCTGGTAGCTATACTTTTGGGGCCACTATCCTACATTTAACCTATCTCTACAATCCTGCAAGCAGCATTTCTGTTAACAACACAACTTTTACAATTCTATTAGTTTTTTTCATCATGAAATTAAACAACATTCATTGATTTTTAAACTGAGTTGTGAACATTTTCTAGAATTGCCGTTTCTTTAGCAGCATCATCTGTATTAGCATTTCATTGTGAAATTTCATCATTACCATTGGTATGTGGTTGACTTTGCTCTGTGCTTAGATTTCATTAATGCATGCAATAATATCTTAGCAAGGGTAGCAAATTATTTATTTTAGTTGTTTGTTTCCTATAAAACAACAAAGACATGGACTACTCCAAATGCATTTTTAAGGCAGTCAAGATGTTGGCTGTTTTGTCTGTGACCAGGTGATTTGATATTGTAAAACATATGAGTTCTGTAAGTGGCATGCCTAATTTATTTTATTTATTGTAACATGGTCAGATGTTAAGCTTTTAGTGGGTCATATTAAGTTTGTGACAGCTGCTATCAATTATGATTAAATGGTATTGATTGAGACAGTTCTAAGTGGTCTTGGAGAAAAAAGTCAATATATTTGAAACAATACACAATTGTGCCTTTGTTACTGTGCTCATTTTTATCAAGCCATTCCACACATTGGGACTATTTATCCCATTTAGATGAATCAGTATAGCTGTATGTCCTCACTTAGCAAATCATCAGTATAGTGAACAAGTGTACAATTCTGTGGATACAATTGAGTTTATATGTAAGTGCAGAACTAAACACATTAGGACTACCCACATAAATCATGCACTACCAGAATGAAAAACAGGGGTGTGTGACTAGTGCTTATCATTTGCAAGTATGTTTTCTTCATAGTTCCTTTCACCTAAAATGTAGCTACAGGTTTAACTTCTCATGTTGTCTTGGTAAGCTTAAGTCTATTTCTGATGTTAGGGCACAACTCATCAACAAAACCATGACTACAAAAATCTTTACGTTTTCAGCTGACATGATGTCCTCCATTCCTGAATCTATAGCAATTTAATTACAGAACTTGGTAGATCATTTGTGCTATAAAAAATACACTAGCGTGTATGCTCCAATGGGGCAGGGACTAAAATAAACAACGTTCATTGGATAAAAGGATGTCTCTACAAGCCATTTGATTTTGATGGAAATGTATATTATTTATGCTTGGCTTAGATTGTAAAGCAGAGCCAATAAAGATATTCAGAGACAAATTCAAAAGATGCAAGTTTCTATTAGCAAAATAAAGATGAAACTTGATAAGTCAGCACTAACCTCCTTTGATTTTCATGTTTTGGAAAAATAAGCTCCATTTAATTATATTTTTTTTATATGAATATTTTGTCAGATCATATTTGTTGCATTTTTTATTTATATTTTTTTGTTAAATGAATTCCTTTTAATGGTAAAACTGAATTTGATATTTTTTATTCAAATATCTAATAGGTAAAAATCTTTATAGTAAAAAATCTTTGATCAACCTAAGTGTTGCTTCAGAATTTTTTATCCATTTTAGTTGTCAAGATCACTCATATCATCTGATCCCAAAATATGGTATTGTTCAACTATTTTTTTCAATGTATATTCCACATTACAACATGATGTTGTCAAGATGTAAGTGCTATCAATCTACAGTATGTGCATCCATGTTGTGTTTGAACAAATTTTAATTAGCAAGTCATGAGACCGGGAGACACTGTATTAGAAATACAAAGGGCTATGAGCACATCACAGCTAACTTTGTTTACTTGGTTGCTGGATGGTGGGGGCTGAGAAGTGAAATGCCAAAAGGTTCATTGGTTCACCTCTAAAGAATGGTGTTTCAATGCTGTGCCAATCAATTAACATTTTTTATTGAGAAAGTTAACCAGACAGTAGGAGTTGAAGAGGGAGTTAGGTAAACCATAAGAATGAGAGCTTCCCAAGTATTTGTGTTAATTTGAGGTGAGAAGCTGTTTACAGCTAAATGTTCAAACCTAAAATTCTTGTGATCTCCTACACAACAGAGATCTAGGACTTATTGTAAGTGACCCTAAATTATCTGCCTTCTTTGTATTATTTTTTTCTTTTTTTTTAGCTGGCATTACATTATAATCTGTATGTCAATGTATTTAATATCTTTTTGTAAATAAGGCTTGGAAATATTTTAATAATTAAACACAATTATTTTTAGCATATATCTCTTTGTGTTCTTGAAGAATCCATAGGCCTCTAAGTGCCAAAATCCATTCTACATGAATGTGATATTATCCTTTAGATAATGATAATTGGGTATAGTTAGCAGCAAAGGAATATCTGGTGGCCGATCACTAAAATTTAGAATCAGAATTAGCTTTATTGGCCAGGTGTACTCATGTACACCAGAATTTTTTTGTGGTACAATGCATTGCCAAGCAGCAACATGAAAGGGGAATGCATAGCATAAGAAGGGGGAAAACGTAGCATACATTACAAACATTGCACGTAAGAGTTAATATTGCACATTGCAACTGTACGATAGACTCGACATATTCTACATATTCTACATGTAAAACTAAAAATGAAGGCTGCTTGGCAGAGCAGCACTGAGGCAGCCATCTGCGGTGCCATTTACTTTCTGTTGGCAGTGACATTGTGTTATTAACCAACCCTGTGAGTTGGCTGAATGCATGATAGTTTATTTTATACTGTGTTTCTGTTTTCTCTCTTTTCATGTTGCATCTGAAAAGAATGTTGAAAGAGGAGTGCACTATTGTGCAGACGGTATCCAGTCTCTAGGTTGACAATACTTAGGTCAACAGTGTCTAGGTCTACCACTATTGGTCGATAGTAACTAGGTTGACAGGGTCTCTAGGTTGACAGGGCCTCTAGGTTGACATGTTCTAGGTTGATAGGTCAAAAGGTCAACATGCGTTTTTCAAATTTTTTTCTTTTTTTTTTACTTTTTCATACTTTACGATCCACATGGACTACGATTGGGAATGGTAAACTGTGCTGAGTGCAGAACGAGGCACCTTTCGTGAAGCATGGCAAGCGAAGCAAGCCATGTGAGTGGATGCGGTGCACTAATTGGGGTTCCCGGTCACTGTACGGAGAAAACGACACAAAAAAAGATTCAAAAACTCATGTTGACCTTTTTACCTATCGACCTAGACCATGTCGACCTAGAATCCCTGTCAATCTAGTTACTGTTGACCTAGTTACTGTTGTCATAGTGGTCAACATAGACACTGTCGACCTAAGTGTGGTCGACCTTCAATACCACACCCGTGCAGACTACAGTCTTCTTGTCCACCATAGAGACTTCATGCCCTATCCCAAGATGGCAGCCGAGATTATTACTGAGCATCTTTTCATAACCCACTGTTGTATGTTATACTGTACTACAGAAGTACATTCTCCTTTTTTACTGTTTTATCAGTTGTGTGTGTACTGTATGTATGTATGAATATATATATATATATATATATAGAGAGAGAGAGAGAGAGAGAGAGAGAGAGAGAGAGAGAGAGAGAGAGAGAGACATAGAGATGTGTCCACTTACACTTTTCTATTTTGCTCAATTTGGCACACCATGCACAGGATGGCTAAGCTTTTTTTCTACTAGTGGTGAGTGAATGGATTTTCAAGATTTTAACATTTTTGTTTGCCATAATAGAATATGTATAAAGTAGCATATTAAAGAAGGAAATTAAGAAAAATCACAATGCATGGCTAAATCTCTGAGTCTATGGCATGCCAAACCATGCCATATGTGGCAAGGTATAGGAAAGGTGTATGTGGATGCATATATATCTATATTTATCTATCTATCTATCTATCTATCTATCTATATATCTGTATATATGTGTGCGTGTATACACACACACACACACACACACACACACACACTGTATATAACATAACTCTTGGAAACCAAGAGGGTGCTCACACTTAACACATTAGATTATCTCAATGTCCATAAATTAATTTCCAATAATGGTATCAGATGTATAAACAGTTCATAGAAAAGTTAATAAAAAATAGACACACATGGATGTTTCTAAGAAAAGGTCATTTTTTGGAATCACAGAGATGAGCTTAGACCACAAGATGAGGGCAAAGTGTGAGATGCTATGCAGAAATTTAAAGACACTCATGAATGTTTAAGATCATTGTCCCCTGGGCAGACCATCTGAATTCTGAATCCAGACCCCTGTCAGGTTGACAGAGTCAAGACTGTGCAAGGATACAGTATTTCAACATGTACAAAAGTTAAGTGTTGCAATATGATAGTGTTTTGTATTAGCTCAACAGGTGCTACCTCCTAGGGGTGTGTGAGCCAACACTTCCACCAGAGTTGACATAGACTGAGGGTGTCAGGACACCAATCATCATGGACAGGTAACCCCTGAAGATACACCTTTTGGTGTGCAGTACAGTCCCATGCCCTTGTCCAATAGTAAGTATATTCAGACATTTAACTCACCACTATCCCTTTCTTTGTCCTGAGGTCCGGGAGAAATTCCAGGCCTAATCCATAATCCCAGAATTTTAATCTACCATTTTATCATGTTTTTTTTTTTTCACACTGTCTCCTCATCTTAAACCTGTCATACTGTTTTACACCAACACAATTGTTATAGTCCCGTTTGTTGAAAAGTGGGTTTAGAAATATGCTCTATATGTGTCATACAGGAAGTGTTTTGTAACAGTCCAAATGATTTTTTGTTATTACAGGAAGTGCTGCTGCAGCCATTGTTCAGTATGATTTGTAAGTAGTAAATTCACATCTCTGCAGCTCTACGTACTGTAGTCCTGTGATGAGTTGCACACAGACCCAGGGTTGGACTGGTCCATAGGGGTACAGGGGAAAAACTTGGTTGGACCCAACCCCTCCTCTAATGTCAAGTTCACGAATGTTACTTATATTATACAATGTTACCCTCGTAGAGTATCAGTTACCAGGTAGAACAGGGACAAGGATGAACATGGGTACTTGTGTAGTCTCTACAGAAAGTACACCAAGATCCTCCATCCTGATTATCAAATCTAAACATTTGGTTAATATCTATCTATCTATCTATCTATCTATCTATCTATCTATCTATCTATCTATCTATCTATCTTTCTATCTATACTGTATATATACTGCTCAAAAAAATAAAGGGAACACTAAAATAACACATCCTAGATCTGAATGAATGAAATATTCGTATTAAATGCTTTGTTCTTTACATAGTTGAATGTGCTCACAACAAAATCACACAAAAATTATCAATGGAAATCAAATTTATTAACCCATGGAGGTCTTGATTTGGAGTCACACTCAAAATTTAAGTGGAAAAACACATTACAGGCTGATCCGACTTTGATGTAATGTCCTTCAAACAAGTCAAAATGAGGCTCAGTAGTGTGTGTGGCCTCCACGTGCCTGTATGACCTCCCTACAATGCCTGGGCATGCTCCTGATGAGGTGGCGGATGGTTTCCAGAGGGATCTCCTCCCAGACCTGGACTAAAGCATCCACCAACTCCTGGACAGTCTGTGGTGCAATTGGTGGATGGAGCGAGACATGATGTCCCAGATGTGCTCAATTGGATTCAGGTCTGGGGAACGGGCAGGCCAGTCCATAGCATCAATGCCTTCATCTTGCAGGAACTGCTGACACACTCCAGCCACATGAGGTCTAGCATTGTCTTGCATTAGGAGGAACCCAGGGCCAACCGCACCAGCATATGGTCTCACAAGTGGTCTGAGGATCTCATCTCGGTACCTAATGGCAGACAGGCTACCTCTGGTGAGCACATGGGGGGCTGTGCGGCCCCCCAAAGAAATGCCAACCCGCACCATTACTGACCCACTGCCAAACTGTTCATGCTGGAGGATGTTGCAGGCAGCAGAACGTTCTCCTTGGCGTCTCCAGACTCTGTCACGTCTGTCACATGTGATCAGTGAGAACCTGCTTTCATCTGTGAAGAGCACAGGGTGCCAGTGGCGAATTTGCCAATCTTGGTGTTCTCTGGCAAATGCCAAACGTCCTGCACGGTGTTGGGCTGTAAGCACAACCCCCACCTGTGGACGTCGGGCCCTCATACCACCCTCATGGAGTCTGTTTCTGATCATTTGAGTAGACACATGCACATTTGTGGCTTGCTGGAGGTCATTTTGCAGGGCTCTGGCAGTGCTCCTCCTGTTCCTCCTTGCACAAAGGCAGAGGTAGCGGTCCTGCTGCTGGGTTGTTGCCCTCCTGCGGCCTCCTCCACATCTCCTGATGTACTGGCCTGTCTCCTGGTAGCCCCTCCATGCTCTAGACACTATGCTGACAGACACAGCAAACCTTCTTGCCACAGCTCGCATTGATGTGCCATCCTGGATGAGCTGCACTACGTGAGCCACTTGTGTTGGTTGTAGGAATGTCATACAGGCACGTGGAGGCCACACACACTGCTAAGCCTCATTTTGATTTGTTTTAAGGACATTACATCAAAGTTGGATCAGCCTGTAATGTGTTTTTCCACTTTAATTTTGAGTGTGACTCCAAATCCAGACCTCCATGGGTTAATAAATTTTATTTTCATTGATAATTTTTGTGTGATTTTGTTGTGAGCACATTCAACTATGTAAAGAACAAAGTATTTAATAAGAATATTTCATTCATTCAGATCTAGGATGTGTTATTTTAGTGTTCCCTTTATTTTTTGAGCAATGTATATATATATATATATATATATATATATATGCAACAGCATTCAATGCCAACATTTTAATGCATATATTTGCATTTTCATCAGGGTGTACAAAGCAAAAACAAATGCAATATCTTGCCTATATACCTGAGGACTGTCCATGTTACTGCCTGCCTCACATGTCTTGATTCATAATGATGGCGTCAGCAGTCTGTGCCACACTGAAGACATTGAGGGAACCTGACCCATCTGACCTAACCAATAAAAAGAGTGATAGTATGTTACTGGGCAACCAGACTAAACAAACATGCTCATATCATAGGAGAGCATATCAACTGAAAGTATACACAGGGTGGCAGACTTTAGTGCACATACAGTAAAATTCCATAATATAAAGCACAAGCAAGATTGTGAATCTATATTATATTGAAAGAAAAGAACATATTACACACATATATATGTAATAATAACTAATATTGCCTCCCTGTCAAAAGCCATCCACTAATGCAATTATACATAATATTCATGCAGTAGTCTGCTGGCATAAAAGCTTGCTAAAGTAAAAAGTCACAACGCTAATCACTTGTCTCCCCCCTTCTTAGATGCAGGGATATGTTCTATGATGTGACAATGTAAAGTCACTCAGCTATGACTTGCCTCCTGAAAATGACTTGTGACCAGTTGGATGCTCTGTCCAGATGTGATCGCTGCTTTAATTGAAGAGCGGTGACCAGCTATTCACTCTTTAAGTGCTTGTATCATTTTGCCGACATAGCTTAGACATAGCACAGGCAGAGATTTTCCTGACATACTCCAATATATGCCTGAGTTTTGATGATATAAAGGAAAGTATATGAAAAATACTAAGAATACATTATAAATATATATTTTTATTATTCTAATAATTTTCATAGTCAAAACTCTAGAGAAAAGTCTTTGACAGGTGAGAAAGCACCTCCTCTGCCTACTTTTTCTGCACATCTCTGATCAAAATTCATCATATTCCCATTTACATTGTATAATGCCCACATAAGCCCTTGGGCTCATATATTGCGATGTGTGTGTGTGTGTATATATATATATATATTTATTTATTAGGTATGAGTAGATTCAGTTCCCCAGGAACCAAGCTCCCCCGAACTTTGCGATCCCAAGCAGGATCCGAGTCCAGCTTGGGACTTACTACCTTACTTGGATCCCAAAACGAGGCAAAATGTCATCATCCCGCTGTCGGATTCTTGCGGGTTTTGGATTCTATATAAGTCCATGTGCATCGGCGCCATCTTCACTCTGGCATTGGAGAGTGTACTGTACAGACATTTCTGTCTCAATACTAAGTGGCGTAGCATGGTGTGTGGTCTGTGGGGCTGCACTCTGTGCTGTATCTGAAAAAGGGGCTTTCTCTGTCTGCTGTATCAGAAAAAAGGGTGCTCTCTCTGTCTGCTGTGTCTTAAAAAGGGGTGCTTTCTGTCTGCTGTATCTGTAAAAGGGGTGCTCTTTCTGCCTGCTGTATCTGAAACGGGTAATATGTCCATCCATCCAGGGGCTCTGACACAGTGTAAAGTTAAAATAATAAAAGCTAAAAACAAAAAGCCTAAAATATATTGTTTCTGCTTCACCCCAGTGTACTATACAATTTTTATTTTATTTTCATAAGTACTGTGACACTGCTCGTCAGACCGCAGTATATTATTCCCTACTCAGACATGTGTTGTGCGACGCTGTCAGTTAAGTCACCCGTGGTGTGTAATTATTATTATATACATTTCTGACCCATTTGTGCAATGCTTTCGGTGAAGTAAACCGCAGTGTGTAATTATTATATACATTTCTGTCTCATTTGTGCAACACTGTCAGTGAAGGTCAACCTCACTTTGTGTCAATAGAAATGGAGGCTACTACTAGTGCTAGCTGCTGCCGCTAGTCATGACATTGGCAATGCAAGTCCATCAATGTCATTTAATTTTAGAGAGGTAAAGAAAAACAAAAAACAAAATGAAAGTTAGCTGCAGAGGCAGCAAGACAAACTTCCCATTCAAAATCAGAACCATCACACATTCTTGAGGAATGTTTAGGGGTGTCCACATCAGCTATGTGTGAGTCTGACATTTCTCACACTGTACTCACCTCTTTCCACCTTTTCTAAACCATCTGTACATGTGGGGAGCAGTAGAAGTAAATATGAATCTGATGAGGAGAGTGATGAATCTGATGAAGAGGATATAATGCAAATTGAGGATTTGTGTGTGGAATTGGGACACGATGAGGTGGAAATGTGTGTACTATCTGACAGTGAGGATGTTGATGATGATGTTGTTTGTGTAAGTCAGCTACCGGTGGCTGCAGTTGTCGAACATGATAAAAAAAGGCCATTGCGATACCTGGGCATAAGACCAAAAAAGCCACCTCTTGGGTGTGGGATTTTTTTAAAACAAATCCTGAAAATGTTTATGAAAGCATCTGTTCCATTTGTGAAGCCAAATTTAGTAGAGGTAGGAACATTATCCATCTAGACAGCCCCTCCATGTTACGTCATTTGTGGCAAAGACAACACCTCATCATCAACTTCCACAGAGCAATTACTTAACGGAGGAAGTCTTTCTAAAAAATAGTTTTGTGAGGTCCCAAACAAATCAATAATTTCAGCCACAATTGATGGTCCTTTTCGCTGAAATGATTGGTTTGTTAAACTGTGCATGTCCTGTTTAATATATACAATATAAGGGTGTGTGGGAGGGCACAAAAACAATTACATCTTGCACCTTATTTCTTTGCATTATGTGCTCTTTGGAGCATTTTTTGGGCATAGTTGATAAAACTGCCATCCTGTCTGCCACTGCAGTGCCACTCCTAGATGTGTCAGGTGTTTGTGCCACCCACTTCTGTCACTTAGCTTAGTCATCCAGCCACCTAGGTGCAACCTTTTGGCTTGAACTGGATAATAACATTTTTGTGAGCTGTGAGGAGTTCAAAATAGACTGGAAATGAATGAATCTCCCCATGCCTCTAAACTACTCTCTCTAACCTCCTCTCTTGGCCTCTCCCAATGGACTGACTCCCCTACTCATCAGGAGGGCCACTGCCTTGATCTTGTATTCACCAGACTATGCTCTGTTTCTGAACTCACTAACACTCCTTTTCCTCTCTCAGATCACAACCTTATCACATGCATGCTCTCCTCCATTACTTCAAACTCCATGTCCCTAAAGTCTACAAGGACACCTCTTACCCGCAGAAATATTAACGCTATTAATTTTCAACAACTATCTACCTCTCTGCAACCACTGCTTTCACCAATTTCTACATTCACCTCTCCAGAGACTGCTGTGTCACACCTTAACCAAACTCTAGTAACAGCACTTGATGAAGTGGCTCCAGCTACCCATCACACTCCACGTAGACTTAGATGTCAACCGTGGCACTCTAAATACACTAGACACTTACAAAAACTCTCACGAATAGTTGAACGCCAGTGGCGTAAATCTCGTAGTTCAAGTGACTTTCTCACATATAAGACCACCTACCACTCTTATCGTACTGCTCTGGACACTGCCAAACAAACATATTTTCAATCTCTCATCTCTGCTCAAGCCTCTAACCCCAAGCGACTTTTTAATACATTTAAATCACTTCTTGTCCCTCCCTCACCTAACCCACCAGCCACTGTCAGTGCGCAAGATCTTGCTTCCTATTTCAAGGACAAGATTGACAAGATCCGAAATGAAATGGTATGCTCTTCCACAGCAAGTGACCTGCTCAATTCCCTGCCTGAACCCTCTAACACCTTCTCTTCTTTTGATCCTACAAATGAAGATGAAGTATCTGCACTCTTTTCATCTGCCTACTCTAATACCTCTCCCCTTGACTCTATACCCTCACAAATTAGTAAAGCTCTGTCTACTGTGCTCATCCCAACCTTAACGAAAACCTGTAATCTCTCCCTGTCTACTGGTATCTTTCCTTCTCTATACAAGCATGCAGTGATTACTCCCATTCTGAAAAAACAAAACTCTGACCCGAACTCTCTCTCTAACTACCGTCCCATCTCTCAGCTCCCATGCCCCTCCAAGCTACTGGAGAGACTTGCCTACACTCGCCTCACACACTTTCTTAACTCACACAGCCTACTGGACCCACTTCAGTCAGGATTTCGTGCCCAACACTCCACAGAGACAGCACTGACTAAGGTTGTGAATGATTTGGTCACTGCTAAATCTAAAGGACATTTCTCTCTCCTTATTCTCCTTGATCTCTCTGCTGCTTTTGACACTGTTGACCACTCTCTTCTCATACAAACACTACAATCCCTAGGTATTCAGGACACAGCCCTTTCTTGGTTCTCATCCTACCTATCTAATCGCTCCTTCAGTGTTCGTTTCTCTGATTCCACCTCTCCTTCGCTACCTCTCTCAGTTGGAGTACCGCAAGGCTCAGTCCTAGGTCCTCTGCTTTTCTCTATCTATACCACATCTCTTGGCAAACTAATCAACTCTTTCGGATTTCAGTACCATCTGTATGCGGATGATACTCAAATCTACCTATCCTCCCCTGATTTGTCACCATCTGTATTGGGCCTTGTCACTGAATGCCTTTCTGCCATTTCATCTTGGATGACATCTTGCCACCTCAAACTTAATATTTCCAAAACAGAATTAATTATATTTCCACCGGCCAATAGTAGTTTCCAACCTGATATCTCTATCACTGTTGAGAACTCTGCAATCACCCCTACCCCACAAGCTCGCTGCCTAGGTGTCATTCTTGACTCTGAACTGTCCTTTGTTACCCACATTCAATCTGTCTCAAGATCATGTTACATACATCTAAGAAACATATCCAAAATACGCCCTTATCTTACACAAGACACAGCAAAAACTCTAATTCATGCTCTCATTATCTCCCGCATTGTTTATTGTAATAGTCTCCTGACCGGTCTTCCCAAACATAGGCTCTCACCACTACAATCCATTTTGAATGCAGCTGCGAGGCTAATCTTCCTTGCCAGACGTTCATCGTCTGCAGATCCGCTCTATTAGTCCCTCCATTGGTTACCGGTATTCTACCGTATTAAATATAAAATACTTTTACTCACATACAAGGCTATTAACCAAACTGCACCAACATACATCTCTTCACTCATCTCAAAATATCTCCCTACCCGACCTCTCCGCTCTGCACAAGATCTACGTCTCTCATCCACACGCATTACTTGTTCACACTCAAAATTACAGGACTTTATCCGGGCTTCACCCACTCTGTGGAATGCCCTCCCATGCACAGTAAGACTCGCCTCTAGTCTCCAAACCTTTAAATGTTCCCTGAAAACTCACCTCTTCAGACAAGCCTATCAAATTCCAGACCCACCCACATAACCTTCAGTGCTTCCCTATCTAATTACATCCTCTGTAGAGTATTCATAACATCACATATCTTGTCTTTCTTTAGTCTCACACCCTCCTGACACTTGGATAACTTTGTGGGGTATCATCATACAACCCATTAAGAACCTAGCAATCTGGTGGACCATTATGCAATAGTTAGCATCAATCCTTGTGTATCTATGCCTATTTCCCTATAGATTGTAAGCTTGCGAGCAGGGCCTTCCTACCTCTGTCTGTCTGTTTTTACCCAGTTTTGTTCTATTACTGTTGTTCTAATTGTAAAGCGCAACGGAATATGCTGCGCTATATAAGGAATTGTTAATAAATAAATAAATAAATGTTATTGAGGTTAATAATACTGTAGGAACAAAAATACCCCCAAAGTCTGTGATTTTAGTTTTTTTTACATTTTTGTTAAAAATTAGAACCAAAAACAAAAACAAAACAATCAAGGGAGGTTTTGTCAAAACCAATCCAAAACCAAAATGAAAAAAAGCAAACCAATACCCAAAAAATGGGCACGCGCACATCTCTAATCTATCTATCTATCTATCTATCTATCTATCTATCTATCTATCTATCTATATATGTTGTGTATATGCCACATCCTAATAGCTGGCCTAGCCTCTGTGGTGGCTGGTGACACCCCTTAAGCATGAGCCTCTAGTGCTGCATTCCCCCAGTGGGCCCTTCATGCCCCAGTCGGCAATGCACAGACCACTTTACACTATTCTTTTTAGTAATTATTAAAATAGTGATATTGACACATATACATTTCAACTTTCTTGATTTTGACATACACCACTAAACTAGGACCTACAGTAAGTACCCTATCAATTATTCTTCTAGGATGAATGGTGCAACTGCAATATTATATTTTCCTGCTCTCATGTATTAAGCAATTAATATTAAGAAAAAATGCTGCTACAAAACTATTTCAAGCAACAAAACTACTCTGATTACACTGATCAATTTGATGTGCAAAATTTGTACATCTGAGTGTGTATGAGTCTGAATCTGTTGTCATTCATCTGCAACTTTGTACAGTATGTGTGTAAAACTAATTCCTGAGTGGTTAAAGTTAAGCCTAGCATCTCTGGTACACTGTCAGTGGCTTCTTGCTGCATCTGTGATGCAAATAAGATGCAAAGCTTAAAGAAAACTATGGTATGTTAAATCTCTCGGAATGACTTAGCTGCAGCTGCATATAGATGCTAAGTGTATTATGACACATCTGTTATTTGCAAATCATATTGTCACTATAGGATTATTGTTGTTATTATTATTATTATTATTATTATTATTATTACTACTATTATTATTGATTACAGTTAGTAAATTTTTTAAAGTGCATATACAAAGTATAGAATTATCAAAGCTATGTGACTTTTATCAAGAAGTTTGAATAATTATTCATCAGCTAGTAAATTTAAATGTACTAAGACACATTAATTATGAATACTAAGTTCATTCAAGAGTCTACCATTGATGATTGTGGTTACTCCATCTGTCATCCCTAAAGAACTGCCTCAGGCAGAATTCCTGCCAGTTGTTCTATGGCATGCCAGAATCAAGAACCATCCTGCTTCTTGTTAACATTTGTAGATGAAAGATTGACTGTTTGTTAAAGGTAAATAAGAATTTCTTAAAACTCAAACTGTGTTTTACAGTGCTCTTCAGCAAAAGATGACTAGTTATTGTTCTATTAACACTAATAATATTAAGTACTGTTGTAGAATTGAGAAATTTATAAAGCTAATCAAATATTTGCAGTTGACATGACTTAATGATAAATTACAACTTTTAATTATATTTGGTCTTCTGTACAATTATGTTAAAATAGCTGACAATTATTAAACATTAGCTTGGGATGGGGAAGATTATTGCTCAAAAGAGAAAGTATATACAAAAACAATGAATAAATTGGGATTAATAGTGTGTACCTTAAATATCCCAAAATATATTAGTAGGTATTCCATTCATTTACAACAGAATTCCAGTAAGGACTACAAGTAGGGCTTGCCTAGATTAAAACACAATCTGTATATCAGCCAGAGATAAGAGACTCTAATTTTGGTCATTCGCTCGTATAAATAAAATTTATATTTGAATTATCAAGGTTAAAAAAGGGAACTATTGACCTAACTGAGAAAAAGAGATGAAAACCACCAAACAGCAAAACATGTCAGATAAATTCAAAATTGGAAATTAAAAAAAATATTCAAAGTACATAACACTATGGTCAGAATTCAGTTGTTTTCTGCATGCTGTAAGTAATGGGCACCGGGTGGAGTTATTCAATTGTTTCTGGCAACAAGTGCAAATGCCATGGATCCCATGAGTAAAGCTTTCAAACTCATGTGGTAGTGAGCAGAAATATACAAAAGTTGTATTTTTGGGTGCCCAAACTGCAATTTGTGCATGCTGCACAGTAACTTGCATGGGTTTAGCTATTTTACCCATCTAAAGCCATTAAATTTGGACACGACAAGCAAGATAAGTAATGGTCACCCACAGCACTCGCAGCAATCAGCTAAACAATTAAATAGCCCCACTGGATGCACCTTACTTACAGGTTCACAAAACAAATTCAATTCTCCCTATGAGTCATACAACCTCTTTCTTAGATGATTGTCTACTGTACATAGTAGAATGGTTTGTGCGAGTGAAATTATGTAAATTGAAAAGAAGACAAAATGCTCATAAAACAAACAATAGTACAGAATAAAAATTGTGCAGAGATACCTTCTGGTGTACAGGTAAACTGTAGCATTGACTAACCAATCTGGGTATATATAACAGATATTAAAGGTAAACTAGGGCGGTGGGCTACAGCACTGTCTGTCAATAAAATACATTATAATTATAGCTGTGCGCAGGGCCTTTTCTGTGTTTGGTTTTGGATCTGTATCTCTTTCATGTTTTGGCTCTGTATTGATTTTGCCAAAACTGCCCTTGCAAGTTTTGGATCTGTATTTTTTTTTAAATCAGAAGACTTCTGGCCTGTTTTTGTTCCTACAATATTATTAACCTCAATAACATTAATGTCCACTGATTTCCAGTCAATTTTGAACATGTCACAGCTCACAATATTGTTTTCTTCCACTTTAGGCCTAAAGGTTGCAGCGAGGTAGCTGGATGACTAAGCTAATCGAAAGCAGTGAACGGCACAAACATGTGGTGCTTAAACTTCCAAAATGGCACATCTAGGAGTGGCACCACAGTGGCAGATAGGGTGGCAGCTTAATAAACTATGCACAAAACAAACAGTCAGCAATGGTTTAACTCGATGGATGAGGTTGACCTTGATGAATTACGTTGAACTCAATGGACATTTTGTCTTTTTTCAACCTCATTAACTATGTTACTATGTGACCACTGCTCCACACAGCACATAATGCAAAGAAAATAGGTGCAAGAAGGAGTTGTCCTTGGGCCCTCCCACCCACCCTTATGTTGTATATATTAAACAGGACATGCTTAGTTTAACAAACCAAACACTTCAGCGACAGGGCTGTCACTTGTGGATGAAATGATTGGCTTGTTTTGGCCCAGACAAAACAAGCTGGCAATGGGCAGTGCACAATCTGGCTCTACATAGGCAAGAAGTCATCATCAGCATCCGATTCTTCATCCCCATCAGTGTGTACTTACTCTTCTTCACACAATATTAATTTGTCCCCATTGGAATACACTGTATTAGGTCCCTCTTTATTTTGTGGATGTAATTGTTGGTCAAGAACTTCCTCATGGAATTAGTAGTTTATTTTAATGAACATCATCTTTTCCACATTTTTGGAAGTAACCTCCTACGCCAATTGCTGAAAGAGGAGATGTTGCTATGTCACTTGTTGCTTAAGCTGACAATTTTCTTACCAACAGCTCTTTGCCTCTCTTCTGATATGTGTCCATTGGAAAGAAAGACACAACGTGGGATTTAAACCTGGGATCAAGTATGGTTGCCAAAATATAGTGATCTGATTTCAAGAGATTTATGACTCTTGAATCCTGGTGAAGCCACTGAATGGCTTGATCTACAAGTCTGACATGCTTACCGTACTCACTTCCTTTCAGCTACTCCTTCAATTTGACCAGCTTCTTTTCTAAGAGTCTAATAAGAAGAATGACCTGACTCAAGCTGAAAGTGTCTGAAGTAACTTCACATGTGGTGACTTTAAAGGGTTTGAGAACCTTGCACAAAACAGAAATTATTCTCCACTGCACTTGACTAAGGTGCATTCCTGTTCCTTTCCCTATGTCATAGTTAGATGTGTAGCTTTGGATGGACTTTTGATGCTCTACCATCTGCTGAAACATATAGAGGGTTGAATTCCAACTCGTTACTACCTCTTGCTTCAGCTGATGACAGGGCAAGTTCAACTGTTCTTGCAATCTTCCAAATGCACTTGCAGAATGGCGAAAAAATTTCCCAAAATTTTCTGGACCACAGACAGCATCTCCTGCACACACCGGTCATTAAAAAAAATTGTACTGCCAAGTTAATTGTGTGAGCAAAACAGGATATGTGTTGGAATTCATCCAGCTATAATGCTCTCACAATATTGGTGGTATTGTCAGATATCACAAATCCCAAGGATAGTCCAAGTGAAGTAAACCATTTTGCAATGATTTCCCTGAGTTTTCTAAGAGGTTGTCAGCAGTATGCCTCTTAGTGAAACCGGTAATACACAGAGTAGCCTGCCTATGAATGAGCTGGCATTTGTGAGATGCTGCTGATGTTGGTTATTCTGAAGGCAATACATCTACCCATTGGGCTGTCACAGTCATGTAGTCTGTAGTGTGGCCTGTTCTGCTTGTCCACATATTTGTGGTTAAGTGGACAGTGGGTACAAAGGCATTTCTGGGGACACTAATAATGCTTTTTATAATGTCCTTGTACAGGCTGGGAATTGCTTTTCTAGTGAAGTGGACTCTGGATAGGATTTGGTACTGGGGACACAGTACCTCAATCAACTGTCTAAAACCCACTGCATTAATGGCAGATACTTGATACATGTCTATTATCAGCATAGTTGTTATAGGTCAGTAATCTGCTGTGCAACTTGGTGATTGCTGTCATACTTGTTGCCCCTTGCAAAGGATTGTTTAACAGTCAATTGTTTTGTTAAACAATTACAAGTAGTCTTCCTGGTTCCCTTCTGGAAAGCAGCAGCAACAGGTGTAGCACTCAAGGATGCTTCTGAGGAAGCCCGGATAGGAGAGGAGTCAGTCATGAAATTGGATGCAGGACTACTTCCGATCATGACTGAGGATGTTGATGACGCAGGTGTTGGTGGTGAAGATTACAGGCCCTTGGCTCTAACAGAAAGAAAGGAGCAGCTGTATGAAGCTGGACTGGCTGTTACGTTTTTAGCCAAAGTTTCTGAATTTGACAATGACTTTTGATGAATGTGCTGCAAGTGATGTATAAGAAAGGATGTTCCTAGGTGGTTAAGGTCCTTACCCCTACTTAGCTTTTTAACACCATGTGTCTACACTGGTGTCTTATTTAAACAAACATCATACTCATCATCAACATTCTTATTAGCACCAACTACACAAATATCCTTCTCATCCTGGTGTACTTGTACATTGACATCCTCAATGTCAATGTAGCATGTTGACTTGTGCTGGTCCTCCCAACACTTGCAGAGGGAGTGCAAATGGTGGAAGGAGTCTCCTCTACCAGTACAGTGTTGAAAATGTCAGGCTCACACATGGCACCCACGGACACACTTGGACTCTCCTCTGGGATTTGTGATATTTCTGAGCACACAGTTGGCTCCTGTGTCTTAAGAAGTTACATTTTTTTAAATATTATACTGAGAGAAGGGCTTACTTCATCATTATTTGATGCAGAACCAACAGTCATAAACAAAGGCCAAGGCCTTAGCCTTTCCTTGCCACTCTGTTTGGTGAATGGAATATTGCCAATTTTATGTTTCTCTGCCACAAACTTTACTTGTGATTTTTCTTATTTAGCACTGTAAAATTATATTGCCTATTTGATTTTACATGCACAAACTTTGATTTTACATGCCCTCTATGCCATTGAGCATCGGCCTTAGCAGATGACATTGATGGACTTGCATTGCCAGGACTAGTGGCAGCAGCTTTAGCACTAGTATGTGGTTCATGATCTCCTCTCTATTGTTTGTCCTCCATTTCTATCAACAAACATGAAGTGGGGTACAGCACACACCACAATTTGTACTAAAAATGTACCAACTACAGTACAGTGTCAGACAATATGTGTATAAGTCAGAAATAGTAATAGAACATTTTACCAACAGTGTTGCACAGTACTTGTATGAGTATGAAATTAAATATATTACTGTAGTACCACCTCCACCCACAGTGTCACACAATACATGTATGAGTCAGAATTAGTAATAAAACACTGTGGTTTCATTTTACCAACAGTGTCGCACAATATGTGTATGACTGACTATACTGCGGTCTGTCCGGCAGTGTTACTGAAAAATAAAATAGTATAGTACACTGGGATTTAGCACCAAAAAAATATATTTTTTTCAAATAATATATTTAGCTATAACTTTTGCAGAGCACCCCTAGATTGACAGATGAGCCCTTTATGTACAACAAAGCATAGACTAACTACAGTATCACAATATGTGTATGGTTATACACTGCAATCTGACCAGTAGAGTCACAGAAAAATAATAGTATAGTACTCTGGGGTTTAGCAATAAAATTAAATATATGTATATGTATATATATATATATATATATTTAGCTTTTAGAAGTGGTGCAGAGCCCCCCTAAGTTGGCAGGGGACCCCTTTATGTACAACAAAGCACAGACCACCTACAGTGTCACAATACATGTATGATTTGAATAAAATCAGTATGCCCAAGTTGCACAGTAGTACTATACACTATGTCCCAGTAACAGTATGTCACAGTATCATAGTAGTACAATATGTCCCAGTTGCATAGTATTACAGTATGCCCTAATAAGAGTATGTCCAAGTAGCACAGTAATACTGTATACCAGAAGCACAGTATTACAGCATGCCCCAGCAGCACAGTATTATAGTATGCCCCAATAAAAGTATGCCCCAGCAGCACAGTATTACAGCATGCCACAGTAAGAGACTTAGTATGTCCCAGTAGCACAATATTACAGTTTGCCCCAGTAGCACAGTATTACAGTATGCACCAGTAAGAGAATGTTCCAGTAGCACAGTATTACAGTATGCTCCAGTAAGACTATATCCCAGTAGCACAGTATGTCCCTGTAACCAGTGCCAGATTAAGGTTCTCATGGGCGTGGAGCTGAAATTTATGAAGGGCCTATTGTGTGCTGCCACAGGGGGTGTTATGAGCATGGTGGGGGTGTGACTACATATATAAGGGTGTAGCCAATGATGTGGGGGTGTGGTCTGTGCTCTGGGGTGTGGTTAGCACCATGTAAGGAATAGCTACCCATCTACTTTCAACCACCTCAATCTCCCTCCCCTCTGCTTATATGAAGCATATCCCACCTATTTTATTATTGACCAGTGAACAAAATATACATAATCCCCCCATAAACTTGCTTATTAATAAAATGCAACTACCATCACCAAGAATGAAGAAAGCATGTCAAAGCAAATCCAAATTCAAAGACATATTGTTTTATTTGATATCAAGGATGTTAATTTTACAGACTACCAGACAGAATACCACAGCAGGTGCTCTGGACTATGAAAAACTAAAACAGAAATTCTGAGTCATCTGGGAGTTACCTTGTTGGTCTGAGCACAATGTGTGCATCACTGGGTGTCTTTGGATGTTAAAAGGACTAAAAAAATTAAAAGACAGTGAGTGCTCGGTGCATAGATGGGCCAGTGATGCCAGAAAGGTCTCTTGACAGTCATGTGATTAAATGTTTAGGTGTGGAATGCCTGGACAAGTTGTTGCTACACATGTAGCCATGCTACTAGTCACAGATCATACTCCATTAAATGGTTGTCTGTAAATAAAGGGCAGAATGGTAACAAGGTGGTTTTTAGCCTTACAAGATTTTATGTTTACTGTGGACAAATATCTGGGGCACAACTAGCTGATACGGATGCATGGTCTTGCTTTTTCTGTTAAGTGTTCCACCACCTAGATCAAAACAGGGGGGAGGGATTTGTGACCATATCATAATTCCAGGTCTACTTGTTCTTCTTTACAGTGAAGATATTTCTTAATGACATTGGTTGTATGTTTATGGTCATTGTCCTGCAACAGAATAAATTTGGAGCCAATGAGATGCCTCCCTGATGGTATTGCATGACAGATAAGTACCTGCCTGTATTTCTCAGCATTGAGGACACCATTAATCATGACCAAATCCCCAACTCCATTTGTTGAAATGCAGCACAAAACTTGCAAGAAACCTCCACAATGTTTCACTGTTGACCGAATCACTCATTAGTGTACCACTCTCCATCCTTTCAGTATACAAACAACCATCTGTTATAGCCAAATATTTAACATTTTGACTCATTGGTCCAAAGCACCTGCTGCCATTTTTCTGCACCCTAGTTACTATGTTTTCGTGCAAAGTTGAGTCACTTGAACTTGTTTTGATTCAATTATGCATGAACTTGGGTGCAGAAAAATGGCAATAGGTGCTCTGGACTGATGAGTCAAAAAGTTAAATATTTGGCTGTAGCAGAAGGCAGTTGGTATCTATGACACCATGCATTCTTTTTAGCCACAGCTGGGTGGCCTGTCTTAACTCTCCTCTGTGAGGGGGGAATTTCCAACAATCATCTCACCCATTTTAACCCTTGTGGGTGGAATTTTTAAAAATCCCTTCTTAGTGGATTTCTATGTCCCAAAAGCAAGATACTGTCCAAATGTCAAGTTCCTAGTCCTTATGGTTCATGAGATTTTGTATGAGTCAGTGGTATTTTATATATATATATATATATATATATATCATCATCATCACTTCCAGATCATCACATCCGGAAGATGTGAACATGGATCCAATTAGGCGCCATGAGGCGTGGCTATATCACCCAGGCCTGTAGACCCATGACAGCTGGGGCCTTCCCGGATATACAGAAAGACATGGAATGCATTATGCATTCCACTGCCTTTCCCTGCCTCCACTGTTATCCTTTGTTATATTGGAAATGAGGTATGGATTGTGGGTGCATTTCCCTCAACTCTCCCCAAATCAATCTTTTTGACACACAGTTTTAAATAAAAAATATATAAATGTTATGGATATACAATGGATGCATTCTAGGTACTTTCCACATATGTGTAAGTTAAGTTATTAGAGAGAAAACGATTTTGGAATTTTGTATAACTTTGAGTATAATCATTTCCCATGAGAACACGATTGGTGGCTCTTGACAGTAAATGAGGTCTTGATTGTGCAAATAATGCTGATTGGCTGTTTTAACTTAAAATGCCATGTATTTCAGAGAGCCCACGTGTCTTGAAAGAGGCTTACAAAAGAGCTAAAAATGCACTGAAAGGAAATCATCTGGGACTCTGTGAATCTCTGTACGCAGCCTGAACTACTGAGGATTGGGTTTCCATATAAATTACATGGAAATTGGAAGAATATATGTATTTTTTAATCAAAATCAAAGAAACCCAGATAGGATCTACTAATACGTTATTACTGTGAGTGTGGTACGCATCATACCTACTGACTTTACCTAAGATACCTTGATGTGTGTTTCTCTGCTATACTTTATGTGAGTTATGGTATACTATTAGCTTTGAAACCTCTTTGGTGGAGGGTCTACTGGCACATAAAGAACTTGAGAGAAACCTTGATATGCTCAGATCACTTGCTTCATTGTAAGTTGGGTATGCCACTTTCACTCTATATATGGTATATGAAGATTTCACTACACTGTGAACCCTCATACCCTTTATTTCAACATGTTTGAATCACATTTGCAACAGAAACAATTCTACACATTTTTTGTATTTGTTATTTTTATGGTTCCTGGACATTCTGGAGGAATTTACAGAGTAACATAGGAAAAACAAGGAGGAAAACTATCTCAGGAACATTATATTTCATATTTATGTATATATCTGATATCTATGCACTTTATTAACACCATTATATATTTATATATTCATTTATTTATCTTTGTTAAGTACATTAGCATCAGCAACTGTGCCATTCCCTCATACTCTACTTTGTGTATCTGTATTGCCTACCCTTTTCTGCTTTTCTCTTTCTTATCTAAGATATTGGATGGAGTATGAGAGAGATGGAGGCAGCAGTGGCAGAAAAGAAGACAGTTTCTAGCAGGAGGTATGTGTGGCTACTTCCCCTGGTGCCAAAGGTATTGCAGGAAGAGCGTGCCTGTACACCCATCATGCATGCAGTAACACCAGCGAGTATGATGATCCTGTTAAGTGGCTTATGCGGCCATAGTTACACCTTGATCTGTCTGTGCAGCTGGTTAGTTTGTTACAGGAGGAGTGGTCCTTAGGTGCAGGGACTTGGATGTGGATGTCTGGGACGGGTCAAATGTGCACCCACGTGACTCTCTGATGTGCAGTGATGGGAGTTTCTGGAGAGGAAGTCAGTGGAAGGGGTTTTCTGGGGTGGAGGTCACTGGGCATGGGTCAGCTGGGTAAGAGAGGGGGGCTAACTGTGAGGCCCAACCTTGGGGCCCCTCTAAATCAGGGGGCCCAGGATGATTGTACGCTCTGCCCTCCTCCCCATCACCAGGCCTGTCTCCAAATTCTCAGCAGAATGCTATGTCTTCCAAAATCTCAGTAGTATTTAACTTTTCTTTGGCTGCAAATGAGATATAGGTGTTATCAGAGACTATGGGGGCAATTCAGACTGGATTACTGCAGAAAGCAGTGATCGCAGTCTGAATTCCTTTGTGGAGTGTACACACACAGCTGGCACACAGCATGTGTGCACCCCGGGAGCCCAGTGAGATGCTAAATTTAGCACATCTACAATCAGATCTGAATTAGGCCTAATATTCTTATTTAAATCTTCTAATTTGAAATATTGGGATAGTGCTTTTGTTGGTCTTTTTATGGAATCGAACTTGGAAAGTTACTGTATGGCAATAGATGTGTCACTTTTTTACCCATAGGACCCTGTCAAAGTTGTTGGAGAAAATATTAGTCCTCTGCTCAGTACTTTTATTTGTTACATAAGAATTATGTTTATGTTTAAATTCACCTAATCTCATTCACCATTTTGCTATGTTTATGATGACACTCTTCTAAGAAATTTAGTGCATGATTCATAGGCAGGCTAACAGGATGTACAGTATATGCCCTCACACACACCTGAGAGATCTATGTCTTAAGTGTCTACTTACTGTACCACATTTCAAAATAAGGCTGCCTCTTCCCTGGTTGCCTGCTGAGGTGTGGGGAGGAGATAGTGTTGTCAGGTGAGTGAAAGGTTTCAAATTTGTACTGTACACAGAGCTGAAACCACTGGGTGAGACCAGCTCAAATTAAAGTATGAAATAGAATACTAGTACTTCTCAGTTAGTACTCAATCATTACTTCTTGGACCTTCAAACAAATGAATATGGAATAGTATAAGTTGAAACTGGTATGCTACCAGGAAGTGGTAGTAGATACTGGAGTCTATGATACAGTATGTGAGTGCAGTTAGTGTTTCAGGTAATGTTGGAACTGTACACAGGAAGCTGTAATGAGTTACAGACTGTAGAGAAGTGTAGAATGCAGATATGTTTAAGAGAGGGTGAGTCATTTAACACCCTAGAATATTTTTGTCTGCAAATAGCAGCTGAATAACTTGGACAGTCAGTAGCAGCTCTGAACACAAATGGGATTTGGTGAAGGAGACTTCTGTACATGCAGGAGGATAGGTGTTGTAGACTAATAAAGCACAGGTATAGCTGCAGGAGGCAGACAGAACACTGTGGTATGTGGCAGAATGGAGAGTACTTGACGACAATAGGTGAGCAGATGGTAACTGTTGCTGCAGAATGATGAGCACCGATAACAGGTTGAATCCATAGGACAGGCAGCACTCAGGTGAATAATGGAGATAAGTGGTTCAGCAGCTGGAGCTCTTTAACTGGAACGAAGAAATGGTCTATATAGGGCTCACTGCACTGGGATTGGACAGTGAAATCATGTAAGAAGTAAGTATCTGTGACTGGCTGCATAGTATCATTTGATCCCAGGCAAGATGGCCACACCAATACAGCCTGAACCACAGAAATGTCCTGAGATAACCGGACAGCTGAGAATTGCCAGCCAGCAAATTGGAAGCTGTGGTGAGAGGGTCTGAAAACCTGCAGTGTGATAGTGAGTAGCCTACGTTCATTGTGCTAGTCTATGACCTGGGGGGTCAAGGTTGGAAATGGGCATCAGTCTTTGTTATGGGGACAGTTGCACATCACTTGCCCAGAACCTCCATTAATCTTTGGCATGGCTTACTGAGTAATACACCTTGAATAGTGTTTTAATTTCCAATATTGTATTCATGTGACATGTTTTGCAGGTTTTTTTAATTTTCTTACTGTACTTTTTCAACCTTGATATGTAAAAGTTGTTTTATTTAGAATAGAATTTCTCTTTCCCAGCCAATATATCATTTATTGAGCATTTCTTAATAGATAGGACATTTTCTGTCTGTGTTTTCTGTAAAGCTATTATTAAGATGTAGATTTACTATACACTTTGCTTCCCAGTACATATACCTGTATATACATGTGGATCAGTCTTTTCTGTACTATTCTGCTTTTGGATACTTTCATTGATTGTAATTTGTTACAATATTGATTTTGTGCATTTTGTTTGAAACCTTCAATTAATAATTGATTCAAGTGTACTGTTCTACAGTATCTGCAGCCTGCAAAATTTGCATTAAAAGTGGCTTAAAAATGTTTACAAATCAACCCTCCCTATGTTGCCTGTTTGTACAGATGATACCTATCTGTCCTTTAACCTAATCTCTTGCATCCAGATACATCACACAGCCTGTCTCTTACTACTTTCTCTTCTGTATACTCCACTAAAGATGGTCTTCTCTTCATTTCGTACTTCATTTCACACACAATTACTGTATCACGTTTTTCCAATGTTGTCCTAAATTATAGTACGTAATTCTCCATCCTGAAATATGTCAGTCATCTTCTCTCTACTTTCTCAACCATTGTTTATAAAGCAATGTTCTAAAATAATTTCATTGTAATAGTTATTTATTTTCCTAAAGTTTCCATTTGTTATTCATTAGGTATTATAATTGACACAATTAGATTACAGAGTTCCCTGGTTGTTGGGAGGGGCTCTCATTATTATTTCTTATATTTCTTAGTGAGGGCTCTATGATAAAAAGTGCTGCATACTTAATGATGCTATATGCATAACATTGTTTCAATTTACATATTGTACTAACTAGAGTGTCAAGTTCACTATAAATATCTCAGTTTACCAGACCTGTTTACCCAAAATATTTACCCCATTTTTCAACTATATCTGCAATATTCAACAAAATGCTTCTGAATTTCAAATTGTGGATAATTTTTACATTGTGATATAGGTATGACAAAACCACACATTTTAATAGGTTTAGTAACTGTTGCTAAGAGCTCCCTAAAGAAATGTCAGTCCTCACAGCAAGTGATGCTTTTCTGACATATGGCATCAAAGAATCATTAAAACTGCACCTGCTACAGAAAAGGCCTTTTGCCGACTTTCAAGCAGAAAAGGTTATTTCGAAAATACAAAGGGCAGTTCTTTTTGTTTGAACAGAAAGGCAGTATGCCTGGAAATAAAGTATGAATTGTGAGACGTACTGTATGTATGCAATATTATATTAAAATATTGAAATCATAAAAATAATGTTTTCATTTATAAATCGATGTCAAATTGAAAGAATCTAAATGCATAACAGACAAATAGTGTAATGTATATACTATCAAAAATGTTGGATGAATGAATATTGTTGTATACCGAGGTACTTTTGTAATAACATCAGTGCAGCTTGATGAGCATAACTAATTGTCAATAATGTTTTTTAATTGTTCAAAAAAACAGCATGTCCTTACAATTTATATATCCTTTTTCACAAAATAACAATAATTCAGAATGTTCACATGGATGTTATGTCAACAAGTGACTTGTTGACATTCCCAATGTTTATAGTCCAAATGTTGACATAGGGGTATATTCAGGGTCGGATCCATTCCAACATGCATTTGTCAGAATGGATCCGACAACCCCTATTCAATCCCATCTCAATTCAACTTTAAAAAAGTCGAATTGAGATGAGACCTGTGAGCGGAGGAGAGGGGAGAGCCGCGGGCAGACGGAGGAGAGCAGCGATACAGAAGCACTGCAGAAGGATGTCTCACAGCCGCCAGACCTCACAGCAGTGTCCAACCGGCTCCAGCAAGATTGACCTCACCTGCTGGAGCCAGGTGGATGCTGCCGTGAGCGGCGCGGCTATGACACATCCTCCTGTAGCGCTGTGCTGTAGCGCTGCTCTCCCCTGTCTGCCCACGGCTCTCCCCCGTCTCCCCGTGGCTCTCCCCCCGCTCCTCCTCTAAGGTCCCTCATCTCAGTCTGACATTTTTGTATCTTGGACTTAGATGGTCAGAAACGGGGCCAAATCCTGTCGAATTTGGCCCCGTTTCCCTCAAAAGTATGAATCGGTAGCTATACCACCGATTTACGTACTATTCGACAAGTCAAATTCCCCGACTTGTCAAATAAAAATAGCGGGGACTGAATAGGTCGAATCACGGTTTGACCTTAAAAAGTCGAAAACTGCAGTTTTTTCGACAGATGGAAACTTTTGACCCTAATTGAATATACCCCATAGTGTCTTCAGAGTATTTGAGCCCTAACTGCAGCCTAACCCTAACTCTCACCCTAACCTTAATTCTAAATAATCCCAAAACCACTAACATGGACTGTCGATATTATGCCTCTGAAAAGGTCTAGTCAAGTGCAGAATAGGACAAACATATGCAAAAAGGAGAAATTTCATATCTGAAATTGGGTGCAAAAACTTGCACCTATGCACAGAAATCCTAAATATTATAACTCATATATACTGTATGTTAATCAAAAAGCTATTGTTATGTATACATACTAAGAAATATTTGATCAGTATTTATTTTTAGTATTGCAAAAAAAAATCTCATCTAAGTATTCTTAAAAAAAAGATCTGTAAATAGAGGGGATCAACCTAAGGGATGGAGGCAGAGTCAGGCTTATTCATAAAAAAACAATCTCAGTGGATTTGTTGAGTCCCTCTGGACAACCCAATAGTTTTTCCCACACATAGAGTTTTTAGTATTGATCACCTCTCTTGATGTCACAGGCATGTGTTCAATACTCACCACCCTGAGTTTGGTCATATTATTATGTTTAGATTAAAAATATCTGAGATAATACAGTATGTTGGTTATTTCCTTTCATAATGTTCTTCCTGTCTTCATGGAACCTCATCCTTAGGTCCTTGGTTGTCCTCTCAATGTGACAACTACTTTTAAATATGTAAATCACATAAGAGGAGATGCAATTGATGAAACTTTTAATAAGGTAAGTTTCTCCTGTATTGTTGGATAAAAAGGGGAAATTTCTATTCTCAATTGAGAAACAGGTTATATAATACCCGTTTGGCCTATCAGGTAACCATCCCATGGTATTTAAAAACACTGGCACAGACAATGGTGTTACATCCAATGGCAGCTCCTACCTTTGTGAAGGAGGGGGGCTGCCATTTGCCATGCTGCCTGGTCTCCGCCGCCAGATTTGCTGCCTGGTCCATGGCACTAGCAGGGTCTGGACACCTGCAAAATGGAGCTGACAGGCGCTAGGACCTGTACATGCGAACAAGCGGTGGCTTGATTGCACATGTGCATACCACCGGCTTCTATGTACTGCACTGACTGCATCCCATAAAAGCCAACTAGGGATGACAATAAGGCAGGGAGTTACTTCCCACAAGAAGCCAGCTCTCTGCTTATCACAGCCCAGTCTGGAAATCCCAGAGGGAGGAAACACCACCCAAAGGGACTGCCTGTTTTGTGGGTGGATGACTGGCAGGTAGGACTTCCAATAGAAATCAATTGCCAGTCACATTGTAGCCAGTGCAGTGACAGACTGCAACTGGCTCACTCGCAGTGGTGGAGTTTACAGGGGGCTGCAGTCCTGCAGGCCATAGTTAAAATCCACCACTTATTATATGGATGCGCCTCTTAGGCTATTACATAAGGCCCACTGTATTGTTGAATGTAGTTAGGAGTATTAGTGTGCCCAGTCTGCATTTATGTGTCCTGATATGCCTAATGCATTCCCAACACACTTTGTATCTTGACACATAACCCCATGGTGTTTGTTTCAGATTCACTATGATAGAGGGGATGCGGTCAAGATCCCGCCGGACGGGATACCAGCAGTTGGAATACTGACAATGGGATCCCGACCGGTACAATACCAAAATATTCTCCCTCTGCGGGTGTCCACGACACCCATAGAGGGAGAATAAATTAGTGTGCCAAGCATAGTGAGGCACCGTGCCTGCAGTGTGGCAAGCGCAGCGAGCCCGCAAGGGGCTGCATTGCACTCGCCCCCCTGTCGGGATTGTGCCGGTCAGGATCCCAGTGTCAGTATTCCAACCGCCGGGATCCCGTCCGGCGGAATCTTGTACTGATTCCTGATAGAGCAGTAGAACATTTTTGTTAAATATACTTTCTATGTTCATATAGATTTAAAACTGACTGAGTTGCATGATTTGTCTTCAAAAGACAGTACAAAACAAAAGTTAGATTATATAGATACAGATAGATAGATCGATAGATAGATAGATAGATAGATAGATAGATAGATAGATAACATGTATCCTTCAAAATATAACCTCTGAAAACATACCAAGTTTTATCTTAATCTGACATCGTCGAGTAGTCTATGTATTCTGAAAATTTCCTTCTGGTATATTCAAAAGGGAAAGATAACACTAAATAACGCTTGACAACACTCTTTGTATCTTTATGTGTGGCATGAGTACAATTAAACTAAATGTCAGACTTTCTCCTTGATTTTTTCATGACAAGAAGAGATACACTTGCATACAGTATATAGCACAATTTCCAAGAGTTCCAGTTATAACTAAGTTCAGTACTGTTCATATAATACATTTATGTTAAACTTGGGGAAAATGTAGCCTGCTGATTTATAGTTAAGTGCCGCTATTAAGAATAACAGAGTCTGGTTTATAGATTAAACACTATCAAAGAAAGTAAAATGATAGGGGTTGTTTTTCTAATATGATTTAAATAATGAAAATATTTACCTTCTCTATGCAGATTGAGTTAGCTTTAGACAAATTGCATGAAAGGGTATCTATTATTGTTTATGCGTGACATGTAGCATACTGTACCTCTAGCCATACAATACTCATATAGGGTTGGCTTTACAGTTGGACACAATTGCAGTATTTGCGTATCATGAAAATGTAACACTGCACATGTGCATAATTTAGGGGGACATTTACTAAGCAGTGATAAGAGCGGAGAAGTGAGCCAGTGGAGAAGTTACCCCATCAACCAATCAGCAGCTGTATATAATTTTATAGTATGCAAATTATAGATGTTACTTCAGTGCTGATTGGTTGCCACCGGGCAACATCTCCACTGGCTCACTTCTCTGCTCGTATCACTGCTTAGTAAATGTCCCACTTAGTCCAGAATGTGAGCTACACATATCTAACAATAGTGGCCCATTTTATCTACACATCTTTTACATGCCAGTGCACTTTAGGACAGGTAAACTTTTGAAACGTTGGGGCAGATGTATTAAGCCAGGAGAAGTGATAAAGCAGTGATAATTGTAAGGTGATAATGCACCAGCCAATCAGCTCCTGTCTTTTTTCAAACCCATAATGATTGACTGATGCGTTATCACCTTACACTTATCATTTCTTTATTACTGCTTTATCACTTCTCCAAGCTTAATACATCTGCCCCATTGAGTGGTTCCTAGCAGTGAAAAAGAGAAGAAAAAGCATGAGTAGGATTACTCACCACCCAACCACACAAAAAAAATCACTGAATTGTGTCTTACTGGCAGCCACACAGTTTTAGAACAGAAGAATATAAGCAAGAAGAGTATAAGCCAGGGAATATTGATCCCTTACAGCCAATTACCACTGCATGTGAAGCAATGATAACCAACAGAATCACTCAGCAGGAGAAGCCTCGCAGAGTTATGGCAGCCACCAGACTGGTGTGGGGATGGATGCGCCTGCCAGAGGTCACAGAGGGACAGTTGAGAGAAGCCAGCAGATGACTCCTCCACACACTAAGTCATTGCCAGCAAACTAGAAAAATCCGGACAATGCCTACTAATTAGTAATTAAAAAAAGGCCATGCAAGTTAACTAATCGGGTTTAGAGAAACTGTAGGGGAAATATTAAAATAATTCCATAGTACTGTATAAAAAACAAAAAAGAAGAACATTATACAAAATATTGTATGCAAGTTATGTTAAGTATTTAATAGTATGGATTTAAAATAAAGAAAAGGGTACAATTTATAGCATATTTTAAAATAAAAGTTATTTCCCTTAAAATGGGGTGGTAAGCTGGATATTTTGCATATACTAAAACATTTCAGACACAATTAAAATGTGATATTTTACCTTGAACTGTCTCTATAAAAATACTTTAATTCTACATCAGTCTCATCCGTGGATCTCCTGTGTTTAAACTTATATCTAATTAAATATTTTACTTCATTTGAAGCCTCTGGCAGTTCAAGAAAATACAGTAAAATGCAATATATAAATGAAGAATATTGAAAGTCAAGACCTTCTGGGAAAAGTGAGTTTCAATCAATAAGTACATGTCACAGCTGTAAAAGGAGAAAGCATTGAATTCTCTCATGGTTGTTAGTTACCATTTTGGGGTATATTGCAGTCTACACACCTGAATGACTGTGTTAATCAGCTGGTTTTTTTGTACCAGATAGCTACTATAACCTTTTATTCACTTTTATCGATTTGCATTTATGGAATTTCGGTTGCCCCTTGTACAGTAAAATATAGATTCAACATTGATTGCAGTACATGTCATAGAATGGATGTCATTGATATGTTTTAAAATTATGTATTAATTGACATTCACTCTGTTCTTATTACTTACACCATCATTACGTGGTATAAGCATGTATATATGTCAGTAATGCATTTAGAACACTTTATTTGATTCCTATTTTAACTGTACAAGTTTTTACAAAGGGTAATTAGATGATCAGTTCCATTGTTGGTTATAATTTGTGTGAAATTCTAATAGCTGGCATGCATAGAGAAAATATTTCTTAAGGTTCAGTATTTTATATAATATTGAAAGGTTCAGGATGAATGAATCAATTGAAATGCAGGTTTTCATCAAATGGTTTCATACTTCAATAACTTCCTGCTGAATGATGTGCCATGGTGAGGTGATAAAACATAGGACATAGTTAAGGGGGTTAACTAGTAGGGCTGCTCTGACTTCTTGCACCCACATCTATAGTACAAAGGTATAATGATTTATGTTATAGACAGGATAGGCAGTAGTGCTAGTACCATTTTATTGTATTGTTACCAATTTTAAAATATTTTATTTTTCCATCAATGTTTACTGTATGTGACAAACTAGCCTCATGGTATTGGATGCACACACAGATGTACCACAATATTTACTGACAGGGTTCTCTCTTATTACAACAAGGTACCTTCTTCAGATGGGTATTTGTCATTAATTTGGCAGTGCAGATGTAAATGGAAATATATACAAAATTATCTAATGAATTAGGTCTAATTTATTAGTTTGATAATATAAATTTTTCACAAAAAAAATATCTGCATAATCATAATTAATTGAATAACCTATTAAATAGAGAGTTTACAGACTGTGTTACATTAAAATAACCAGGTACATTAATGTATTAAATATGTGTTCAGAGGTTTAAAGCTTCTAAAATGTACTTTGATGTTAAGGTTTTTTACCACTAACATTAGTATTTAAAAAATAAAATAAAACATTTAATAATGAATTTTAAAAGATGTACACTTCCTGAGGATGTGTCACATGCTAAGCCAATATTCCTGGAGGATTTGCTACTGTGTGTGCACGGAAGTCCCTAAAATCTCCTACGCAGTGTGTATTAAAAGAGATGCAGTTACTATTAAGATGTACAGTTTCAAAAATGTATTCTGGATGGTGACTGATTGGTGAAGATTGCTCATCTTGGCACAAATGTATTAAGCCTTAATAAGAGGTAAAGTGGAGACGGATAACTAATGATAAATGACCAGCCAACCAACTCCTAAATGTAATTTTTCAAACACAGCCTGTGACATGGCAGTTAGGAAGCTGATTGGCTGGTCATTTATCTCTCTTTATCCATCTCCACTTTATCTCTTGTCAAGGCTTAATACATTTTGGCCCTTATGGCTTTTGGTCATGTTATGGGAGTGTTGTGGGCGTGACACTGAAGTGGTTGCTTCCACAGACACTTAAGCTGGGTACATACTAGACGACAATCTTAACAATGTGGCCAATTCTGACAGATCAGAACGAAACATAATTAAAATCGTTTAGTGTGTACCCACTAGATTACTAACAATGCACGCTCCCGCAGGTCACTAGCTACATCCCCCGTCGTCTGTACATACAGCTCAATCTGGGATATTGTAGCAATGCCATGCTGCCAAATGCAGCATGGCCCAGCTCTCCCCACTGCCGCCGCTCCATCGCTGCTGACATCGGCAAGTGTGAATGTACTTGCAAATGTTGGCACCTCGCCAGGTCCCATCATCACCGATATTGCCGGCTACGCATATCGTTTAATGTGTACCCGGCTTTAGGCTGGGTACACACCAGACAAACATGTTGGTGGACTCACTGTTGTGCCGATAGAGAGGCTGATTCAGGTAAGTACACACTTACTGGTTGGTCACTCAATGGGGTATATTTACTAAAGTCCCAATTTTGACCGAATTGGTGTTTTTTCTTCAAAGTGTCATCTCGGGAATTTACTAAACACAAATCTCGGCAGTGATGAGGGCATTCGTATTTTTTTGGAAGGCAAAGAAAAAAAATCCGAATGAATACACCATCGGTGTAAAAAAAGGGGACGCTGTCTGCCGTAATATGTAAAAAGGGGGACTGTCTGCTGTAATGTGTAAAAAGGGGGACGCTGTCTGCTGTAATGTATAAAAGGGGTTCTAACTGGTGTAGTGGCGCTACTGTGCAGCGTAATTTGAATAATGGAGACTACTGAGCACCGTAGTATGAATTGCTATTATTTTGTGGCCACGCCCTTTCCCATGAAGCCACTCCTCTATATATATTTTTCGCGCACCTACGGCGCGCACTGCCCCTATCTTACGTGGGGGGGCGCCAATGTCTTTTCTTGCACACAGCGCTAAAATGCCTAGTTACAGCACTGCCTGTCACATAGAGGCTCGGAGCGCACCAAACCAGTGGTGTGTGTATCCATGCAACATGTCCACTACCCACTCCCAGCAACACTGTTGGTTCCAGCATTTGTCAAAAATTACCAGGTGTAAATTCCAGCAGCATGCACACAGTGGTGAGACACTCTTGATCTGGTTCTAGAGACATGTGTCGGGGTGTCCCACAAGTCAGGGGCTTAGTCCAGTAAGCTTGGCAAGTGCTAGCAGGATTTCTTAATTAACACAGCTGCATACTGTAACAGTCTGTAAATGTCAGCATCACATGACCATTTAGCACTCCAGAATGCTCTATCAAGTAAAAAGTGCTTATTTATGTGCGTTTCAGCAAATATTAAATGTGACAAGAGGTTTGCATACCTTATTGAATCTTAAATTAAATGGATCTCTCTTAAATTACTATTCACTACTTCACATAAGTGACAATACATTTCAAAATGTACTGTAATTAGTAATATTTGGTGATTTTTTTTATATAGCTTTCTTTATACTATTGTTAGCATATTTGGAAAATAACTATTCTTTTTTTTTTACATTTTAATAAATGTGGAATTACTGTGGTCACATTTGATAATTTTTACAATGTGTGATTGGTGCCAATAATTTTATCTATGAGATTTGAAATTGTGAATTCACATGTTTATAAGTATCAAACATATACAAAGTGCTTCCTTTCTTTCTTTTGTTCCTATACTACATTTTTATTAGTGGTCTTTCTAATATGGGATTGGTATGGTATCCCACCGCATGAGATGCCGAAGGTCAGTACACCAACATCGGCATCCTGAGCAGTGGAATGCCAGCAGGGGGCAAGCGCAACAAAGCCCCTTGTGGGCTCAGTGGCGAGCTACGTGCGCCACAGGTTGTATTCTCCCACTATGGGTGTCATTGACATCCATAGAGGGGGAATCACCTACCTCACCAGTATACCGGTGGAGGTATGGTGCCCCAGTCGGGATCCCGGTATCAGCATTGTGACAGCAGGAATCCCGACGAGCGGTATACTGACCACATACCTCTAATATACATATATATTTTGTACAGTATATATATAAATATATATATATATATATATATATATACCTTGATCAGCCATAATAATAAAACTACTGATAGGTGAAGTGGATAACATTGATTATCTCATTACAATGGCACGTATCAAGGGGTGGCATACATTAGGCAGAAAGTGAACACTCAGTTCTTGAAGGTAATCTTTGGGATGTCGGATGATCTTGGACATTTTTTTAAAGAGACAATCACTCACATGGCAAAATTATGCCTTGTAAGTTATTGCCTCTGGATGTGTTGGAAGCAGGAAACATGGACAAGCATAACAATCTCAGTGACTTTGACAAAGGCCAAATAGTTACAGCTAGACTAGGTTAGAGCATCTCCAAAAAGGAAGGTTTTGTGCAGGGGCAGATTTAGGGGTGAGGGCACACCTAGGCACATCAGTAATGATCACCCCATGCCTGCCTAGTTTTATATATGTTATTGATTGGTTATAAGCCCTCATTTGATGACAGCCAATTTAATAGAATAATGGAAAATGTCGCTATGATTTTATTTTTAATTATATTGACATATTTACTAAGTAGGAAAGATTACAGGGGCAGTATGTGCATGTCCTAACCATTTACACTCCAATCAAGATGGCATATGGTACAGTACAGTGAAAACATTTTGCAGCTACTGGTACTTTTTTGGATGACAGAACCAGCACAAGCATCCAAGTGCTGCCCCAAAGAAGTGCCGCCCTCAGGGCACATGCCTCACATGCCTAATGGGAAAATTGCCACTGGTCTTGTGGGGTATTCATGGTATGCAGTGGTGAGAAACTTTCAAAAGTGGTGAAAAGAAGGACAAACAGTGAACTGGTGACATGATCATGGGAGCCCATTGATGCAGCTGGAGAGCGATGTTTAGTACTTCCATTTGTATCCCACAATTTGAAAGAGCCCATATGCTAAGTGCCCATGTTTTATCCAATTGCATATGTATATTATTAATATCCACTTTCGGTTATAGGGTGTAACCAGGATCTAATAAATTTAATTTATAGAGACGCCTTTTGGTAATCTCCATCCTTATTGCTTTATACAATAATAGATATACATAGAAAGCATAAACTTGTAATGTCCTGTGTCCAAATTCTCATGGTAACATAAAATAAATTAATTTGCATTAGTTTACATAAGGACTGCCATCTGAAATTGTGGGGCCCAGGACTTACAGAATAGACAGGGCCCCCACTGCCCCACAAAAAAAATTCTGCCACACCGATCCACCCCTATGTGATGTCACACATCGTGATGTTAAATATAGGTGGAGCATTTCAAACCAGCAGGAATGATGCAAAGAGAGCTGATGCGCAGGTAAGGCTTGTTTTAAGAAATTCCCCATGCACATCAGCCCACTGTTGTTGCACAGCCCGGTGAATCTCTCTAGGTATCAGCGGTAGGAGCCAGGGGTGGTCCTCCCTCTCTTTAAGGGCCCGGGAGTCCAGTCCCTGCAGTTTCCACCTGATGGTGGCCCTGATTTAGATACATACATCTACAGTATATACAGTGATGTTTAATACTTTATATAGTGTGTAGTTTACTTTTCTAACTTCTTGCCAAAAATAAAGTATTCACTATGAACTAGATTAAATAGATTATGGGTTGTTACACATGCTGCGTCTCTCAATCACTACGTTCCCTGTGGTTAAATACACAGAAATGTATCTTAATATATTTCATAGGTCTTATATGTCACCCCATAGAGGATTTTTGATAGGCCTTTTATATGACCCTTCTTGCCCCAAATGCGGCCATCAAATGGTAGACCTCTATCATTGTCTATGGGCTAGCCCACTTTTGAGACGGTTCTGGCTGACAGTATGGCGCTTTGATTCCCAACATTTAGTGAATTACGTCCCCTTTACGCCGGAATGGGCAATATTTGGATTGCTACCTCCTGGCACTAGGGCTTCCACGGGCGTTAAAAAATTACTTTTAGTGATTTCATCAGCTGCTAGAAAGGCTGTTTTGCATATGTGGATACATAGTTCCATTCCAACTTTAGAGATGTTTAAGGACCAACAATTTTTTATATGTCACATGGATTGGTTGGAGGCCTCTCTTCAAAAAGAGTCTCGTACCGAATCATTTTTTGCAACATGGGAAAGTTTTGTTGAGACGTTACCTACTCCTAGTAAAGAGGCCATTAACCAATGTTTTCACCATACACTCTGGTATGAAACTAGGATTTTTCTTAGGGACCCTCCTGTTACCCTTGATAGCACTGGCTTGCGGCCGTGATGTGTTCCCATCTCTCTGAAAGGCATAGGTGAACTTATGTCCATCTTCTGTTGAACTGTACTATTGCACTTGCTATATCTAATTGCATTGTTGGTGTTAAGTATTTAGGTCTGCCCCACATTTTGCACTATGCAATGTATATTATATATTATATTATATTTCCTTTATGTTACTTTCCACAATGCTCTTGTGAATGTTGTTACTTTTTATATTGAACTGCTTCAATAAAGAAAGAAATGTAGATTAAATAGATTGTATTTTTATAGATTCAATTTATGTCCATCTAGTGGTAATACAGAAAAAAATTACTAAATTGCCATTTTGATGTGTTTTAAAACAGCTGGACATCCCCAGGCAGTTTGAGCATCAAATCACTGAATTTACTATTCAGCAGTTTTGATGGTGTTTTAATAACTGCTAAAATATCTATTGGTTTACAAATGGCCAAACCTCCAGTAGTTTGGTCAAAACCCCTTAAAAAGCTGTCACATAGTGAAATTGTCACATCTTGAAAATCAGAAAGTGAGGAATTCCAAAATAATTATAATGAGTACAATCATTATCTGTTGAATAATATACTGTAATTAATAAATGATATTGCTTTCAAACCTACAGTACCAGCCTTTAGAATTTATGTGCAGCTACTTTGAAAGTACTATGCTATATATTCTTGCCACTGGGAACTGACTGTTCATCATCATTGAGGACTTCATGATCAATCAAGATATTAGAGTAATACCATAGGCAATTGCATACATCACTTAAAACTGCCTTGGTCATTGCTTATCTGAATTCTCTTTGATAAAGTTCTACAAAGGCCAATCCATGCATATATCCTGTATCTCCAATTGAGTATATTATAAGGTAAAAGAACACATAGTGCAATGCCACCTTATTAAAAAGTAACAATGTATTTTTAAAAAAATGAAATTTGATGACACATCTAAGGGGCTTCCCCATGCCTACACAATACACTTTGAGGGAAACAGTACAATATGAAGTAGTGAAAACACTGGAGAAGTGGGCCAGTGGAGAAGTTGCCCATGGCAACCAATTAGCTTATAGGTAACATTTATCAAGTGCATTCTATAAATTATGGGCTATGAGCAAATTCTCCTCTGGCTCACTTCTCCACTCTTATTGCTGCTTCAAACATATCCCGCTCAGTAACCTGTGAAACCTCCCGGTGGTGTGTCCTACTGTTTGGGGTCCCCTCTGTGTTTGAGACCTACCTGCTGTCATGCGATCATGGTCTTGAATTTGGAACCTGTGGCAAAGCCCATCTGCACCTGTAATTTGCTATCATGGTGGCACCACTGCCACATGATCACTGTGCTGCTCCTCCCGCTGACCTGGCTGATGTCCCCATGCATCTGCCACTCCAACTACCTTTGAGCTCCACTTGTGAAGATAATGGCCACAGGACTCCTCTGGTACATGGAATGTTCAGCGGATATGATGCTTACTGCTCCCTGGCGCCCCTGATTCTCCTGTGCCACTGACTTTCTCTGGTGTCTGTTTTGCCTTAGGCAGTCATTTTGGATAGCAGCTTTATATCTATGCTGTGAACCACAATCCCCCTCACTAGTCAGAGCGCACCCTGAGCACACAGCCTGGACCCTGCAATCTTCTATCCATTGACAGTGATACTTCAACAGCCTCTGCTGAGTTTATTATTTTTCTACATTGGCAAGCAAGCAACTCTTCATATAGTAGTGCCTTCTCTGTACATTTTCCAACTTCTAACATCATTTTGCATTGCTCCAAGGGTACTCACACCCTCTCAGTTATTATTATTTTTATGTTTATTGTTATCTTAGACACACAGATATACTGTAATGGTCTTCTGCCCATCTGATGCCTATTGGAGACATTAGCAGATTGCCTTGGAACTCTTTGTACACTATTCTGATGTGAAAATATCCTTACCTCTCACCACCCAGCACCATTTGACCTTCCTCAGTTCCATAATCCTCCTCTGATTACCATTTATTCTTATACTATACTGCATGTCAATGTTGTTAAAGCTATTAAATCATGGAACCTTTGCTGGCATCACAAGCTGAAATATTTGTTGCTATAATTCAAGAATTAAAAAACAACTTGCTTCCACTGTCACCCAATATTGTACAAATGAACAGAGACTTGGAGACGATATTTCTTTGATCAAACAACAAATTGACTACTCTACTAAATCCTACCAACAATTGTGGAATTGGGTGAATGACCAGGAAAACTGCTCTCATAGAAATAACTTGCAACTTGTGGGGTTGCCTGAATCTATTAAATCTGCTGCACTTACCCAATGTATTTCCGACACTCTGACTTCTCTGTTGCAAATTCCAGATGAGGTTGGTCTTATTGTCATTGAGTGGGCTCATAATCTAGGCCCTACCAGGGACAACCTAAATACGTGCCCACAGGCAATTATATTTTGTTGCTTAACAATGCTCAGTAGGTGGATCTCTGGTGAGCTTTTATGAAGCAATACATGGTGACCTGGTAATTTTATTCACTATATCTTTTCCAAGACTTTTTGATTGAGCTGGCGAGGGCCAGAAAATAATTTTGCCTATCTGCTCTAATTTGGTGAAACATAACAAGTAATTTGCTGTTATATATCCTTACCATCTACGTATTTTCCTGACCTCAGGATTTAAAGATTTTCTTTCTGCAACATAGGCTCAACAATATCTCTAATAGGATGAAGAGTAATTGATGGATACTGTAGCTGGGACAGTCATGTCTAACCCAGATTAAATCCAGAAGCAGTACTGGTCTTTATATGCACCTACATGCCCTTTTCAACTTTACTAACTTTTTCATTTAAGTATAGTCTTTTTGTGATTGCTAATGCTATGCCCCTATATACTATTTATAATGTATTGCCATGGAAGTATTTCTGTTACAGGTATGCTAGTAGTCCATGTCTTATCTGCCCCCTATCTGCCCCTTCCCCATCTCCTCCAACCTCCCTCTCTGGCTGCCCTCCCTTCCTTCCTCCCCTCTATTCGGAACTGATATTTTAAAAGTTGGATAGACATAGTCTATAGGTGGATGCTTTTTAAGTTGTCCATGCTGTTTTACTAAACACTTTCATTTAATCCTTCAGTTACAATATAGGTTGAGTATCCCTTATCCAAAATGCTTGGGACCACAAGTATTTTGGATATCGGATTTTTCAGTATTTTGGAATAATTGCATACCATAATGAGATATCATGGAGATGGGACCTAAGTGTATGCACATAATGCATTTATGTTTCATATATTGTACACCTTATACACACAGCCTGAAGGTAATTTTAGCCAATATTTTGAAAAACTTTGTGCATTAAACAAAGTGTGTGTACATTCACACAATTCATTTATGTTTCATATACACCTTATACACACAGCCTGAAGGACATTTAATGCAATATTTTTAATAATTTTTTGTGTTAAACAAAGTTTGTGTAGAATGAGTCATCAGAAAACAAAGGTTTCACTATCTTACTCTCACTCAAATAATTCCGTATTTTGGAATATTCCATATTTCGGAATATTTGGATATGGGATACTCAACCTGCATTAAGATGCTGTAAATTCCTAGAATATCATCTGGCCCCTTAGGGTTTCAGTGTCTTTCATTGAGTCTTATTGTGGCTGCAGGTTTTTCCCTACTTGGGTCTTATGCCTTTCCACATTAGAGATCTGTTCTTTAAACTTGGTTTGTATGTTTAATTTGGTTTAATTTGGTTATGCAGTCTACTATATATTATGGTATTTATTTTAATTTTGTACTTGATTGCCTATCCAGTCTGGTGCATTTGCCATATTCTGTCTGAGTTATCATTTTCACTACCTCATATTACTGTCTGTTTTCTTTGTCTCACTCTTACTATGATTGACGTATTCCTGGTCCATATACCTCCACAAGTTTCATTAAATAGTTAATTTATGGTTTCTGGCTCAACCTTAACCTAGGATAATATTCAATGTGTAGACACAAACTTTTATTTACATGAGTGTGAGATTTCTCTAGGTTTGTGACTTTAATGTAGGTTGCATTAATTCCCCAATCAAATGTACCGATATACTTACTTACATAAACAAATTGGGTGTGGAGGTTGCCATGCTCTGGGTCCGTAAGGTACATTTTCTGAAGGTACATTTTCTGAAGCTACAATACAACATTTTAGCTTACTCATCATATGATCCTATATCAAAGAGTGGGGCTGTCTTATAAGGCATTCTGTTGACAATGTTGTCCGTTCTAAGATTATTGTATCTAATGGATGCTATTTGATGTCACACTTATTGGCCAACATTTTACACTTTGCTCTTTGTACACTCCGAATATCTATGATAGATGTATTTTTTACTCTGTGGTTAACCATCTGTATGCTTTTCTTGATAGTAATATTATTGTGGGCGGAGGGGGACTAATGCGGTCACTTCACATATTGTAGACTGTAGTGGAGTCCACCTTGTACATAATGCTCATTCCCACCTAGTTATCCATAAGTCTGCAATCAGCTTAACCTAACTGAAATTTTGAGGGCTTGGAATCCCACCTCCTGCACTTATACATGTCTATCAACAGCACATGGTACTATGTCTCGCATTGATTCACTTTTAGTCTCATCTTCTCTTATATCCACAACTGAGCATATTGACGTAGAGCCTATTGTTCTATTTGATCATGCATTCATTTGTCTGAGTATTGTTGATCCAACTGTATTTCTCAAATAAAATGGAGAATCCTTACATAATTATCCACTTCAAAAAAAGTCTCTCTATGTTGCTGACAGCCTGGCAATAATGGGGGTGATTCAGAACCCATAACTATTTCTACGTGATGTATAAAGTACTGATTATCGTACCCGTGCGTGAACGGGTCCTGTGACACAGCAAGTAATTGACAATCACTGACAGTCTGATGCCAATTTGGCAGCAGTAGGGGCCAGCAACAGTCTCCATTTGTAAAAATGGAGGCATGTCATCGCCATTTAAGGGAAGGAATGGGGCCAGGGATCTACATCGTTGGATGGAGATTTCCTGGCCTCTGCAAAGTCTGGCTTGCACATAACCATGAGTGTTGCAAGCTGCCCAATGGTGAGTCCAGTAATCTGATACTGTGTCCTAAGATGCAGGTCAGTTCGGTACTGCAGGAGAAGGTGTCTGCTTGTATTAGACACCTCCTGCTGTATTACCAAACAATGCTATCACTCCTGCTTAAAAGGAAGCAGCGGTGATAGCAACTCCCTTCACACCTGAATTAGTCCCAATATCATCATAACAATATGGATTACCAAATTGATCCTACAGTCTATTGTTTTGTCAAAATGCCAAAACTGTCCTTAAAGGACATACTGTACAGGCCAAGGTAAAAAAAAGAAGGATAACAAAAAAGGCATGGTACATTTTACAATTTTTTTTAGTACACATCTAAAAGCGCATGAAATACGGTTTATTTTCAATTGGTTTTAAATATTATATTGTCTAGATAGTGGCATTCATTAGTGATACACATTTGTAGTTGATTTCTAAAGTTTTGCATCATTTGGTGGGTCATTTCTGGCGTTATCTCTGCAATTTCTTAACAAAGCTCACTTTAATTTGTCTGGCTATGTTAACAAACAGAATATTTATTGTTGGGTAGAAAACAATCCTCATCACCTACATGAAAGGCCCTTACATAGCCAATAGGGCCATCTGAAAGCTTAAGAACCATTATTGAACGGAAAGCTGCTATACACTAAGAAATTATGATATCATATTCAAAACCAATTTAGACATAAACTATATTTCATGCACAAATTATTTACTAAGATTTTGAATATCATTTAACATGCCTTTTTTGTTACCTTTTAAAACCTGGGAGATTTTTTTGCCTCACCCTGTATCATTTCTTATGTTGGAGGCAAAATAAATCAACCTCTTGTTTGTATCTTAGTGCCAAGGTGTCATTCTCCACTACTTTATGGATGGATCATGCATCGCAAAAAATAAAATGTGATATAGTAATAAAAAGCCCTATTTACTATATAATGTCCCAGGAAACAGCTTAATGTGCTACCTCATCTAGATAAAGGGTCTACCATTATGGAAATAAATCTGGTACATTGCTCTACAACATCATCTATAGCCATTGCCTCTCAGGAAAAAATTCTATTCTCACTTGTTTTTATACTACCATATTGTATATTCTCAGTCCTCTACACCTACCAACAATAAAGAGGTTTTTTGGATATCAATCACCCTACCTCAGATTACAACTCTACAGATGGACTGTCAGGGCTGAGTGTTTTTGTGAATCCATTAACCCTGGACCAACCGAAGGTGTAAGTGCTGGGGTATGATGACAGCAGGGAGGACGAAGAAAGTTATGTTTCATATATTTTTTAAAGGCAACAATTCCAGTAAGGAGTTAAATGACAATTATTAGTCACCATATATATAATGACGTATTGCAATGAATGGTATAATGATAAGCAGGAACAGTCTTAAAGATGCATTGAAGAAATGTTCATACAACTGAGTTTAAACAGCTTGTGAATGAAGAATTGTCCAAATGAAGCAATGATTGGTGCCAAACTGTAAGGAGTGTTAACTGAAAATCGTAGACATAAATGAATAACTGTAGAGGCTTGTACTGAAGCTTAAAGGTTAAACTGGAAGGCTGTGAATAATTGTCCTTGATTGCAACAACAATGAAAATACAATACTGAATGGAATACTTGCAATTTGTGAAGATAACACTTGAAGCACTGTGAAACTGCAGCAGACGACAATGGTGAAGAATTAATTAAACTGGATGATGAGAGAATGAGAACCAGTTTGACGTGGAAACTTTCACAGACTGTGAATATAGCAGGTAGTCACTGAATAGAGAAACCTCACATAGGACTCCGGGGATTCCACTTGTTGCCACTTGGAGAGCGATTAACTGACAGCACAGCAGGGAGCTGGTGGATTTCTTATGATGAAGGCTGCAGGCAGACCCCTGGGAGCAGAGGCGATATCAGGACCACTGAAACTACACAGGATATCACGAAGAGAGCACAGAGCTAGGGCATAGAGTAGATACAACAAAGAACTGGCTCAGAGTAACATAATCCCAGCCTTCTTAACGGCAGCACAAACACGGCATTGGCTAACAGTTACCCACAGGTGTTTCACAAGTGCTCTCAGGTGCTCATTTGGTCTCCAACATGGCCGCCTCTTATACTGCAGACACACAGCGGCGCCTTCGGCCATTTGGTCCCCGCACTCCCGGCTCCCAGAACCAGCATCACCTCTGCTGCTGACCACGGCGCATCCCCACATGGTCGCACAGCACCGCGAGCAACGAACAGACCCCAGAACCCGTAGTGGTAAGTGATTGGTTTGTGACAAATATACCCTAACAGCCCCCATTGCTAAAGAGGAAGAATCAAGGGATATTACATCCTTGAAGCTTGCTAAGGCTCCTGGGCCTAATGGACTCAGCTGGGAATTTTACAAAATACTCTAAGATAAAATTACCCCCACATTGATAGCTTTTGTAATGCCTAAACACAATAGAAACTTAGAAATAGTGTAATCTTATAGAATGATATCCATATTAATCTCTGACTATAAAATCCTTATTTAAATAATGGCCGACAGACTGAAATATATTGTACCGGCTGTAGTCCATGGGGACCAAACTACTTTTGTTTGGGTGTGATTTATGTTCAAAAAGTGCCCAACCTCATGCAACATATTTCTATGTCAAGGGATCCAGCCCCTGAAGTTCTCTTAACATGAAATTCAGAAAAAGCTTTTGACATGATGACATGGGATCATCTCTAAGAGACCCTTGGGAAGTTTGGATTCCCTGCTGCATTTATATCCCTGCTTCGATCCTTATATACAGTGCTAATCCCTAAACTCAAATTTTAGGCCATGGCAATTTATCTAAATACTGCGTGTCAACAGGATGTTATGAACGTCTTTAATTCCACCCCTTGGTCTTTATACCAACAATTATCCAGTGATTTCCATCCCCATATGGATTGACTCCTCTATGAAGAATGACTTGTATAAACTGTATTTATGGCCTAGGTGATAAGGTGATTACTATTATTAATATTGTTTACATTTTTGGTTGCACCAGCTACAGTAGATAGTTTTTTTCATTTTTCCTTTCATCCTTTTCTCTTATTTTTTTCTTCTGTTTGTTGCAACATACAGTAGCTTTCTATATTTTATTCCTGTTGAACTGGGTTTTTTTTTCTCTTCCTGGCTTTCTGCGCTATTTTCAACTTGACGCTTTTATAGTGCATGTGTACTACATGATGTAATTATGTTACATTCTGTGCATCTATAGCTATGTTAACTGTCCATATTCTGGGAAGTTTGCATATCTAATTTTGTTCTCAGATACATCATCATGATCCTTGTATATCCCATAATTGTCTATGTTCACAGAGATTTAAGTGTGTAAACTATGTTTGTATACTGGTTCTTTTTGAAAAATCTTAATAAAAAAGCTAACACAAACTGCTCACAAGAAAAACAAACTTTCACTGTGTATCAGATGTGTTTACCACTAACAACATCCAGAGGTGATTAAACATTACCGGTAACCTCCCACAATGTTTGGCTGGTTTGGAGATGCATTTTGAATGCTACAAAAATTCTAGCCATATGGCACGAACTTGCACGCCATTGACTCTATGACTTAGCCACACCTTGTGATTTTTCTTAAACTTTGCTACTGTAATCTGTTACTTAATACAAAGTATTTTGCGTCGATTTCTTTTTTAGAATCCATCCAATCGCTACTCATGGAATAGCACCTAGTCATACTACAATGTGTGTGTTGTGTCAAATGAAGCAAAAAAACAAAGGTGTAAGTAGACACATCTGCAATTTGTTGATCTGCATTTTGGAGAATTGTTCTTCTGTGTAGTAGTAGATAATTTTTGTGGTGCAGTATACATTTAATATGCTGTGAGGTTATCTTATTCTTGTGAGCACTTTTAACTTGTCATTTTAACTATTGTACTATTTGATATTGTACTATTTGATCGTTTACATTTTAGTATTCTTATTTGGAGATTCCGGAGAACAGCAGTCTACGGTGAAGAAGTCGGTATGTGTTTTGGGACTTTCTGTAAATTTCTTCACTTTTGGATTTCTATCCTAATGGCAAATGTTCCTATGGCACTACTAATAATATTGGTGATTAACACATTGCTGATAAATACTATCTACATGTTCTACTCAGTAACTTCTCTGGTCATTAATGAATTCACGATGTACTGGTTATGCTAAAATACTAAAAACAATAACAGAGATTATTGCTTAAATATACATTTAATTTATAGATACATTTGTATTGGTTACTGTATTCCTAATGCCAATTTAATGGTTGGTAATGGAACTTCTGCATATGAACTGTCATGGAAGAATAACTGTACACAATGGAGTCTCCTTAATGTTTATTATGCATGTCCATACAGAGCAAGCTGCTTTTCATACAGGTCATACAGCTTTATATAATAGATTTGTATTAATCATATGCCAATCTAAGACTAAACTACTGTACAGCCCTAAAGGAAGTTTCCCAAAACATGATTATGACTACAATATCAAAAATAATAAGTGCTTTCTTCTCTATTTCTACTTAAACTTCCTAACAGCAAATTATTATATGCCGGTAAGTCACCAACAGCTGGCATTTTCTTCCGAATACATTTGTACAAGACAATCAAAATCAAAACTTTTATGCAAACTTTTAGAATTAGTGTTAAAGCTGTATGTACGTTTATATTATATCCTTAATCAATCAGCTTACATCATTTAATCAGTTATCCATATTATGCACCATATTTGTATACTGTACCTTTTTTCAATACACCCATTCACAGCAACCTTTTTCTATTAGACTTGTGATGATACTACCCTTAACAAAACATTACCTAACTGTAAACATTATGGGTGTTCCTGCACTAGCAATCACTAATAAATTATTTTAGCTTTTTTGGGTTCAGGAAACAAGAATGTAAAAAATATAATAGAGAAAAAGTTACTCAAGAAGTTTGATGGAAAAGGGAGTTGATAAAATTTACAGTAGCTGAAGAAAGATAAAGGGTAAAGACGTGGTGTTTTTAAAAGTGGGAGATAACAGCTCATATTTGAAGTCTGAGGGAAAAGTGCTGGTGGAGTGGGATAGGTTGGAGATGCTAAAAAGTGTTCTGAACAGATGAAAGGGAGCAATTTTGAGGGGACTTGTTGAGGAGGAAGAAGAGGAGAATAGTGAGAGGACCACAGCCTCAGGTGTAGGTTCAAGATCCAATACTTGGGGGTTGCAAGAATGGGAGAGGGAAGCATGTTGGTGAGACATTTACCATTTTTAAAAAAAAAATAACATGTCATTTATTCAGTAGAAATGTATTCCTGCTAATGGAAACCTATACATTTACTACGTATCCAGTCACTGCTCGGAATACCGATGACAAGATCCTGACATGAATCAAAGGGCTGGGTCCAGGACCCTGAACGATGAATCCCGACTAAGGAACTGCCGGGACTGCACTGTGGTAATCCGCCGGGGGGAGGTGGGGGGAGGGAAGTTAGGTTTAGGTTGTAGGGGAGGGTTAGGTAGCAGGGGGTTAGTTTGGGTGGTGGGGAGGGAGGGTTAGGGTTTGGCACCACCGTGGAGAATTAGGGTAAGCTTGCGGTGGGGCGGTAGGCTGTGGGGAGGGGGGCGCTAGCGTTAGACACCACCAGTGAAGAGTTAGGGTTATGCTGTGGGGTGGAGGGTTAGGGTCAGGCTGTGGGTAAGGAGGGTTAGGGGAATTTGGGATTAGGGTTTGTATACTTGCCAAGTCAGTGTCGGGATCCTGAGCATCGTGATTCCGCTGTTGGTATTCTGTCTGACTAACATAGGATAATAGATTGGACATATTTTAACCACAACTTTATTTTTTTTCACTCTGTTTGTTTTTAACATTTCACTACTAATTTGGTCTACTTGCCAATTTACTGAATATAGTAAAAGTTATATTTTAACTTGATTCTTTGCAACTTACTGATCTATTCACTTAAAAAGTATAGTTTCTAGTTTTCTTTTGTTCTATTTCATCACATAAGCAATAACAATCTTGCATGCTATTCAGTGCACCATTAATTATAAAGCCACACATGAACAAAGTTAAGATTGTGATTGTTTAAATTCAGTGTCCCTGCACTCTCCCCTACTGATTTCCATGCTGTCGATTACTGCTGATCGGTCAGCATGGCAGGACCCCCCCTCCAGTGGCTGCATACAAAAGCAGCTGCTGGGGAGTGTAAATTTACCCCCCCCCCCAACCCCACCCCTGTGTACCTGGAGGCTGTCCCAGCTTTCAAAATGAAAGCCACGATGGTCGCGATGTTTCCAATGTTCCGATGGTCACAATGTTCCCGATCAATGTTTTGATGTTTTAAAAATATAAAAAAATAATAATAATAATTTTAGTAAAAATTTTTTTTAACTAAAATCATTTTGGATAAGGTTAAATTCATGTTCTTCACCTAATTCACTCATAAAAAAAAACCCTGACAATTTCAGAGCGTTTTTTTTGGGAAATAATTGTCAGTTAAGTAGTTAAGTTGCGAGTGCAACACTGTTTAGCGATACATTCACATTTAAGTTGGGGGGGACCCAGCATGTCCTGGGTGGCCCCCCACATACTAGAGAAAGGAGTTGTACTTTTGCGATTTCTTGCAAAAACTACAACTCATGCTGAATCAGGGCCCATGTCATTACTATGGAATAAGATTTTACATCTGTTGAATTTCAATGAAGTTTATGTAAAAAAGTTGGTTACACATGACAAATGTAAAAATATTTTATTCAAATTTATAGTTATTTTATTTTATTTAAAATAAGATATTTTTTATATTTATATTGTTTTGTTCCTGTAAAATAGAATTTTATTTAAATTTGCTATTTCTTCATGGTGCAGTCAATGTGTTTGGATTTTTCTTCATTCAAATAATTTGATATACTATTTTCATTTTAAAATAGTATGCTATTAAGTAACAAGACATGAAAATATCACTAGAAATTTTTTTATATGGTTCTCGCTTTTTTTCTTTCTATTATTGCATGTGAATTTTGTTTTACTGATTTATTTCTAGTATATTATCTATTATATATAGTTTAAATATCTAGCTCACCTGGAGTCTCCCCTGGATCCTCTAAATGGCACTACAAGGACCAACATGACTTCCAAATACTGGTCCCATACATGCATGCAAGAACAACAATATAAAATGCCTGGCAGCTTAATCATATCTTTGCAAATACATGTAACAAAGATTTCTGAATTTCGATCATTAAGTAGTATTAAAATATTATTACTGATACTTTGTTAGTGTGCTGAGGAAACTTTTTTCTTTTTTTTCTTTTTAGAATAATTCCTCCCTTTCCTGCATCTGAGAAGTATTTCTAAATTGGTTGAGCAGCTAGCAGTTTATATTGCATGAGAGACATGGATGGGACCAGCGTGTGGAGGGCATGCTGGTCCATGTAGTGTCATTTGGATGATCTAGGGGTGACACCAGGTGAGTTGGCTCTCAATTTATATTTATTCTTGTGTGTGCTATTATCATGGCAATAAGCAATAATATGACCCAGAGTATTGTTATGTAAAGTTAGGGACTGCCAGTATCAGAGAAGCCTTGATGGGTCCTTAGCTAAATCATATCATTGCAAATGTATGCAAGCAAGATCTCTGAATTTCTATTATTATGTAATATTCAAATTTTATTGCTGATACTTTATTCGTGTGCTGGGAAGATTTTTTTTCTTGATATCTGACATGTCTAGTCAGAATAAAAAATTGTAAAAGAGACAAGATTGACTTAATTATGGGGACAATTTATTAAGGAGCCATTAATACATTATCAATCATACTATCTTCATGCCATAGGTGTTTCTATAATGGGTGCAGTGTGTGCAATGCTCGCGGGCCCCTGGGTCCAGTGGGGCCCACACCGCACACACTGCATCCATATATTCTACTTACCCCTCCAGAATCCCGTATAGTGACCCTGTACTGTGGACAGAAATCACTTGGAAAATGGCCACCGCAGCATTTTCCGAGTGAATTGCGCATGTGCACTGGAGATGTCCCCGGGAACAAGGCAAGGGCGCCATGTTCTTGGAAACCTGCACATGCATAGTAGACTCTGGCATTATGCCAGAGTATACTGCTGCCAAAGAGGAGCGGGCGCATGCGGGTACCCTCCTCTCTTAAAATGCCCCTGCTTCTTAGAAATGACAATATACAACACTATCTGATTTATAATGGGGCAATAATAAAGTATTTACAGTATGACAAAGTCATCACTTTTTATTTAATGATGTTGCACCATTTATAGTGCACACTTTTGTCTCTACAAATACCAGCATGAACATGGGTGCAAGTGCATGCTGGGAAATCAGATCTCCATCATTAAAAAAATAGATGGCTACTAAGTTGTATTGTGTATGGAGTTTCTTTAATGCAGTTCAAGTGTGCTACCTTCAATACATCTTTGTATACACATAACATATGGTGAATGAGATACGGAAAATACACATGATATAGTAGGTGACACACACAATAATTCAACAATACTGTATATCATGAAATAAAAATTAAACCATTGCTGCTACAGTAATATTTGCATAAAAGTGAACTGTCTGCCTGATTTGTGCTCAAAATAATGAATTAAAGAATCAAGTAAAACCTTAGGCCTGTTTCAAAATGTTATTATTTAAGTCAATCATGAGTCATTTTAATGTATTTTTTTTAGCTTTTAAATAAATATTTTTGAAATTTGGTATCAAAAGGTAAAAGATAATCTGAACTCTTATGAAAAACATTGGTAGACATTTTAAGCTTATACTAGAGATGCTGTGCACAGCATCTATTCACCACTGCAATGCTAAAATAATCTATGACAGGGGGTTTCCCAACTTCCCCTACCATGGGACTGTGGCTTGCGGGTGGGACAGCAGGATAGTTCCCAAAAAATTTGACAGTCCTGTGAAAATTGGGACAGTTGGGAGGTATGATATAGGCATACTTACCTACTTTACATTACTCCTCTCCGGGAGAAACCCGGAGAGGAGATGCTGCAGAAGACTTTGGGGGCAGGGCTGGGCTTTGACATCATCAAGGTCCACCACTATACCGGGAAATGCCGCGATTTGCATAATTTTAACCCCTTACCCACCCCACGGACCCTTGAATATGGGAGATTATCTCCATCCTGCATGCATCACTATGGTGCGAGCAGGATGCGGAAGACCTGCCTACTCTTCTTTGGGGTGAGGGCGGAAAACCCCAAAAATGGGAGCCTACCACAGCTTCCAGGAGAGTAGGCAAGTATGGCTATAGGTACTGTAACTAAAACAAGATCCTATAGATTAATTTGTCCATGCTTTTAAAAGGGTATGTTTTTGTTAGTTAAAATATTTTAATCAAGAGAACTCCATCATTGCAATATTTTATCACCCACAAAGAAGTATAAACATTTTTTTAATCCACCAGGATACAAAATAAAAGTGGGGATTAAGGGCCAAACCTAACTCTCACTACACATATTATATCTGCCCCACCTGCACTGCATATGGTTTTGCCCATTACAGAACAATTTTGCTGCTGTGATCAGGTCTGAATTAGGCCCTAAGTCCCTTACTGTACTTTACTTACACCTTTATACATATCTAAGTATATTAACATACTAGACGATTCATCGCACCCTACAGGCGCTCTTCACACCGTCATAAGGGGCTATGCCCCCTTAACCCCTGCACGTCCTCTGGCCGGGCAATATTTGTATTATATGGAGTATTACATTCAAGGCTAATATTGGTAGTGGTTACATATTTTACGGGAAAAGGGTGTGCGATGGTTAAGGGGGCATAGGCCCTTACAATGGCGTGAAGAGTGGAGGCAGGGCAGGATGAATGACCTAGTGTGTTAATAATATGTTATGTGTACATAATTTAGAAATAAGCAGTGAGATCATCCAAAAATGCAGGGTGTATGGTAGTTAAAATCTAGAAAAAAGCAGGTAAGAAGAGCATACTTGAATGCAGGGCATTCAAACTGACATACAGAAAGGCAGGTGGGGCAGGCTAGGGACACACAGGGTGTTATAGAGGTGTTGTAGAAATACAGGTGAGTAGGGAAAGCATAGGGAAATGCAGATTATATATGACTATGCAGACCCCTCCCCCTATATAATATCACATATACAGTCTGTGTGCTTGGGGCTTATCCCTGCTTATATATTACTATACACATCCCTATTATAAGATCACATACTGAGTGTGTATGGCGGGAGCTTATCCCTGACTATACACACCCCTGATATAATATCACATACTCAGTGTGTGTGCTGGGGGCTTCTCACTCATGCACAGACACAGGGAAGATGTCAGGCATGGGTGTCCCCCTCCCTCTCCGGACTCTCTCTCTCCCTTTGGCCACAGGGCACGGTCCAGCGGTGGATGTATCACCTGACGGAGGTGGCAGAGTCAAGGCTCTGGTCCAGCATGCTCATGTGTTGGGGTTGGCCAGGCGCCGGTGGTGCAGCAGCAGGCACGGGGGCCGTGGTCCAGGGTGGGGAGGAGGAGGATGCGGAGGCATGGCCAGTGGATGGTGTCATCATGGAGGCAAACAGGGATCCTCACCTGCCTCTTCTGCACTGCCGCTGAGACACGTGTGGAGGAAGTAGGCAGGGAGAGCACAACAGCACTACCAAGTTCCTCATCTGTGGCTTGTATCCACGGCGGGGAGGGATGCACTGAGCATCACCTGCAGCACCAAGGACGGAGGCAGTAGCGGGGGGAGGACGGGCCTGACACACACAGTGAGCACAGCAGCAGGGGGGAGTGATGACATGCCAAATCTGTGACTGCCGAGCATTAGCAAATGAGTCACAAAGTCACAGATCTGGGCAAATATATAGGAGATTTATTTTAATAATTTGTGACAGAATGTTCTTGTATTTAAAAGACATTTCAAGTCTGTTGGAAATGGTTGCAAAATTACGATAAGAAGATACTTGGTGACTTTAGACTTGTGTTAAAAAAATATGTACTGTAAATACTATATGTTACTTTCAGTATACACAAGAGATGAGCGCCTGAAATTTTTCGGGTTTTGTGTTTTGGTTTTGGGTTCGGTTCCGCGGCCGTGTTTTGGGTTCGAACGCGTTTTGGCAAAACCTCACCGAATTTTTTTTGTCGGATTCGGGTGTGTTTTGGATTCGGGTGTTTTTTTCAAAAAACACTAAAAAACAGCTTAAATCATAGAATTTGGGGGTCATTTTGATCCCAAAGTATTATTAACCTCAAAAACCATAATTTACACTCATTTTCAGTCTATTCTGAATACCTCACACCTCACAATATTATTTTTAGTCCTAAAATTTGCACCGAGGTCGCTGTGTGAGTAAGATAAGCGACCCTAGTGGCCGACACAAACACCGGGCCCATCTAGGAGTGGCACTGCAGTGTCACGCAGGATGTCCCTTCCAAAAAACCCTCCCCAAACAGCACATGACGCAAAGAAAAAAAGAGGCGCAATGAGGTAGCTGTGTGAGTAAGATTAGCGACCCTAGTGGCCGACACAAACACCGGGCCCATCTAGGAGTGGCACTGCAGTGTCACGCAGGATGGCCCTTCCAAAAAACCCTCCCCAAACAGCACATGACGCAAAGAAAAAAAGAGGCGCAATGAGGTAGCTGACTGTGTGAGTAAGATTAGCGACCTTAGTGGCCGACACAAACACCGGGCCCATCTAGGAGTGGCACTGCAGTGTCACGCAGGATGTCCCTTCCAAAAAACCCTCCCCAAACAGCACATGACACAAAGAAAAAAAGAGGCGCAATGAGGTAGCTGACTGTGTGAGTAAGATTAGCGACCCTAGTGGCCGACACAAACACCGGGCCCATCTAGGAGTGGCACTGCAGTGTCACGCAGGATGTCCCTTCCAAAAAACCCTCCCCAATCAGCACATGATGCAAAGAAAAAGAAAAGAAAAAAGAGGTGCAAGATGGAATTGTCCTTGGGCCCTCCCACCCACCCTTATGTTGTATAAACAAAACAGGACATGCACACTTTAACCAACCCATCATTTCAGTGACAGGGTCTGCCACACGACTGTGACTGATATGACGGGTTGGTTTGGACCCCCCCCAAAAAAGAAGCAATTAATCTCTCCTTGCACAAACTGGCTCTACAGAGGCAAGATGTCCACCTCATCTTCACCCTCCGATATATCACCGTGTACATCCCCCTCCTCACAGATTATCAATTCGTCCCCACTGGAATCCACCATCTCAGCTCCCTGTGTACTTTGTGGAGGCAATTGCTGCTGGTCAATGTCTCCACGGAGGAATTGATTATAATTCATTTTAATGAACATCATCTTCTCCACATTTTCTGGATGTAACCTCGTACGCCGATTGCTGACAAGGTGAGCGGCGGCACTAAACACTCTTTCGGAGTACACACTTGTGGGAGGGCAACTTAGGTAGAATAAAGCCAGTTTGTGCAAGGGCCTCCAAATTGCCTCTTTTTCCTGCCAGTATAAGTACGGACTGTGTGACGTGCCTACTTGGATGCGGTCACTCATATAATCCTCCACCATTCTATCAATGTTGAGAGAATCATATGCAGTGACAGTAGACGACATGTCCGTAATCGTTGTCAGGTCCTTCAGTCCGGACCAGATGTCAGCATCAGCAGTCGCTCCAGACTGCCCTGCATCACCGCCAGCGGGTGGGCTCGGAATTCTGAGCCTTTTCCTCGCACCCCCAGTTGCGGGAGAATGTGAAGGAGGAGATGTTGACAGGTCGCGTTCCGCTTGACTTGACAATTTTGTCACCAGCAGGTCTTTCAACCCCAGCAGACTTGTGTCTGCCGGAAAGAGAGATCCAAGGTAGGCTTTAAATCTAGGATCGAGCACGGTGGCCAAAATGTAGTGCTCTGATTTCAACAGATTGACCACCCGTGAATCCTTGTTAAGCGAATTAAGGGCTGCATCCACAAGTCCCACATGCCTAGCGGAATCGCTCCGTGTTAGCTCCTCCTTCAATGTCTCCAGCTTCTTCTGCAAAAGCCTGATGAGGGGAATGACCTGACTCAGGCTGGCAGTGTCTGAACTGACTTCACGTGTGGCAAGTTCAAAGGGCATCAGAACCTTGCACAACGTTGAAATCATTCTCCACTGCACTTGAGACAGGTGCATTCCACCTCCTATATCGTGCTCAATTGTATAGGCTTGAATGGCCTTTTGCTGCTCCTCCAACCTCTGAAGCATATAGAGGGTTGAATTCCACCTCGTTACCACTTCTTGCTTCAGATGATGGCAGGGCAGGTTCAGTAGTTTTTGGTGGTGCTCCAGTCTTCTGTACGTGGTGCCTGTACGCCGAAAGTGTCCCGCAATTTTTCTGGCCACCGACAGCATCTCTTGCACGCCCCTGTCGTTTTTTTAAAAATTCTGCACCACCAAATTCAAGGTATGTGCAAAACATGGGACGTGCTGGAATTTGCCCATATTTAATGCACACACAATATTGCTGGCGTTGTCCGATGCCACAAATCCACGGGAGAGTCCAATTGGGGTAAGCCATTCCGCGATGATCTTCCTCAGTTGCCGTAAGAGGTTTTCAGCTGTGTGCGTATTCTGGAAACCGGTGATACAAAGCGTAGCCTGCCTAGGAAAGAGTTGGCGTTTGCGAGATGCTGCTACTGGTGCCGCCGCTGCTGTTCTTGCGGCGGGAGTCCATACATCTACCCAGTGGGCTGTCACAGTCATATAGTCCTTACCCTGCCCTGCTCCACTTGTCCACATGTCCGTGGTTAAGTGGACATTGGGTACAGCTGCATTTTTTAGGACACTGGTGACTCTTTTTCTGAGGTCTGTGTACATTTTCGGTATCGCCTGCCTAGAGAAATGGAACCTAGATGGTATTTGGTACCGGGGACACAGTACCTCCAACAAGTCTCTAGTTGGCTCTGCAGTAATGATGGATACCGGAACCACGTTTCTCACCACCCAGGATGCCAAGGCCTCAGTTATCCGCTTTGCAGTAGGACGACTGCTGTGATATTTCATCTTCCTCGCAAAGGACTGTTGAACAGTCAATTGCTTACTGGAAGTAGTACAAGTGGGCTTACGACTTCCCCTCTGGGATGACCATCGACTCCCAGCGGCAACAACAGCAACGCCAGCAGCAGTAGGCGTTACACGCAAGGATGCATCGGAGGAATCCCAGGCAGGAGAGGACTCGTCAGAATTGCCAGTGACATGGCCTGCAGGACTATTGGCATTCCTGGGGAAGGAGGAAATTGACACTGAGGGAGTTGGTGGGGTGGTTTGCGTGAGCTTGGTTACAAGAGGAAGGGATTTACTGGTCAGTGGACTGCTTCCGCTGTCACCAAAAGTTTTTGAACTTGTCACTGACTTATTATGAATGCGCTGCAGGTGACGTATAAGGGAGGATGTTCCGAGGTGGTTAACGTCCTTACCCCTACTTATTACAGCTTGACAAAGGGAACACACGGCTTGACACCTGTTGTCCGCATTTCTGGTGAAATACCTCCACACCGAAGAGCTGATTTTTTTGGTATTTTCACCTGGCATGTCAACGGCCATATTCCTCCCACGGACAACAGGTGTCTCCCCGGGTGCCTGACTTAAACAAACCACCTCACCATCAGAATCCTCCTGGTCAATTTCCTCCCCAGCGCCAGCAACACCCATATCCTCCTCATCCTGGTGTACTTCAACACTGACATCTTCAATCTGACTATCAGGAACTGGACTGCGGGTGCTCCTTCCAGCACTTGCAGGGGGCGTGCAAATGGTGGAAGGCGCATGCTCTTCACGTCCAGTGTTGGGAAGGTCAGGCATCGCAACCGACACAATTGGACTCTCCTTGTGGATTTGGGATTTCGAAGAATGCACAGTTCTTTGCTGTGCTGCTTTTGCCAGCTTGAGTCTTTTCATTTTTCTAGCGAGATGCTGAGTGCTTCCATCCTCATGTGAAGCTGAACCACTAGCCATGAACATAGGCCAGGGCCTCAGCCGTTCCTTGCCACTCCGTGTGGTAAATGGCATATTGGCAAGTTTACGCTTCTCCTCCGACAATTTTATTTTAGGTTTTGGAGTCCTTTTTTTTTCTGATATTTGGTGTTTTGGATTTGACATGCTCTGTACTATGACATTGGGCATCGGCCTTGGCAGACGACGTTGCTGGCATTTCATCGTCTCGGCCATGACTAGTGGCAGCAGCTTCAGCACGAGGTGGAAGTGGATCTTGATCTTTCCCTAATTTTGGAACCTCAACATTTTTGTTCTCCATATTTTAATAGGCACAACTAAAAGGCACCTCAGGTAAACAATGGAGATGGATACTAGTATACAATTATGGACTGCCTGCCGACTGCAGACACAGAGGTAGCCACAGCCGTGAACTACCGTACTGTACTGTGTCTGCAGCTAATATAGACTGGTTGATAAAGAGAAGATGTCTATGTAACTATGTATGTATAAAGAAGACTGAAAAAAATCCACGGTTAGGTGGTATACAATTATGGACGGACTGCCTGCCGAGTGCAGACACAGAGGTAGCCACAGCCGTGAACTACCGTACTGTACTGTGTCTGCAGCTAATATAGACTGGTTGATAAAGAGAAGATGTCTATGTAACTATGTATGTATAAAGAAGAATGAAAAAAAACCACGGTTAGGTGGTATACAATTATGGACGGACTGCCTGCCGAGTGCAGACACAGAGGTAGCCACAGCCGTGAACTACCGTACTGTACTGTGTCTGCAGCTAATATAGACTGGTTGATAAAGAGAAGATGTCTATGTAACTATGTATGTATAAAGAAGAATGAAAAAAATCCACGGTTAGGTGGTATTACAATTATGGACGGACTGCCTGCCGAGTGCAGAGACACAGAGGTAGCCACAGCCGTGAACTACCGTACTGTGTCTGCTGCGACTGGATGATAAATGATATAAAAAATATATATATATCACTACTGCAGCCGGACAGGTATATATTATATATTATATAATGACGGACCTGCTGGACACTGTCTGTCAGCAGAATGAGTTTTATTTTTATAGAATAAAAAAAAAAAAAACACACAAGTGAAGTCACACGACGAGTGTTTAACTTTTTCAGGCAATCACAATATAAGTATACTACTAACTATACTGGTGGTCAGTGTGGTCAGGTCACTGGTCAGTCACACTGGCAGTGGCACTCCTGTAGCAAAAGTGTGCACTGTTTAATTTTAATATAATATGTACTCCTGGCTCCTGCTATAACCTATAACTGGCACTGCAGTAGTGCTCCCCAGTCTCCCCCACAATTATAAGCTGTGTGAGCTGAGCAGTCAGACAGATATATAATATATATAGATGATGCAGCACACTGGCCTGAGCCTGAGCAGTGCACACAGATATGGTATGTGACTGACTGAGTCACTGTGTGTATCGCTTTTTTCAGGCAGAGAACGGATATATTAAATAAACTGCACTGTGTGTCTGGTGGTCACTCACTATATAATATATTATGTACTCCTGGCTCCTGCTATAACCTATAACTGGCACTGCAGTAGTGCTCCCCAGTCTCCCCCACAATTATAAGCTGTGTGAGCTGAGCAGTCAGACAGATATATATAATATTATATATAGATAATAGATGATGCAGCACACTGGCCTGAGCCTGAGCAGTGCACACAGATATGGTATGTGACTGACTGAGTCACTGTGTGTATCGCTTTTTTCAGGCAGAGAACGGATATATTAAATAAACTGCACTGTGTGTCTGGTGGTCACTCACTATATAATATATTATGTACTCCTGGCTCCTGCTATAACCTATAACTGGCACTGCAGTAGTGCTCCCCAGTCTCCCCCACAATTATAAGCTGTGTGAGCTGAGCAGTCAGACAGATATATATAATATTATATATAGATAATAGATGATGCAGCACACTGGCCTGAGCCTGAGCAGTGCACACAGATATGGTATGTGACTGAGTCACTGTGTGCTGTGTATCGCTTTTTTCAGGCAGAGAACGGATTATAAAGTAAACTGCACTGTCCTCACTAGTAAACTCTCTCCACTCAGTCTCTACACTTCTACAGTAACAGTACTCCTCCTAGTCAGCTCCAGTAAATCTCTCTCAGTCTCTTATAATCTAAATGGAGAGGACGCCAGCCACGTCCTCTCCCTATCAATCTCAATGCACGTGTGAAAATGGCGGCGACGCGCGGCTCCTTATATAGAATCCGAGTCTCGCGATAGAATCCGAGCCTCGCGAGAATCCGACAGCGTCATGATGACGTTCGGGCGCGCTCGGGTTAACCGAGCAAGGCGGGAAGATCCGAGTCGCTCGGACCCGTGAAAAAAAACATGAAGTTCTGGCGGGTTCGGATTCAGAGAAACCGAACCCGCTCATCTCTAGTATACACCGTTTTGAGTTTAATCTTTTTTGCTACTTTTAATGCATTACTTAACATTACTGAAAATATATCTTCTATGGGGTAAATTTTTTTACCACATTATGCTAATCATTTATGGGAAATTGGGAAAGTGAAGATATCTATAAAAGATGGATTCTAAATACAATGTTATACCTTATATGATGTACTAGCTGTTCTAACCGTTCTTCGCACGGGAGTTTCTGATTTTCACGGTTGTAAATAAAAATGAGTTTAAAAATTTGGTAACTCTATTGAAATGTAAATTTGAGAAGTCTTAACATAAGTAAATATTAATCCATTGTTCTTGGCATTACTTGAGGACCCGAAGCAGATACAGTAAAAAGTGTCAGGACCATTTTTGTAGTTTACTAAATTCTATACACTCAAGGTGCAATCCAAATTTTTATCTGATTGTCCGCTGGGCATTCTTGTTCACATAACACAAGACACGCATCAGTAATGACATCATTATGTCAACCCCCTTTTCATCCCCTTAGTGGAGGTTTATTAAAAGTCTAATTACGTCGTTTTCCTATCTTTTCCTATCATATTCTTCCCACTTGAAGAATATCGATGTTAGATTTCAACTTCCTAACATATTGGAAAGTAATAATTAGTGATGAGTGATGAGTGAGTGAGTTAGTGAGTGAGTGAGTGAGGGCTTTTAATTTTATGCAATATAGATTGTATATAGTCTATAATGTCACCACGTAATTATATGGAAGGAAACAGATTTTAATGGATTTCTCAAATATATACTGTACAAATACTTTCATTTCATTTGAAATTTGTATGTAACATAAAAAAACAACAACATAATTTCTATACTAGGTGAAGGATGGAGTTCCAAATAAGAAAACTAAAAATACATATTAAAAAGTAGATACATTGAAACATATTCACTTAGCTATGGGGTTTACCCCACAGCTAATTGTTGGTGCTGCCTGATTTAATTAGCTGTGGGAACCCCACATGCTAATTACCAGAGGCAGAATTTTTCCTTGCAGCCTCAGGGGTTGTGAGGAAAAATCTGCGTTAAAATTCTGAATCTGCTGAATCTGCATTTTAACATGCAGAGAAACCCTTTGATTCTGCATTTTAAACAAAATCAATGGGTTTAACCCAGTGATTATTGGCCCTCATTCCGAGTTAATCGCACGCTGCCGTTTTTCGCAGTGCAGCGATCAGGCTAAAAACCGGCACTTTTGCGCATGCGTATGGTATGCAGTATGCACGCGTGAAGTACTTTCACACCAAACTATGCATTTTTACACAAGGTCGAGCGACTGTTTCCAGTCGCTCGGCTGATCGGTGAGTGATTGACAGGAAAGGGGCGTTTCTGGGAAGTAACTGCCCGTTTTCTGGGAGTGTGCTAACAAACGCAGGCATGTCAGGTAAAAATGCAGGCGTGCTTGGGGAAACGGGGGAGTGGCTGGCTGAACGCAGGGTGTGTTTGTGACGTCAAACCAGGAACCAAACAGTCTGAAGTGATCGCAAGGAAGGAGTAGGTCTGGAGATACTCAGAACCTGCTCAAAAATAAATCAGCACTATTCTGCTAACCTTTCGGTCGCACTTCTGCTAAGCTAAGATACACTCCCAGAGGGCGGCGGCCTAGCGTTTGCAATGCTGCTAAAAGCAGCTAGCGAGTGATCAACTCGGAATGAGGGCCATTATGTGGGTAAAAAGTTATTTAATTAAATACATTTTTCTCGAGTGGAGCGATCAATTAGCTGCAGGATAAGCCTTGCGGCAAAATGAATTCACCCCTAATAGTCACTTCTACTATAAAAGTGGCCATCTAGACAATTGGAAGAACATCCTTTATTCACAATTTTGCCAAATTAACATTAACTATACCAAAGTATAGTATTAATTAAAAATTGGATATTGTTAATGGACCTTTTTTTAAAAGATATCATTTTTAAATATGAGAAATCATAATTTAAGTCTGAGTATATTTAGAGAAAGCATATTGGGGCTTTTACAGTAATAAATACTGCACTATACATAAATATTGTAGCAATCATCATAAATAGCCATATGAGTGAAACAATAAAGGATACAATTAACTGTCTCACTCCATCTGTCATTTATTTGTTCAAATGTTCCCATTATTAGTGTGTAACTCTTATGTATGGATGTAGCTGCTGTCATCTAGCATGCAAATAATCACAGAAATGGAAACTCATACATGACTTGACTTTCACAAGAAACATCTACGTTGATCTCATGCCATACATGAGCTATTTCTTGTACCATTGTCCCATCGTCAACAAGACCTCTCTCAGCCTAGAATAAGTAAGCCATTTTCTCAAAACACATTACTTCATTACTTTCTGCTTTATCAGTGAGAAAAAGCAGTTATCAGCAACTAGAGGTGACAAAGTTGATTCTGGGAAGAAACCCAATGGTAAGTGACCTCTCTTCTTAATAACACCTAGGATACTTTGTGCTGCGAAAGGTGCCTATGGCAGTGTGATATTTTAGGTTGCACTTATCGCTAGCAGACTGCAAAATGAAAAAAAATCTCTTTAGTTTAGTGACAAGCAGAGGGTGAAAAGGAGAAGCAGTGGGTTACAGGGATAAGGTGACAGGGAAAGGCAGCAGGTGACCAAGAAAAGCTATTGGTGACAGGGAGAGGGTAACAGTGAAAGAGTAACAGGGAGAGACAGACGGTGATGGAGAGTGGGTGAAAGGGTAAGGTAGTTGGTGATGGGGAAAGGGAGATGGGGTGAGGTAGATGTGGGAGAGGAAGATAGGGTGAAAGTGAGAGGCAATGGGTGATTGGGAAAGGCAGTGGGTGACAATCAGAGGGTGAAGGGTAGAGGAAGAGGGTAACAGAGAGGCAGAGGGTACAATTTGTGAGTCATAGGCTTTTCTATAATGGGTGCAGTGTGTGCATTGCACACGGCCCCTTGAGCCCAGGGGGGCCCACACCGCACAAACTGCACCCATAGAATATACTTACCCCTCCAGAGTCCCACGACAGAGGCCCTGCTGTGCGGGCACAGATCACTTGAAAAATGGCTACCGTGGCCATTTCTGAGTAATTTGTGCATGCGAACTGGAGGTGTCCTAAGGAACAAGGTACGGGAGCCATATTCCCAGAGACCTGCGCATGCACAGTAGACTCTGGTATTATGCCCACTACAGAGGCAGCATGTGGATCCCCTCCTCTCTTAAAACACCCTGATGTGAGTTCTCTATTGGAGGGAGTAAAGGGGGTAAATTGGTTTTAAATAATTCACTGAGACATGAAGGGAAGGTATCAGTCTTGAGATAGGCAAAAAAATAACAAGGGGGCTATTGATCAGTTGACAACTTCTACCATAAATATGTGAATTTGGACCATTTCTCAAACAAGTTTTACATGCTGAAACTTAATTCTCAACATTAAAAAGAAATGAAATTGGACTGTTGGCAGAATTTAGACCATAGTTTACTCTTTTGTTATTTTTTTACATTGTGTTTTACATTACAGCATTAACCACTGCAAGACAAAACAACACCACAATCCCCAAACTAATCTGAAACAAGGCAACATCAGCTACATGGCAGGGTTTTCACACCATAACACCACCTATAGAATTCAGCAGACTTTCCTCTAATGAGTCTTGTATGACATACACTAAGCTACATAAAATGATGTTCAATAAAGTTCTTCCATAAATACAAATTAAGAATTCGTTCACAAACACTGACATTTCCCGCCACACACACTGACATTTCCCACCACAAACACTGACATTTCCTGCCACACACACTGACATTTCCCGCCACACACACTGACATTTCCTGCCACACACACTGACATTTCCCAGAACAAAAAAAAAACAGTCTGACTCAGTATGGCTGTAGATTTATGGAATCTTATATAACATATATTTATTATATCATATATTGATATAATGGTTTATGTATTTAATATCTGCAAATATATTATAATAGGCTTACAAATAGGTGGGCTCATAACAAAAGGGGTGATGTTAGTACTGGTCCAATCACACAATATGTTATGCGTGGACGTTCCTATTCATATACCTGTGATTGGCTCAGATTTAAGGAGCTATATCTCTACTGTCCAGGAAATATTTCCAGGCAAAGGGTAAATATACTTTACAGAGATATATAATCCTGGCTCATTTAACATATAAGTTCTATACTTTATGACTACAAGTCAATTGTTCCAACTTGCAGAGCCTTATATCATACATGCAGATTTCATGTATAACTTTAGTGATTCCGAAAATGAGTTCAAGACTTGGAATACCAGCTCTATTTTGTCTAGTACATTTATTATAGGCGATACAAAATACAAGATAACATAACACAATGATAATAAATCTTTTAATTTATCTATGCTTCCTTAACCATGGTACATACATAAAACACAGACAGTTTTACAAACTTAAACAATTAATACACATACTGTACACTTGCAAGAATATATGAGGGCATAATTCATAGCTACCATCTTAGGATCCTGACTCCCTCTGGACTTCGTTCCTTCTTCCTCTCCTTCTAACTCTCTAGCTAACAGGTCTGCTCCTTTTATCCTATATTCTACCAATTCAAACTAGTATATCCCCATAGTTTCCAATGGAATAGATCATTATAGGTTTTCCATTTAAATTCCACGATATCATAAAACATGCTCTGCTCCAAGTTGGATTGTTCTGCTCAAGCAGGCATGGTGCCATAAAACGTGACATGCCCAACTTTGCCCACTCTTCCTGAAGTAAGGGGAGTATTGTAAAATTCAGAATGTCTCTTCATCCAAAATTCTGATGTGTTGACAAGTTTGCGTGAAGTGGTTCAGACCATGTTTAGCAATAAATGTGATATCTTCTTGTAGAAGTTAATTTAATCTACTGTTTTATGACCCATGATCTGACCTATACCTTGACAATTGACCAGCTAGTTTTATAATTGCCAAAGGCATTTTGAGCTTTGATTGGGATCTTAACTATGAATTTCAACAAACCCTGTGCATACCAGTATCTGTTTACACATTATGAGGTCTAAGCGAGGTGACCTATTGACTCTATCCACCAAGTTCTAATTATTTATTTGCTGTGAATCAGGTATACAGTATACATATACCTACATATCACATTCCATGCATGTAAACTTTGATTTAGTCGGGCATAATGTGCTCACTCTAAATTGTACTTGGTATAGTGCAGACCAGACATTAATCCTTTGATTAATACAGATATGATTAATGGCATGGAAGGGATGAATTTGTGTGATGCTCAATGTATTGTGTATTATGGCTATATGGCTTACACAGAGAAAACCTGTCTCTTACATAATGATCCATAATCTTGCAGTAAAAACACAAGTATATACATGCTACTAAATTCTCAAAACATAAGAATAATACATTCAAACCTATTTAAGTTATACCTTACGATAATATATATATATATATACACTCTTAACTGGTTAAGATCACATTGGGTCACAAATCATATTTTAATTTACATAATTTGTTCTAATTCTGGTACCTACTAAATGATATTGTTATGTAATAGTCTATATGGCAACAGTCGCCCCCTTGTGGCCTTGATAATTGATGATGATGGCAACACATACATTAACATAATAATTGCTTATATCTTGCATTTACCAGTTTTTCTAGCTTACTGCGTTCCTGCCTTGTAAGGTGCTTAAGCCACAATATCAGTGAAATTAAAATGATTAGCAAGATTGTTTGACCGATCAGCAAGCCCTTTAAACCAATCTCCAGCCAGGTGTTTGTCATGGTTATTTCAAAACCTCCATCATGCTGTAATTTATTTAGTGTGGCATTTGCCTTCTCAACCATGTTATTAATTTGAACTATGTGTGTGTCTTTCCTATCCAGGAGTTTCTGTAAATCTAAGGTTAAACTATCTATGTGTATGTTGAACACAGGAATATATTATCCAAGGTTAGAGATTTCTGGTTCACTATCTATATTTATGTCCTCTTCATAAACAGGGATTGGGGTGATAACCGTATGACCAATGGTGGTATACTCATGTGGGCTAAAGCAGAAATTTGGGTTTGGCACAGTACACGACTTTCCCCCATACAAGAATTCTCCATGATTTGTGACTATGCAGTACTGTCCATTCATGTTCTGTGTCACCTTCACCGCTGGAGTTCTCCATTTTGTTAGCTGCACTGGACATGCAATGTCTCTGGCTGTATAGCTGGATGATGGTTTTGGCTTTGCACTGTGTTCAGGTCCTCCCATATCCATATCTTTGCTGGGAATGGTGGCAAGTTAATTTATGTCTGTGATTAAGGTACTTGGTTTACTTGATTCCAGGCCGCAGATTGGCGTCTCAATTTCGAAAACGTTGCAGCGAGTATTGGTTTCCCTTGAATGCACAGCAAGCAGTATGTGGAACTCTCCAGGTGTCGTCGACTCGGACCAGTAGTTCTGGTAGGTCCAGCCGCTCTTTGTAAATGTCCTTTTCCAAATATCCAATGTAGTGAACAGTAGGTTTGTCAAAGAAAGATTTGCTTGGGTCGAACACAGTAAGAGAAAAGGTAAAGGAGACATATAGGATATCGCTGGCTGCACAAGGTTGCTGCTTGTTGTAACAATGGGGTGAACCTCTATTTGGGTGTGGAGTCACAGTGCCTAAATTCCTAATTGTGGAGATGGGCAGAGGTCTGCAACCATCTCTTGGGGTATTTCCCCCATGCCCAATGTCAGATTGTGAGCAATACCAATTGGTCAGGTCATTATCTCTTAAAATGTCAGGTATTCTACCAGATTGTAGCTCTAATTACATGTGTGATTGCGTTGAGGACATAATTACCATATGCAGTGCATATTATTTCTTTCCCCACCTGATTTTGTCTGGCTTCTCTATTGATCAGCTCAGTTATTTCGTTTCTCTTTGCATGGGTTTCTGAAAACAAACTTGCTATATCATGCACGGTATGAACAGTAAATTTTTCTTCATTGGCCAGACCCTCAATACCCTGCAGGACAGGCTTCAAAACATATTGCCCCTCTTTCTGCTCAAAATTGCCTATGTGTCTGTGGATGACTTCCAAATCCGCCCTATTCCAAATTGACATCCCGGAACCAAACAGTCCAGGGATGGATCCAATGATCCCATCTTAGCTTTGTAATTTCCTGGATTGAAAAATACCTTTTTGGTGAGGGGTTGCCTTTCCTGTGTATGGGTCTTGAGTTCTGCTCTGGTGAGAAGCGACAATATCTACTAATAAGGAAGCATAGAATAAAGAAACATTACTATTTACACAATAACCAAATTCTGTCATATTCCATTTTGATAGATTTAGGACTACTGGCACATGTATATATTGTACATTGTTTATCAAGGAACCAGGAATGGATGTGGCAGTAAGGCCACTTGTGGGTCCTTCACTTGTTGGTGGGCACTCAGCTGTTGTAGTAGGTGGCAGTGATTTACCCTTTGGTAGATTTCCATAAATGGGAATGGGGATGATAAAACCATATGTCCAGGTTCCTGTGTCTGTAGGGTTTGCATGGCTAAGCAATAGTGATCCATTCGGAAAAACATGTATTCTACCCTTGTAATGTGGTGAGTTTCCTGCGTTTCCATTATCCCAGGCTTTCATTTCTTTGTCTGCTGGGCCCCACCAGGATACCCGTTCCCCAGTTGTGCCTTGCACTGACACTGGAAGGAGGGTTCTCCCTCTTTACAGTGGATCGGATTGGCTTCCACTCTAAATGAAATATTGACCTCACTGGTACTCTGGATCTGGAGGCTCACCACGAAGGACAGGACCAAAATTGGGATTCTCATTTTCCTGTAAAAACAAAACAAAATAAAAATTATGAGAAAGAAAGAGATGCGCTACTCAGTTGACCCCTCTCCTTTGTACAGTTTCATTTGATTGGCATGTACCCATTTGTCCTGCACTTTCTTTGCATCTTTGATTCCTAATTTGTATACTGAGGGTCTCAGTCTGTCAACTATTGAAAATGGTCCTCTCCATTTCTTGCCGAGACCATGGTCTGTGGGTCGGAGTTCTAGAAACATGACCTTTTCTCCAACTTCCCAACAATTTTCTCTTACACCTTTGTCAAACTAGGCCTTTGCGTTTCTCAGTGCTTTCCCTAACTGCTGTGCTGCAAACAGATGAACCTCTGTGAGTGCTTTTTGCAGTTTTGTACGGTACTGATCCATTGACAGTCTATCAATAGTAGGGGTGTGTAGATCTATCCAAAGGTGCTCTTTCAATCTCATTTGCCTGCCTGTCATTAATTCAAAGGGGGTCAATCGGGTTGCTGATGAAGGTGTAGCCCTTATTGCCATTGCCACTAGGGGTAACAAATTATCCCAGTTCTTACCATTTATGCCAACAAACTTTCTCAACACAGTTTTGATCTGTCTGTTGACATGTTCCACCTGTCCAGAATATTCAGGATGAAAAGGGACATGGAAGCTTTTCGCATAAAAATAGAGATTTTTTCACCGTTTGCTGTTGTTTGGAGCCATTTTGAGTGGAGGTAAAGAAAGTCCGGATACGAATAAGGACCGGAAAAGATACCTTTCAGTGCATATAGGGCTTATCATCAAGGTAAGCCTGGTGCAGATAGGCCGTGTGTTAGAAGGCTGATGTTACATGAAGTGTGAAAGAAACCTTTATGGGAATGCATCTTATTTAGCACAGGTTAGTCACTAAGAGTAGTGACCTTGGGAGTCATTTGTGGGAACATCAATACCCGCTAATGGATATGTTGCATATTGTGTTTTCTGTTTGAGGAACAGGAATGTACATGGATCTGGAAATGGTATATAGCAGCGCTGGGAGATCGCCTCTTTTTATACTAAATGGTGTATTTACCTCTCCTGGAATGTGGGGCCCTTCAACCACCATTGGTTTACCTTCTGACTGTAATGCTGCAACCCTCTTTACAACACATTTTTCATTATTTTCTGCCATCTTACGTTGCTTAATGGCCTGTACTGCTTGAAAGGTCCTTTGCATTAATCCCATTATTTTATTGTAGCTGTGCTTTGTGGTATCTATCAAGTGTTCACACTTAGCTTTAATTGTGGGGTGCGAGTTATGCACCAACAAGTTTTTGAAATCTTTGCTGTCCTTCTGACTTGTCATTTTTGCTGTTTCCTGCACTGTATGTTGCCCACAATCTATTTGCATATATTAATGGGTTCTCCTCACTTTGCTGTTTGATTTCATATGCAACCATTGTGCCTGCTACTGAAGGGTTAATTATCTTTTGCAGCTCCTCTACAGTTTCTTCATATGTACCTTTACCTTCTTTAATCAAATCTGGCAAAGCACTCCAAGCAGCTAATGGAATTGTTAATTGCAGTACTTTAACTTGATCAGTGAGATTTCTAATTCCTAAACGTTCACACCTCTGCTGAACATTACCTGCATGGGAGGTAATGTGTTCTCCTGAACTCACTTTTCCAATCATATTTGCCACTCCCATAAGTGTTTTTATGGGTTGTGGGGGATGATTGGCACTCTGGGCCCTTAAGTGAATGGCCTCTCCCTCACCATTGAATCCCAATAGGGTGTTCCTACTCTCAGTGAGGAATGCTGGCTGTTTATGAGCCCTGTGTGCCTCAATTTCTGTCTGTTCTTCATCATTACTATCTGTGCCTATTAATATAGAGCATTCCCTATTCGCAGCTGATTCTGCAAACTCTCCCATTGCTATGGGTTCCCTGAGGGTAAATTCATTAGAATTCCCCTCTCCCCAGCAGTCCTCTCTGTCCTCATGATTTGGGTCCCATTGTTCTCTTTCATATGCGTAGATAGGATATGGGGCAGTGGCTGCAGTTCCTATCTTAATGTTTGCAGCAATATGTCCTTTCAGAACAGATATCTCTTGCATAAGCTGCATCTCCCTGGTCATACAAGAGACATGGTCAATTGCTTTCCCTTTCATACATTCTGTGAGCTGTCCCTGCATAACTTTATATGCACTTATTATCTCATCTCTCTCTGTTGTAACCTCTGTTAGAGCTCTCCTACATTCTGTGGATTCTTTCTGAGCATTTTTATGTTTATGTAACACTTCATCCTGGGAGATTTTACCCATGTCATTAAGTGTTGTTAAAGTTTTAATTTGAACATTTAGCTGATCTATTTTTTCTTTGCCTTCTGTTTCTTTTAAATTAGATTCTTCTCTATATTTTTGTAGGGTTTCAGATAAACTGTGTAACTTTGCATCCATAGCCAAGCAGGCTGCATACAAGCCTGCAATGGCTATTCCTTTCTGTTTCCTTTTCTTTGATGATTTAATTTCATCATCAAACAAACCCTGGACATAGCTTCATGGGTTTTCTTTTAATTTGGCATCACAAGCAAAGTCTGTACACTTTTGCTTTGTGATATATTTCACTACAAAGCTGTCTATATTTGACATGTAGTCATTTTACAGATTTATTCCCTTTTGTTATATGTATTCTATCACTGAGAATTACAAATTTTAAGTATTTGGGAACTATATTTCCTATATTTTGCATGTGGTATCCTCCCTTATCTGTTCGCTAGCCTGATAAGTTAAACTCTAACACCCCTGTTTTTAATTTCTTACTTTAGGCCTTTTTAAAAAGTTTCTCTAGTCATTTGCAACTTATTCCCCTATGATCTTGCTGTTTGCCCAGCGAGCTTATAGCCCTTGCGCTGCTCCTAATAAATATTGTATTTAGTCAAAATCGATACTGAATAATTCCAAGTCCCTTATGTAGTCGCCAATGTCCCTTCATGGTCACCAATATAGATTTATGGAATCTTATATAACATATATTTATTATATCATATATTGATATAATGGTTTATGTATTTTATATCTGCAAATATATTATAATAGGCTTACAAATAGGTGGGCTCATAACAAAAGGGGTGATGTTAGTACTGGTCCAATCACACAATATGTTATGCGTGGACGTTCCTATTCATATACCTGTGATTGGCTCAGATTTAAGGAGCTATATCTCTACTGTCCAGGAAATATTTCCAGGCAAAGTCTAAATATACTTTATAGAGATATATAATCCTGGCTCATTTAACATATAAGTTCTATACTTTATGACTACAAGTCAATTGTCCCAACTTGCAGAGCCTTATATAATATAAGCAGATTTCATGTATAACTTTAGTGATTCCGAAAAGGAGTTCAAGACTTGGAGTACCAGCTCTATTTTGTCTAGTAAATTTATTATAGGTGATACAAAATACAAGATAACATAACACAACCGTCTTAGGATCCTGACTCCCTCTGGACTTCGTTCCTTCTTCCTCTCCTTCTAACTCTCTAGCTAACAGGTCTGCTCCTTTTATCCTATATTCTACCAATTCAATCTAGTATATCCCCATATTTTCCAATGGAATAGATCATTATAGGTTTTCCATTTAAATTCCACGATATCATAAAACATGCTCTGCTCCAAGTTGGATTGTTCTGCTCAAGCAGGCATGGTGCCATAAAACGTGACATGCCCAACTTTGCCCACTCTTCCTGAAGCAAGGAGAGTATTGTAAAATTCAGAATGTCTCTTCATCCAAAATTCTGATGTGTTGACAAGTTTGCCTGAAGTGGTTCAGACCATGTTTATCAATAAATGTGATCTCTACTTGTAGAAGTTAATTTAATCTACTGTTTTATGACCCATGATCTGACCTATACCTTGACAATTGACCAGCTAGTTTTATAATTGCCAAAGGCATTTTGAGCTTTGATTGGGATCTTAACTAGGAATTCCAACACACCCTGTGCATACCAGTATCTGTTTACACATTATGAGGTCTAAGCGAGGTGACCTATTGACTTTATCCACCAATTTCTAATTATTTATTTGCTGTGAATCAGGTATACAGTATACATATACCTACATATCATATTCCATGCATGTAAACTTTGATTTAGTCGGGCATAATGTGCTCACTCTAAATTATACTTGGTATAGCGCAGATCAGACATTAATCCTTTGATTAATACAGATATGATTAATGGCATGGAAGGGATGAATTTGTGTGATGCTCAATGTATTGTGTATTATGGCTATATGGCTTACACAGAGAAAACCTGTCTCTTACATAATGATCCATAATCTTGCATTAAAAACACAAATATATACATGCTACTAAATTCTCAAAACATAAGACTAATACATTCAAACCTGTTTAAGTTATACCTTACGATAATATATATATATATATATATATATATATATACACTCTTAACTGGTTAAGATCACATTGGTTCATAAATCATATTTTAATTTACATAATTTGTTCTAATTCTGGTACCTACTAAATGATATTGTTATGTAATAGTCTATATGGTAACAGCTGTCAATGCTGGATCAGGGCGCTTTCATTGTTGCGGGCCCTGGTGCAATGCACCAGCTGCACCGCAGATAGTTCAGCCACTGCTGACAGTATAGGCAGACATGGTTCGTGCATGGGCGGGACCACATCTTGTGACTCCTGGTGTCACCACAAGTTAGTAAACATACATTGTTTTAGTAGGCCTTTTGTCCCTTTTATAGTTAAACTCGACCTAGTATATGTACAAATGGTACAACTATATTAGCAACTCCCAAGGCTATGACTACCTGACTTTTTATGCTTATTACTGATGACCGCCATTCACAAAGAATAATTATCTTATCAAGCTGTAATTAATTGAAATTAAAGTGTAATCCATTTTCTACTTATCTCATGATAAATTATTATTTGCAAGCTACCACTTTGTACAGTGAACTTGACATAAAGTAAACTATAAGCTTCATAATGTATCTCGTAATGCTGCACCACATTACCGGATGCACAAATGAAAGTGAGAGAGCTGTGTATGATAGAGGTATATACTTACCAGCTTAAACAAGCAGATCTACCTACCATTAGTGGAACTCTCATTGTGATCCCAGAATTAAATCACCCCTGCACTGAAGAGTCTATCAGGGGAACTAGCCAAGGCTCTCACAACAGCTAATTTCTCCCTTACCTTCCTTCTATCATACCTTACCTTATCATACCTACATGCTCTCACTCCTTGTGTTCAATGCAATTTTGCAATAACAGGAGATGCAGATGTGGAACAGTATCCTGACATCTGTAATTTACTTAATCTATTTCTATAACATTCATCCAAAACATTGGATCTGCAATCAAATGTTTTGGATGACTGCATGCTCATTCTAATGGGATAATAAGGATATCCTGCTGTCAAATTCACTGTGATATTTTACTGTATTATGTATGTGTACATGTTCTCCATATGCCCTCTACCCTAATATGCTTTTCCTTTGCTTACTTATGGGCCCTGCACACTGGACGAGATTACTGAAAGTTATGAACGATCTCATTCATTATTGAATGAGATACCATTCATATCTTTCAGTGTGGAGGTACCAGCGATGAACGATGCACGGCCCCGCGCTCATTCATCACTGGTGCCCTATTGCTTGTGCATGCAGACCAATATGGACGATCTCATCCATATTTGGCTGCACTGCTATGGAGGCAGGTGACGGGGGAGTGAAGAAACTTCACTTACCCCGTTACTGCCCCCCCCCCACTGCCAGGTCGCCCGTCGGCCGTATCCACCATCGGGCAGCTCCGCGGTGGATCTTTCAATGTGTAGAGCCCATTAGACTATCTTCTATGGGTTGGGTATTAATTACTGGCGGCTGGGATCACAGGTCACATAACTACATCCCTCTTCTATTTCATACTCCTTACAACAGCAGCTAACCCTCAATTTCTGCAACCCTGATGCTTAAATCAGTGTCATGTCCGCTGATACAGAAATATCTATATACCATGTACTTTTCCTACATTGTCTTGCTTTTTTTTCTTGTTTTGCTCATTTATTTTTGCACAGTATGATCTTAGGTGACAATTGCACTATTTGCTGGTGGAATGCATGCCATGGCCAATGACAATGTTATGAGTTGTGTTGCAAATGGAATGAGAGTGTGACATGCTGAGATGCAATTTCGCTGTATTTATGTGTGCATATAGCATGTGTCTATTTTATGATTAGTTCAGCCAAATGTGGCAAAAAGAATAGCTATAATTCAGGTTTTGATCCAACACACACCAGGGTTGTAACTAGGTGATTAGGTGTGTGCAGAGGGGGCACCGCACATAGGGGGCAATTCACAGTTGATCGCAGCAGCAAATAAGTCAGCAGTTGGGCAAAACCATGTGCACTGCATGTGAGGCAGATATATAACGTTTGCAGAGAGAGTTAGATTTGGGTGGGTTATATTGTTTCTGTGCAGGGTGAATACTGGCTGATTTATTTTCACACTGCAATTTAGATTTCAGTTTGAATACACACCACCAAATCTAACTCTTACACATGGTTTTGCCCAACTGCTAACAAATTTGCTGCTGTGATCAACTATGAATTACCCCCATAGCGCTGCAGATGGGAGCGCTGTTTGTGGCTTTTGTCAATGATCTGTTTTAAGTACTTTCACTTTTAGCTTCCTCCCTTTGTGAAGTCCAGCATCTCCTGACTGCCACTGTCTCTTACCTTGACTCTTTCTGTCACTAATACCTATAAAACATTCATTAACTCAACTTCAGAGCTCTACTGTTATTCAGTCACACTGTCCTTTATTACATTTCAAGATGCTAACATACCCGGGATACAAACCCATTGCCTATGGCATTGCAGTCAGACAATCTATTCATGAGCTATCTGCCATGGCATAGAAAGGTAGATCATTCTAAGCTAGAGAATTCTATTTGAAGCTTACTTTGTACTTTGTGAAAAAATTACAAGCAATGCAACTAAACAGATCTATGTAATGTGTGGCTGCAAGGGATTGGATGTGTGGTTGCACACTATATAGATCTGCTCAATTGCAATTCTGATTATTTATTTTTTTACAAAGAACCAGTAGCTTCTTATAGTGTTCATAGTTTTTTTACAGGATCAAGTAGCTTAATGAGTAGGGTGTTTGAGTAGAATTCAAAAGGTTATAGGTTTGAATCCTGGTTATGGTAGTATATTGAAATGTGTAATTTAATAAAGGGTATTGTAATTGATTAACAACTATCACTCTTGATTATCTCTGGGATCAATCTTGCCATGTCCCTTCCCCACAAAGCATGCACCTTATGTCTCTATTGGAAAAATGGGGAGGGGAGGGGCAATTCTCTCTCTGGCACAGGGCACCAAAAAGTCTAGTTATGGCTCTGACACACACTGTTACTTTTGACGACCATCTAATAAATGTTTGGGGTTTATTACATTCTATAACATATACCTGTATCTACCATGGGATCAGTGTAGTTTTTAAACTCATGCTATCACCATCAATAGCCATATACTTGTTTTTTGGGGGATTTATTTTGTTGACACTGAGAACTTCCAACTCTATGCTATGCTTTGTTGTGATGTGCAAAGATTGTGAAATCCATGTGTAATATATACTGAACATAGCGTACTATACATTCTGAACTCAGATAGATAATCTCTGTTCTTATTTTAAAACACAGATGCCATTAGCAACTGCACTATCATCATACATATATTTTTTTTCTTACCAATGATACATATATAGTACACAGAAATTTACAAATAATCCAAACCAATATTGAATGGCAAGTCTTCAATGAACAGCACACAACAGGAGCCAGGTAACATTCTTTATTTATAATATAATTAAATAATTATTAGATTGCAGAATCTGTAAATATTTTCACAGACAGAAGTATGCAAAGGTATACATTAGAGATGAGCGGGTTCGGTTCGTCAAGATCCGAACCCCCCCGAACTTCACGTGTTTTACACGGGTCCGAGGCAGCCTCGGATCTTCCTGCCTTGCTCGGTTAACCAAAACGAGGCCGAACATCATCATACCGCTGTCGGATTCTCGCGAGATTCGTATTCCATATAAAGAACTGCGCGTCGCCGCCATTTTCACTCGTGAATTGTAGATTGAGCGGAGAGGACGTGGCTACATTCTCTACCTGAAAAGCTCAATATCAGTGCTCAGTGTGCTGCATTGTGGTGACCACCAGTATATTATAGTAGTACAGTACAGTAGGCCATTGTTGTATCTTGCAGCTCCGTGTCAGACTCAGTTCTAGTACCCTGATCAGTGCTCAATATCTGCTGCATTGTTGTGTGACCACTATATAGTAGTACAGTGCTGCATTGTGGTGACCACCAGTATATAGTAGTACAGTACAGTAGACCATTGCTGTATCTTGCAGCTCTGTGTCACTTCTAGTATCCATATCTGTGCTGCATTGTTGTGACCAGTATATAGTAGTACAGTGCTGCATTGTGGTGACCACCAGTATATAGTAGTACAGTACAGTAGGCCATTGCTGTATCTTGCAGCTCTGTGTCACTTCTAGTATCCATATGTGTGCTGCATTGTTGTGACCAGTATATAGTAGTACAGTGCAGCATTGTGGTGACCACCAGTATATAGTAGTACAGTACAGTAGGCCATTGCTATTGATATAATATTACTGGCATATAATTCATTACATTAAAAAATGTAGAACAAAAATGTGGATGGTAAAACAGGGAAAGATCAAGATCCACTTCCACCTAGTGCTGAAGCTGCTGCCACTAGTCATGGCAGAGATGATTCAATGCCATAAACGTTGTCTGCCAAGCCCGATGCCCAATGTCATAGTAGAGAGCATGTAAAATCCAAAAAACAAAAGTTCAGTAAAATGACCAAAAAATCTAAATTAAAAGCATCTGAGGAGAAGCGTAAACTTACCAATATGCCATTTACAACAAGGAGTGGCAAGGAACGGCTGAGGCCCTGGCCTATGTTCATGGCTAGTGGTTCAGCTTCACATGAAAAATGAAAAGAGTTAAGCTGGCAAAAGCACAGCAAAGAACTGTGCATTCTTCTAAATCACAAAACCCCAAGGAGAGTCCAATTGTGTCGGTTGCGATGCCTGACCTTCCCAACACTGGATGGGAAGAGGTGGCTCCTTCCACCATTTGCCGGCCTCCTGCAAGTGCTGGAAGGAGCACCCACAGTCCAGTACCTGATATTCAAATTGAAGATGTCACTGTTGAAGTACACCAGGATGAGGATATGGGTGTTGCTGGCACTGAGGAGGAAATTGACAAGGAGGAATCTGATGGAGAGGTAGTTTGTTTAAGTCAGGCACCCGGGGAGACACCTGTTGTCCATGGAATGAATAAGGCCATTGACATGCCTGGTCAAAATACCAAATAAAAAATCACCTCTTCGGTGTGTAATTATTTCAACAGAAATGCGGACAACTGGTGTCAAGCCATATGTTCCCTTTGTCAAGCTGTAATAAGTAGGGGTAAGGACGTTAACCACCTAGGAACATCCTCCCTTATACGTCACCTGGTGCACATTCATCAGAAGTCATAGACAAGTTCAAAAACTTTGGGTGACAGCAGAAGCAGTCCACTGACAACTAAATCCCTTCTTCCTCTTGTAACCAAGCTCCTGCAAACCACACCACCAACTCCCTCAGTGTTAATTTCCTCCTTAGACAGGAAAGCCAATAGTCCTGCAGGCCATGTCACTGGCAAGTCTGACGAGTCCTCTCCTGACTGGGATTCCTCCGATGGATCCTTGAGTGTAACGCCTACTGCTCCTTGCTCTGCTATTGTTGCTGCTGGGAGTCGATCATCATCCCAGAGGGGAAGTCAGAAGACCACTTGTACTACTTCCAGTAAGCAATTGACTGTCCAACAGTCCTTTGCGAGGAAGATGAAATATCAGCAGTCATCCTGTTGCAAAGCGGATAACTCAGGCCTTGGCAGCTGTGTTGCTGTTAGACGTGCGTCTGGTATCCGCCAGTAGTTCACAGGGACTTAGAGAATTTCTTGAGGTAGTGTGTTCTTGGTCCCAAATGCCATCTAGGTTCCACTTCTCTAGGCAGGCGATACCGAGAATGTACACAGACATCAGAAAAAGAGTCACCAGTGTCCTAAAAAATGCAGTTGTACCCAATGTCCACTTAACCACGGACATGTGGACAAGTGGAGCAGGGCAGACTAAGGACTATATGACTGTGACAGCCCACTGGGTAGATGTATTGCCTCCCGCAGCAACAACAGCAGTGGCGGCAACAGTAACAGCATCTCGAAAACGCCAACTCGTTCCTAGGCAGGCTACGCTTTGTATCACCGCTTTCCATAAGAGGCACACAGCTGACAACCTCTTACGGAAACTGAGGAACATCATCGCAGATTGGCTTACCCCAATTGGACTTTCCTGGGGATTTGTGACATCGGACAACGCCACCAATATTGTGCATGCATTACATGTGGGAAAATTCCAGCACGTCCCATGTTTTGCACATACAATGAATTTGGTGGTGCAGAATTAAAAAAAAAATGACAGGGGTGTGCAAGAGATGCTGTCGGTGGCCTGAAGAATTGTGGACCACTTTCGGCATTCAGCCACTGCGTGCCGAAGACTGGAGCACCAGCAAACACTCCTGAACCTGCCCCGCCATCAGCTGAAGCAAGAGGTGGTTATGAGGTGGAATTCAAGCCTATATATGCTTCAGAGGATGGAGGAGCAGCAAAAGGCCATCCAAGCCTATACATCTGCCTACGATATAGGCAAAGGAGGGGGAATGCACCTGACTCAAATGCAGTGGAGAATGATTTCAATGTTGTGCAAGGTTCTGCAACCCTTTGAACTTGCCACACGTGAAGTCAGTTCAGACACTGCCAGCCTGAGTCAGGTCATTCCCCTTATCAGGCTTTTGCAGAAGCAGCTGGAGAGATTGAAAGAGGAGCTAAAATGGAGCGATTCCGCTAGGCATGTGGGACTTGTGGATGGAGCCCTTAATTCGCTTAACCAGGATTCACGGGTGGTCAATCTGTTGAAATCAGAGCACTACATTTTGGCCACCGTGCTCAATCCTAGGTTTAAAGCCTATGTTGTATCTCTCTTTCTGGCAGACACAAGTCTGCAGATGTTTAAAGACCTGCTGGTGAGACACTTGTCAAGTCAAGCAGAATGTGATCCGCCAACAGCTCCTCCTTCATTTTCTACTGCCACTGGAGCTGCCAGGAAAAGGATCAGATTTCCAAAACCACCCGCTGGCGGTGATGCAGGGCAGTCAGGAGCGAAAACTGACATCTGGCCTGGACTGAAGGACCTGCCAACGATTATTGACATGTTGTCTACTGTCGCTGCATATGATTCTGTCACCATTGAAAGAATGATGGAGGATTATATGAGTGACAGCATCCAAGTAGGCACGTCAGACAGTCCGTACGTATACTGGCAGGAAAAAGAGGCAATTTGGAGGCCCTTGCACAAACTGGCTTTATTTGACCTAAGTTGTCCCCCCTCCAGCGTGTACTCCGAAAGAGTGTTTAGTGCAGCCGGTCACTTTGTCAGCGATCTGCGTAAGAGGTTAATTCCACAAAATGTGGAGAAGATGATGTTCATCAAAATGAATTATATTCAATTCCTCCATGGAGACATTTACCAGCAATTGCCTCCAGAAAGTACACAGGGACCTGTGATGGTGGATTCCAGTGGGGATGAATTAATACTCTGTGAGGAGGGGGATGTACACAGTGAAAGGGGTGAGGAATCGGAGGATGGTGATGAGGTCAAAATCTTGCCTCTGTAGAGCCAGTTTAAGCAAGGAGAGATTGATTGCTTTTTTTTTTTGGTGGAGGCCCAAACCAACCAGTCATTTCAGCCACAGTAGTGTGGCAGACCATGTCGATGAAATGAGGGGTTTGTTAAAGTGTGCATGTCCTGTTTATACAACATAAGGGTGGGTGGGAGGTCCCAAGGACAATTCCATCTTGCACCTCTTTTTTTTTATCTTTGCATCATGTGATGTTTGGGGCCAATTTTTTAAGTGCCATCCTGTCTGACACTGCTGTGCCACTCCTAGATGGGCCAGGTGTTTGTGCCGCCCACTTGGGTCGCTTAGCTTAGTCATCCAGCGACCTCGGTGCAAATTTTAGGACTAAAAATAATATTGTGAGGTGTTCAGAACAGACTGGAAATGAGTGGAAATTATGGTTATTGAGGTTAGTAATACTATAGGATAAAAATTATCCCCAAATTCTACGATTTAAGCTGTTTTTGAGGGGTTTTTGAAAAAAAACCACACCCAAATCCAAAACACACCTGAATCCGACAAAACATTTTAAGGGAGGTTTTGCCAAAATGTGTCCGAATCCAAAACACGGGCGCGGAACCGAATCAAAAACCAAAACACAAAACCCGAAAAATTTCCCGTGCACATCTCTAGTATACATACATATGCCATTATACTGGAACACAATAATATACAAAATGCCTATCATACAGTATGTACCACTTCGAGACAAAAACCGTGTCCTGTTGAGATAGAACAGTTCCCTGTTCATCAACAAAGGGCACTGTGTCTGGTCACAAAGGGTAAATACATGTAAATGTGTACAGTATAATTGTTTAATTCTTCTCGCTCTCTTTTGGATACCACTATTTACAATTTTAAAACAGTATTATTAAAAGTTACATTTTATTGGTATTAGCAGTGACAAACTGTAGACACCCCCAACTAAAAAAACTCTCTTTTTCTCTCCAAGCACTGGTGATAAACTCCATAAAGGTTCCAGATAAATACTATTCTCCTAGTTTTAAAGTAAGTGCAATATTAAAATATTTTCTCAAACATTATTTTATTACACTATTTAAAATATTTTTATTATACGTAAAAAATAATCCATTTACAATAGATTGACCAAAAAGATGATGAGAAAATTTACATTTTATATATTTGGTTTGCACTATTAATATTCTTACATGTGATGCTGTTATATCGAACTATAAAGCACCCTCTCTATTTATTTTTTTCAGTTATTAAAGACTTTCATTTTTTTATTAGTTAACTGCTTTGACTATTAGCTTAGATATTTAATTTTTAGACTACTGTATAATCTTGAATTTTTCTTAATTTATATTGAGTTTTTGCCATAACATTGGCTAAACCCCATTGTGAGAATTTACTTTTCTATTGTGTATTCTGCTTGGCTTTTTGAATAATTGTGTCACATACTCAGCCGCTGTACATGTCTTTTTATTTTACACTGTTAGTCCAATTTCATCATTTTGTTAACAGGTGTCTGTGTTTTTAAGTTTAGTCTTTTTTTCTACTCTATTAATATTTTTGCTTTTGTTTTCATGAAACAGAAAAAAGTATACTGTTTAAAAAAAACAACTCTATTTCTTTGGCAGTTGTCTTTTTTTTCTTTTTCCAAAATGTTTTTATTGAAAGTGTCCAAACAGTGCAAAAATACAAATACAATGGTCGAGTGTCCCGGCATTTAATCCCAGATCTCGACCTGGGTTGAATTCGGAATCAACACGGGATGTGGTGCAGTGTAAACGGGTAAGCCGGGTCAAGGCGACCCGGCACCCGTTCTCTGCATAGGAGGGGGCAGTGCTTGGAGATGATTATCTCCAAACACCGCCTTTGGTAGCATCAGCGGTGACGTCACCAACCCGGCAATATGTGAGGTCGGACCACAAGTCTGGAGGGGTCTCAAGCCGGGTTGCACCTGGGAAGCACCCGTGTACAAATTCATGGGTGTGACCTGGTTATTGTCAGTCTGAAAGGGGTATTAGCGAAGACAAGAAGTACAAGGAAAAATGTACAACTAGAGTGGAACTCATATATGTACTGTACATAAAGAAAACATTATGCCATATAAGCACCAAGAAAAGCTCACACAGTTATGGCTAAAAAGGTGAATACCATGTCAAGATACATATGATATATGCAATTTGCAAAGTACATGACAAATATACACAAGAAAATGTATAATAAAAGAAGTGCCATGTAGGCAATAGAAACAGCTAAATTTACAGGTAACTCAGGTAAGCAACAATACACATATTATCTTGATAAAAAAAATACAGGTATCACAGGTTATGTAACACTGTACAGTAGGTACAGTATCTAAGGAAAGTTGGGAATGTTGATACTGTAAGGTGTTAGAGAATAAGGTGTCAATTAAAAGGACAACTTGTAGAGATGGGAATGCTTGTCCTCCATATAACAAATCCAAGGGGGTCCTTACATCAGTATAAATATAACTAGGTTAAACAAAGCTACACTCATGGGTAAAATGTATTCTAGAGAAAATCAGATGTGTTTCCTAAAAAAAATAATCCAGCAGGATATAACTAAAAAAAGAAGCTGATATAGGCCTCAGCCTGTCTGAGGAAAGCAAAAAGACAAATTGGGTGAAAAGGGAGGCTTATCTGCCACATAAATGATCCCAGGAGGATCTCTACATCAGTAAACATGGGCAAATGGTCAAATGATAGATTAGAAGAGAAGTTAAATCTTCAGTAATCAATTTTACATCCCACCCTGTGTATGGTACTCCAGCAATTTCAGTGATACTATGCTGGGCATTAGTGATCTGGGAGACAAAAGAGTTATTGCACAACAATACCATTTGCAAAGATATCTAGATATCTAACTTTCTGTCTAATAGAGATAAGAGATGTGTGGTGGGAACTTTTCGTGTTTTGGTTTTGGTTGTGTTCCATGCCCATGTTTTGGATCTGGATTGGTTTTGCTAAAACCACCCTTTCGAGTTTTAGTTTTGGTTTTGGATCTGGATGATTTAAAAAAAAAAAAAAAAAACAGCTATAATCACAGAATTTAGGGGTAATTTTGATCCTACGGTATTATTAACCTCAATAAAATTCATTTCCACTCATTTCCACTCTATTCTGAACACCTCACAATATTGTTTTTAGGCCAAAAGGTTGCACCAAGGAGGCTGTATGACTAAGCTAAGTGACACAAGTGTGCGGCACAAACACCTGGCCCATCTAGGAGTGGCACTGCAGTAGCAGACTGGATGTCAGATTTAAAAATAGGCCCCAAACAGCATATGATGCAAAGAAAAAAAAGAGTTACAACGAGCTAGCTGGATGGCTAAGTTAAGCGACACAAGTGTGCGGCACAAAAACCTGGCCCATCTAGGAGTGGCACTGCAGTGGCAGACAGGATAGCACTTAAAAAAATAGTCCCCAAACAGCACATCATGCAAAGAAAAAAAGAGTTGTGCAATGAGGTAGCTGTATGAATAAGCTAAGCAACACAAGTGTGCGGAACAAACACCTGGCCCATCTAAGAGTGGCACTGCAGTAGCAGACAGGATGGCAGATTTAAAAAATAGGCCCCAAATAGCATATGATGCAAAGAAGAAAAAGAGTTGCAACGAGGTAGCTGGATGGCCTAGTTAAGCTACACAAGTGTGTGGCACAAACACCTGGCCCATCTAGGAGTGGCACTGCAGTGACAGACATGATGGCACTTAAAAATAAATAGTCCCCAAACAGCACATCATGCAAAGAAAAAAAGAGTTGTGCAATGAGGTAGCTGTATGACTAAGCTAAGCGACACAAGTGTGCGGAACAAACACCTGGCTCATCTAGGAGTAGCACTGCAGTGACAGACAGGATGGCACTTAAAAAGAAATAGTCCCCAAACAGCACATCATGCAAAGAAGTAAAAGAGGTGCAATGAGGTACCTGTATGAATAAGCTAAGCGACACAAGTGTGCGGCACAAACACCTGGCCCATCTAGATGTCGCACTGCAGTGGCAGACAGGATAGCACTTAAAAAAATAGTCCCCAAACAGCACATCATGCAAAGAAAAAAAGAGTTGTGCAATGAGGTAGCTGTATGACTAAGCTAAGCGACACAAGTGTGTGCAACAAACACCTGGCTCATCTAGGAGTGGCACTGCAGTAGCAGACAGGATGGCAGATTTAAAAAATAGGTCCCAAACAGCATATAATGCAAAGAAGAAAAAGAGTTGCAATGAGGTAGCTGGGTGGCTAAGTTAAGCGACACATGTGTGCGGCACAAACACCTGGCCCATCTAGGAGTGGCACTGCAGTGGCAGACAGGATAGCACTTAAAAAATAGTCCCCAAACAGCACATCATGCAAAGACAAAAAGAGTTGTGCAATGAGGTAGCTGTATGACTAAGCTAAGCGACACAAGTGTGCGGAACAAACACCTGGCTCATCTAGGAGTGGCACTGCAGTAGCAGACAGGATGGCAGATTTAAAAAATAGGCCCCAAACAGCATATGATGCAAAGAAGAAAAAGAGTTGCAACGAGGTAGCTGGATGGCTAAGTTAAGTGACACAAGTGTGCGGCACAAACACCTGGCCTATCTAGGAGTGGCACTGCAGTGGCAGACAGGATAGCACTTACAAAAAATGGTCCCCAAACAGCACATCATGCAAAGAAAAAGAGTTGTGCAATTGTCCCTAAATAGCACATCATGCAAAGACAAAAAGAGTTGTGCAATAGTTCCCAAACAGCACATCATGCAAAGAAAAAAAGAGTTGTGCAATTAGGTAGCTGTATGACAAAGCTAAGCGACACAAGTGTGTGGCACAAACACCTGGCCCGTCTAGGAGTGGCACTGCAGTGACAGACAGGATGGCACTTAAAAAGAAATAGTCCCCAAACAGCACATCATGCAAAGAAGTAAAATAGGTGCAATGAGGTACCTGTATGAATAAGCTAAGCGACACAAGTGTGTGGCACAAACACCTGGCCCATCTAGATGTAGCACTGCAGTGGCAGATAGGATAGCACTTAAAAAAAATAGTCCCCAAACAGCACATCATGCAAAGAAAAAAAGAGTTGTGCAATGAGGTAGCTGTATGACTAAGCTAAGCGACACAAGTGTGTGCAACAAACACCTGGCTCATCTAGGAGTGGCACTGCAGTAGCATACAGGATGGCAGATTTAAAAAATAGGTCCCAAACAGCATATAATGCAAAGAAGAAAAAGAGTTGCAACGAGGTAGCTGGGTGGCTAAGTTAAGCGACACAAGTGTGCGGCACAAACACCTGGCCCTTCTAGGAGTGGCACTGCAGTGGCAGACAGGATAGCACTTAAAAAAATGGTCCCCAAATAGCACATCATGCAAAGAAAAAGAGTTGTGCAGTTGTCCCCAAACAGCACATCATGCAATGAAAAAAAAGAGTTGTGCAATGAGGTAGCTGTATGACAAAGATAAGTGACACAAGTGTGTGGCACAAACACCTGGCCCATCTAGGGTTGGCACTGCAGTCCCACTGCACAAATGGTGGATACCGGACGCACATTTAACACCAACATAGCTGTCAAGGCCTCAGTTATCCGCTTTGCAACAGCAAGACTGCTGTCATATTTCATCTTCCTCACAAAAGACTGTTGGACAGTCATTTGTTTAGTTGAAGTAGTACAAGTGGTCTTCCGACTTCCCCTCTGGGATGATGATTGACTCCCGGCAGCAACAATGGCAGCAGGAGGAAGTGGTTCTTGATCTTTACCTATTTATCCTGCAAATTTTTGTTCTCCATTATTTTTCTGGAGTTATATAACAAAATGCAGCAAATGAGAGTGTACCTATACACCACACATGGCAAACATAGAAAAAATTATTTGGATTAAATATTAATAACCACTTTATTTTGAGTAAATAATATACAGCACAGGACAGCACAACTGAACTTATATGGCAGCACCGCTGGACTGGACTTGCATGGCAGTACCACTGGACATATACAGCAGTATCACTGGACTTAAACAGCTGCACCACTGGACTGGATTTATATGCCAGTGCCACTGGATTTATATGGCAGTACCACTGGATTTATATGGCATTACCATTGGACTTATACAGCAGTACCACTGGTCATATACAGCAGTATCACTGGACTTACATGGCATCATCACTGGACTAAATTTATACGCCAGTTCCACTGGATTTATTCACCATTATCACTGGACATATATGGCAGTATCACTGGACTGGATTTATACACCAGTACCACTGGATTTATACGGCAGTACCACTGGACATATACACCAGTATCACTGGATTAATATGGCAGTATTATTGGACTTATATGGTAGAATCACTGGACTGGATTTATACACCAGTACCACTGGATTTATACGGCAGTATCAATGGACATATACGCCAGTATCACTGGATTTATACGGCAGTATTACTGGACATATGCGGCAGAATCACTGGAATTATATGGCAGTACCACTTGACATATGGGGGGTAATTCCAAGTTGATCGCAGCAGGAATTTTGTTAGCAGTTGGGCAAAACCATGTGCACTGCAGGGGAGGCAGATTTAACATGTGCAGAGAGAGTTAGATTTGGGTGGGGTGTGTTCAATCTGCAATCTAATTTGCAGTGTAAAAATAAAGCAGCCAGTATTTACCCTGCACAGAATCAAAATAACCCACCCAAATCTAACTCTTTCTGCACATGTCATATCTGCCTCCCCTGCAGTGCACATGGTTTTGCCGAACTGCTAACAAAATTCCTGCTGCGATCAACTTGGAATTACCCCCATAAGGCAGTATCACTGTATTTATACGGCAGTACCACTGTATTTATATGGCAGTACCACTCGACATATACGGCAGTATCACTGGAATTATATGGCAGTATCACTGGACATATAAGGCAGTATCACTTGATTTATATGGCAGTACCACTAGACAAACATGGCAGTATCACCGGACTTATACGGCAGTATCACTGTACTGGGTTTATACGCCAGTACCACTGGATTTATATGTCAGTACCACTGGACATATATGGCAGTATAACTGGAATTATATGGCAGTGACACTGTACATATAAGGCAGTATCACTGGATTTATATGGTTGTACCACTGGACATATACGGCAGTATCACTGGACTGGACTATTACAGCAGTATCACTGGATTTATATGGTAGTATCACTGGACTTATATGGCAGTATCACTGGACTGAATTTATACAGCAGTACCACTGGACATATACGGCAGTACCACTGGGCATATACAGCAGTATTACTTGACATATACAGCAGTATCACTGGACTTATACGGCAGTACCACTGGACAGGATTTATACGCCAGTACCACTGAATTTATATGGTAGTACCACTGGATTTATACGGCAGTATCACTGGACTTATACAGCAGTATCACTGGACTGGATTTATACACCAGTGCCACTTAATTTATACGGCAGTACCACTGGACATATACAGCATTATCACTGGATTTATATGGAAGTACCACTGGACATATATAGCAGTATCACTGGTCTTATACGGCAGTATAACTGGACTGGATTTATACACCAGTACCACTGGATTTATATGGCAGTACCACTGGACATATACGGCAGTATCACTGGACTGTATTTATACGCCAGTACCACTGAATTTATATGGCAGTATCACTGGACTTATATGGCAGTATCACTGGACTGGATTTATACAGCAGTACCATTGGACATATACAACAGTACCACTGGACATATATGGCAGTATCACTGGTTTTATACAGCAGTACCACTGGATTATACGGCAGTACCACTGGACATATAAAGCAGTATCACTTGAATTATATGGCAGTACCACTGGACAAATACAGCAGTTTTACAGGATTTATACGGCATTACCACTGGACATATACAGCGGTGTCACTAGTGTTATACGGCAGTATCACTTGACTGGATTTATACATCAGTACCACTGGATTTATACAGCAGTACCACTGGACATATACTGCAGTATCACTGGAATAATATGGTAGTACCACTGGACATATACAGCAGTATCACTGGATTTATATCAGCAGTACCACTTTATACATATGGCAGTATCACTGGACTGGATTGATACACCAGTACCACTGGATTTATACGGCAGCACCACTGCACATATACGGCAGTATCAATGGAATTATATAGCAGTACCACTGGACATATACGGCAGTCTGGCTGGATTTATACAGCAGGACCACTGGATGTATACGGAAGTATCACTGGACTTATATAACAGTTACACTAGACTGGATTTATATGACAGTAACACTGGATTTATACGGCAGTACCACTGAACTTATATGGCAGTACCACTGGACATATACGGCAGTATCACTGGACATATACGGCAGTATCACTGGACTGTATTTATACACCAGTACCACTGGATTTATACAGCAGTATCACTGAACTTATACAGCAATATCACTGGACTGTATTTATACGGCAGTACCACTGGACATTTAAAGCAGTATCACTTGACATATACGGCAGTATCACTGGACTGGTTGACATGATGGTGGCGTGCTTAGACGCAGCAGCTTGGAGCTTCCATGCAATGAGGATGGCAGTAATCTGCTTCATTTTGACAGTATTGTGCCCCTGGGGTACTGGTATGATGAGGGTTACCTACCCCCGTGATGTCTTGCTGGGACTGCAGGGTGGCAGCGTGTCATCGGGGATCTGGTGTGGCGGTGCTGAGAGTGAGGTGGCTCAGGGTGGTGCGGAGATGGCCTGTGGTATCGGATCCGGAGTGGGGGCTAGTGTGGCCTTTGGCCCTGTGGCTACTATGCCGGAGAGGCTGGTCTCCCTGGAGAAGTGGGGTCTGGATGGACAAGGCCCGCGGCTGCCGGTACAGGCTGCCAGTAGCCGGGGAAGAGGAGGTCATCGTGGCCGCTACTCCCACCACTACCATCACAGGAGAGCTGGATATGGACCAAGACATGATGATCCCAGTTGGGGGCCTAATCTTGTGGGAGGCTGGATATAGGTGGTCATACCGAGTTGTTCGCTCATTGCCGATTATCGCAACGGAGCGATTAAGGCAAAAAATGCGCAGTGCGCATGCGCTAAATATTTTAGCACAAAACTTAGTAGATTTACTCACGGCCGAACAAAGAATTTTCATCGTTGAAGTGATCGGAGTGTGATTGACAGGAAGTGGGTGTTTCTGGGCGGAAACTGACCATTTTCTGGGAGTGTGCGGAAAAACGCAGGCGTGCCAGGATAAAACGCAGGAGTGTCTGGAGAAACGGGGGAGTGGCTGGCTGAACGCAGGGCGTGTTTGTGACGTCAAACCAGGAACTAAATGGGCTGAGTTGATCACAGTGTAGGAGTAAGTCTCGAGCTACTCAGAAATGGCAAAGAATTTTCTATTCGCAATTCTGCTAATCTTTCGTTCACAATTCTGCTATGCTAAGATACACTTCCAGAGGGCGGCGGCCTAGCGTGTGCAATGCTGCTAAAATCTGCTAGCGAGCTAACAACTCGGAATGAGGGCCCTGGTGCCCACACAGGGAGAGACAACAGAAACGTGGTAAGAGGGCTGGAGTCAAAGTGAGACTACAGCTTTGTCCCATGTAGCCTCCTTTGCCTAGGTTACTCCTGGCAAATGTTCATTCTCTGGTAAACAAACTGGATGACATTCAAGCAGAAATAGCAAACGTTGTCTGAGAAATGGTTCTTTTTTAATTTTTACTGAGACATGGTTGTCTGAGACTGTTCCTGATACCGCTTTGGGTCTTACGGACAGAACTGTGTTTAGAGCTGATAGGACTATTGCATCGGTGAAAAGTAGAGGTGGAGGGGTTTGTATCTATATGAATACTTTGTGGTGTTCAAATGCTGCTCTTATTGAAACTTATTGCTCCAAGGATTTAGAATATTTATTGATTAAGTGTAGGCCTTACTATTTGCCCGAAGAATATTCTGTTATTATGGTAATGGTTGTTTACATTTGTCCGCAGGCTAATGCGTGGTGTGCCTTGACACTTTATATGATACATTTACTGGCTTACAGTCTAAATATGTGGATGCTGCTTTTATTATTGCTGTCGATTTTAATCGGACTGATTTACAGTCAGTCCTACTTAAATTTTACAAATATGTCCAGGTGCCCACACATGGTGACAATATTCTTGACCAAGTGTACACTAACATGGTCCTTGCCTATGAGACTGTTGTTCTCCCGCATATTGGGAAATCAGATCATGCTTCTTTATTTCTTATTCCTAAGTATAAACCCTTGGCTAGGAGTGTTAGGCCTACGAAAAAATCTATTATTGTATGGCCAGATAATGCCATAAAGAGGCTCCAGGACACCTTAGCATTCACAAATTGGGAGTTGTTAATCAAGGAATCCATGAGGAGTGGGTCCATAGATATTGACCTATTATCGATTATGGTGATAGGTTATATAAATTGTTGTGTAGAAAGTGTAACAACCAAGCAGTGTTTTCAAGTTTACGCAAATGAGAAACCCTGGTTGAATGCCGAAGTTCGTTCCCTGTTAAAGTCTTGGGATAGGGCTTTTAAAATGAGGGATAAGGATGCTTATTCAGTTGAAAGAGTTGATTTGAGGAGGGGGATAAAAAAGGCAAAAATTGGGTTTTCTAACAGAATGGAGGACAGGTTTAAGCAGTGCAACAATTCTAAGAGTATATGGAGGAGTCTGCAAAACATTACTGATTATAAACCTAGGAAGGTGGAGTCTAGTGCAGCAAATAGTGCTTTGGTGGAAGATCTTAATGTTTTTTATTCCAGATTTGATAGGAACAATTTGACTATTGCCAAAACTGTTGAGATTAGACCTGGTGAGGCCCCTATAGTATTGGATGAACAAGATGTTCTGAAGTGTCTTAGAGGTGTCAGTATGGGTAAATCTGCTGGCCAGGATGGGATTCAAGTTAAAATCCTTAGAAAATGCAGTAATCAACTAGCTTGGATTTTTACATTAATATTTAATATCTCTATACAGGTCTGCAAAATCCCAAACTGTTTTAAAGTTACAGAAATTGTCCCTGTACCCAAAAAGGGCACGCCCAAATGTTTAGATGATTATTGACCTATTGCCTTAATGTCATTAGTTCTGAAATGCTTTGAACGATTGATGTTAAAACATATCAAATCTAATTTTTCAACAAATTTTGATCCTTTTCAATTTGCCTATTGGCATAATCGGTCTACGGAGGATGCAGCTTTGACTGTTTTACATCAGGCATAGAACCATTTAGAAAAGAAGGGGACATGTGTGAGAATTTTATTTGTGGATTTTAGTTCTGCATTTAATACAATTGTACCAGCATCTTTGGTTTTTAAGCTTTTTAACCTAGGCTTAAACGGGTTTACGTGCAATTGCATCTTAAATTTTTTGACTGATAGGCCTCAAGTAGTTAGGTTAGGTAAATCTGTGTCTGGTGAGGTCCGTATAGGTACGTGGGTTCCACAAGGGTGTGTCTTGAGCCCGTTATTATATTCATTATTTACGTATGATTGTTTTTCAGTTTCTGATTCTGATAAAGTGGTGACATTTGCAGACGACAGAGCGGTTGTTGGTCTGATAAGTGGAAATGATGAGATATCCTATAGATATGAAATTTTCCGTTTACAGGAATGGAGTAAAAAAAATTGTTTGATTGCAAATACATCCAACACAAAGGAAATGGTTGTTGATTTTAGACGATAGACCGTTACTTCCTGTATTTTTGGATGGAAAGCCAATTGAGGAGGTGGCTTCATTTAAATTATTGTGCATGCACATTGCAAATGATCTAACTTGGTCCTTGAATTGTATTTTTTTTATTAAGAAGGCGCAGCAGTGCCTTTTCTTTTTAAGGAGACTTTAGGGCTGTCTGTTTGAATACGAGTACCTTAGTTAGGTTTTATTGAAGTATTATAGAGAGTGTTTTGACGTATGAGATTATAGTGTGGTTTAGGAACTGCACTGTAGCGGAACGTATTGCCCTTGAATGTGTGGTCAAAACTGCAAGTAAAATTATCAGGGTGTCTCTGCCCTGTATGAAGGATTTTTATGAAAAAAGAGTGTTAAGGTAAGCTAGGTGTATACTAGCTGATGTAAGTCATCCAAATTGTTTGGTCTTTGAAAGATTGCCATCCCTAAAACGTTTTAGGAGTGTTCATGCTCACACTAATCGCATGTCGAATAGCTTTTTTCCAACAGCTGTCTGGATGTTAAATGACCACCAGGCTTAGTGGTAATCGTTTATAAATGAAGTATATTTTTACTGTTTATTCTAATGCGCAGAATGTTCATATTGAATTTCATTGACATCTCGTTGCTGTTATAGTATAAGTATATTATTATTATTATATGCCAGTACCACTGGACATATACAGCAGTATCACTGGACATATACGGCAGTATCACTGGACTGGATTTATACGCCAGTACCACTGGATTTATATGGCAGTATCACTGGACTTATACGGCAGTATCACTGGGCTGGATTTATATGCCAGTACCACTAGACATATATGGCAGTATCACTGGATTTATAAGGCAGCATCATTGGACTTACACGTCAGTACCAGTGGACTTATACAGCAGCACAGGGACACCACCACTGGATTGATTCAGGACAACACAGCACCACTGCAATGGACTGGACTTATACAGCAGCACTGGTCATATGGCAGCAGAGGACACCACCACAGTGACTGGACTGATACAGCATAAGACACTACACTGGACTGAGCAGCACAAGAATCACCACCCCACTTTCCCTCCCGCACAGACACTGAGGACGGAGACACATCCTCTTGCTATACTCTCCAATGCCGGAGTGAAATAAAGTGTATTATCTGAATATGTCTTTTTTCTATATATTTTATGTGGATCTGGATTTTTAAATTATTTTATGTGGAAGTGTCTTTTTCAATGTATTTTATGTTGATTCTGGCTTTAAAATGTATTTTTTGTGGCTCTGGCATTTTCATTGTCTTTTATATCAGGGTTGTGGCCTAGCAGGCACAAGGTCACACCACATTTTTGCACACGTGCCTTTGGCTTGATGTCGGCTCTTTGACGTACCATACAAGAGTTTTTGTCTCATTGTCTCTGACTGGTTGGCCACCCCTGAGGTAAGGTATGAATTTCTGGCAGAAAGATCATGGTTACGAGTATTTTGGAGCAATAGGGCACAATATTGATAAACAATTTAAGCAATACAAATTTTGTTATTAGGAAACAATAATTCACAGTATGCTCAGAGAAAACATCAAGCCACTTCCATAATTACAGTACAGTATATAAAAGAGAGACAAAACAAAGCAATATAGTGTTCAACATGTGGTGAACTGTATCAAAGGCATTGTCCAGAGTCATAGAAATAGGCACATGAGCATACAGTAATTCAGTGGCAATCAGTGTCCCAAATGGTGGATGGGGGACTTATGCTAGTCTTAACATGAACCCAGATAAGGATGTACAAATAGCGGTGTGAAGGAATAAGAGTAAAAGGTGGCACCAGATTACTCTGTGCTGATCAACCTCACCAGAGGGTAGCAGGCAGACACAAGAGCTCACTACAGTAGGAAGAGGAGGAAGGTGTTCGGCACAGAATCATATAACCGCAGACCAATGGAGCCTGTGTCCTTCCAAAAGCCAGCAGCAGAGAAGTTGGTGGATCCAGCACATAGTCAAAGGAACCAAAGCCGTGGGAATCAATATAGTCTAGATTGCAGCCAAAGGCAGCCACCCACACAGGTCCAGTCTGCAAGTGGCACCTGGATTCCTCCACAGTCACCAGCAAGACACAGTAGCATGACCAGAGGCAGCAATCCCAGCCAAACTCTCAACCATCCAGAGTAAGTCACGAAAACAAGAGGCCAATGGAGGACACTATGAGTACTCCATTCACAAGAGCACTGCAGTGACCAATGCCTCATGCTGTGACCCGCAGTCAGGTAAGTGCAGAGATAACACAAATGGCCAAGTGGAAGGAAGGCACACTGGGCAGGGGAAAAGACAAATAGACAGGGTTTTTAAGTGCATGGCGAGGGATATATTCTGGACAGGCAGCTTTAACTTGTATAGCCTATACTATATAGCCTATAGTATTTTGGTGTATATGTAGCTCTGTCCTACAAAAGAACAGCTCATCAAACTGCCACAAGTCAGCTTGAATTTTTCCTTGAGTAAGTAGGAAAAAGGATCCAAAGAGCAATAGAGGGAGCTAAATTAAGCTGAGCAGAACAGAGAGTCCAATATAAAGCGACCATCGCGATGCCCTGCCCACTATAAGTCTGGCAGTTATTTTTTGTAAACTTGACCCTATCCCCTCCCGCCTCCTCCGCTACCTCTCTCCTTCTGCTTGTTCCCATCTTTCCCACCTTCTCAATCTCTCCCTCTCATCAGGCACTGTCCCCTTTGCCCTCAAGCATGTACTCATCTCTCCTATTCTTAAAAAACCTACCCTTGATCCAAACACTCTCTCCAACTACCGACCCATCTCTCTCCTCCCTTTTGCCTCCAAACTCCTTGAGCGTATTGTCTACAACCACTTTACTTCCTTTCTTTCCTCACACTCACTGCTTGACCCATTCCAGTTTGGCTTCCATCCTCTCCACTCCACTGAAACTGCCCTTACAAAAGTATGCAATGACCTCCATGCTGCTAAATCTAAGGGACACTACTCTCTACTTATTCTACTTGATCTCTCTGCTGCTTTTGACACTGTGGACCATCCTCTCCTACTGCAAATCCTTCACTCCATTGGTCTGCATGACACTGCCCTCTCTTGGCTGTCCTCCTACCTTTCTGATCATTCATTCTCTGTCTCCTCTCATGACTCCACCTCCCCCTCACTTCCACTAACTGTAGGGGTACCCCAAGGTTCTGTCCTTGGTCCTCTTCTCTTCTCTCTCTATACGTCCTCACTAGGTAAGCTCATTAGTTCTTTTGGTTTCCAATATCATCTCTATGCTGATGACATCCAAATCAATCTTTCCTCACTTGTATCTCCAACTGTCTCTCTGCTACCTCTTCCTTGATGTCCCAGTGCTTTCTTAAACTTAACATGTCTAAGACCGAGCTGATCATCTTCCCTCCCTCCCGCATAACCTCACCTCCTACAATCTCATTATCTATTGATGGCACTACTATCTCCTCTAGCCCCCATGTGCGCTGTCTTGGAGTAATCCTTGACTTCTCCCTCTCCTTCAAACCACACATTCAGCACCTTTCACAAACCTGCCGTTTTCATCTAAAAAATATTTCCAGGATCAGACCCTTTCTGACCCAGGATGCTACTAAGACTCTAATCCACTCACTGGTTATCTCCAGACTGGACTACTGTAATCTCCTCCTGACTGGTATTCCTGACAAATACCTCTCTCCACTCCAATCTATCCTCAAAGCTGCTGCCCAGCTCATCTTCGTCACCAAACGCACTACGTCCACCTTTCCTCTCTTACTAGACCTTCACTGGCTCCCCTTCCCTTTCAGAATCCATTTCAAGCTTCTCAAACTCGCTTAAAAAGCCCTCACCCACTCCTCTCCCATCTATATCTCTGACCTTATCTCCCTTTACACTCCCACCCATCCTCTTCGCTCTGCTAATGCACGCCGACTCTCCTGCCTACGGATTACTTCCTCCCACTCCTACCTCCAAGATTTTTCACATGCTGCACCACTTCTCTGGAATTCCCTACCTCTCCCCCTCAGACTCTCCACCTCTCTACAAAATTTCAAACGGGCTCTCAAGACCCACTTCTTCACCAAACCCAGCCAAATCTCATCCTAACCCTCTGTTCTACGCTCTCTATGTACCCCATCTGTGTCACCCTGTCTGTCTACCCCTCCCCTTTAGAATGTAAGCTCTCACGAGCAGGGCCCTCTTCCCTCATGTGCTTATCCTTTCTTACTTTAATAATCTTCAACTGCACCAAATCCAGCAGTCTTCTGCCACCTGATACTTATTTCAGTGTCATCTGCTGATGTAACTGTGTTTATTTACCCTGTACTTGTCCTATACTGTCATCAACTGTAAGTTGCTGTTTTCCTGTTTGATTATTTAAGTACTCTGTAATTGGGCGCTGTAGAACACTTGTGGCGCCATATAAATAAAGGATAATAATAATAATAATAATAAACAATTGAATGACTTGTATTTTTGGATGTTTTCTACTTCCATCGGCCAACCACAAAAGATTCAATAAAGTAAGTTACCAAGGTTGCTGGACAGTAATCATGTTTTCTGCTGAAAAAGTCATACAGTATATGACACGTCAGTACAGACAAGAACTTCAGCAAAATGAAGACTTGCATATCATATTGTTGGATAATTTCAGATGAATTATTGTGAACAATGGTGGTAATTCCAAGTTGATTGCAGCAGGAATTTTGTTAGCAGTTGGGCAAAACCATGTGCACTGCAGGGGAGGCAGATATAACATGTGTAGAGAGAGTAAGATTTGGGTGGGTTATTTTGTTTCTGTGCAGGGTAAATACTGGCTGCTTTATTTTTACACTGCAATTTAGATTGCAGATTGAACACACCACACCCAAATCTAACTCTCTCTGCATATGTTATATCTGCCCCCCCCCTGCAGTGCGCATGGTTTTGCCCAACTGCTACCAAAATTCCTGCGATCAACTTGAAATTACCCCCAAAATACGTTGTGGATACTTTTCCCCCTCTCCTCTTTTCTCTAGGGCTTTTTGGAACAAAATAAATCTGATTTTACTTTTTATTGTAAGCAAGCTTCAATCTGAATACTGAAAAGGAAAAAAACTAAGCGCTTGGGTGAGAAGCACTGCACTTTGATTGTCAGCAGCCTCCTGATAAAGGGAATTGCCAGTCCCTTGAAACCAAAAACCAACCAACAAATAACAAGTGGCGCTTGACAATCAGATGAAATTAAAAAACATTTATTTGTATACAATGTATGGGTTCTGTGATGCACGCAATTTCTTCTGGCATACAAAGCCGTGAGTGACTCATGTTCAGATTTAATATTCATTAGTTACATACATTTTTTCATTAAAATTTTGTGTGTACTTAGTGAACTTAACACAGCTGAAAACTAGAGATGAGCGGGTTCGGTTTCTCTGAATCCGAACCCGCCAGAACTTCATGTTTTTTTTCACGGGTCCGAGCGACTCGGATCTTCCCGCCTTGCTCGGTTAACCCGAGCGCGCCCGAACGTCATCATGACGCTGTCGGATTCTATCGCGAGACTCGGATTCTATATAAGGAGCCGCGCGTCGCCGCCATTTTCACACGTGCATTGAGATTGATAGGGAGAGGACGTGGCTGGCGTCCTCTCCGTTTAGAATAGATTAGAGAGACACTTGATTTACTAATTTTGGGGAGCATTAGGAGTACTCAGTACAGTGCAGAGTTTTGCTGATAGTGACCACCAGTTTTATTTATAATCCGTTCTCTGCCTGAAAAAAGCGATACACAGCACACAGTGACTCAGTCACATACCATATCTGTGTGCACTGCTCAGGCTCAGGCCAGTGTGCTGCATCATCTATTATCTATATATAATATTATATATATCTGTCTGACTGCTCAGCTCACACAGCTTATAATTGTGGGGGAGACTGGGGAGCACTACTGCAGTGCCAGTTATAGGTTATAGCAGGAGCCAGGAGTACATAATATATTATATAGTGAGTGACCACCAGACACACAGTGCAGTTTATTTAATATATCCGTTCTCTGCCTGAAAAAAGCGATACACACAGTGACTCAGTCAGTCACATACCATATCTGTGTGCACTGCTCAGGCTCAGGCCAGTGTGCTGCATCATCTATATATATTATATATCTGTCTGACTGCTCAGCTCACACAGCTTATAATTGTGGGGGAGACTGGGGAGCACTACTGCAGTGCCAGTTATAGGTTATAGCAGGAGCCAGGAGTACATAATATTATATTAAAATTAAACAGTGCACACTTTTGCTGCAGGAGTGCCACTGCCAGTGTGACTAGTGACCAGTGACCTGACCACCAGTATATATAATATTAGTAGTATACTATCTCTTTATCAACCAGTCTATATTAGCAGCAGACACAGTACAGTGCGGTAGTTCACGGCTGTGGCTACCTCTGTGTCGGCACTCGGCAGCCCGTCCATAATTGTATATACCACCTAACCGTGGTTTTTTTTTCTTTCTTTATACATACATACTAGTTACGAGTATACTATCTCTTTATCAACCAGTCTATATATTAGCAGCAGACACAGTACAGTGCGGTAGTTCACGGCTGTGGCTACCTCTGTGTTGGCACTCGGCAGCCCGTCCATAATTGTATATACCACCTAACCGTGGTTTTTTTTTCTTTCTTTATACATACATACTAGTTACGAGTATACTATCTCTTTATCAACCAGTCTATATATTAGCAGCAGACACAGTACAGTGCGGTAGTTCACGGCTGTGGCTACCTCTGTGTCGGCACTCGGCAGCCCGTCCATAATTGTATATACCACCTAACCGTGTTTTTTTTTTCTTTCTTTATACATACATACTAGTTACGAGTATACTATCTCTTTATCAACCAGTCTATATATTAGCAGCAGACACAGTACAGTGCGGTAGTTCACGGCTGTGGCTACCTCTGTGTCGGCACTCGGCAGCCCGTCCATAATTGTATATACCACCTAACCGTGGTTTTTTTTTCTTTCTTTATACATACATACTAGTTACGAGTATACTATCTCTTTATCAACCAGTCTATATATTAGCAGCAGACACAGTACAGTGCGGTAGTTCACGGCTGTGGCTACCTCTGTGTCGGCACTCGGCAGCCCGTCCATAATTGTATATACCACCTAACCGTGTTTTTTTTTTCTTTCTTTATACATACATACTAGTTACGAGTATACTATCTCTTTATCAACCAGTCTATATATTAGCAGCAGACACAGTACAGTGCGGTAGTTCACGGCTGTGGCTACCTCTGTGTCGGCACTCGGCAGCCCGTCCATAATTGTATATACCACCTAACCGTGGTTTTTTTTTCTTTCTTTATACATACATACTAGTTACGAGTATACTATCTCTTTATCAACCAGTCTATATATTAGCAGCAGACACAGTACAGTGCGGTAGTTCACGGCTGTGGCTACCTCTGTGTTGGCACTCGGCAGCCCGTCCATAATTGTATATACCACCTAACCGTGGTTTTTTTTTTCTTTCTTTATACATACATACTAGTTACGAGTATACTATCTCTTTATCAACCAGTCTATATATTAGCAGCAGACACAGTACAGTGCGGTAGTTCACGGCTGTGGCTACCTCTGTGTCGGCACTCGGCAGCCCGTCCATAATTGTATACTAGTATCCAATCCATCCATCTCCATTGTTTACCTGAGGTGCCTTTTAGTTGTGCCTATTAAAATATGGAGAACAAAAATGTTGAGGTTCCAAAATTAGGGAAAGATCAAGATCCACTTCCACCTCGTGCTGAAGCTGCTGCCACTAGTCATGGCCGAGACGATGAAATGCCAGCAACGTCGTCTGCCAAGGCCGATGCCCAATGTCATAGTACAGAGCATGTCAAATCCAAAACACCAAATATCAGTAAAAAAAGGACTCCAAAACCTAAAATAAAATTGTCGGAGGAGAAGCGTAAACTTGCCAATATGCCATTTACCACACGGAGTGGCAAGGAACGGCTGAGGCCCTGGCCTATGTTCATGGCTAGTGGTTCAGCTTCACATGAGGATGGAAGCACTCAGCCTCTCGCTAGAAAAATGAAAAGACTCAAGCTGGCAAAAGCAGCACAGCAAAGAACTGTGCATTCTTCGAAATCCCAAATCCACAAGGAGAGTCCAATTGTGTCGGTTGCGATGCCTGACCTTCCCAACACTGGACGTGAAGAGCATGCGCCTTCCACCATTTGCATGCCCCCTGCAAGTGCTGGAAGGAGCACCCGCAGTCCAGTTCCTGATAGTCAGATTGAAGATGTCAGTGTTGAAGTACACCAGGATGAGGAGGATATGGGTGTTGCTGGCGCTGGGGAGGAAATTGACCAGGAGGATTCTGATGGTGAGGTGGTTTGTTTAAGTCAGGCACCCGGGGAGACACCTGTTGTCCGTGGGAGGAATATGGCCGTTGACATGCCAGGTGAAAATACCAAAAAAATCAGCTCTTCGGTGTGGAGGTATTTCACCAGAAATGCGGGCAACAGGTGTCAAGCCGTGTGTTCCCTTTGTCAAGCTGTAATAAGTAGGGGTAAGGACGTTAACCACCTCGGAACATCCTCCCTTATACGTCACCTGCAGCGCATTCATAATAAGTCAGTGACAAGTTCAAAAACTTTGGGTGAAGGGGAAGTCGTAAGCCCACTTGTACTACTTCCAGTAAGCAATTGACTGTTCAACAGTCCTTTGCGAGGAAGATGAAATATCACAGCAGTCATCCTACTGCAAAGCGGATAACTGAGGCCTTGGCATCCTGGGTGGTGAGAAACGTGGTTCCGGTATCCATCATTACTGCAGAGCCAACTAGAGACTTGTTGGAGGTACTGTGTCCCCGGTACCAAATACCATCTAGGTTCCATTTCTCTAGGCAGGCGATACCGAAAATGTACACAGACCTCAGAAAAAGAGTCACCAGTGTCCTAAAAAATGCAGCTGTACCCAATGTCCACTTAACCACGGACATGTGGACAAGTGGAGCAGGGCAGGGTCAGGACTATATGACTGTGACAGCCCACTGGGTAGATGTATGGACTCCCGCCGCAAGAACAGCAGCGGCGGCACCAGTAGCAGCATCTCGCAAACGCCAACTCTTTCCTAGGCAGGCTACGCTTTGTATCACCGCTTTCCAGAATACGCACACAGCTGAAAACCTCTTACGGCAACTGAGGAAGATCATCGCGGAATGGCTTACCCCAATTGGACTCTCCTGTGGATTTGTGGCATCGGACAACGCCAGCAATATTGTGTGTGCATTAAATATGGGCAAATTCCAGCACGTCTCATGTTTTGCACATACCTTGAATTTGGTGGTGCAGAATTTTTAAAAAAACGACAGGGGCGTGCAAGAGATGCTGTCGGTGGCCAGAAAAATTGCGGGACACTTTCGGCGTACAGGCAACACGTACAGAAGACTGGAGCACCACCAAAAACTACTGAACCTGCCCTGCCATCATCTGAAGCAAGAAGTGGTAACGAGGTGGAATTCAACCCTCTATATGCTTCAGAGGTTGGAGGAGCAGCAAAAGGCCATTCAAGCCTATACAATTGAGCACGATATAGTAGGTGGAATGCACCTGTCTCAAGTGCAGTGGAGAATGATTTCAACGTTGTGCAAGGTTCTGATGCCCTTTGAACTTGCCACACGTGAAGTCAGTTCAGACACTGCCAGCCTGAGTCAGGTCATTCCCCTCATCAGGCTTTTGCAGAAGAAGCTGGAGGCATTGAAGAAGGAGCTAAAAGGGAGCGATTCCGCTAGGCATGTGGGACTTGTGGATGCAGCCCTTAATTCGCTTAACAAGGATTCACGGGTGGTCAATCTGTTGAAATCAGAGCACTACATTTTGGCCACCGTGCTCGATCCTAGATTTAAAGCCTACCTTGGATCTCTCTTTCCGGCAGACACAGGTCTGCTGGGGTTGAAAGACCTGCTGGTGACAAAATTGTCAAGTCAAGCGGAACGCGACCTGTCAACATCTCCTCCTTCACATTCTCCCGCAACTGGGGGTGCGAGGAAAAGGCTCAGAATTCCGAGCCCACCCGCTGGCGGTGATGCAGGGCAGTCTGGAGCGACTGCTGATGCTGACATCTGGTCCGGACTGAAGGACCTGACAACGATTACGGACATGTCGTCTACTGTCACTGCATATGATTCTCTCAACATTGATAGAATGGTGGAGGATTATATGAGTGACCGCATCCAAGTAGGCACGTCACACAGTCCGTACTTATACTGGCAGGAAAAAGAGGCAATTTGGAGGCCCTTGCACAAACTGGCTTTATTCTACCTAAGTTGCCCTCCCACAAGTGTGTACTCCGAAAGAGTGTTTAGTGCCGCCGCTCACCTTGTCAGCAATCGGCGTACGAGGTTACATCCAGAAAATGTGGAGAAGATGATGTTCATTAAAATGAATTATAATCAATTCCTCCGCGGAGACATTGACCAGCAGCAATTGCCTCCACAAAGTACACAGGGAGCTGAGATGGTGGATTCCAGTGGGGACGAATTGATAATCTGTGAGGAGGGGGATGTACACAGTGATATATCGGAGGGTGAAGATGAGGTAGACATCTTGCCTCTGTAGAGCCAGTTTGTGCAAGGAGAGATTAATTGCTTCTTTTTTGGGGGGGGGTCCAAACCAACCCGTCATATCAGTCACAGTCGTGTGGCAGACCCTGTCACTGAAATGATGGGTTGGTTAAAGTGTGCATGTCCTGTTTTGTTTATACAACATAAGGGTGGGTGGGAGGGCCCAAGGACAATTCCATCTTGCACCTCTTTTTTCTTTTCTTTTTCTTTGCATCATGTGCTGATTGGGGAGGGTTTTTTGGAAGGGACATCCTGCGTGACACTGCAGTGCCACTCCTAGATGGGCCCGGTGTTTGTGTCGGCCACTAGGGTCGCTAATCTTACTCACACAGTCAGCTACCTCATTGCGCCTCTTTTTTTCTTTGCGTCATGTGCTGTTTGGGGAGGGTTTTTTGGAAGGGACATCCTGCGTGACACTGCAGTGCCACTCCTAGATGGGCCCGGTGTTTGTGTCGGCCACTAGGGTCGCTAATCTTACTCACACAGCTACCTCATTGCGCCTCTTTTTTTCTTTGCGTCATGTGCTGTTTGGGGAGGGTTTTTTGGAAGGGACATCCTGCGTGACACTGCAGTGCCACTCCTAGATGGGCCCGGTGTTTGTGTCGGCCACTAGGGTCGCTTATCTTACTCACACAGCGACCTCGGTGCAAATTTTAGGACTAAAAATAATATTGTGAGGTGTGAGGTATTCAGAATAGACTGAAAATGAGTGGAAATTATGGTTTTTGAGGTTAATAATACTTTGGGATCAAAATGACCCCCAAATTCTATGATTTAAGCTGTTTTTTAGTGTTTTTTGAAAAAAACACCCGAATCCAAAACACACCCGAATCCGACAAAAAAAATTCGGTGAGGTTTTGCCAAAACGCGGTCGAACCCAAAACACGGCCGCGGAACCGAACCCAAAACACAAAACCCGAAAAATTTCAGGCGCTCATCTCTACTGAAAACTTCCCAGGCGCAGTTACCAAATAAACATGTGCAAATAAGTTCACCTATTACTAATGGTTTTCTGAGTAATTGATAATGAAGCTATAAAATAGTGCACATTTTTATTGCTGTGAAATTTATATTATTATTTTATTCTCCCGGGAGTTTGTTGTAATTTTTATACATTGTATACAAATAAATGTTTTTTAATTTCATCTGATTGTCAAGCGCCACTTGTTATTTGTTGGTTCAATCTGAATACTGACCTATTGGGATTGATTATGATATAGCCATGCTAGGTATCAGACTGAGATTTTAACTACTACAGTTGCCTTAAGCTATTTGCTGAAAACAGTTCCTATGTGCCAAAGAGACAACAACAAAGACAAGAACTAGCTGTCTAGTATGTCTAAATATTAAATTTTATTAATGCAGTGCTAAATATTCATTTTTAATAATGCAGTTCTAAAGTTATATACATTTTGGGTTAATAATTCGATTACATATTCTATCTAAAATAGGAAACCTGAATATTTTATGTCTGTAACTGTTTCTCATTGCATCCTCCAGATGTACCAGGCCCAGAGTAAAAAAAAAATATACTCTATACTTACTATAAACAAAATGATAGTTAACAATAAACTATTGTTGAATAATTTATTTACAATTTTATTTTAGAAAAATGTTTCAAATACCCTGTTACGGTTATTAAAGCATCACAGTCCTATTTTTGTAGAAAATATATTGTATTATTAATAATAAGCTACTTTCCATTGAAATTATACTTTTAATTGGGGAGAACAATGTAAACTTTCCAAAAACAGAAGCTACAGCAAAAGTGTTAAGTTTACTTGTGCCCCTATTTCACTCTACAGTGTTGTACTGGGGCATAAAGGGCACCAGGGGATTGCAAGTCATACTAATGAAGGGTAGCATTAAAAAGCAGAATGGGTGTAGCCAGGCACCAGAAAAGCAGTATAAAAGAACAACACAGTACATCCTTTGTCACTTCACCCAAGTCATTTTTTTTCCTTCTGGCACAATGAAAGGGGCATTAATTTAATTTTAGTCAGTGCAATGCCACTCTCCAACTTCTTTCCATCCATTTGACATATATGGGCAATACTGGGTGCTCTAGTGCCTGGTGCACAAAGATTGCCTTTTATGACATGAGCAGAACATACCTCCCAACAGTTAAAGTCCAGACTGAGTGGAGCAGTGTCTAATAATCAGGACTACCTCACCAGAATAAGGCCAGTTGGCAGACTGTTCTGCTTTCTAGTTTTGCAGATTTTTCTTCCTAGTATCTGGACATCCATTTATCTGGATCCTGGAATGTTGAGGCATGATATAAAAAGGGACGGGTGCATGAAATATGGAAGGGTTAGCAGTAGGTAAGCTCTCAAGGCCTTCCTAGCCTAAACCACCCTCAAAGTAGTCCAGATGTTTAAACTATAAACTTCGTTATCTGCAACCAGACTAAAGAGCATTTACATTTAATAAACAAACCCATTTCACATTGAGTAGTGTTCACTTTTAATAGTAATCCTTCTTCACAAATTCAACAGCACCTTAAATTCGTATTACCCAAAACAATAAAAAATGACCCCATTAATAAATGAATCTATTGCCTTAATTACTAGCTACAGTATAACAGTATAATCTTTGCAAATAAAATAATAGCCCATACACCCCCTGCTACATTACGTAAAGAGTCCATCTGTCCCCAACATTTACCTTCTTCACTACACTCCTCTCATTCAGTTCTCTCCACATTTCCCCATTGGTTTTCTAGATCAAATGTTCTTCCCACAACCCAAGTTATCTCCATTAAAAGCAGCAACAAGATGTGTGAATTTTGAACATAACAAATATAATCAATTTAAATCAATATCTAATGACACATTGCACAACTAGGCACATCATACCTGTCTGTCACTTTAGAATGGGCTTAGTTAAATAACTCACATGAAAGGTAGCACACAACATCCATGTCCATTGCTTAGCCATCACCCTTTCAAATATTAAGATCTTGTCTGCTGTTATTTTGTGTGTGGACAACAAAAGTGGATGATTAAACAACTTTGGGTCCTGTGCTGAAAGCTAGCATAAGACAATGGGGGATTCCTTATGCCATGCTTGCTAAAAGGAAATGTAACATCCATTTTTTGTAAAACAAAGATATCTAGTTTTCTCTCCGTACCCTAGTTAAAGCTTCAGCCCATCACCTCTCCTCTCCTAATACTCATTTTCCATCCCCATTCACATGAATTTTCAAAATAAAAAAATCTTACCTACTCCTTGCTGGTTGGCTGGCAAGGATAGATTCTAGATGTCCATAAGTCTGATACAGAACTTTGACTGGGTTCCATTGCTGTCCAGGGCCAAATGCAGTATTTTTAGACAGGTGGCTCAAAATTGTAGATTATAGAGCAAAAGCTTAAACAAAAGTATTAACAATAAAGCAGAACATACACTTTCTTGATGATTTGCTTGTTCTTTTACATTTGAAAATAATAAAATTTAAATCCCTCACTTACCATCTGCCACCAGCTTTTTCCTCACATGCACCTCTGTCAGACAGCATTTCCCTTGCATTCTTTTCTACCGATCACCTGTTACCTTACATGTTCATTGTCCAACAGCTTTTTTCTCACAAACATCTGCTACAAGATTTTAATCACATGCCCATCTGCCCAGTAGTCATTTATTACATTTCCCTCACACATCCCGCTGCTCATCACCTGATCCATAATATGCTCTTTTGCCCACCAGATTTTCGCTTCCACGTTCACTTGCTGCAAACCATATTTAGCTTCACTTGCTCCATTGCCATCAACTTTTTCCTTATGTGTCACTCCCTACCCAACATGTTTTGTCCCACATGCACCATACAGCCCATTACCTTTTCAATTCCTTGTCTCTCAGACTGAGTTTTTGCTCATATGCCAAAAGATCTTGCCTCATTTAGTTGTTCTGTACAAGATCCTTGTGCTCTAGGCATTTGCCCTAAATTGGCAACTGGTAGCACAGGGCCCAGGTACAACTGTGTTCCTGGGATTCACTGGTCTTCTCCAAATGTTCATTATTCTGTACATGCCACCTTACAACTGTTCTCAACTCTGCACCCTCTTTGTCCTCTATGGTTCTCTGGACCTCCCACCTTCTTTGTTTTCCTCACTCTGCATCCCCTCTTTCTCCTTCTTCATCTCAGTTTTCTTTTCTCTTTGATTTTTTTTAAGGAATGCACAACAAAAAACTTGTTGCAATGAGCCTGCAACAATATTTTTTTGGATTAAGAAAAGAGTAAGTCGCAAAGCATTCCTTTGTCACAGTATCTAACAATACTGAAAAAAAACACAATATTTTTTATTTATATTTTCTGTGAATGCATATTTGTTATAGAGATGTGCAGTGGGTACTTTTCGTGTTTTGGGCCTAATTCAGACCTGATCGTAGCAGCAACTTTGTTAGCAGTTGGGCAAAACCATGGCCCTCATTCCGAGTTGATCGGTCGCAAGGCGAATTTAGCAGAGTTACACACGCTAAGCCGCCGCCTACTGGGAGTGAATCTTAGCTTCTTAAAATTGCGACCGATGTATTCGCAATATTGCGATTACTAACTACTTAGCAGTTTCTGAGTAGCTCCAGACTTACTCTGCCTGTGCGATCATTTCAGTGCTTGTCGTTCCTGGTTGACGTCACAAACACACCCAGCGTTCGCCCAGGCACTCCCACCGTTTCTCCGGCCACTCCTGCGTTTTTTCCGGAAACGGTAGCGTTTTCAGCCACACGCCCCTGAAACGCCGTGTTTCCGCCCAGTAACACCCATTTCCTGTCAATCACATTACGATCGCCGGAGCGAAGAAAAAGCCGTGAGTAAAAATACTTTCTTCATAGTAAAGTTACTTGGCGCAGTCGCAGTGCGAACTTTGCGCATGCGTACTAAGCGGATTTTCACTGCGATGCGATGAAAAAGAACGAGCGAACAACTCGGAATGAGGGCCCATGTGCACTGGTAACACATATAACACGTGCAGAGAGAGTTAGATTTGGGTGTGGTGTGTTCAAACTAAAATCTAAACTGCAGTGTAACAATAAAGCAGGCAGTGTTTACTCTGCACAGAAAAAAAATAACCCACCCAAATCTAACTCTCTGCACCTGTTATATCTGCCACACCTGCAGTGCACATGGTTTTGCCTAACTGCTAACAAATTTGCTGCTACGATCAGGTCTGATTTACCCCCATGGTTTTTCCCATCTGCTAACAAAGTTGCTGCTATGATCAGGTCTGAATAAGGCCCTTTGTGTTTAGGTTTTGGATCTGGATCTCTGCTTATGTTTTGGATCTGGATTGGTTATGCCAAAACCACCCTTTCGTGTTTTGGTTTTGGATCCGGATTATCTTTGAAAAATACATAAAAACAGCTAAAATCAAAGAATTTGGTGGTAATTTTGATCCTACAGTATTACTAACCTCAATAACATTAATTTCCACTCATTTCCAGTCTATTCTGAACACCTCACAACATTGTTTTTAGGCCAAAAGGTTGCACCGAGGTTGCTGGATGACTAAGCTAAGCGATACAAGTGGGCGGCACAAACACCTGGCCCAACTATGAGTGGCACTGCAGTGACATATAGGATGGCAGTTTTAAAAACTAGGCCCCAAAGGGCACATAATGCAAATAAAATAAAAGAGGTGCAAGATGGAATTGTCTTTGGGCCCTCCCACCCACACATATGTTGTATTAACAGGACATGAACACTTCAACAAACCACTCATTTCAGTGACAGGGTCTGCAGAATGACTGTGGCTGAAATGATTGGTTTGTTTGGGCCCACAAAAAAAAAACAATTAATCCCCCCACCAAAAAAGAAGCAATTCATCTCTCCTTGCACAAACTGTCTCTACAAAGGCAAGGTGTTGTCCTCATCCTCTGATTCCTCACCCTCTCAGTGTGTATATCCTCCTCCTCACAGAGTATTAATTCTTCCCACTGGAATACACCATCACAGGTCCCTGTGTATTTTCTGGAGGCAATTGCTGGTAAAGGTCTTCCTGAAGGAATTTATAATTCATTTTGATGAATATCATTTTCTCCACATTTCGTGGAAGTAACTTCCTATGCTGATCGCTGACAAGATTACCAGCTGCACTAAACACTCTTTCGGAGTACACACTGGACCCCCTCCAGGTAAAATAAAGCCAGTTTGTGCAAGGGTCTCCAAATTGCCTCTTTTTCCTGCCAGTATATATATGGACTGTCTGACATGCCTAATTGGATGCTGTCAACGATATAATCCTCCACCATTATTTCTATGGTGACAGCATAATATGCAGTGACAGTAGACATGTCAGTAATCATTGGCAGGTCCTTCAGTCCAGACCAGATGTCAACACTTGCTCCTGACTGCCCTGCATCACTGTCAGTGGGTGGTTTTGGAAATGTTATCCTTTTCCTTGCAGCCCAAGTTACAGGAGAAAATGAAGGAGGAGCTGTTGATGGGTCATGTTCTGCTTCAGTTGCCAATTTTCTCACCAGCAGGTCTTTGCACCTCTGCAGACTTGTGTCTGCCAGAAAGAGATACAAAGTAGGCTTTAAACCTATTATCGTGCATGGTGGCCAAAATGTTATGCTCTGATTTCAACAGATTGACCACCCTTGAATCCTGGCAAAGCGAATGAAGGGCTCCATCCACAAGTCCCATATACTTAGCAGAATTGCTCCATCTTAGCTCCTCCTTCAATTTCTCCAGCTGATTCTGCAAAAACCTGATGAGGGGAATGGCCTGACTCAAGCTGGCAGTGTCCGAACTGACTTCACATGTGGCAAGTTTGAAGGGTTGGAGAACCTTGCACAACACGGAAATCATTCTCCACTTTGCTTGAGTCAGGTGCATTCCCCCTCCTTTAACATAGCTGTCAAGGCCTTATTTATCTGCTTTGCAACATTATGACTGCTGTCATATTTCATCTTCCTCGCAAAGGACTGTTGGACAGTCAATTGCTTAGTTGAAGTAGTACAAGTGGTCTTCCAACTTCCCCTCTTGGATGACGATCAACTCCCAGCAGCAATAACAGCAGCGGCAGCAGAAGCAGTAGGCGTACCACTCAAATATTCTCTGGAGGAATCCCGGTTAGGAGAGGACTCATCAGTCATGCCAGTGACATGGCCTGCAGGACTACTGATGTTCCTGACTAAGGATGAAATTGATGTTGAGGGAGTTGGTGGTATGGCTGCAGGAGCTTGGGTACAAGAGGAAGAAAGGATTTAGCTGTCAGTGGACTGCTTACGCTCTTACCCAAAGTTTCTGAACTTGACAATAACTTTTGATGAATGCGCTGCAGGTGAACTATAAGGGAGGATGTTTCTAGATGGTTAATGTCCCTATTACGGATTGACAAAGGCAACACAATGCTTGACACCTGTTGTCCGGATTTGTAGAGAAATTATTTCACACCAAAGAAGTGGCTTTTTTGGTATTTTGCCCAGGCATGACAATGGGCCTCTTCATCCCAAGGACAACAATTGTCTCCCCCAGTGCCTGATTTAAACAAACCACATCACCATAAGAATCCTCCTTGTCAACTTCCTCCGCAGCGCCAGCAACACCCATATCCTCATCCTGGTGTACTTCAACAGTGACATCTTCATTTTGTAAATCGGAAACTGAACAGTGGGTGCTACTTCCAGCACTTATAGAGGGCGTAAAAATGGTGGAAGGAGCCACATTTTCCTGTCTAGTGTTTGGAAGGTCAGACATCGCAACTGCTGACACACTTGGACTCTCCTTAGGGATTTGTGATACCATCTTAGAATGCACAGTTCTTTGCTGTGCTGTTGCCAGCTTAACTCTTTTCATTTTTTCTAGTGGGAGGATGAGTGCTTCCATTGTCATGTGAAGCTGAACCACTAGTCAAGATCATAGGCCAGGGCCTTATCCATTCCATGCCACTCTGTGTCGTAAATGGCATGTCGGCAAGTTTACATTTCTCCTCAGACGATTTAAATTAATTTTTTTGGGTCATTTTACTGAACTTTGGCTTTTTGGATTTTACATGCCCTCTATTATGACATTTTTTCTGGAGTTATATAACAATATGCAGCACAGGAGAGCATACCCCTACAAAACACAGGACAAACCCTGTAAAAAAAATTTGTATAATAATAACATTTTTATTTGGAGTTATTATAATAATATGCAGCACAAGAGAGTGCACCCCTAAACCACACACACACAGGGCAAACCCTGTCAAAATGATTTGGATAATAACCCTTTTATTTGGAGATATTATAATAATATACAGCACAGGAGAGTGCACCACTACACCACACAGGGCAAAGCCTGTAAAAAGTTTTTGGATAATAACCCTTTTTTTAAAAGTTATTATAATAATATGCAGCACAGGAGAGCGTAACCCTACACCACACAGGGCAAACCCTGTAAAAATTATTTGGATTAAATATTAATAACCCTTTTATTTGGAGTAAATAATATACAGCACATGACAGCACCACTGGACTTATACGGCAGTACCACTGGACTTATACGGCAGTACCCCTGGACTTATACGGCAGTACCCCTGGACTTATATGGCTGTACCGCTGGATTGGTCTTATACAGCAGCATGACTGGACTTATATGGCAGCACCACTGGACTGAACTTATACAGCAGCAACACTGGACTTATGGCAGCACAGGACACCACCACTGGACTTATGGCATCACAGTACACCACCACTGGACTGATGCAACACAAGACAGCACCAATGGACTGGACTTATACAGCAGCACTTGACTTATGGCAGCACAAGACACCACCACTGGACTTATGGCAGCACAGGACACCACCACTGGAGTGATTGGAATGATGCTGCACAAGACACCACAACTGGACTGATGCAGCACAAGACAGCACCACTGGTCTGGGTTTATATAGCAGCACCACTGTACTTAAGGCAGCACAGGGCACCACTATTGGACTTATGGCAGCACAGGACACCACCACTGGACTGATGCAGTACAAGACAGCACCACTGGACTGGAATTATACAGCAGCACTGGACTTATGGCAGCACAGGACAACACCACTGTGACTGGACTAATGCAGCACAAGACACCACCATTGGACTGATGCAGCACAAGACCGCACCACAGGAATGATACAAAAGAGCAGGTCACCACCCCAAGCCACTTTTCCACACAGATACTGAGGAGGCACGTCCTCTCGCTACACTCTCCAGGTTTGGAGTGAAAATGGCGGTGACACATGGCTCCTTATATGGAATCCAAAACCTGCGAGAATCCAATAGCGGGATGATGACATTGTGCCTCGTTCTGGTTTCCGAGTCTGGTTGGAAAATCCGAGTCAGACTCAGATCTGGACTCGGAGCATGAAGTTCGGTGGGGTTCGGTTCTCAGGGAACCAAACCCCTCATCCCTAATTGGTCATGACTCCGGGAGTCATGTTTACACACAGGTGAGCACAATTTGGAGATTATACTATCTATTAACTCTGTAACTTGCATATATTGTAACAGTCCCTTGATAAAGCTGCATTAACACTGATACAGCTGTCTGGAGCATTTATTTGGAAGGAGTTTAACTCCTCAGACATGATGCAAGATGCAAATCTTATTGCAAGATGGCTTTTACTATGCTGGCACATTAAACATTGGTGCATTAGATTGGAGTGCTGATCCCCATACATATGTGAGCCCTTGGTCGATACTCTGAGGAAGGATGCTATTGTGTTACTCTTGTGTCCCAGCTCTTGGTATAGAGTATTTTTTTTTTGTGTGGGTGTGTGTGTGTGTGTGTGTGTGTGTGTGTGTGATTTTTCATTAGAATGAAATTAAGTGGTATCTGCAAACACAGGTTTTGCAGATGGACAGAAATGGACAGCACAAACTATTTAATTATGTGCTGGTCTCAAGGAAAAAACCTCAATTTTCAGTATTTCCAGAGTATATTCTAATAACATCACTTATGTGCTACACAGTAACCACTTTACCAATAAGTTCTTTCACATGTTACACCATTATTGTATTTTATATATTTACCTACAGGAGATTTCTGAAGTTTGAGTGGCTCTTCCAAACTCCAATTGTTGGCTAGTCTCTGGCAATCAATTGAGTATCACCCTCTACTGACAACTTTTCTAATGAATATTCATGACTAATTGTGTCATTGTGATGCTGTTTTGTAAGTATGGGAATCACTGCTTTTCATAGTAAGGGGTGGGGGGGAGTGGGGCTGAGTCCTCTTCCCTGCACCAACTTCCTGGCTGTATCCTCATAGAAAACACAGCAGAAAAGTCAGTAATCAGGGCAATAATATATATATATATATATATATATATATATATGTGAGGGCAGATAGTAATTTGCAAGGCTGGAAAAATTTCCACACAAAAATGGTCCAGGCCCAGATGTTGCAATATCAGAAAACCAGACCTTACCACAGAAGCCTGATGTTTACAGATATAATGATGGTAGACTCTGTGCACACATAGCATGCAGATGAAAGCAATGCAGAAAGAGAAGAACTTTTCAGTTGTGTTTCACACATTACAAGTCTATACATGGCTGCAGTCCACTCAGCATGCACAAGAGAGAAGAAGGTGCTAAAATTGAGAGATTATAAAAAATTGTATAATGGTAACAGAAGACTGGACAAGGAATCTGTGCTGTTTGGAAACACCCCTCTACATTTGGGGGTTCGACTCTCAGACAGAGGGGCAACTATTGTGCTAAGCCAGTAAATCCCATTATTTGGTCATATCTATTATGAAATACTACTATTTGGATGTGAGGACTTCCCTCATACAGACAAGGGTATCCTTTTTCCAATAAAAACCATGATGGTACTGTCAGTGCAATATTAGACACTCCCATATACTGTACTCTGACTATTTCCTAATTGCTGTGCTATATCAGTTTTTTTGTCTATTCATTGAAGTGGTGGAAGGAAATACCATTTTGGAGCTTTGGGACTGGTGTGTATTTCCTTTCTTCTCCAACTCACTTGTAGCAATGAAGGGGTTATATTCAAAAATACATATGGCTCTTATCACAATTTGAATGTCTACAGCATTTAGGCTGATCGTTACATTTAGATACAAAGGGGTTTTTCATTTCTAAAATGTATTTTTTTCAGTTTAGATCAATAAGAGTTAAGATTCAAAATGCATCTCTATAACTTGTTATTATTGAGATTCTAAATTCACACAGTTTTACAGTCTCCTGCTGTGCTCAGTCCAGACTATATTTTTATGTTTAGAAAATACATAAGAATATGCATGAAACAAAACCTAGAGGGATATAAAATGTAAAAAAAATTGCAACTTGTATATTATTGGTTATGAAATATATTATTTTACATTACTCTGGATTGCAGTGTTAAATGTAAATGGAACAGTCACCTTAAATAACTTTAGGAAAAATCTACAGGGTAACATGTATTATAGTAGAGCCAGTTGCCAGTTTTAGTCACATAATATGTATAAAAATGGATTATGTACTGTATATGCGTTAAAAGGGTGACTATAAGACTAACATGAAAATATATACACTATTACTATACTATAAATTTACATTTAGCACAAGTGCTTTTGCACAGCGTAAAGCGTTTATATTTGGAAGGCAGCTTGAGTATGGAATTGATTATTGGTTTCAATAGGGCATTTTATTTTTACACAGCAGGTTGACAAGATAACATTTATTGAAGAGTTTTTATTAACAATTATTTGTATCTGTTACACAGTATTTTACAGTGAATATCCAGTCAATAGCATCAGTCTCTGTCCCACTGCATCTTGCAAACTATGGGGGTAATTCTGAGTTGATTGCAGCAGGAAATTTTTTAGCAGTTGGGCAAAACCATGTGCACTGCAGGGGAGGCAGATGTAACATGTGCAGAGAGAGTTAGATTTGGGTGGGTTATTTTATTTCTGTGCAGGGTAAATACTGGCTGCTTTATTTTTACACTGCAAATTAGATTGCAGATTGAACACACCCCACCCAAATCTAACTCTCTCTGCACATGTTATATCTGCCTCCCCTGCAGTGCACATGGTTTTGCCCAACTGCTAAAAAAATTCCTGCTGCGATCAACTCAGAATTACCTCCTATATCCTCTACTACAGTGGTTCTCAACCATGGTTCTCAAGTACCCCCAACAGTTCATGTTTTCCAGGTCTCCTCACAGGATTGCAAGTGAAATAATTTGCTCCACCTGTGGGTGTTTTAAAATGTATCAGTGAGTAATGAATACACCTGTGCACCAGCTAGGTGACCTGGAAAACATGAACTGTTGGGGGTACTTGAGGATCGAGGTTGAGAACGACTGCTCTACTACATGCCCATACATGTAGATGTGTCCAAATACACCTATCCTTACATCACACCAAACACCTCCATTTGGCAAGCCATAGATTTTGCAACTCAGTTGCACCATGTGTCCCACCAGAGACTTTCACAAAATATGTCTATTTGCATCACCAATGTGATAAAATTATCCCTCACAGTCGTCGAACTCTGGCATCATTACACCCCTTCCTTATGTAGCTTCTGTAGGTTTGCTACTCATTTATTAATCTGCTTACAAATGCAAAAGAGGGAAGTCTGATACAAGAGTTCCATGCCATCCTTCATGCCACATATATATATATACTCAATCCGTGACTTTGTACCAATCCCGTTGCAACAAAAATTCTAAATACGTAGTACACTATAAGCAAATATATGTGTGCAGCTGCAATGCGCAAAAAGCACACATTTCAGAAAAAAAAATCTAAATTATTGTAATTACTACAATCACTACTCATGGTGGAGCATCTAAGTTGTGCCATGTGTGTCTTGTGACTATTTAAGTTGACATTTCTTTTATTAAATATGCATTATTGGAGATATTTTCCTTTTGCTGGACATGCCATTATACAGTGTACAGTTTGAAAATAATTGGAATTATAGATAATCACTATAATGCAATTATAAAGTTGAAATGTGCTAAGACAGGTATTATTTTTGTTCTGTTAGGGTTTCTTTAAAAAAAATATATAGTTTGTAAAAAAGTTGAACAAAATGCTAACTACGAATATCTGTGACAGCTTTTCTAAACAGGGTTGGTTATACTTCCTGTGCATGCCTTAAATCGCTATTGCAAATTAATTACAATTCTATTTAGCAGTGATAAATATTATATATCACATACAAAAAGTCAAAAGACAACATTTAATGGGTACATGAAAGGAAACAAATACAAAAAGTGTAAATACAAAAGTTTGCTCAAGCTGTGTAATTCATTCAATTCTTAATGCATTTCTATTGGCAAGATCATTAGCGAATTTCTCTTTAGAAATGCAAATGAAGTTTAAATGGTTTGAAATAATGGTCCAATTGGTGCTTGACCTTTCCAAGAAGCTGCTAAGAGCTTCTTTTAAATATCCATCTTTTCACAGATACCGTATAAGTAATTTCTAAACAGCTTTCCTTCTTTTAATTTAAAATTCATTTGTCTCTTTGGTCACATCCTGTAAACTTTCCTGGAATAATAGACTGAAAATGTCATTTATAATTAATGGTGAAACGTCTGTGAATTTGTTTGGATTCTATATACAAAGTTTCTTATTAAGTTTGATCTACATTCCATCTTTAAACACCTACCTCAATTTTTCTAGTGATTTTGCATGCAAGTAAAGTACAAAACATTACTTGTTCTTTGTGCCAAAAATCCTTAACCTGGAGGAACCATGAGCATATCTGTTCATACAGGGCCCACACAGCACACAATGCACCCATTCAAAATACTTACTGTAGCCATGCTCATCTTTTCTATGACGCAGCATGCTGAAAGACAGCTTTCTGCATGGCGCATCGAGCTTTCACTACTGGCAGCCGGCAATCACTCCATTAGATCCTTTACTACCATCAATTAACGGTGTGCCATGCAGAGAGTCATTTTGCAGCATGCTGCATCACAGAAAAGATGAGCATGGCTTCAGTAAGTATTTTGAATGAGTGCATTGTGTGCACCGCAGAAAAGATGAGCATGGCTACATCTGTTCTTATCAGTGCTGCAGATATATATATATATATATATATATAGTGCAAGTGCCATGTTTCCAGACATCTGAACATGCATACTACAGAAATCACTGGAAAAATGGTGTCACTTGCCAGGGGTCTACTGTGGAAAAAGCTAGTGAGAGGGAGGAATGCCCCAAATAGAGGCTCTAGATGGGCCCTCCCCAATCTTGAAGCACCCCTGGGACAGCTTATTATTGTGGCTATTTAGACACACAAGATACTGTATGTGTACACCCCTATTACCAATTCCTAATTTTTCCAGTATGAAGGGATATTCTGTCATTTAGTACAATAGTAGCAGGATTTAACATGGTGGACAACTCTATCTTAGATACATACTGTATCCTCTTGAATTTAGAATTCCATCCTTCATATTTAACAGAGGCCAAAATATACTTTTCACTCAATGTTGCACCATTTTATTCCCAGAAGCTTATATTCTGGTGTCCCAAATTCATTCAGTTAGTACTGTATATTGCAGGAGACATAATTATCGCAGACCAAGCATAATTAACAATAAGCATAGATTATCCCCATCAGTAGCAAAATGATACCTTTTGTACTTTACAGGACATTTTGGGTTTGTAGAAAGTCACTGAGTGATGATCTGGTTAAAAAATTACATTTTGACTTGACAACTTTCTTCTGTTACAAGTTATTTAGATTAAGTTGGCTACCCTGTGAAATTACTGGAGAAAGAAAACTGCCTAGTGGTAATAAATGTCCCAATAATTAAACAAGTATAATACTGTAATAAAACATTTGAGGAAGGATTTGCAAAACCAAAACATGACAATGAAATTAGAATGAAAACACAAGGCTCTGCACACATCTCTAATAAGAAGGGAATGTTTTCCATTTTCACATGTTGCAATAGCTAGTTTATTATATTATTTCAATAATGTGACATACTGTATGTGAATCCATCTTTGTTACCTTTATAGAAAGTCATAAAGAATACTATGGCATTTAGCTGTGTTTCTCATTTGTGAAAAAGCAAACTCAATCCAAGGATGTGGGGGAGCAGGCATAGGCATTTCTATAATGGGTGCATTGTGTGCAGTGCACAAGGGCCCCTGGGTCCAGGGAAGTTCACACTGTACACCCTGCACCCATATAGTATACTCCTGAAGTCCCAAAGTGGTGTCCCTGCAGTGCGGACTCAAATCAATTGGCCATTTCTGAGTTATTTGTGCACGCACAGTAGAGATGTCCCTGGGAACAAGGCATGGGCATTGTGTTCCCAGAGACTTGTGCTTGCACAGTGGCATTATGCCAGAGTTTACTTGCTACCAGAGAGGAAGGGACCCACAACAGAGGCTGAACGCAGGTCTCCTCCTCACTTAAAATGGTTGATATGTGCACACGGCGGGGAGGGGGATTTCAAAATACCTAATACAATATACCCCCTGGACGCCAATCTATTGAAAATCCAATACATCCACCGGAGCTCAGTTTCAGTAAGTGTGGTTCACTGCGTGGCTGCAGCAGCTGCCTCTGTTACACTGAGCACTAAAAGGCTGATTGCTGGCAAGTAGGTAGAGCAGTTCCTCTCAGGCTGATCTCACGTGGTTGGACTTGAGAGGTCAGCAGCACATGGTAGCAGCACTGTCTTTGTGTATCCACTCCCTGCCAGGAACTCAGCAGCAGCAAAGAGGTAATGTGTTTGAATATGCTGGGGCGGGTGGGCACCAGTAATATATAATAAAGTATGCTATCCTTGACCAGCATGAGTGCAGGGATGGGGGCAGAAGAGATGAGGAGGTAAGGAATATTTGTGGTGCCTGTATTGTCTTTCTATGGGGAGAGAGGAATGGTCATGGTGCATGGGCTGTCTATAGGGGTGGGGGATGGTTGTGGTGCCAGTTCTGTCTGTCTATGGGAGAATGGTCTTGGAGTCAGTGCTGCCTGTCTGGGGTGAGAATGGTTATGATGCCAGTGCTGTCTGTCTTTGGGGGGAATGGTCATGGTGCCAGTGCTGTCTGTCTATGAGGGTGGGGGAATGATCGTGGTGCCAGTGCTGTCAATGTCTACATGGGGAATGGTCGTGGTGCCTGTGCTGTCTGTCCATGGGTGGAATAGTCGTGGTGCCAGTGCTGTCTGTCTATGGGGATGGTGGGGTGGATGTGGTGCCTGTGCTGTCTTTGGGGGTGGGGAAAATGGTTGTGGTGCCAGTGCTGTATGTCTATGGGGAGGGATGGCCATTGTTCCAGTGCTGTCAATCTTTGGTTTTGGTGCCAGTGGTGTCTGTCCATGGGGGGAATGGTTGTTGTTCCAGTGCTTTGTATCTATTGGGGGAATGGACATGGTGCCAGTGCTTTTTGTCTATAGGTAGGGAGGTTAGACTTTTTTAATTGGTCTGTATACAATTGTTTGGAAACCCCCTTTCAAAATCCGACATTTGCCACTGGGGTTAAAAGCACTCACCCACATAAATGAGTAACAGAGAAAAATGATTGCATTAGTTTTTCACTTATTGACACTATACTCCTCATTTTTTATATCACCTAAACAAAAATTGTGTGTCTTGCTATATACAGTATGAATCTGTATTCATTTAATTTATGTATGATTCTAATAAAATACCTTGATTGTGCATGAACAAAAAACACCTGATTTATGTCAATGTTTTCTAATGGCCTTTTTAATGCCCTGTGATATGTTATTAAATAGTGTGATCAACATAATATTGTTGTTTATTAATCCATCTATTTCATGGGGTTTCAAGATAATTCTTATGTCTTTTAGTTTTCCTCATAAAAATTCTCATAAATTAATTTTGTCACTGTGTTACAGTATATTAGATTTCTAAAAATGTAATTTTAGCGAAGAAGTCTAACACTGTAACTTGTAGCATTGGATCAGTTCCTTCAATTTATATTACATTGCACCACTGGAATGTCATTTATACAGTTATTATGATGTTAATGGATGAAGTATGAAATTGTTACAGTATACTTGCTTAATGTAAGTTTTTGTTTCTGTAGTGTCTTGCTCAAGATTTCTAAATGTAGATATTACATCTTTTCTTGATGGGTTATAATGAATTTCAGATTTAAGTTGTTGGAATTCATAAGAGTAATGAAGCATTCTAAGTAGTTGTCAGTGTCTATCTAGATTCAAATGACATAATTAATGTATCTGTAACACATGATAATATTGTCCAAAAACTGACCAAACACACAACCACTTTATCTCTAATTTTAAAATCATGGAAACTTGGCTACAGTACTGACACAACCTCTCCAGTAGCCCTCTGATATGGGGACTCTCTTTCATGTACACCTTGAGACCAGGTGCCCATAATGTTGGCAGTATTGTGGCACTAATATGAACCTTGCTTGCCATTATCCATGAACGCTCTCTCCTCCTTCTTTGTGTCCCACTCAATCCACCTCTTTCATCTTGTCCACATTTGCTTTGAGACTATGATCATGCCCCTTGTCCTCTTTCTGAATTCCTTGATCATTTCACCACTTGGTTTCCTAATGTTCTCACCTCACTCATTCTGGTTGACTTTAACATCCTGATTGATGATCCCACCAAGCATGTTACTGACATTATTCTCCTTATTTGGCCTTTCAATCAGTTGACCATCACATCCCCTACTTCAGTATAATCAATGTTCTTCTAAGTCCACTCTGATTTGTTGGAATATTGAAGACCTTGACCGAGCAGTTTCTTCTACTCTGTAAACCTAATTTTCTCCACCATTACTACCCTTTATTGTCATAGCCAAGTGGTCTCTCTATTTAAACAAGACTATTGCTGCTGCCCTTTACTATTTTACACAGGTTTTACTACTACTATTATTATTATTATTATTATTATTATTATTATTATTATTAATAATAATAATTTATGTATCATTTTGTCAGACCTGATTCTGGTTTGTAAGTAAAGCAAAAAAGCACACAAATGAGCAAACCATGTTGCACTGCAGGTGGGGAGGATGTAACATGTGCACAGAGATTTACATTTGGGTGGGGTATGTTCAAACTGAAATCTAAATTGCAGTGTAAAAATAAAGCTGTCTAACATTTGTGCGCTACATACAAAATTTACCCTGCACAAAAACAAATCTAAATCTCTCTGCATATGTAACATCTGCCCCACCTGCAGTGCAACATGGTTTTGTCCAGTTGTATGCATTTTTACTTTGCTTACAAACCTGAATTAGGCCCATTGTTACTGTTATTGTTATTATTATTTGTGGTAACTCAGAGACCCTCTTAAAGACTCTAGTGTCTTAGAAGTTTCATTCACTAAGAATAATATGGGCATGCAATAAGGTTTTTAAAAACATTCTTCTCAATTTCTTACTTCTTGCAGAGAAGGAAGTTCTCCTACTAGTTATTATTACATTGCTGTACCTTATTTGCAACTTAATCACAGGTATAACAGTTGTTTTATAGCTCAAACACAGGTAATAAATGCAACTGTTGTAAGGATTTACAATTTTATTTTACAAGAACTATATAGCAGACATCTCCACTCTCACCATTTTTGGCAAAGAAACAGGTTAAGTGTATTTGACAAACAATTTAACAACAATACAAAAATAAAATTCAATATTAACAAATTGCTCTTAAAATATACAATAGTACACATTTATTGCTAAGTTACCTTGCACATTACAACAATTTACAGTACCAGAATTTAAAAATGTATCTTATTTTTTACCTGAATTATGAGATCAGTGGTGTACACTGTTTCCTTGTTTTCTCCTGTAAGGTACAAAGGATGATCTTTGGCTGGGTTATTGTAATAATAACCAATGCAAACCGAAATTTCATTAGAAGAAACTGCTATTGTACATCAATATAATTTTAAGATTAGGAATCTCTTAGGTTAAACAGTGATCACTGTAGCTAATTGTTTCTATTCGGAGAAAATCTACAATCTGGCTTCAAACTACAGAATTGAGTCTTTGAATCTGGGAAATGAGCAAATACTGTATACATCTGAACTTCTTGTTAAACTATTTTTTTCCTACAATGCGCTGACTTCACTGTTAAGTAAATCTCTTTTTGCAGAGCTTTTATTATCTCAAGATCCTTTACTGAGAATTTCTTACAAGAAGAGCAATTTAAACAGAATTTGTGTCTCTCAATTGGCAGCAGCAAATGTACAGGATGGTGTCCTGTTTAGGTAGACTACAATACATCTTACTGGCTCTATACACTCATTACTTAGGAGAGTGTATGACTTGTGGCAATTTAGAGTCTTAATGAGTCTGTAACAAAGCTATTTCTTTAGCGTGGCTGACTCCTATACTGTTAAGTGTAAATAACTGTCTCCTGCTGTACAATCTGGCTACTCACTGACAGGCACCAGAGCATGGTCTCCTCAGATGACAGGCACCTCAACACTATCTCTGGTGTTGGGCAGACTGTAGAGCTGAGAACCTCCCTTCTTTTTCCCTCTAGGCCTTTAAGACTCTCAGAATTGTTGGAACTCAGATCACTGACACCAGCTAATGCATTCTGATGAAAGCTACTCTTATTACACCATGGGACCCACCTGTTGTCACTCCTGCTGAGCTCAGGTTACCTCCTTGGGTCCGTTATTGTGGTGGCACCTCCTCCTCCAGGTAATTTCTTAAATTAGATGCTGCTCTGGTGTGATGGACTCCTTCTTTGTCAGTTTACTACTCCAAACTGCTATTTAACTGCTGTGGGTACTGGTTTCACTGTCTCACAAATTACTTTTACCCGCTGCACATATGCCCTGCTGTGATACCTGGACAGTGTAGGATATCACATATTATTATTATTATTATTATTATTATTATCATCCTTTATATGACACAACTATTTCAAAGTAGATGTGCAGAAGCATTGTAATCAAAACAAGAAGAAAAAAGAAAAAAATGCATCAAACTTAAAAAGAAAATTTGCAGAACATTGTATATAAGCCATATAAACATTGTTAAATGTGCAGTCAAAACCCAAAGAAGTAGTGCTGGCTGTTGAACCCAAAGGTTTGGTGCAATGGGGCATTGAGGAAGAGATGATGGTATGAGGGGTAAGCACCAGTGGTGTAACAAGGTTGGAGCAAGCAGGGTGTGTGCCTTGAGTGGCATTACAGGCCCAGCAGAGGTGGATGCCACAACCTGCATCCCCCTGACCACCAACGATCACCTGCCCCCTAACACAGCCCAGCCATCACACATCACTGCCCTCCTGGCTGTACACAGAAAAAGAGGGGTGGTATCTATGGGATTTGTAGTTTAATTTTGACTACTTAGACTGTTAGCAATAAAAAAAAACTACAAATCCCATAATGTATTACGCAGATCAAAGATGGCCAGCGTGTGGGCTGATTGACGGGGTGGAGACAGAGGAAAGAATAGTGGATGAGAGAGGTGGAGACAGTATGAAAAAGAGGGACTCAGGAAGAGAGGTGTCTAAGGGAGAGGTGAAGAATGAGTAAAAAACTGACACAAAGGGGGTCATTCTGAGTTGATCGCTCGTTAGCTATTTTTTTGCAGCGCAGCGATCAGATAGTCGCTGCCTATGGGGGAGTATATTTTCACTTTGCAAGTGTGCGAACACTTGTGCAGCCGAGCGGTACAAAAACAGTTTGTGCAGTTTCTGAGTAGGTCTGAACTCACCCAGCCGCTGCGATCACTTCAGCCTGTCCAGTCCCAGAATTAATGTCAGACATCCTCCCTGCAAACACTTGGACATGCCTGCGTTTTTCCAAACACTCCCTGAAAACAGTCAGTTGACACCCATAAACACTTTCTTCCTGTCAATCTTCTTGCGATCAGCTGTGCGAATGGATTCCTTGTTAAATCCATCGCCCAGCACCGATCTGCTTTGTACCCGTACGACGTGCCTGCACATTGCGGTGCATATGCATGTGCAATTTTGCTGAGTTTTGACCTGATCGCAGCGCTGCAAAAAATAGCTAGCATGCGATCAACTCAGAATGACCTCCAGAGTCTTGTCAAATAAGATGTTTGTACTAGTATCACCTGTGATACTAGGACACACATCTTATTTGACTAGATGGTTGAGTATTTTTGACATTCTCCTGTGAATTTTCCTAACTCCTAAGTATCACACACCTATTTTTAGCATGATTGCTCACATTTGTATTAACATGTGACCTTCTTGGTGGATATGAGTGTCCAAGAACATTCTCCTATGGTACAATCCTTTAATTGGTAAACTTCCAAATATAGATATACCCCTGATGAAGTCCTGGCATGAGATGAAATGCGTTGGATTTTCTATCTTTCTTATGATGTGACCTCCAATCTACAATATTGGAAGGAGAATATCATAGAAGAAGTATAAGTACACTTGTGCCTGTTTAGACCCCCCATTACATGTGGCAGGAGCCTGATATACCAAATAGCTTTCATATGTATATGGACATTGTAGCCATTTTTTTATGAATTTTAATAAAACTTTATTATTGGAACTTATGGTTTTATACTGTATGAAATGTTAGAATACACTATTGTCTAAACAAAATTAAGGTTGTGCATAATTCCAACCCTCTGGGGCGCCAATGCCACTATTGCCACACACACACACATATATATATATATATATATATATATATATATATATATAATGCAAATAGAAGCAGCACTCCTGAAGCTCAAATAAGCCTCTCCCTAGGAGCCCTCTGCGGAGATCCAATTTACATCAATCGTATATAGGCGGCACCCGGTATAAACACTCTCAACAGCGCAGGTAAGTTATCAATGTTTCGAAGCTTTAATACTGCCTCTTCGTCAGGATACCGCCTGATGAAGAGGCAGTGTTAAAGCTTCGAAACGTTGATAACTTACCTGCGCTGTTGAGAGTGTTTATACCGGGTGCCGCCTATATACGATTGATATATATATATATATATATAAAAACTTGATGAATGAGCGGCACTCAAAGGACTTATAATAAATAATGGGACCTCACCCCATATGCAGCAATGTTTCAGTATTTATGATAAGCCTGACGACGGTTGCAAAAAATGCCGTTGCTGCATATGGGGTGATGTCCCATTATTTATTATAAGTCCTGTGAGTTCCGCTCTCATCAATTTATACTATTCAGGGTATATTAATCTGCAAGAGAAGGCACAGGCCGTTTAACAGCACAGCACGGAGTGCCGAATGTACACAATTTCTTATCTTATATATATATATATATATATATATATATATATGTATATATATTATTGACAATTTGTTAGTGGCAGCACTCACTGGACTTACACAAATTATTATGCGGGTCTGGTGAGTGGTGGTAACAAGCCGCTGGTGGCTTGGCTTGCTGTGGGGCGTTCCCACAGCATCTGGGGATGACGACTGGGGGTCTGAGGTGGTGGATGCAATGTGTCTAAGTGCTCTACCTGGCACAAAGTGTATAACATGCTCTTCATGGTGCAATGTGTATAACATGCTCTACCTGGTGCAAAGTGTATAACGTGCTCTACCTGGTTCAAAGTGTATAACAAGCTCTACCTGGTGCAATGTGCTTAATGTGCTTCACCTGGTGCAATGTGTATAATGTGCTCTGCCTGGCACAAAGTGTATAACGTTCTCTACATGGTGCAATGTTTATTACATGCTGTACCTGGTGCAATGTGTATAATGTGCTTTACCTGGCGCAATGTGTATAATGTGCTCTGCCTGGCGCAAAATGTATAATGTGCTGTACCTGGTGCAATGTGTATAACGTGCTCTACCTGGCGCAAAGTGTATAACATGCTCTACCTGGTGCAATGTGTATAACATGCTTTACCTGGTGCAATGTTTATAATGTGCTCTGCCTGGCGCAAAGTGTATAATGTGCTGTACCTGGTTCAATGTGTATAACATGCTTTACCTGGTGCAATGTGTATAACGTGCTATGCCTGACGCAAATTGTATAACATGATCTACATGTTGCAATGTGTATTATGTGCTCTACCTGGTGCAATGTGTATAATGTGCTTTACCTGGTACAATGTTTATAATGTGCTCTGCCTGGCACAAAATGTATAATGTGCTCTACCTGGTTCAATGTGTATAATGTGCTCTGCCTGGTACAGTGTGTATAATGTACTTTACCTGGTACAATGAGTATAATGTGCTCTGCATGGAACAAAGTGTATAATGTGCTTTACCTGGTGCAATGTGCTCTGCCTGGTGCAAAGTGTATCACGTGCTCTATCTGGCACAGTGTGTATATGAGGTTCTACTTGGTGCAGTGTGTATAAGCAGCACTACTGTGTGGTGTAATTTAAATTGGCACTATTATGTGGCCATGCCCCTTCCTTATGAAGCCATGCCCCTATTTTTTTGCTGCGTTCTTTTGGCACCCACTGTCCATACTTTGGATTGTGGGAGGGGGAGCAGCAATTCACTTTCTGCTGAAAGGCTGCCAAAATGTCTAGTTACTGTACAGCTCTGGTGTAGAGGGTCATGTATGCTACACAACCCAGCAGCAATGTCACCCCCCTCCCCCCCCCTTGAAACATGTTTGTAGTGTATAAATAACATTTTTGTTTTATTTTCCTATGGGAGCCAACATGTATTTTTATTTTATGCAATGTGTTTAATCTGTGCATGCACATGCATGTGTCCCATGTGGTGTTCGCAAAGAGTTGCTGTACAGAGTCGGACGCACGAACCAAGATGTGTATTAGACATTTTTCACGTTCCTGGGCCGTAACAGATGGTTGGCTAATCAGATGCAGATGTGGCATAGTAATGGGTGTGTTGGCAGACTCCACCCTCTTAACAGACCCCATGCCTACTATGGCTGCTTTCATACATTTCCCAGGCTAATTTTTTATCCCAATATGCCCCTTGGTGTGTGTGTGTGTGCGTGTGTGCTAGTGCGCTACTGCTATATGTGGTAAGAGGAATAATTGTGTGTGCATGTGCACCAGTGTGTTGCTGCTATATGTAATAAGAATCTGAAATTGGTTGGTATCAACTGCACAAACCCCTTCTGTAGCCCTGTGAGATTATGATCAGATCACCCCGTACCTGAAACTTTACAATGAAATCAAGAGATGAAAAAGTATTCAGGAGGGTAGGAAGATAATCAGGAAAGTCTTAGCGATGTTAAGTTTAAAAAAATAAACAGGGACATCCAGATAGAAATAGCAGGCATACAGCTGGAGACATGAGTGAGGAGAGAGGAGAAGAGTTCAGGGGAAGAGAGGGAGATCTATTGTTAAAGTATCACTGTTTCATTACCACTAGAAGTACAATAGTTCATACATTGTTTTGATCCAAGATCTGCATTTTACTGTATCAAATACATTAAAGCTGAAATATTAAAGTTTATTACATTCTGCAAAGGGGTTTACAAATATTGTTTCAGCCACACACAGGGGCATAGTCAGAACTTTGTGAGCCCCATAGCAACATTTTGAAGGGGCCCTTCTCCCATGGATCTACAGAGAACACTTGTTACTTTTACTCCCCATAATAGTGCACTAGTTCATTTTCTGAACCATAGTAGTGACATTGTTTACTCTACATTATATCACATTGTAGGGCACATTATTCAACACAGTACCTACACTTCACATTATGACATACAGTGATCCCAGTTCATATTAAGCAACATTACAATGCCCCCAGTTCATATTGTGCCCTAGTTCATATTTTCTAACATTGTAATGCCCTCTAGTGTATTTTTATACCACATTACAATGAGCAGGTCCAGGGGCATAATTAGATATATTGCAGGCCCCCAAGGCAAAGTTTGTAAGGGTCCCTACATACCCCCTTAATGATGAAAAATATATAACCCAATGGTGAAAATGTATATAACACATGTAACTTTGACAGGGAAAGTGGGCCCCTCTAAGCTCTGGGCCCCATAGCAGCTGCACTTCATGCACCTATGATATCTACGCCCTTGGCAACACATGTGAAGATTGCTACAACCTTGTAAAAACACTTTTTACTTTCAATTACTAATTTAAACTAAGCAGTGACATCATGTGACTGTTTTATTGATTTTCCATTCATTTGTGTATGATAAATACAAAATAATACCACAAAGGCTCTTTTATACATTTTCACATAAGTTATAAAAAGCAATTATCTTCCTTGGTTACATTTGATTTACAGTATCATTGTTTCTTGTTTTATGTAAATTGAAATACAGTATAACAATTTTAATTTACTGTATGTTATGCTAAATTGTTGAAAAATAAAAAATATTGACTTTTGACAGGTGGTTTCTACTAAATTGACATAAATAACTTTAAATAAACACTAATACTATTTATAGTAATGTGCACCAGGAACAAAAAAGTACAGATTACATGATTTTTTCTGCTTTTAACCAGTTTTAATTAAATCCAAAACCAAAACACATGAGGAATTTTTGCGAAATGGTTTCATAGCCTAGACCAAAAAATAAAAACAAGGGGGTCCACGTACATCTCTATGTATAGACAATTGTCTCAACAAAGACTTCTTTTAAATAATTTTATACTGCCGATCACATTGGCATATAAACCAGAATGCAGTACATTAATAGCTGCCTGATATACTTGTAGTGTGTCCATTAACTAGGTAATTAGATTATTTTCTTAATTTGTAGCAGATGAAATTGTACCAGGGTCTCATTGTTTCCTTTTATGATAATACAGTTTAGGAAATATTCATTCTGTCAATTTTCTTTGTTTTCAGGCAGTGTGGATATAGCCCCTCTATGCGGCCACACTTCAGTATGGGGCTTGAAGGTTGCACTGCATGCATGTTCTTTAGTCAACTTTGGTTTCACACCACCACTCTGTTTGAAGTGTTTAAATGTAAATTGCAATTGATGTGCAGCGATTTTGAAATACCTAACTTATATGCATTTTGTTCTAATGCATGTGGGTTTGTGAAACTGACATTAGAAAAGTAAAATAATCCCCTCCTTCCTAACACATAAGAACAGCCATCCTTCTTAGCATCAGTCACAGTTTTGTGGGGGGTCCAAACAAATGTTTTAGCCCTACACCTAGGGATGACAAGCCCAAAGCCAAATAGCACTGCATTGTAATTAACTATGAAATATTTGCTATTTTCTATTATACATGAGAAAGTAGATTTTTACTGCTGTATTTTTTAGTCTTTATTTAAATAAAACCTAATAGGAAATGTATTTTTATCTAAACAAATGTTAAAAAAAAATTCACAAATTATGTAGTCTCAAAATATTCACAATTCGGGTTGAGTAGAGTATACAGAATAATGGATGTACAGTATGCATACATGAACCCAGACTTAATCTCCATAATATCTGTGAGACTCCACATTTTAAGTAGAGATGTGCGCAGACCCAATGTTTTTGTTTTAGTTCTAATTCATCATCATGGTTTGGTTTTGGCAAAATACCCTCAAGAGTTTTGGTTCAGATTCAATTTTTGGTTCAGTTTTGGAATTCTTCAAAATCCGATAAAAATTTATAAACTTTGATTAAAAAAATAAATAAAAACAACTAAAATCATGTATTTTGGATATGTTTTCATGTAATCCCAAACCTAAATTTGGTCTTTAGATCCAAGTTCCAATCTGACAACAAACCCAAGCAGGAACTTGGTTCGACTCAGAACACCAAAGTGCTTCTGAACTGGGACTCAATTTGACTCAGAACCCCTAAGTTTGTGTGTTCATATTTCAGGAAAACCAAACTGCAAATCTCTAATTTTAAGACCACCTACTCCTGCAAAGAATTAATCAGCCCACCACCAATTTATTGAATGAAATTTGTAGTACAGTCCGATTTGCAATGAATTATGTTTTCATGGCCCCTTCTGTCAGTTTTGAAGCATGGGAAGAATATTACTGAATGTTGGCAAGTACAGTATGCAGAAATCTAGCACATATGCTACTGTACTTGTACATACTGCATATCTATCTACAGTATAGAGCTTATTCAATTTGCACCTGTATTTTACTCTGCTCATGTATTACAACTCAGCATCAGCATCAGTTTGTCTACATCAGAAGTTGGCTGGAATTGACCCTGAATGATAATTACTGCTTAGCAAGTTATACTGTAAGTTTAAAGAGATATTTAATTTTTTACCTTTAAGTGGGTGTGGAATATAGAATAACAAACAGAATTGCATAATTGGAATATTCATGAGTGTGTCATAACATTACTTAGTCCAAAAACGAGTTTTATAGTAAGAACTTACCTTTGTTAAAACTTTTTCTGCGAGGTACACTGGGCTCCACAAGGATAGACATTGGGGTGTAGAGTAGGATCTTGATCCGAAGCACCAACAGGCTCAAAAGCTTTGACCTTCTTCCCAAGATGCATAGCGCCGCCTCCTATATCACCCCGCCTCCATGCACAGGAGCTCAGTTTTGTTAACCAGCCCAATGCAGTAGAAAGTAAGAGAGATGACAACTGCCAGTTGCCACAAACACCACAATCTCCCATCAGGAGACGCGTCAGCGGCTAATGCCATACCAACCCAAAGAAGCTAAGTGCGTCAGGGTGGGCGCCTTGTGGAGTACACTGGGTACCTCGCAGAAAGAGTTTTAACAAAGGTAAGTTCTTATCATAAAACTTGTTTTCTGCTGCGGGGTACACTGGGCTCCACAAGGATAGACATTGGGGATGTCCTAAAGCAGTTCCTTACGGGAGGGGATGCACTGAAGCTGGCACAAGAACCCGGCGTCCAAAGGAAGCATCCTGGGAAGCGGCGGTATCGAAGGCAGAGAACCTAATGAACGTGTTCACAGAGGACCACGTAGCCGCCTTGCACAATTGTTCAAGGGTCGCACCACGCTGGGCCGCCCAAGAAGGTCCAACAGACCGAGTAGAATGGGCCTTAATGTTATCAGGAGCAGAGAGACCAGCCTTCACATAAGCATGTGCAATCACCATTCTAATCCATCTGGCCAGAGTTCGCTTGTGAGCAGGCCAGCCCCGTTTGTGAAACCCAAACATAACAAAAAGAAAATCAGATTTCCTAATAGGAGCAGTTTTCTTCACATAGCTACGGCGAGCCCATACCACATCCAAAGACCGCTCTTTGGGAGACAGATCAGGAGAAACAAGTGCCGGAACTACAATCTCCTGATTAAGGTGGAACGAAGACACCACCTTAGGTAGATAGCCGGGACAAGTCCTAAGAACCGCCCAGTCACGGTGAAATATCAGATATGGGGAACTACAGGACAAGGCACCCAAAACCGACACTCTTCTAGCTGAAGCAATAGCCAGCAGAAACACCACCTTAAGGGAAAGCCACTTAAGGTCAGCTGAAACAAGAGGTTCAAACTGAGACTCTTGTAACGCCTCCAAACCACCGACAAGTCCCAAAAAGCCACAGGCGGGACATAGGGAGGTTGGATACGCAACACGCCCCGAGTAAAGGTATGCACATCAGGTTAGGTCGCAATTTTTCTCTGAAACCACACCGACAAGGCAGATATTTGAACCTTGAGGGAGGCCAGATGCAGGCCTAAGTCCAGGCCCTGCTGAAGAAAAGCCAACAACTTGGCTATACTAAACTTGGAAGCATCATAATTGTTAGATGCGCACCAAACAAAGTAAGAATGCCAGACCCTATAGTAAATCCGAGCCAAAGCCGGTTTCCGGGCCCGCAACATAGTTTGAATGACCGCCTCAGAAAACCCGTTAGCCCTTAAGACGAAAGCTTCAAGAGCCACGTCGTCAAAGACAGCCAGGCTAGGTCCTGGTAGACACAGGGGCCCTGAACGAGGAGGTCTGGGCGTTGTGGAAGTAGAATTGGACGCTCTGACGATAGGCCTTGCAGATCAGAGAACCAGTGTCGTCTGGGCCACGCTGGAGCTATGAGAAGCAGAATTCCTTTTTCTTGCTTGAACTTCCTAATTACCCTGGGCAGGAGTGACACCGGAGGGAACACGTACGGCAGCCGAAATCTCCATGGTACTGCCAGCGCATCCACGAATGCTGCTTGAGGATCCCTTGTCCTTGCTCCAAAGACCGGAACCTTGTAATTGTGTCGAGACGCCATCAGATCTACGTCTGGAAGGCCCCACCTTTCCACTAGGAGTTGAAACACTTCTGGATGGAGGCCCCACTCACCGGCATGCACATCCTGACGACTGAGAAAGTCCGCTTCCCAATTCAGGATTCCCAGAATAAATATTGCCGATATGGCCGGTAGATGGCGTTCTGCCCACTGTAGAATCCGTGAGACTTCCTTCATTGCTAGGCGGCTTCGAGTGCCGCCTTTATGATTTATGTAATCCACTGTGGTGGCATTGTCCGACTGTACTTGAACAGGATGGTTCTGAATTAAATGCTGGGCTAGGTTCAAGGCATTGAAGACCACCCACAACTCCGGAATATTGATCAAGACGAGGGACTCCTCCTTGGTCCACCACCCCTGAAGGGAGTGTTGCTCCAGCACCGCGCCCTAACCTCTTAGACTGGCATCTGTCATCAACAGGACCCAGTCGGATATCCAGAACGGATGGCCCCTGCACAGTTGTTGGTCCCGGAGCCACCAGAGCAGTGACAGACGGATCTCCGGAGTCAATGAGATCATTTGAGACCTGATCCGGTGAGGCAGGCCATCCCATTTGGCTAGAATCAGCCTTTGGAGAGGGCGAGAGTGAAATTGAGCGTACTCCACCATGTCGAATGCTGACACCATGAGGCCCAGCATCTGCATCGCCAAATGTATCGACACTTGCGGACCAGATAGGAAGCAACGAATCCTGTCCTGAAGTTTCAGGACTTTCTCCTGAGACAGGAACAACCACTGGTTGTGAGTGTCCAATAGTGCTCCCAGATGCATCATGCTCTGAGCAGGGATCAGGGATGACTTCTTCCAGTTGATGAGCCACCCGTTGGCTTGCAGAAACCGGACCGTCACATCTAGATGACGCAGGAGAAGTTCTGGGGAATTTGCCAGGATTAACAAGTCGTCCAAATACGGCAGTATCCTGACCCCTTGACGGCGGAGTACCACCGTCATCACCGCCATGACTTTTGTAAAGACTCGCGGAGCCGTTGTTAAACCAAAAGGTAACACCCAAAACTGGTAATGGCAGTTGCCAATCGCAAATCTCAGGTATTGCTGATGAGACACTGTTATAGGAATATGCAGGTAAGCATCCTGTATATCCAGGGAGACCATGAAGTGCCCAGGTTCCAAGGCCAGAACTATAGAGTGAAGGTTTTCCATCTGGAACCTGGAAACCTTCACAAACCTGTTCAATGCCTTGAGGTTGAGAATGAGCCGGGAGGACCCATTCGGTTTCGGGACTAGAAACAGCGGAGAAAAGTACCCCCGGCCCCTCTGTGCAAGAGGCACTTGAACTACGACTCCTGTATCCAGGAGGGTCTGTACCACCGTATGTAGAGTGCTTGCCTTTGTCTTGTCCAACGGGACATCTGTCTGACAAAATCGATGAGGGGGTCGGTTTTTGAAGGCTATGGCGTAACCTCGAGTGACGACTTCCCGTACCCCAGGCATCTGAAGTGGTCTTCAACCCTTCCTGGGTATACCCTAGAAGCCAGCCCCCACCCTGGGATCCCCCAGAGGGAGGCCTGCCCCATCATGCGGCAAGCTTATCTGTCTTGGAAGCTGGCTGATGGGCCACCCAGGCTCTTTTTGGCTTAGGCTTACCAGGTTTGGAAGTGCGGGCCTGCTTGTTGTACGCCTGACCTTTAGCTTTATCTGGAGGACGAAAGGGGCGAAAGGAAGTACCTTTAGCCTTCGACACAGAAGGAGCAGTACTTGGCAGACAGGCAGTTTTAGCAGTAGCCAAGTCAGCCACAATCTTATTTAAATCCTCCCCAAACAGAATATCTCCCTTAAAAGGGAGTACCTCCAGGGTTTTTCTAGAGTCCAGATCCACAGACCAGGATCTCAGCCACAATATCCGGCGAGCCAGGACTGACATAGTAGAGGCCTTGGCTGCCAGGATACCGGCATCAGAAGCCGCCTCTTTAATATAATGAGAAGCTGTGACAATATAAGACAAGCATTGTCTAGCATGGTCAGAGGAGATTTCAGCATCTAACTCCAAGGCTCATGCTTCAATGGCCTCTGCAGCCCAAGTAGCTGCAATAGTGGGCCTTTCTGCAGCACCCATGAGGGTGTAAATTGCTTTCAGACAACCCTCCACACGTTTATCTGTAGGCTCTCTTAGAGACGTGACAGTGGTGATCGGTAGAGCTGAGGAAACCACTATCCTAGCCACATGTGAGTCCACTGGAGGAGGCGTTTCCCAATTCTTAGACAGCTCCGGCACGAGGGGATAGCGAGCCAGCATCTTCTTTTGAGGCACAAACTTCGTACCCGGGTTTTCCCAGGGTTCCTGACATATATCAATTAGGTGGTCAGAGTGAGGTAAAACCTTCTGATGCTTGAACCTATCTGGATTCTTAGGAGGAACGGATGGCTCGGGATCATCCGTAATCTGTAAAATTAACTGAATAGCCTCCAAAAGATCAGGAACATCCACATGTGAACCACCATCCCCATCAGCCGTATCTGAGTCAGAACCTGTGGCGTCAGTGTAAGTGCCGTCTTCATCTGACGAGGTGTCAGTGACAGCAGTGGATTGTGAGGAGACAAGCGCTCGCTTAGAGGACCCCTAGGACGTAGGCGAGCGACGGTCAGACTTTTTAGTAGTCAGGGACTGGTTCAGCTTCTTTATTTGAACAGATAAATCGTCCGCCCACTGCAGGTTAACTGCAGGGACCACAAATGGTTGCACCGGCATTGGGGGTCCCATAGGGGGTGTTAGTTTATGAACTAGCATATGCAGAAGCGTAGAAAAAGTGGCCCACGGCGGGTCATTATTTGCCCCCGTTGCCACCGTCCCACTGGGGGGCAAGGAGCCCCCAGTACCAGAGCACCCAGCTGCTATATTCTCCTCATAGGTATCTGTGGCTTCAGCAACACCAGCAGTGTGTTCAGCCTCAGAACCGCTACCCTCAGAAGCAGACATGATATAACTTGCAGTATCAGGTAACACAGTGCAATTTGTCAGCAGCACAATACCTTTAACCCAAACCCCTGTGCAGTGTAGTCAGCACCAGCAGAGATAAATGAGATATATGGTGACTAAATCACAGAGAAAAATACGTAATACAGTATATCTTTGTGAAAATCCTATATTAGATAAAACCTGATGCACCAAACCCCCTCAGGTTATAGAATATAGGGATAGCAGGTTGAGTGAAAGACACGAAATGGACACCACTCAGCTATCAAATGCACACACAAATAGTCACAGTCTGTACAATGCAGAGGTTATTACTAACAATAATACTGCACTGGACTAGCTTAAACAGCTATATAACAATAGATATAACAGTACACAGTAAGAACTGGATGTATATCACAGGGTAATTGTACTAGGAAACCCTGACTAAGTGCACTCTTTCTTAACTAACACTGACTAAAAAAGGCAGGTAGAATACTTAAGTGTCTTGTAAAGTCACAGCACTGACAACCAGGCGGTTTTACATAGGAGGATTTGCCCAAGCATTCCCAGGATCAGTGAGCTGAGGGATAATGGCACCGCAGACACTGCCAGGGAGTGAGGGAGAGACAGATATGCAGCTCCAGGGCGGGAACATTTGCAGAAAATGGCGCCTTGGGGCTGGGGGAGGGGCTTCAGGTCCAAGCTCTATCCCCCTGCTGGCAAAACCACCGGGTACTGCGGGCTCTAATAAAACGGTTTATAGAGAAAACCTGACCTGTCCCATGCCCTGGTGATCTAGTGGGATCGCCTGTACTGCCACAGTGTCCACCGCCAGCGCGCGCGGTCCACCTCCCACCGACCGCGCTGGATCGTGATAAAGACCGGGTCCCGCAAGCGGGACCCACTTACCACTTCCCAAAGCGTGGCCACGCAATCCCGGAGAGCCACAGCCGTGTGTGTCTAACTTGGAAGAAAACCAGAGCCTCCTGCTGTAGGTACCCGGCAACCAGGGCACGGGAGTGTACAGCGCCGCTGGGGGAGAGATGGAGCTGCAGCAGGCAATGTCTACTGACATCCAGCACAATCTGTGCCTCTGCTGCAGCCCTAGTAGTCTTCTTTTTTTCTCAGAAAAAGCTTTTTCTAGAGCTGCTGTGAGCAGCTCTTCCTGATACATGCTTGCACTGCAAGCACCAACTACAAACTGAGCTCCTGTGCACGGAGGCGGGGTGGTATAGGAGGCGGCGCTATGCATCTTGGGAAGAAGGTCAAAGCTTTTGAGCCTGTTGGTGCTTCGGATCAAGATCCTACTCTACACCCCAATGTCTATCCTTGTGGAACCCAGTGTACCCCGCAGCAGAAATGAAAATGTACAGGCTTCATTTTAATGGGATCTGATAAAGAACTTAGGGGGTTATTCAACACAGTACGCAGTGCACCAAAAATGACAAATGAGCGATTTTTGGTACACTGTGCATGCGTTTGCATTCACAGTATAATTACATCCCTGAGGGATGGGATCACAACATTATTGACAGTGGTGGCTATTGGAAGTGGTGTTTTGCCATTGCAGGGGGAATGGTATGGCCAATGCAGGCGTGGCCGGACTGCTTTCTGTGCAGCTGCGTGAGGTCATGTGCAGCCGCTCCGATGAAGAAAATAGTGGCTGGTTGTCACTAATTTTAAACTCAGCTACGTGATCACAATTGTTTTGCGATTGCAACACTGTCTGCCAATTAGCATATTGGGTGGCCTCGCCCTGCGCTGGACTGCCCGCAGCATGCTATAGAAGCAGCTGCAGATTCTGCTTTTTAGCAGAATCTGCAACTAAAGCTGGATAGGGTCCTTAGACTGTTGTAATATAAGACACTGTGACATCACCTGCCCATTTATGTAATTACATACATACTATTTGGAAATTACTACAAAAGCCACATTTACAGTCAACAGTAAATCCAGCTATTTGGTCTGATTTTCAACCTTGAAAAACCATGTTGCATTGCAGGAAAGGGGGGAGGGTGACAACAAATGTTAACTTTGCTGACAGTTTTAGTAGTAAGAGAGCATTCCACAGCTCAACTCTTTATTGCAGTAAAAAATAAAGCTGCACAGTATTTGCAAAACAGGCTGAATGCAAAAAAAATAATAATAATACAGTATAGAAAATATAAATGAAAATTATATATGTACCCCTTCACGATGCATGGTTTGCCAAAGTGCAAATTTTCATATTAGCTGGTTTTCTGCTAACTATTCAGGAAGACACTGGGGGTCATTCTGAGTTGTTCGCTCGTTATTTTTTTATCGCAACGGAGCGATTAGTCGCTAATGCGCATGCGCAATGTCCGCAGTGCGACTGCGCCAAGTAAATTTGCTATGCAGTTAGGTTTTTTACTCACGGCATTACGAGGTTTTTTCTTCGTTCTGGTGATCGTAATGTGATTGACAGGAAGTGGGTGTTTCTGGGCGGAAACTGGCCGTTTTATGGGTGTGTGTGAAAAAACGCTACCGTTTCTGGGAAAAACGCGGGAGTGGCTGGAGAAACGGAGGAGTGTCTGGGCGAACGCTGGGTGTGTTTGTGACGTCAAACCAGGAACGAAACTGACTGAACTGATCGCAGATGCCGAGTAAGTCTGGAGCTACTCAGAAACTGCTAAGAAGTGTCTATTCGCAATTCTGCTAATCTTTCGTTCGCAATTTTGATAAGCTAAGATTCACTCCCAGTAGGCGGCGGCTTAGCGCGTGCAAAGCTGCTAAAAGCAGCTTGCGAGCGAACAACTCGGAATGACCCCCACTGATAACCTTTGGAGAAGCAAATCCCCCTAAATTGCATTGTTTTGAAGCAAGTTGAAACAATACATGTAAGCTTATTTATTTACAGTATGTATAAATCATACAGTTATTTCAGGTACATGTTTCAGCTCAGTAATAAGAAACATATGATAAACATAAATGTAAAAAAAAAATGTTTCTGTTTAAAAGCAGGAAAAAATACATCCATATTACTTTCTCTTAACCTATATTATCTGAAACTGAACATTTAAAATCAAAATATGATAGAAATTTGAAAGTTTCTTAGTAATAAAAGCTTTTCTAATTAATTAAACCGTTAACTTATCCAAAAAATTGTAAAGTGAATTAGAAGCAAAGCTTAAAGGGAGAACAGCTTATACCCTAAACTTTTTAATAATAATTCTAAAGGAAAATTCATTTGAGAATTAAATCAAATAACAGTTTTATATGGTTATTCATCATATTGAAACCTCAGTCTTGCTATTACATTTAATTGCTTTTCTTCAGCCTTTAGAAATTATCTAAAATATTCTCAAATAGAGAATTTAACAGCTAACATATTTGTGTTTAAACATTTAAAGAAATATTTGGCAAATCAATAAAATAGTGCTCTACAATAAAACAGTTTATATCACAAATCATATTATTATTATTATTATTTATTTATTTATACACTTAACAATATGCTATTAACCAGTCTCCCCAGTGATTGTTTTGTTTCTCCTAACCATGTGCAGTGCGGGGGGGGGGGGGGGGGGGGGAGGCAGATATAACATGTGCAGAGAGAGTTAGATTTGGGAGGGGTGTGTTCACACTGAAATTTAAATTGCAGTGTAAAAATAAAGCAGCAAGTATTTACCCTGCACAGAAACAAAATAAAGCTTGGCACACACAATTCAATTATCTGTCAGATTATCTACCAGATCTGACTGGTTGGAATGAAAATCTGGAAATGGATGAGAGCAAATGACAATCGACCATTTGCTCCCAAGCACTGGAAAATGGACAAAAGGTGTCATTCATACAAATTGGTTAATTCACAGATTTATCCAGTTTGTATAAATGACACTTTTTGTCCATTTTCCAGTATTTGGGAGCAAATGTTCGCTTGTCATTTGCTCTCATCCATTACCAGATTTTCATTCCAACCACTCAAATCTGGCAGATTATCTGTCAGATAATTGCATAGTGTATGCCCACCTTAACCCACCCAAATCTAACTCTCTCTGCAAATGTTATATTTGCCACACCTGCAGTGCACATGGGGGGTAATTCCAAGTTGATTGCAGCAGGAATTTTTTTAGCAGTTGGGCAAAACCATGTGCACTGCAGGGGGGGCAGATATAACATTTGCTGAGAGAGTTAGATTTGGGTGGGTTATTTTGTTTCTATGCAGGGTAAATACTGGCTGCTTTATTTTTACACTGCAATTTAGATTGCAGATTGAACACACCACACCTAAATCTATCTCTCTCTGCACGTTATATCTGCCTCCCCTGCAGTGCACATGGTTTTGCCCAATTGCTAACAAACTTGAAGCTGCGATCAACTCAGAATTACCCCAATGGTTTTGCCCAACTGCTAACAAATTTGCTGCTGCGATCAACTCTGAATTACCCCCACTGTTGCTTGCAGTTATGTGCTTGGTCAGTAGTAAAGGACAGATTTCATTTCATTACCAGCGGTTTCTGTTGTGTAGTCTGTTTTCCATAGTGAATTGTCCAGAGTTATTCAATTAGGGATTTATGATCAGCACATGATAAGACCTAAGGCAGATTTCTGCTTACACCCTTCAAGACAAAAAGGGTGCATGGAAGTATGTTTGCACAATATTTAAAATTAAGTTTTCATTAGGTGTAATTATTGTCAATTATGTTAAAAATGTTTAAAATACAGTTTTAGTAATAGTTAAATATGTCCTTTGATGGCTAGATCCACAGCAACACTGTATAAGGTTGCTCAATACTCAATGTAACTTATTTTCAAGACCCAGTTATGGTTATAGGTGTATAAAAAAATGACAAATATAAAAATAAAAAATATTTTAAAACACCTTTAAACCATGGTGCATTGCAGACTGTTGCACCCTACGCCTGTTATATTGACATTTATTTTATTTATTAACAGTTTCTTACATACAGTACTGTGGTGCAGCATATTCAGTTGTGCTTTACAATTGACAATCTAAACAATTAACATTGTCAAGGGTCCTTCAAGAGCCTCATCTGCACATTCCTGGAATAATATTTTAATATTTATTTAGCAGCATAATAGAGTACATTCACAAAAAAACTGTCTTTCAAAAAAAAAAAAAAATAACACGCATTGCTAACATTCTCTTTTTTTCCCCACAAGAAAAGACTCACTGGGTAGTTTACTCTGGGCAGACAAACTTATTGGTGGGGCATGTTTTCTATGGAAAAATGGAACATGACTTTTGGAAAAAAAAATATTAGTTTTGATATAACTAAAATATGTCAGCTCTTCATTTTGTTCATTTTCACACTTATAAAACTATTAAAAATGTTTCTGTGAAGATAAAATAATATCAAATTAACAATTTTGCTATTCATCAGCATGCTGCTGTTACAGTAGGGTATACAATTCATGGGCCTGGTGACCTCTATGATTTCAGGGGGCAGTGTCTGGTGTACCTCCCTTGTTATAGGATGTACATATATTCTATACAAATAGAATATTTCCCCTGTGCCTATTGCAGCATTTATTTTCTTAAGACATATCTTTAACTCTCCTTAATGCCCATAAAAATTCTCTGCAGTGGCCCTTAGACCTTCTTATAAGCACCTTTTTTGACTCTGTTTTAGTAGCTACTGTACTTTGGCCTTACCTGTCTATGGCCCTGCCTCCTCTGTAATTTTCAGCTCACTACTCTTCTTGTCACTTTCTTACTCTTTTGAACTGTTACTGACTTAAAGTAAGTACACACCTATACAATCAAGCTTCTGATGTGATGGTTCGATCAACCTAACTCCTGATGAGACATCCCCAAAATACAGCTAATATGTGCATACACACCTATACAATTTTACTTGCAACATTCAATTCCCTTCCATGCAAACTATTAAAAGAAAATGATTGTACAGATGTAGCCACTCTCATAGTAGCAACATCTGCTGTGGTCAGGCACTCTAGGTATGGCTAGGCACTCATTCTCCTAGCCTTTTAAGCTGTATATTTAGCTGCCCCATTGAATGTGAATGGGTCATGTGCATGTCTAAGGTGCGTGCATCTTAGATCCGCACACAGTCACACCTGAAAAAGGTGTGATTGTACTGTGATGTAGCCACAATGAGCATGGCTACATCTGTAGCACCATACACATTCTCTCAATTCAGGCTACAGTCGTGTCAGATGTAAATAGAATTTCCATAATAGGCAGGGAAAGGGCATGATTACAGAACATAAAAACCCCAAACCTTTGTTTGCCATTTTATACTCTAGTGCTACAGAGAGAATATTTTTTTTTGTTTTCTGTCCCCGTCATGAGTTTAAAGAGAATAATGGCTGTGCTTTGGCTTAGGTTGCTATGGTGACACTACAAGCTATTAGAAAGAAAAAGAGGAGTAAGAATCGGAGTTGCTGGACCAAGGATTGGCTGCTGAGGCGACACAGCTTCTCACATAAGCCATTAGTGCAGGAGATTCACGAGTACAACCCTGAGTACTTTTGGAAATTCGTGTGTATGGATGTCACCACACTCATAGAGAAAGAGGACACCTATTTAAGGAGGCCTACTGTATTTCAGCTGAGCAGAGACTGATGGCAACATTATGTTATCTGGCTATTGGGATGACACTGTAAAATCTGAGGTACAGCATGACTATATCATCACAAGCCCTGGGAAAGATCATCCCTGAGACCTGTGAGGCCATCACTCAAGTTCCGCTAGACAAAAACATGAAGGTAAATACAAATGAACAACACAGTACTTAAAAACAATTGTTCTTTTTTGTTGAAAAGTTTTATTGAGGATTTTCACAAATAAAGTATCAGACGGTATTAAAGGGTATTATATAAAGAGTAAATGGAAATATGTTTCTCCTTCTTGAAACTGGTGGTTATGCTGAACAAATCAAATTACTTAAATTCCAGTGTAACATGCAAAAAGGTCTAAGCATAATTGTATAATATGACAATACACAGAACACAAATTCACACAAAAGACAAGACATGGAGTAGGGGAAAGCACGTGATGGAATACACTAAGGGATTCAATAGAAATATACAGTAATAAGTAATAATAAATATATGATATATATGTAAATAATAAGTACTTCGGTTGCTACTACTAGTCCAGAAAGCTTAGATGAAAATCAGATATAAAACATAATTCTATAGGCTAAGATGAGAACAACCTGACATTGACTTCTGAATCTTAAGATTAGCTGCTTTAATAACTACTAGATATTGAGTAACATATAGGATAAAACTAAGTCTCAGAAATGTCTTTACAGCAAATCATTATTTTGGGTGAAAATGAGTCATAATTTGAGACTGATTATGGGGGGTCTAGTGTGGAAATATACTTGCACCACTTCTGTATAAAAGCATCAACAGACTTGTTGGATGAACCTCTTGCAGGTATTCTGACTGTAGAATTTTCATAGTGGGGATTAAATGCATGGACAGGACATCAATATCAGTGATTTCTGGGATATTTAAGCTCCAGGAATGTATGAGAGTTCATAGGTAGGGAGAGAGTTCTTAGGTAGGTTAACTGCAGGGCCAATAGAATGTCATATAAGATTTTAGTTTCCTATTTATAAGTATGTAGATTTGTTAAGAGAGGGTAGAGTGGATCCGGTGTAAACGGAGATAACATGGCTGGCTTGATGGAGGTGATATAGTAACTGTAAATACACATAAAAATAGCTGTTCAAAAGTTGGTATTCATCTCACAAAACTGAGAAAGGCAGTATCTGACCTCCTGGATAAACATTGTTTTGTGGCTTAGTTATCTCTTTAGTGTGCCATGTCTAAAATGTAGCATTATGGATAGAAGGGAGGAAATTAGGATTGCCACAAATAGGGATATAGGGAGAATTAGAGTCATTTCTATAATGTTTTTATTGATAAGGACCCATGCATCATAAATCTCTCTCTCTCAAGAGAGAGAATATGATGTAACATGTGGGTAAGACATAGCGGGGTATGGAGAAAATCACTAGTAGGGTACAAAAATTAGTTTATCCAAAGTAGAATCTGAATATTGTATGTTGATCTGTCTAGCAACCAATCAGAAATATATCTGAAATTAACCATTAAGGAATATAAACCAAAATCTGGGATAAAAAGGCCCATAGGTCTGCACCTATAAAGCTTAGAGAAAGCTAACCTAGGTCTTTTCCAACCCCATAAAAAGGAGGACATTACTTTTTTATCTTTCAAGATATCTGAACCATGTATGGAGCAGGGTAACATTTGTAAACAGTAAATTTGGAAATATTATACTTTTCAGTACTGCGTGTTGTCATTACAGAGTACTTTACCAGCACACCTCTGAGCTATCTTTGAATCATGTAGGCACAAACCGGAAAGCTCTTTGTGGTATAACTTGTTTATACATTGAAACTGGAACGGATCATAATACAAACTGATAGTCAAAACAGTATATCTGTGCCTGAGCTGCCATCATGCATGCTCCATCTCTCTCCTTCATGCATCCTTCAGAATACAGGAACAAACAAGTGTGAGACATACACCACAGACTGTAAAACACATAACATATATACGACAGCTCCACCTGCTGTCCCTACAGTAACATTACAGTCATCACTCACTATTTGCCAGAGCTTGTAGATCAATCCACCGCTATTCACTCTACAGTACTGAATTAGTGGAGCAATAGCCACCCAGTGGTGAAGATGTGTATTGCATGCTGCGTATGTAGTCATGCCTCAATGCACCTGTCCTTGCAACAACTGAACAACCTGAGATATCACTTAGGCATGACTAATCCTACGTTTAGGCAGAGAAACAGGGAGGCTCCATCTGTATTGCCATTTTTGTCATAAAAAATTTGGTAAAATTATCCGCTAAATCCACTACGAGCTTTAGCTGGTTTGAGGGGCTGAACTTTATCTATAATGACTGGATTGGAGAGTGTTGAGTGAAATTCAGAAGGCAGTTGTGGGTATCAGCGGTCCAAAGGTATCTGAGGTTTAAGAGAAGGTGAGGAAGAGAGAATAACCGGGGTGTGCTGTACTGGGGAAGAGTAAATGTTTGGGTAAAACTCTCATATGATCTGGGTAACCTGGCCTGTAGAAGAGGTATATGAGCAGTCAGGAAGTTTCATAGGATTTACAATCATCGGGACACTAGTGCTTTTCAAAATATTAATTAATAACTTGCTAGTTTTGTTTCCAAATCTGTGGAAATGATAATTGGAAGCAAATTGGAATTAATCTGTCATTGTTTGGAGAAGATCTTCAAATTGTGTTTTGGCTTTTTGGTAGCTATTCATTTAGTACTTGTAGGGTTTTGAATATACATAGAGTAGGCTGTGGTTAAAGTCACTTGAAGAGTCAAATAAGATTGTGAATCTTTTTTACAAAGATTTGCCTCAAATGAAAAAATTGAATCTCTAAGTACAGATTTGGCTGAAAACCAGTACAGAGAGGGGTCTGATGCCAGAAATATTTTATTAATGGAATGATATTTATCCAAAGTCTTTGCTTTATGGGTCTTAAATTCAGGGTATTTCGCTAGATCTCCAGGACCAGTGTGAGGATTGCTCCTTTTGGGTCTTTAGGGTAATCCATATTAGGGCATGGTCAAATAGGGTAATAGGTTCGATGCAGGTGTCTTGGATATGAGGGAAGAGGACTGTAGTTAATTGAGTAAAGTCTATGCAGGAGATAGTTTGGTGTGCCGCTGAAAGACACATATACTCCCTATGTGTGGGGTGTAGAGCTCTCCATATGTCTACTAACTAATATGTTAGTGATAAAAGGAATACCAAGTTTAAGGAGGGTCAGCATAGATCTGTGAGCTTGACATCTATCTAATTTGGGGTGAGATATTAGATTGAAGTGTCCCCAGAGAATTAGGGAACTAGGATTAAAGATATTCATAGACTGATAATTTTCCTGAAGAACAATTTAAAATAGTTGTTTGGGGCATATAAAGTACATAAAGTGTAAGGGTTGTTAGATATTTTCACAGAGGCTACAATATATTGGCCATCCAGGTTTGTTTGAGCTGATAACACAACTAGTGGCAGTGATTTGAAGGTGAAGATAATAACCCTTCTAGATTTAGAATTATAAGGCGCAGTAAAGCAAAAACCCTCCACTTCAGCATTTGTATCTTAATGAACTATGGGGCATAAGTTGAGTCTCTTGGAGACATGCAATATCCAAGTTTTGTTTTGTTAAATAGAAAACCCCCTTCATTTAGGGATCCTATCTTAAGTGAGGTGGGATGGTGGAATAAAGAAGGGGGAGGAGAAACAAAGACAGGCAAGACAGGGGAAACATATAAACAGTGTTAGGTAGTCTGATCCACATACTAAGTAGTTCAGTACAAAACATATTAAATGCAAACGTCTGTAAATGTAAAGAAAACTGTACAGGCAAAACAGTCCACTAAGTGGAAATATATACAACAATAAGTAACTGGAGCATAGCAGTAGCTCCTAAACCCTTATTTAAAAACAATGCAACCCTGAGCAAAGCAAAAAGGAATTAATAGTTTCCAAGGTGTCATATAAGCTGGCGAGGGAGCGTGACGAAAAACAAACATGAGTCTAATTTGTCCATCAACTGAGAGCTAGTAGGTATACATTAAAAACAATTACAAAGCTTCAGTAGGCAGGACCGAGACCAAGGTTCAAAAACTGAGAGGAAACCAAGGGTATAACCACCAATGTAAACAGAACATGGATGTATGGTCAAAGTGAAATGACATTAATAGTAAAATGGGTCAAAGTTATAGAGAAAATAAAGTTGTACATGGCTGCAGCATTGTAGTATAGTGGGTTTATTTGGTGACATCCCACAAGGTAGCTGGTATTAATCAAGTGGGGGGGGGGGGGGGTCAGAAAAATCACATGAGGTAGCCTGTTGATCTTCTCTTAAGAATGCTTGAGCATCCTCAGGAGTTGTAAAATAAAAATGAGAATCAGTCTTGAAGATGTGTAGATTGGTGGGATAGATGCGGTCAAACTTACTAAATGAGAGCAAACTGGAGAAAATGTTTTGTGTGCCCTTGTTATTTCAACAGAGAAATCCTGGAATAAATATAACTTCTTCCCCTCCCACATGATGTTTTGTTGTATGCAATACACTTTCCAAAAGGGTGTTTTGTGCAGGTAATTTAAATAACGGAACAATATGACCCTAGGATGGGAGTCATTCAGTTGGGGGGGCAACACAGTGAACACATTCTACCATGAGGTCTTTGCATTCTTCCTTGATCCAACGTGATTTGGGTCATGAGACAGTGACAAAGTAAACTAGAGCTGGCCTTTTTATGGTTTCGTTGAGCGCCACCACCCTAATATTGTTCCGGAAGGAATTATTCTCCATATTATCAAGCTTGGTCCAAACCTGAAAGTTTTCTTCCTGCAATTTTTTTAACATTGCACTGGACTAGTGACATATCATGACACAGAGAGCCAATTTGGTGTTCTGTGTCAGTAACTCTCATGAACAAATGCTGCAGCTACTGAGAGATGTCTGTGACTGCCTGGGACAGCATAGGAGTCATTGTGAATTTAATCGCCTCAACTATGTCACCTTAGGTGACTGGCGAGTCAGGGCTGCAGTGTACCTGAAGCAATCCAGTGTCTTCTTGCAGGGCAGCAGCCTTTTTAGAAGTAGGAGTGCTGGGAGTGGAATCAGCATTCAGTGCCATAATGGGATCAGCGCGCCGAATCTTCTGTCTTGCACCTACGGCTTCGCCATTGTCCTCAGAGCCAAAAACTTTTCCATCGGGGTTCTGAATATGATGGGTGGGTGAGCGCACAGGGCTGGAGGCAGCAATGTGCCTTGTAAAGGTAATATGGGGCAGAGTAACATCCTCAGTCCTCAGCTTTCCGCATGCAGCCAGAAACAGAAGTCCAAAAACTAATTTTCTTTAATTAAATTAACAAATGTTAATTACTTAAAACAAAAATTACAATATAAACATATATATATATATAAATATATAATTTTAATTACATTTTAATATAATTGTTAACTTTTTTAATAGTATTAAATATTACTTTAAGCTCAAAAAATTTTTACTATATAAACTTAATTATTTATTTGTAAATGTGACCAACGCTCTACTTATATAAGTAATACTGGGGTGGCAGCAGTACGTGTGAGAGGTTAAACCCAGAAACCTCCAGTAATTAAAGTTCAAACAGGATTTACACAACTGCGCCTGCTTGCAAAATAAATTGTCAGTTTAAGTGAAAGAACCACGGAATAATATGTAGTATGAAAAAAACTGACGTTTATTTGTATATAAATAGTATAGGGTCAAAATTTTCATTTACCCAAATACATGAAAAAAATGATAGTGATAATCATGAAGTTAGGCAAAGAATGATGATAAAGAAAAATAAAAAATAAAAAAATTATATAAAAATAAAAAATAATGATAAAAAAATGTAATATAAAAATGAAAAATAGGACGTGGAAATGAAAAAATTTGAAAAAATATGTCTAAGTCCCAAAATGTCTGGTGTGAGCAGAGTGTGGCGTCCCACCTCTTTTCCACCTTACTGTCGTTTTGTACTATCCGGTATCACAGTATAAAAAAATATTTCTGGATTAGCAGGAATGTTGAATTTCACAGTTGGTCACAGTATCGCTGTGGGGTACCCCAATCTGGACAGTGGTGGGATGAGGTGAGCAGGGTGAAGGTAAAATTAAATATCCCCGGACTCCCCGCTAACCTCCTCCGTCCTGTGCAGCAGGAGACGTCCGCAAACACAGACGTCTGCCAGTGTTCAAAACTGGAGGGACGCGGTCATGCCTCTGGGGGGAAGGTATCAACGACTTCTGGACCCACAAGGGGACTGTCCGCCGTGAACCTTCCCTCCTACGGGGTGTATTACCTTTTCTCCTGCGCTCGATCCCGTCACACACTTCCACTCCTTTCTTCTGTCTTCTCTCAGCCTGATGATCGGTGTTCCGCTCTCAGGTCTGTGTCCTCTCGGCCGTGCGGCTCCGTTTCTCCTCCACAGTGTCTCTTGCGAATTAGTTTGTTCCGTCCAGATATATTTTAAATACTGTTGTTTTCTATAGATGATATGGAGAGTGGTGATGCAATGCTCAGTTCCTTCTCCAACGCGTATCGACCCGTTTGGGTCTTCCTCAGGGAGTCCTTATTCACCATCTTAATTGAGGGCTTTTTATGCCCAAACTTGATTGTGTCATCCCAAAAGGGGGTGTGTCCATACTACCTCTGTATAAGCTAAATGGATACAATGTGTGTTTGGATTTGTCACATAGTAAAACAGGCTTGTATAAGAAAAACGATGATTGCCATTTGTGACTGTGTGCAAAAATAACTAATACTGTATATAACAAAATAAATAAAATAGAATAAAATAAACATCTTGTATAATCTTCTTATGTTGATTCTGCAAATAATAAGTTTTAATACTTGAAATAAAAGAATTTTTTTTCCTTTTCTTCGTTTGTTTTAGAAATGATTGATTTAGCCGTATGTATACAGTCTAACACAAAACATTTTATATTTTTATGTTGATATATATTATCAATTTATCTACGGGAATAAATAAATGAAATACATTGTTTATATTGACTTCCTTTGATGATTATTGGTATAATAGAAGGTATAGCTTATAGTGAGAAAAGCTATTTCCCAGTAGTTATACCCAATTGTTGTGTGTTGATTTAGTGGTTATGCGTAATTGCTGGTTTTTTGAAATACGTGGATGAACTGAGGTTATGCAAAAGATCTTTACATGATATAACAGGATGTATCTTCTTACATGTTGTTGGTGCACTGGAACATATTTATGGTGCTATGAAATGTAATACTGACGTTTTGTGATGTCATGCTAGCCATTAAATAAACTAGACGGAATATAGGCTCTGAATATCCATCAGTTCATCACTATTGACCTCACTTCATTGTCTAAGTTCAAACCCTGTGGTCTCAGTGTTTTTAGCGTGTACATCCATCTTAATTCCTCTTTGTTTATTTTTTTCAAAAAGTCTCCTCCTCTCCAATTTGGTGGTACTAGCTTAATTCCCAGTATCTTCAAACCTGTCGAGTTGCTGTCGTGTGTTTCTTTGAAATGCTGTGACAAATTGTGTGTTTCTAAACCGTGTTTGATGTTTCTGACATGTTCAGCTGTTCTCGTTTTAAGGGGTCTAGTTGTTCTCCCTACATACTGTAGTTTGCACGGGCATTCAGCTAGGTAGATCACCCCTTTGCTGTGGCATGAGATGTGTTCTTGTATATCAAAAACTTCTCCTGTTTTGTTGGAAATAAAGTTGGTGACCCTTTTGGTGCTCACTTTGTGTGTTCTACAGTAGTTGCAGGTGCCACAATGAAAAAAACCTTTGTTGAGTTTCTGTCCTAGCATGGTAGTCTGTATTTTTTCTACTTTTCTAAGGTGACTATGTGATAATCTTGATTTAAGGTCTGGTGCTCTTTTGTAGATAACTTTTGGCCTTGATGGGAGTTTGTCTGCTAAGATGTCGTCTTCTAGTAGAATATGCCAGTGTTTGTATAGGATTTTTTCTAACTGCCGGTTATTTGTGCTGTATTGTGTAATGAAGGCTGTTTTGAAAGCTTCATTTGTTGTGTCTTTATTCTTGTATGTTAGGAGGGTGTTCCTGTCTATTTCTTTTGCTTTTTCTAAGTCTTTCTCCAGAGTATCTTCCTTGTAGCCTTTATCTATGAATTGGCATTTCATTTCTTCTGCTTGTGTTTCGAAATCCTCTATTTTTGTACAGTTTTTTCTAATCCGTTTAAACTGGCCTAGTGGGATGCTCTTTAACCAGTTCGGGTGATGTGCACTACTGTTTAGAATGTAGCTATTCACGTCTACACTCTTCTGAATAGTTTTTGTATGGATGGTAGAATTTTCTATGAAAACCGTTATATCTAAGAAATTCACTGTCGATTTGCTGTGTTCTGTGGTGAAAACCAAATTCTTATTGTTTGCATTGATGTATTTGAGAAAATCTAAAAGTCTTTCTTCTGTGCCCTGCCAGATGAAGATCACGTCGTCTATGTATCTTCACCATAGGACCAAGTTTGCCCCAAAGCCATGCCCGCACCATATGTTGGTATCCTCCCAGTGGCTCATGAATAGATTGGCATAACTCGGAGCAAACCTGGTCCCCATGGCTGTTCCTTTGGTCTGTCTGTAGTATGTGTCGTTGAACCAAAAATAGTTGTGTTCTAAGATGAATCTTATGCATTCTATGATAAATTCTGTTTGTCTTGGGTCTAGATTCTGATCTAAAGAGAGAAAATGTTGTACAGCTGATATTCCCTGTTCTTGGTTAATTACTGTGTACAGTGAGGTGACGTCACTTGTACATATCCAGTAGTCGTCTGCCCAAGTGACGTCTCTCAGTGTTCTGATGATGTCAGTGGTGTCCTTTATGTATGATTTTTGTGTTTTTACGTATGTCTGAAGGTATGAGTCTATATACTGTGATAGATTCGATGTGAGAGAGCCTATTCCTGATATGATCGGTCGACCTGGTGGGTTATGTCTGTCTTTATGTACTTTTGGCAAATAATAAAATACTGGAAGTATGGGATTGTCATTATTTATGAATTCGTGTTCTTTTTTGTTCAGAATTCCTACGTCTAAACCTTCTTTTGTTAATATGTCCAAGCTTCTTTTATAGTTTTTGGTGGGGTCTTGTGTGAGGGTTTCATATGTTTCTTTGTCACTTAAAATTCTGAGTGATTCATTTATGTATGCTTTCTTGTCTAGCAATACGACCCCCCCCCCCCCTTTGTCTGCAGGTTTTATCACTAGTTCTTTGTTGTCACTGAGATCCTTTAATGCGTTTTTTTCAGTTTTTGTCAGATTAAGTGTCTTAGGTTTTGTTTCTATTTTGTCTATGTCCCTTGTTACCAAATGTTCGAATGTGTTGATTAGTGAACCTCTCATGTGTTGTGGGTAGAATGTGGATTTGGGTTTTAGATCTGAGTGCTTGTATGTTCTTTCTGCATCTTTTTGTTCAGTGAATGCAATTGGTCCTTTGTTGTAATATTTAGCGAGTGTTAATTTTCTTGTGAATTTGTGTAAATCTAAGTATGTTTCGAATTTATTTAACTGTTTTGTCGGTGCAAATTTTAAACCTTTGTTTAATAGGGAGACGTGTTCCTTTTTTAGTGTGACTGTGCTCAGGTTAAATATCCCTTTGTTTTCTATCTCTGGTTGTTGTTCCTTTTGTGTCTTCCTGTTTCTTCCACCTCTACATCCTCGTCTAGTTCTATTAATTTTCTTTTGTTTGGTGTTGCTGTTTTCTGGTCGCAGGACCGGAGGCCTGCATTCTTTCCTAAAAAATGGTCTGCACATGTTTCTTGTGTTATCGGTTCGCTAGCTACTGTGTCTTTCTCAGTGGTGGAGATGTCCTCTAGGTGAGCTGAAACTTGGAAACCTTTTTCTAGGGACAGTCTAGCTAGTTTTTCATAGTCGATTTCTTCTTCAATACTGTATGTGGAAAAATCTGTATCTAAAGTGCTGTCCAGGATTGAGTGGTATTGTGTGTCTTCTCTACTTTTGTTGCCTGCTGTAATGTATGTTAATCTAGGATTTTTTGAGTGCAATCTTGTCATGTATTGTTGATAGGTGAGATTTAGTCTTTTGTACACAGGTGTGGTGTGTGACTGTTTTTTTGTTTTGTTGGGGTCTGTCTTTCTTGGAGTTTTCAATAAAGTTGATGTGTGTTTTTGTTTAACTGTGAATTTTTTCTCTGGCTTCTTTTTGCCTATCTTGTCCCTTAGGATTTTTGATTCCTTGGTTGCTATTATGTCCTCCTCTGTTCGTCTTAATCTGTTTTTCGATACTGTTTCTAGTTCTTGAAATTCTTTGTCCTCCTTATGTTCTTCTAGAGCTATTTGTAGTGACTCTATTTCTTTCTCTAACTCTTTGAGTTCATTATCGTGTGTATTGATAATTAACTGAATCAGTTGCATGGAGCAGTCTTGTAGTATGTTTTCCCATTTATTTGTAAACTGTGGATTATCTTTATTATGTGTAGGGATTTTCTTGATTCTAAGACCCTTGGGTATCAATTTGTGTGATAAGTACCAATTAAGTGTTTTATTGTCCCACCATAGTTTGGATTCTTTGGTTGCTAGTCTTTCCAATTTCAAAAATAGATCACAGAATTTGTTTACACTATCGTGCGTGGCAGTAGTGTGTTCTATATTGTTGAAGATTTTGTCCGCCCTACTGGCTCTATCTTTTCTTAAGTCTAGTATACCCATATAAGGAGCTGCTGATGACCGGGTTTGTATAAACTGTTTATTTGTAAATGTGACCAACGCTCTACTTATATAAGTAATACTGGGGTGGCAGCAGTACGTGTGAGAGGTTAAACCCAGAAACCTCCAGTAATTAAAGTTCAAACAGGATTTACACAACTGCGCCTGCTTGCAAAATAAATTGTCAGTTTAAGTGAAAGAACCACGGAATAATATGTAGTATGAAAAAAACTGACGTTTATTTGTATATAAATAGTATAGGGTCAAAATTTTCATTTACCCAAATACATGAAAAAAATGATAGTGATAATCATGAAGTTAGGCAAGTTAGGAAGTTAATCAAGTTTGGGCATAAAAAGCCCTCAATTAAGATGGTGAATAAGGACTCCCTGAGGAAGACCCAAACGGGTCGATACGCGTTGGAGAAGGAACTGAGCATTGCATCACCACTCTCCATATCATCTATAGAAAACAACAGTATTTAAAATATATCTGGACGGAACAAACTAATTCGCAAGAGACACTGTGGAGGAGAAACGGAGCCGCACGGCCGAGAGGACACAGACCTGAGAGCGGAACACCGATCATCAGGCTGAGAGAAGACAGAAGAAAGGAGTGGAAGTGTGTGACGGGATCGAGCGCAGGAGAAAAGGTAATACACCCCGTAGGAGGGAAGGTTCACGGCGGACAGTCCCCTTGTGGGTCCAGAAGTCGTTGATACCTTCCCCCCAGAGGCATGACCGCGTCCCTCCGGTTTTGAACACTGGCAGACGTCTGTGTTTGCGGATGTCTCCTGCTGCACAGGACGGAGGAGGTTAGCGGGGAGTCCGGGGATATTTAATTTTACCTTCACCCTGCTCATCTCATCCCACCACTGTCCAGATTGGGGTACCCCACAGCGATACTGTGACCAACTGTGAAATTCAACATTCCTGCTAATCCAGAAATATTTTTTTATACTGTGATACCGGATAGTACAAAACGACAGTAAGGTGGAAAAGAGGTGGGACGCCACACTCTGCTCACACCAGACATTTTGGGACTTAGACATATTTTTTCCAATTTTTTCATTTCCACTTCCTATTTTTCATTTTTATATTACATTTTTTTATCATTATTTTTTATTTTTATATAATTTTTTTATATTTTATTTTTCTTTATCATCATTCTTTGCCTAACTTCATGATTATCACTATCATTTTTTTCATGTATTTGGGTAAATGAAAATTTTGACCCTATACTATTTATATACAAATAAACGTCAGTTTTTTTCATACTACATATTATTCCGTGGTTCTTTCACTTAAACTGACAATTTATTTTGCAAGCAGGCGCAGTTGTGTAAATCCTGTATAAACTTAATTATACATATAAATAACAACTATGTACATTTAAAGATTTTGATAGTGGAAACTATCAGGGGCAGGCTGTGTGGGAGATGGTATCTTCCAAAATCCCTTGAAGGAGCTGCTGAATGTTGCTGCTACTGTTGTTAGTGGAGGGCAAGGGTGCACAGAAGTGGGTTATGGCCATTTTAAGGGGGAGATAGTGGGGATATTGGCGAGGTTGATATGCCATTGGTTGTGGCATAGTGGCAGGGCAGATAGGATTGAATTCATGATGGGGCATAGGGGGATCAATTGTTAACTGGGTGTGTTAGTTTAGGCTCCCAACACTGGCCAAGTAAAACAGATCTATAATATTCCCTGTCTCTGTTATTATCGCAGGATCCATGTGCCGCAGATTTTTGGCTATGTTGCTCACCATGTGGTCCTTTTCATCGTCATCCATAAACATGAGCTGACTGGCTGACTCAAAGATATGATGGGTCATCATCTCAGATGTATCTCAACCTTGATGCGGCCTCTTAGATCCTCTCTGGGTGCAAAGGTCATGCTGCTGTGAGGCCTGCTGGATGTTGGTGATGGGCGTGAGGACAGATGATGAAAGCTCTGCCAATGTGTCCAATGTTAGGGAACTTCCCTTATCCATGAATAGAGAATGCTATAAAAAAATTGTGAATATAAATATATATTAACACCTTTTTATTTTTAATACTGTTCCCTACAACCACTGAGGAGTGGCAGGCTATTTCCAAAGAATTTGAGGAACAATGGAATTTTCCAAACTGTGGAGGAGCTATTGAAGGCAAACATATCATTATTATGCCACTAGCTAATAGTGGCTCCTTTTTCTATACTATAATTACAAGGGCTTCCTTAGTATTATTTTAACGCCCATTGCCAATGCAAGATACAAATTTATCATTGTGGACATTGCAAAAAAATGGGAAAGAGTCTGATGGTGGTGCTTTGGAAAAGGCTATTCCATTAGAAGTTGAAAACCAATGGCCTGAATTTACTTGTACGTACCCAGAAAAATGTAGCCTGACTTTGTATTTGTGGCTGATGAGGCATTTGCATTACATGCTAATGTTGTCAAACCCTATCTACAAAGGGCACTTAATCACCAACCAAAATTTTCAATAACATATTGTCCCAAGCTAGGCGAGTGGTAGAGAATGCTTTTAGGATGCTGAGCAACAAATTCAGAATTTTCCATATATTCATTCATATAGACAAAATATACAAAGTGTTTATGACCTGTTGTGCCCTGTGCAATTATTTAAGCTGTAGAACACATACAGCACATAGCTTACTTTCAACCATGGATGACAGTGAAACTGTTGAAGATGCATTATGTTTTACACCATTGGAGACCAATCTAGGTAGAAAGGTCAGTGCATGGGCTAATTTGATCATGGAAGAGCGTTTGCAGTACTTTAATAATGTAGTGCTGTCTCATGGCAGGAAGACATAATATAATGAAATGGATTTTTCAGATGCTACCTTTACATTTTTACTTCATCTGACGTCTACATTTCTATTATGTTATTTTATGTTTTATCTAAAAATAAACTTTTGTAACTTGTGTTACTTTATTATTTACTGTGTACTTACAATGCCACTGAAGGGAATGTCTTCTGGGTCAGGGGTTGTAGCTGCCGAAGCCAAAGCTGATTCAGTAAAGCCCATTGGTAGGTTGCCAATGGACAACCTAGGCAGCTCCTGGTCCACAGTGAACATCAGGAGCTCAAAGTACCACAACTTGGGTATGTAGACTTTGTCAACTCCTGTCCCTCATTTTTTAGATGCATTTTTAGATGCATTACTCTTGTTAAACTCCTCCATAAATTATTTTCTCATGTTGGCAATTTCTGCTTGCAACCAGTCAGAGTTTTCCTTAGGGTAGAATGTAAGGCTGACCTTAAACAGATCCTCCTGCGCTACAGTCCTCTTCTGCCTATTTGAATAATCCCTGGTTTTGGTATTCCAGAAAATTCCTGTAATCTGTAGGCCTCAATGAAATCCTGCATAAAATCTGCATTCTTCTCTGCATTCTTCTCTGCCATTTTTATAAATCTTTGTGTAAAACATTTTTTGTTAAATAGCAAATTTATAGACATCAGTACACCTGAGTAAACAATTTAAATGAAACACTAAAGTTCTATAGTCCTTAACATTTATTAGGTGCTAATAAAGTTAATATCATAATTAATGGGGAATGTTTAAATGGAATATACTGTATTTCCTATCTATTGTCATATATATGTGCAATACTTTGTGCATTGTGTAATAACTAGATTTATTGTACTGGAGCAGTTTATTTAAATGAGCTTATATACACCCCTGTCTTTATTGTATTTATGACTCCCAATATATATATATAAACATATATAAACATATACAGTATATATACCTGATTCTGGGGGGGGGGCAGCAAGGCACGTGCCCCCACTGTCATTTGGAGAATATTTATTTTACTTATAATACAACATTATGCCTGCCGTGGTGACCCAGTAGTTTATGCACCTGTAGCAGCGACTATGATCCTACTCCACTGACACTGCCTGGCCAGCAGCACCAGGCATTGTCTGGGAAAGCGGGTGTGTATGGGGAAAGAGATGGGTCCTAATGCCATGAAGTGCTTGCCCCATCAGAGACCTGAAATTGTAACAGAAAGCATTTCTCCTACTCACTCTCCTCTCTCTCTTTCTTGCTCACCCTTCTTCCTCTCTGACACTCTCTCTCTTGCTCCCTTCCCCCTCTCCCTGAAACTTTCTCTATCCCTCTCTTGCTTCTCTCTCTGTGACACTCTCTACCCTCTCTCTCTCTATCTTTTGCTTCTTTCTATCTCTGTCTTGCTCCACTCTCTTTTACGCTCGCTCCACCTCCCTCTCTCTGTTGCTCCCATCTCTATATCTCTCCCTTTCTGTCTTTCTCTCTTTCTCTCCCTGACACTTTCTCTCTCTCTCTCTACCTGACAATCCATGTCATAAAAACAAACATGCACTTTGATACATTTTATAAATTCTCAGTAATTAATGTTGCCCTTGAATACTCTGTCAAACCTTAACTAAACTGGGTGTGGATTATTAGATTTACACTAAAAAGGTCTACAGTCAATAGGTCTACCACCAATGGTAGACATGCATTAGGTCAACAAGGTCGAAAAAGAATAGGTAGACAGCAGGAAAGGTTGACAGGGTCAAAAGGTCAACAGGGTCAAAAGGTCAACATAAAAGAATATAGACACCCTTTTTTGGAGGGTGTTTTGTCAATGTCACAAACAAGGCCCATTAGTGTACCATTTGTAATTAAAATTGTATGCTTTTAAGGATTATAGAAAGCTATAAATGTCATTAATACAATTCTCTGACTGCCTCCAATTGCTGCTCAACTATCTGGTGTCTCTGCCCAGCACACAGTGCTTCCAGTACATTCATCACAGCGAGGGCTTTTGTTCCTGTCTGCAGTTTAACTAAGTCCACTCTCATAAATATGAGGTTACATCAACCTTACATTTAGAGGGAAGTATAATACAGCTTTCTATTACAAATTAATATTATAATTAAACAAATATAAATATATTAAAAATAATATACATAGTATTATTTATCAGTCAGGATAACCTTTATTAATCTTTGAGAAAGACTGTAAATGGTGCTGCACTTAATTTTATTTTGGAGTATGTAATCAGTTCACTCAGAGGTACTTTCAGGAGGGTACAGTACCTTTAGCTGGGATGTCACCAAGCTACAGAAAAACAACAAGGTTATTACCTTGTATAGTAGGATAACATTTCTTATAATTAGATCATCTAATGACATAGTGTTTCAATTGTTACACAGAGCAATAAGGGGTGCTTTTAAAATGTCAGAAATACTTTTAATTGTGTTGTGCTGCATGTCTCTCAACTCAACTTGAAAAACAGTATTTTTAAGCATACAAGTTTACAAATGCTTATAGAAAAGGAAAAATAAATACTTCTGAAGTTACAAAAAGTTCTAACAATAAGTACTGTATAATAATGTAATTGAAGATGCTGTGTAACAAATAGCTAGGACAAACCAATTAAATTTAAAATAATTTGTAACGCAGCTCAAAAAATATTAAATAACAAATTCTTAAAAAATACTGTATAATACAGTACTGTAGTTCCACTCTGCAATATTAGATACAGTATTAAGAACCCTTCAATTCTATTGTGTCAATAGCAGCACATCAAGGTTAGCAATAACACTTAATGAAACATAAATCCAAAGGTAATAGAACCAATCACCCGCCCTTGGGGTGTATTTACTAAAGGTTGATTTCCATTGTTTTTCATCTATGGAAATTGATCTAAATCAATGTTGTACTTCCAGGGCTAAAACACACATTTACTAACATTTGAAAATGAAAATTATCTTTTAGTAAATGTGTGTTCTAGCCCCTGAAACTCAACATCATTTGAGATTCATTTTAATTGATTTGTAGTTAATAAAAATAGACCTTTAGTAATTAATCCCCTTTATGTATTTTAGTATGTGGTATACCCAACATGCTGAGACATTATGGCATTGTGAAAGTGTTGTGACATACTGTGGGTGTCAACTTGTTAATAATATTCCTTTTGTATTCCAAAACCAAACTTTCAATGGTAATGTGATTATTCCCCATATTAATTTTTTTTATTTAATTGTGAAACATAAATAACATATATCGTTTTACTATTAAAAAAGCTAATTGAGTTAAAGCTTTTCTGACACTGGAAATTTATTTACATGCTTAATAAGAATAAAACTATGAATTGTACAAACTGGCTGTTATATTTGTAACATTCAAAAAGCCTGTGTTTTTTAATTTATTTTTTAAATCCTGGGCTAAGATGTTCTTCAGTTTATTCCTTTTTTTAACTGAAGTTTTGTTTCTGCTTATGATTGGACATTAAAACCAGATCTTGCTAAACAACAAACGAAATATTTTTAATCACAATTAATTTGATATTTGTTAAACTTTGATACATAACATACCTTATTTCTTTTATGGCACATTTTAAGATCCTAGAAGTGTATGTGTATCTAAATCAGATATTCTCATTTTAAAATAGTTTGTATTAAAATCAATAGCAAAATAAATTCAATTCTATATATTATTTTTATGAGAGCTGTTAATATATTTTAAGTATAGATTTTCATCTTTATTCTATTTATTTTATTCTTAAATTAACACCTAATTAACTCAGGCAATTTTCTTGAAATCATCTCCTCTAAAGAGGGCATTGCCATTATAATTACTGTCAGAAATCTGTAAACTCAATAATAAATACATTTATTCAGTTAATTATTAAATGTAATTTGCTTGACTGAAGTTGATTTGGGGATACAGGCTTCTAAGATGAAGTAACACATACAAAAGTATTAATAAAAAAAACAATAATATGCACATTATTAAACAATTTTTCCTAATTGAAATTATTAATTATGATAAATAATTTAAATTTTATTTTCAAGCCATACATCACATAATTAAAACATATTTGTATGTAAAGACAAAAATAAAGCTGACATATGTAGCTACACATTGAGACCATACACTAACATTGTTTATTCCAGTGTTTGACACCCCTGTATTTAATATACTCAACTGCTTCAATTATTCTCTGTCTTCACATTATATTTGATTTGAATGTTATTTTTTATGTTTACTCATAATAAATTTATTTTATTTAAGTCAATTTCATGGTCATTTCATAAGAGTACAACCTTTTATTCCTATGTAAAATAAAATCTGCTAGATGCAGATTGACAGTTTTAGTTTTAAATGCTAAGATCATGTTAAAATATAATGTAATAAAGAGTTAAATAGACATGAGAGAAAATTGTCCTGCCAATAGTATCAATAAATGTGAATATTGAAATCTTCATTTAAAATGTAATAGAAGTGACAAAAAGTAATCCAAATTGACAACATAACTTGACATAATATAGAGTAGCTGTTATTCTAATTAATGGAGTACTGTCACTTGGGGCTGTTAATACACCAGGCCTCCAATTGTATGTATCCTAAAACAGTTTATTTGAAAGTTTCAAAGAATCATTAAGTCTCATTTACATGTATCCACCCATATTGTAGTAGGCAAATGCTTGACCAGTATTTTCCACCTTTCCCGTCAGGGCAGAAAACCTAAAAAAAACTGCAATTACTGTATGGATGCATTTTTATACACATGTGGACCACAGAAATATATATATATATATATATATATACACACAAACAGAAATGAAGGCATCACTCAAAGACTTGCACAAATAGTGAAACAAGCACCCATGCAGGGATGCTGTTTTAATGCGTGTTACGTTTCGGGGACGTATGTTATCTTGATGTACTTATTCAATTAAGGGATGGCAAGATACTTACCTCTTTGTACAAAAAAACCCACTGATAGGAATACAATCCTCCACGCAGACAGCTTTCATCCCAAGGCTATTATACGCAGTCTGCCATACTCTCAGTTTCTGAGGGTATGCAGAAATAACTCAGACCCGGTTATGCGGGATATACAATTGAGAGAAATGGTTAAGAATTTCTGCGACAGAGGATACTCTAAGGTCGAGCTGAATAAAGCATGCGAGAAGGCTAAACACACTGTCACACAGTAAAATAAGAGGAAAGCCAAAAATGTAGCCAAAGCCGTTACGCCCTGGGTTAATGAATATAATACTAGTAGCCCTGAGACATCTAGACAGGCGAGAAATCTTTGGCAAATGGTAACTTCAGATCCAGATCTGAAATGTTTCCATAACCATAGATTGATGCCCAGTTACACCCGCAGTAGAAATATTAAAGACATGATTGTCAAAACGGATGTAACAGATTTTTGTCAATCAAGAGCACCCAGAAACTGTGACAGTGTGTTTAGCCTTCTCGCATGCTTTATTCAGCTCGACCTTAGAGTATCCTCTGTCGCAGAAATTCTTAACCATTGCTCTCAATTGTATATCCCGCATAACCGGGTCTGAGTTATTTCTGCATATCCTCAGAAACTGAGAGTATGGCAGACTGCGTATAATAGCCTTGGGATGAAAGCTGTCTGCGTGGAGGATTGTATTCCTATCAGTGGGTTTTTTGTACAAAGAGGTAAGTATCTTGCCATCCCTTAATTGAATAAGTACATCAAGATAACATACATCCCCGAAACGTAACACGCATTAAAACAGCATCCCTGCATGGGTGCTTGTTTCACTATTTGTGCAAGTCTTTGAGTGACACCTTCATTTCTGTTTGTATATCTGTGTGGGATTGCCCCACAAGGAAGGCACCTCAGCAAGATAATGTAGCAGGAGTGCCGGAGCTGAGCATTTGTATGTATATATATATATATATATATATATATACTTTTTTAAAAAATAAAGGGAACACTTAACGCAATGTAACTCCAAGTTAATCACGCTTCTGTGAAATCAAACTGTCCACTTAGGAAGCAACACTGATTGACAATCAATTTCACATGCTGTTGTGCAAATGGAATAGACAACAGGTGGAAAATATAGGCAATTAGCAAGACACCCCCAATAAAGGAGTTGTCCTGCAGGTGGTGACCACAGACCACTTATCAGCTCCTATGCTTTCTGGCTGATGTTTTGGTCACTTTTGAAAGCTGGCGGTGCTTTCACTCTAGTGGTAGCATGAGACGGAGTCTACAACCCACACAAGTGACTCAGGTAGTGCAGCTCATCCAGGATGGCACATCAATGCTAGCTGTGGCAAGAAGGTTTGCTGTGTCTGTCAACGTAGTGTCCAGAGCATGGAGGCACCAGGAGACAGGCCAGTACATCAGGAGACATGGAGGAGGCCGTAGGAGGGCAACAACCGAGCAGCAGGACCGCTACCTCCACCTTTGTGCAAGGAGGAACAGGAGGAGCACTGCCAGAGCCATTGCAAAATGACCTCCAGCAAGCCACAAATGTGCATGTGTCTACTCAAACGATCAGAAACAGACTCCATGAGGGTGGTATGAGGGCCCGGCATCCACAGGTGGGGGTTGTGCTTACAGCCCAACACCGTGCAGGACGTTTGGCATTTGCCAGAGAATACCAAGATTGGCAAATTCGCCACTGGCACCCTGTACTCTTCACAGATGAAAGCAGGTTCTCACTGGGCACATGTGACAGACGTGACAGAGTCTGGAAACGCCAAGGAGAATGTTTTGCTGCCCGCAACATCCTCCAGCATGACCGGTTTGGCAGTGGGTCAGTAATGGTGTGGGGCGGAATTTCTTTGGGGTGCCGCACAGACCTCCATGTGCTCCCCAGAGATAGCCTGACTGCCATTAGGTACCGAGATGAGATCCTCAGACCCCTTGTGAGACCATATGCTGGTGCGGTTGGCCCTGGGTTCCTCCTAATGCAAGACAATGCTAGACCTCATGTGGCTGGAGTGTGTCAGCAGTTCCTGCAAGATGAAGGCATTGATGCTATGGCCTGGCCGGCCCGTTCCCCAGACCTGAATACAATTGAGCACATCTGGGACATCATGTCTCGCTCCATCCACAGACTGTCCAGGAGTTGGCGGATGCTTTAGTCCAGGTCTGGGAGGAGATCCCTCAGGAGACCATACGCCACCTCATCAGGAGCATGCCCAGGCATTGTAGGGAGGTCATACAGGCACGTGGAGGCCACACACACTACTGAGCCTCATGTTGACTTGTTTTAAGGACATTACATCAAATTTGGATCAGCCTGTAGTGTGTTTTTCCACTTTAATTTTGAGTGTGACTCAAAATCCAGACCTCCATGGGTTAATAATTTTGATTTCCATTGATATTTTTTGTGTGATTTTGTTGTCAGCACATTCAACTATGTAAAGAACAAAGTATTTAATAAGAATATTTCATTCATTCAGATCTAGGATGTGTTATTTTAGTGTTCCCTTTATTTTTTTGAGCAGTATATATATATATATATATATATTTATACTGTATGTTTCTTATATCCCACAAATAGACACACTGCAAGCTCAACTTATGGCGCTTCACTTTTCTTCTTCTACATGCAGTACAATATTCTACCATCATTTCCCAGTATTTCCCCTTGAAACTGAATAAAAAGTTTGGGCAGTTGTCTCCTGTGAAAAAATTGATGGCGATACAGTAGTTGCACTAAAGCAAGGGAGTGTTTTCATAAAAGACCAACAGAAATATAAGAAATATCATTTTTTCAAATACCTCAAAAATCCATAAACAAATCTAATCTAAAATGGAAAATCATTTCATGTGAATTTATTCAATTTCATCAGTCACTAGAATTAGTGGTAATCAATGTCACCCATTTTCAGTACAACATCAACAATGAAGTGAGCGCAATTATAACTTTAGTGTACCACTCATATATAATTAAGGTATATTCCCAGTGGTGTTCTCTTGCCTCTAATTATTTCTAGAGGTTGCTGAGTTTCATGTATCTAGTACTCAGAAGGACTAAAAGATGTGAAATGAGTGAGCATGTGTAAATCTGAATAGGTTAACCAGCCTTAGTTACCTCCACATCCAGGGCTAAGAGCTCCATAGGCTGAGCAAGACCAGAATCTTAATCTCCCATCTCCTCAGATTTGTAATGCTGTCATGTAGGCAGCTGGCAGAAGTAGTACTTAGGGATCAGGCTGCTCCTAGGCACAATATTATTGACTGTCCCACCCTCTATATATAATTGTCTCTTACTGTTACCTCCCTCCATATCTCCCTATAGCCCTCTCATTATCTTTTTCATAGCTCTCTCCAGTTCCCTCCATATCTTACTACCCTCTTCCACTCACTCTGCTATCCTCATACCACACTGCCCCCCCCCACAGCTAACACTTACCCCCTCACATCTTACTGGTCCCCCCAGCTCACTACCCCATAACACTTCACTGCCCACTTATTGTAACTGCTCCCCCACCTATCACTGCACCCCTACTGCTCACATTGCTCCCATCACAGCTCACTACCCCATCACCCCCTGCACACTGTCCCCCTACTGCTCACACACTTAAACACTGCACATACACACTGCACACATATAAACAATGCACAAACACTGCATACATACACACACACTGCACACAAACACACACACACACACACACAGCATAAACACACATATACCTCACAATAGGTAATTATTTCACTCTCTGGATGGACAGGGATCTGCAGAAGCTCCAACTCTCTCTCTGACAGCAGCCTTGCTGCATCTTTGTAGCTCTGCACCCCTGTTCCCACTACACACTCCCTCTTCTATCCTATTAAAAAAAGGCCTGCTGCTCAGATGCAGCAAATGGTTTTGGCAGCAGGAAGCAGTCAGTGGTTGGCTGCAGGGAGGTAGGCCAGCTGCTGTGTGGCTCTCAGCAAGTGGTGCCTCATGTGCCTCATGTGCCTAGTGGGACATTTGCCACTGGCAGCCAGCGTGCATATACAGATGAATGCAGCAGGTCCACTGGACTTGCAGACCTTCCCACCATGATGACTGAGCAGTGGCAATGGTCCAGGATGGATGTCACCTTCTAGACACAGCTGATTATTGCTAGGTAGACAGCAAACATGCAGTCGGGAGTGTGTATGTGTGCACAACCAATGAAAGTCCATGTCTCCATTCGCTCTCTCCTCATCAATGCTTGAACTACAGTAATAGCTAATTTTTTTGTCAATGGAAACAGGTAGCAACTGTATTTGGTGATAAAGTGTCAATCCACACTAAACCCAGATGCATTTGTCCATCTATTAGATATGACAGTTTATTTAGAGGTTAAAGTGTTACTCAGCTCTGTATTTAGTAAGTCTGGGCTGGTCAGCTCAGCGATGAAACCTCCTGATAAATCAGCCACTCAAGGACAACCATCACTGTGCTGACTATTATACTGACTTACAGTATACTTGCTTCCTGTTGTGCTAAAACCCAAATTTTCCTTCTGAAATAGTTTCATTTTACCTAAAATAAAACAGAAGACCGCAACTTACTCTCTCTAAAATCTGCTGTAAACAGCATTGAACTTATTACAGCCAATGACAAGCAATTAGCCACTTTAGTATTGGTGAGCCAGAAATTGTGTGGGTCAATACAGGTCAATGACATTTTAAACAGATGAATAAGAAAAAACATACAGTATAAAAAATAACTATTGAATCTTTCATCTGCATCCATATACCTACAGTATGTGATAACCCACCATTGCGGGATGTAGCCTTTTCCTAGATTTTAAGGGAAACAGAATAGCTCACACTGATCTGTAAAATTCAGGATGTTAGCGAGGGCCTGACATATATGCAAACCTGATTTTTTGCAGTTGAGCAATTATCGGTTGTCTTTGCATGCATCTAAGTCACACTACGCATGTGCACGATGGTCTGGCAATTGTGGATTATGAGGGTCATTCAGGTCTGATTGCTGCTGTGCATTTTTGCACAGCAGGCAATCAGATCCAACCTGCGCATGCGTATGCACTGCACTGCGCCAGCACGTCGCACGGCTGCAAAGGGCATCAGCGCCCTGAGACGTGATTGTGCAAAGGATCCATTCACAAAGGCGTTCGCAAGGAGATTGAAAGGAAGAGGCCATTCGTGGGTGGCAACTGACCGATTTCAGGGAGTGTTTGGAAAAAATCAGGTGGGCTCAGGCATTTTCAGGGACGGTGTCTGATGTCTGCTCCGGTCACGATCAGCCTGCTCTCATCACAGAGTAAGAATAAGTCCTGTGCTGCGCAGAAACTGCAAATAATCAGTTTGTGCAGCTCTGCTACACATGCAATCGCACACTTGCACAGCAAAAATACACTCCCCCTGTAGGCGTTGACTATATGATTGCAGGGCTGCAAAAATCGCTGCCCAGCGATCAGATCTCAATTAGGCCCATAGTATTTACAAAGTGATTGACCTGCAAGTGGAGTTTGGGGGAGGTAAAAGGGGGGCAAAAATGCAGACATGATGTAACAGTCGTTGGGCTGTGTCTCAACCTAATTTGCAATCCCATACGCAGCTAGAATGACTTCAGCATCATACTTCCTCCTGCCATGCTGCATGACCACAGGGCTACTTAGGACTTTGATAATAAACTGATCTGTGGCTAATGCTGCATCTTTATACACAGCTGTTGGGATTTGAAAAGTTGCTAGTGGGTGCCTTAATAAAAATCCTGGTGGCTGCGACTTTTACATATTTACTCATAGTTATTACATACTTTACAAAGATGCAGCTGTGATTACATTAGCGTATATTTCTGAATCAGGCCCTGAATTAATAAATTCAAGCCTTTACAGTTTCAAATTACTTTATGCACCAAGGCCAATCTATAGGATTATGCAACTATTAATGTGTCTTGGAAAAAACAATTCTTCCTATTGCGCTGCACAATGGAGCAGCACAAGATAATACAAAATAGGTCACCAAACCTATAGCAACATATACAAGAAAAAGGTATAATATCATTTGCACTCCAAATTGTCCAACACTTTAGATGATCTTCAATGTGGTATTTTTTCACAATGTAGTCACATGGATCATAAACCAATGTTTATCACATAAAAAATAAAATACTTACTTGTAACAGATAGATGTGAAGCATAGTTTATCTGTTACAAGTAAGCATACATGTAAGAATCTGCTCAAGCTTCTCATCTATCACCATTTTGGGTGCTAAGGTGAAAGGATGGAGAAACTCATAATTGGATTTGGGACTATCGGCACGCTCATCCTTTTCCACTATCACCAAGGGTAAAATTGTGTTCATCTACAGTATTACACTATTTTATGATTATTTTATTTTTTATGTGATCAACATTGGATTACGAACCATTTGACTACATTGTGAAAAATACCACATTAAGGATCATCTAAAGTATTGGACAATTTGGAGTGCAAATGAGATTATGGGTCAAATGTAATAGAGTGAGAGTTTCAAAAAGTGAGAGATTTGGTAAGGTTTTGCAATTTTTTTTAAAGTGGCAATCATTTACACAGCAAGATCAACCTGGTTTTGCAGTGTTAATGATTGCCATTTTAAAAAAACTGAAAAACCTCACCAAATCTCTCACTTTCTGAAACTCTCACTGTATTACATTTGGCGCTATACCTTTTTCTTGTATAAATGTGTTTTTCCTAAGGTTGTTGGTAGTTTAAACCCATGGTACAACAAGAGGATAATTTTGAACATCATTCATTGGGATAGGATAGACAGATCTATTATGCAGTGTTAATTGAGTTGCTGTAGAAATCAGAAATATTATTATCTATCTAATTAGTCTAAGGATAAGAAACTAGAATACACTTCTAGGATGTTTAATTAATCAACAGAACGTGTTTTTTTTAAAGACTCCAAATAAGTTCATCAATGTTAATATAGCCTACCTGAATGGACTTTACCAGTATTACAGTTTTACAACAATGATAATACTGTCAATTGATAATTATTCTGGTATTTAGGGTCAATAAGTTGCCTCATAATGTTACGTATTAGTATTAAAATGTCATGTGTGACTACTACAGTAAGGGATAATAGGTGGTAAAATGTACTAAAATATATTTAGTAGAATTTGTGTATATTTGAGTTTATAGAATTCACTATGGATTACTATTGAGGCTGAGATGGTGATTTTCACAAATCTGCTCTTGCTACAAATTGTGTGATGTCACACACAGCCGCCCACAGGAGGCTTCCAGGATTTATGCTAACAAGCAGAAATTGCAATCACTTGCAATTTCTGCTTGTTGAAGGGGGGGAAGGCTCCGGTCAGCATGCTGGGCAGCCTTGAACAGTGATGGGCGGCCCCCAGCATGCTAGGAAAAGGACAGCAAATTCTGTCGATTAGCAGAATTTGCTATCCTTACTGTATTACTGTAGCTCCTTGAGTGCAGGAGAAATTGCAAAAATAATACAGTATTACCATATTATTACTATACCTTTTTTGTTAAGTACTTCAAACGGGCCTTATTGAGCATTGCCTTCCATTTTGCCCAATTGTTATGAATGCAATATGATCTAAGCTTTACATCGGTTAATGTGCTAAAAGTTCTAAAAACAAAATGTTCATAACCAGGGGTGTAGCCAGAACTTTGAGGGCCCCATAGCAACATTCTGAAGGTTCCCCTATCTAAATGCTTCTAGAGGTACTGTACACCACTCTGCCGCAGTTGTTCAGTTTATGCCCCATAAAAGTGCCCTATTTCATATTCTGAACCATAGTATGTCAAGTTATGTCACATTGTAGGTCTGCCAGTACACATTATGCAACTCAGTACCCCTAATTCATTTTACGACATACAGTGTCACATTACAGTTCTAGCCCCCATTCATGCAATGCTACACAATAGTGCCTCCATTTCATATTGTGCCACAGTACAGTGCCCTGGTTCATATTACTGTATATAACATTATAATGCCCTCCAGTTAACTGTATACCACATTACAATGAGGAAGTCCAGGGGCATAACTACATATATTCTAGACCGCAAGTCAAAAAGTTTGTAAGGGGCCCTATAATAATTATCTAGCAATGGTGAAAATTGTATATAACACATGTAACTGTGACAGGGAAGGTGGGCCCCTCTCAGTTCTGGGCCCCTGGTAAAAGCTGCACTCACTACACCTATGCTAGCTACACCCTTGTACATAACTGTGTAATAAACATATTTATGTATACATACCCAGACACATATGATTTCGAAATACATTTTTAATTTCTTAGATTATGCATGCTACTATCTGTATATTAATATATCATTTGGTAGTATATTAGCAAATTACACAAAAATGGCATTACACAATACATACAGAGTAAATCATGTAAAGTCATGCTCAGTGTATCAATAACATAAGCAGGAAGAGATGCACCTACTGTACATATGAAAGTGCACATGAATATGTTCACTTAGTCACCTCTCTATGGGGTATATGCAATAGCGGGCGAATCGGCAAAAAAGGCGAATTCCGGGCCGTTTTCGCCTCCAAAAATCAATTCGCCTATGCAGTGCAGTCATTTTTCGCAAAAAAACGGCCCGTCAAAATTCGCCTTTTTTCAATTCGCGTTTTTCCGAATTCGCCTTTTCTGCAATGGTACAGATGCTGCAATTCGCCTCCAGCATATTCAATGCAAGTTTGGAAATTCGCCTGCAGTGCTTTTAGACAGCAAATTCGCGATTTTCCTTCCGCCACACTTTGGAGGGTGAAAACCAATAAAAAAAATTTAAACATGTTTTTTTTTGTGTTTTTTTTTTTGGGAATAGTAGATCTATTTATATTAGAAGGGATTAGGTTTTTTTTTTTTTTTGGGGGGAGGCACAAATATTATTTATATATTTTTTAAAATAATATTTTTTTTTTTTATTGCTGGAACGTAAAATCAGAAAAAAAAAATGGCGTGGGGTCCCCCCTCCAAAGCATAACCAGCCTCGGGCTCATTGAGCTGGTCCTGGTTCTAAAAATGCAGGGGAAAAATCGGGCAGGGATCCCCCGTATTTTTAAAACCAGCACCGGGCTCTGCGCCTGATGCTGGTGCCAAAAATACGGGGGACAAAACGAGTAGGGGTCCCCCGTATTTTTAACACCAGCATCGGGCTCCACTAGCTGGACAGATAATGCCACAGCCGGGGGTCACTTTTATACAGTGCCCTGCGGCCGTGGCATCAAATATCCAACTAGTCACCCCTGGCCGGGGTACCCTGGGGGAGTGGGGACCCCTTCAATCAAGGGGTCCCCCCCCCCCAGCCACCCAAGGGCCAGGGGTGAAGCCCGAGGCTGTCCCCCCCCATCCAATGGGCTGCGGATGGGAGGGCTGATAGCCTTTGTTGTAAAAAAAAGATATTGTTTTTTCCATTAGTACTACAAGTCCCAGCAAGCCTCCCCCGCAAGCTGGTACTTGGAGAACCACAAGTACCAGCATGCGGGAGAAAAACGGGCCCGCTGGTACCTGTAGTACTACTGAAAAAAAAATACCCAAATAAAAACAGGACACAGACACCGTCGACAGTAAAACTTTATTACACACTGCCGACACACACATACTTACCTATGTTCACACGCCGACATCGGTCCTCTTCTCCATGTAGAATCCCAAGGTACCTGAAAATAAAAGATCAATATACTCACCTCAACAGGCTCCAGAGATAAATCCACGTACTTGGCAAAAAAAGAAAGCGCATTTACCCGCTCCATAACGGACTGAAAGGTGTCCCATGTTGACACATGGGTCACCTTTCCACGATTAAGATCTGACAGTGACAGTTGTCACTGACAGGTCTCTAAGCCAATCAGGAAGCGCAAATTCGTTGCGCTCACCTGATTGGCTGATCGCTGTGACAGCGCCTTGCAAAGCCGCTCCATTATATTCAATGGTGGGAACTTAGCGGCTAGCGGTGAGGTCACCCGCCGGTCAGCGGTGACCGGCGGGTGACCCCACCGCTAGCCGCTAAGTTCCCACCATTGAAAGTAATGGAGCGGCTTTGCAAGGCGCTGTCAGAATACAGACGGCGTCCAGCCAATCAGCTGAGCGCCACGGAAGTAGCGCTTCCTGATTGGCTGAAGGGACGTCAGTGACAGGAGTCACGTGATGTCCCGGCATTCGGGAGAAAGTAGTGTAATGTGAAAACATTACACTCCTTTCTAGTACGTATGGCTCGCTGATCGTTTTTTATTTTGCCAAGTACGTGGATTTACCACTGGACCTGGACCTCTGGACGGACGCTGGAAGGTGAGTATAATTTTTTGACAGGTACCCTCGGATCGTCGGAGATCGTTGCAGTCGGCGTGTCAACATAGGTAAGTATGTGTGTGTCGACGTATGAAATAAAGTTTTACTATCAAGGTGTGTGTGTCCTGTTTTTATTTGGGTATTTTTTTTTCAGTAGTACTACAGGTACCAGCGGGCCCGTTTTTCTCCCGCATGCTGGTACTTGTGGTTCTCCAAGTACCAGCTTGCGGGGGAGGCTTGCTGGGACTTGTAGTACTAATGGAAAAAACAATATCTTTTTTTTACAACAAAGGCTATCAGCCCTCCCATCCGCAGCCCATTGGATGGGGGGGGACAGCCTCGGGCTTCACCCCTGGCCCTTGGGTGGCTGGGGGGGGGGGACCCCTTGATTGAAGGGGTCCCCACTCCCCCAGGGTACCCCGGCCAGGGGTGACTAGTTGGATATTTAATGCCACGGCCGCAGGGCACGGCATAAAAGTGACCCCCGGCTGTGGCATTATCTGTCCAGCTAGTGGAGCCCGATGCTGGTGTTAAAAATACGGGGGACCCCTACTCGTTTTGTCCCCCGTATTTTTGGCACCAGCATCAGGCGCAGAGCCCGGTGCTGGTTTTAAAAATACGGGGGATCCCTGCCCGATTTTTCCCCTGCATTTTTAGAACCAGGACCAGCTCGATGAGCCCGAGGCTGGTTATGCTTTGGAGGGGGGACCTCACGCCATTTTTTTCCCTGATTTTACCGTTCCAGCCATTGGGCAGGAAGGCGAATTCACTACGCCCACTGCTCGCCGATTGGCCTGGATCCGCCTGCGGGAGGGGCGAATCGTTTTTTCATTGAATATAGTGAAACCAGCGTCCCGGCGACAGGGCTGCGGCTGGCGATAGCGGGCGAATCACACAGAGGCGGATCTAATGCCGCGATTCGCCCGCTATTGCATATACCCCTATATGTGTCCAGCAACTTTGCTATGGGGTTCTAACCAGTATATCTTGAGTTGTATATTCCTATTTCATTGTGATGTTTAGAACTCTAAGTTTGATAGGCTATTTGAAGAGGCTTGATGAATCTACAATACATGTTAAACTTGTGTTTTTATAAATAAGTATATTAGCAATGGTACAAGACATAGCATCAATTTACATCATGCAATGAACAAAGCAACACTGGCCAAATGACAAATTGTGTATTCAAATACACATACACTATTGAAAGATACTGTAAGGGCTATGGAATTACTCCATAATACACTGCAGAATATCAAGGTATGTACAATATCTATTATATAGTTATGGCAGCCAAGAAGAAACATAACCAATTTAAATAATATCTTCTGGCCTTGATAAGACATGTGAATGTTATGGAATAAAATAATCCTGGGGTCTTTTTAGTCGAAGCTACTTACAGTATATGTTTATTTATTGGAGTTTGATTTATTGATTTGTTTTTTATTGTGTTATTGTTCATAAATAAAGTGTGTAATGTTATTCAAAATATCATAATATTATTTTAATTACATGACATTAATTCTTCATAATGAGCTTTTAAGATCTGATTTATTCTTTTTCTACATTATATTCATTTTTCATAATCAGCTAAGATAACACATACATTTTCAGGCACTTACGTGTTTACAGTAGTTACCAAGAAAATAATAATCATTATTAGAACCAGTTGTTTCAAAGGTAATGTGAGAGATACAGTATGTAAACAGTGACTCATTAATCATTATAATTACAAGCTTTGTATACATTGCTAAACATCATAAGAAATGTTTAGAGCAGTAATAATGCACACTTTCACACATATCATCATCCATTAACAAACAATTGCCCTGCAAAAGAGCAAAGAAGTATTGTCCCATAGCTAAACATGAGGGAATGGTTAAAGCAATTATTTTTACATATTCGACTTGTAGGTTGCTTAGGCTGCACAATGCTCCAAAATCTAAGTTCGAGGAAACATTTAAATATGACTATTGTAGGATACCATTGTTTTGAAATTAAGGGTATAATTCAGACCTGATCACAGCAGCAAATTTGTTAGCTAATGTGCAAAACCATGTGCACTGCGGGGGTGGACAGATATAATATGTGCAGAGAGAGTTAGATTTGGGTGGGTTATTTTGTTGCTGTGCAGGGTAAATACTGGCAGCTTTATTTTTACACTGCAATTTAGATTTCAGTTTGGACACACCCCACCCAAATCTAATCCTCTCTGCACATGTTATATCTGGCCTCCTGCAGTGCACATGGTTTTGTTCATTAGCTAAAAAAATTGCTGCTGCGATCAGATCTGAATTAGGCCCAAAGACCTAAAAGGCAGATTCAGAAAAAAGTCCTAAGATGATCCCATAATTTTTTGGACAAAGAAAATTAATATGAAGAGGACACAGCTGAAATAGGATGATTAAACTTGGCTAAGAGTATAGCTTATGCAATTACAAGGGTACATTAAAGACTCACTGTTCTAAAAACAAGTTACAATGTATTTAATAAATAAATGAATTACATAGGTTGTACCACACAAGTATCAATGTGAACTTTGTAAAAGACTCTTTTGCTCACTGAGTGATACTGTATATAATACATTTCTTAGATTGAATAAAATTATCAGAATGGCAAAGTGTTCTGTTAAAAAGAACAGGCAAGCATTAGTAATATTAGAATTCAAGCTGCATATATAGCACACAGACTTGTTTTATTTTATAAATACCACAGGGCCTTTAGCAGTGAGCTGTAGTCTAGTCTGTTATTTGCTGTTAAGAAAACGCTGTTTGGATCCAGTGGGAGAAAGTCATTTGCTTCCACAGGACCTGAATTTACAGGAAAGGTGACCAGGATATCCAGTGTGAAAAGATCTGAAAAAATCCCCACTGCCTGAAATTTCTGGAACAGCAAGTGGAGTATCTGATGCATGCCTGGCAATAATCTTGGCTCAATCCAACAAAAGGAGCACACAAGAGGCTACCGGGACACTGTCTGGATTTACCACAAGGGGCCTGCACATTCCGGACTGGTATACACTCAGGGAAGCACACGTGTGTGCAGTATAGTTGGTAGTAGTGTAAGTTCTAACAAAAAGCTTGGTGTTCAGAGACTTTTGAAGAATTGAATGCTGTGAGTGAGTGATAGAAGGTGTGGTAGGGAATTCCAGAACTGGGTAGTTGGAGGGAGAAGAGGAGTAAATGGGAGTAAGACTTTGTTTCCAGATACAAGGTAAGGCACAGGTCAAAGATATAGTAGACCAAGAAGGTGAAATGGAATCTGTTTTGCAAAGTTATTTGAGAAATATGAAGGGATTAGTGCTGAGGGCTTTAAAGGTAAGGCTGGTTAAATAAAATTGAACACTAGAGGACACAGGGAGCTAGGGTAAGGACTTGATGCAGCATTTAAGGTAGAATGTAGCAAGGACAGATAAGAATGCCATATACTAGTATATTGTCTTAGTCAATGCAAGATATGATGAAATATTGTGTAGCTGTTCTGCCCTCACTAAAATCTCCTTTGATTAAATTTAGACAGACGGCATAACCACTTCTACTTTCCAATCTAGAAGTGATGGTCTGAATAATGGTGTTTATTATATACAGATGTGTCCTATTGGGTTGTTGCTGGGATTTATATGCATCCAGGCATATAAACTATTGCATAGCATACTGTAGCATAGCATATGTAATGCCTGCAATATGCTATGCATTAACTTTAATGGCAGCTGCGTGTGCATGTGCCTGCCACCCTATTAAAGTGAATAGGAGCTGGCTAGTGCTATGTACACAGTGGCATACTGTTGTGTGTATGCATCGCAGTTCAGCTACAGTAAGCTGCTATATGCAGCAACACTGTAGCATCACACATCTATAGCAAAGGAAAATGGTAAATCTGTAAATACAAACAATAAAATACAATTCCAATATAATCAGATATAATGTAACACAAACATAGCACTTGACAAGATTAGAACTGACAGCAGATCTAATTGGATCAGATTTAGGTGAAAAATCCTTACCATTGTTGCTGTGCTGTGGAGTGGATATGTGCATGTCTATTTCTAGCTGAGATCATGGGTAGTAAAGTGGAGACTAAAATACAGTAAATGCCTCCAGTGTCCTTTATTCAGAATACATGGGAAGCTTACTAGGGAAGCATGTGAAGTTCAGAAATAAGCTAATTCTGGGCTGACCACTAGATGCGGTTTAAATAACATGAATACATGTGAACAAAAAAATGAGATTAATATAAAAAAAATACTGTATATATGCCAGAAGACCGTAAAACTAGCATTTTGTGTAAGAAAAAACACCAAATGGAGCACTGTTCTCTTGCAGGAAATAGTCCCCACAATTAGTTAATAAAAATAGTTTTTTAACAACATAACATCACAAATTACATCATACAGTGATCTTCAAATCCAGAAGAAAACGCTTATAAACCTCCTGTACTTCCCATATGGTCACAGTGATTAGGTTTGTAATATAAGGAATTTTACATGCTTCCCTTCTAGAGTTTTTTAGGCGTGCTATAGTATTATGAACAATTTGGCTTGATCTTGATTATTATGTATCTATTGGGTATGTATATTAAACTGCCTCCTTTTAGATGTTTATTGGTTCTTATGTGATCATCACTGATGCCATATGGGGAGAATAGGAGGTTATAAAAATGTACTCCTTGACTGTTTGATCGAATACGTTTTTTGTTGATTTTTTAGACTAGAAATAATGCAAATTTTTCTTTCATTGTGGAGCTAGCATTCACTCTTTTATTGATTCTATTGGTTATGTTGCTAAATGGTCTCATTATTATGTGTACAATAATAATAGGTGTTTATAAATGGTTAAATGAATTAAGGAAACACACAATATTAGTTGATTGGAAATCTGCAATATAAGAATCAGCATTAGTGGGGTGTCACTTCTGATGAAACAGCCGCTCATTGGCTGAGAAATGCATCAACCCACAACCCTAGTGATATTTGCAGAAAAGGACCTATCTCTCCACTCACACTAGCCCCCGGGACTCTGGAATGTGAATGACTAGTGTGGGTAATATCCCAGCATTGCTCATCTCATCCACATCCCTCCAAATGCTGCTGGGAACTGTGCATCATGGTGTACATCTGGCCAGACAGTCCATCTAGTCTTGTGCAGTAGGACTGCCTTCAAACTGTAGTGGAACTGATTCAACTGAAGCATGCTGCTACTGACTACTCCCACCGTATATTGTCCACAACAGTGGTTTGGACCCAGCTTGTCATACACTGATATTGTTTGATGCTGATGTACAGCAAGATACCAAGGAATGTTACCATAAGTGTAATGGGATAGCTGGTCACTATTGAGGTGTATTCATGCAAGAATGCAATGTTAAGGTTTTAGTTATCACTAAACATTACATTTTTAAATCATATTTTTTTCTGAAGCTATTCATTAAGACTTACCTTCTCCTCATTGCAATCTGGTAACCGGGTCTTTGGCGATGCCGGCTTCTCCGTGTTCCTCTCTTCTACTTCGGCTTTCCTTTTTTATCTGTGCATGCACTGGGGAAAGAGCTGCGGCAGCAGTGGCAGCGCACTTCAGTACTTATTGAGATAATACTATAGACTTATCAAGTTAATTGGAGTCAGTTAAGTTAAGCAGAGACCACTGATGAACTGTGCTTTTTCTGTTGGAATATGGTTTTACCACAAAAACAGCCTGACTAAGATTATTAAGTCTGGTAAATATCTGAATGGGAATATGCAAACTGCTGTGGTGTTTATTGAGATTTGTCAAATCATTGGATATTTGTTGTACATGGATTAAAGTATAAAATGGAAGCTGCTCAATCAAATTAGTAATGTCCCTGATGTGCTGAAAGGGAGGGGTTGTTCTAAATTAGAAAGCTATACAAAACAGGTTTTCCCCAGCACAACAAGGGGCATTAGCAATAAGATTTTAAAACGACATGGTAGTACAGATTAAGTTAGTTACTGTATATATATTTGCAAAAATATGGTAAACCTCCATGCCAACATCAAGGCTTCTCTGATACTGGAGATCTCTACACTGCATCATAACAGTACCCACTCTGAGCCATATAACTGTCGACTGTAAGGCTACTGTACATGGTAATAGCACATGCAAAATTATGTTTAAATTGAGAGCCAGCTTAGCGGAGTTAACCCTAGAACCTGCAAATGGCACAACAAGAACGGCATGAACTCCACATGCAGGTCCCACCTATACATCTCTAAACTAAAGTATAAAATGATAGCTGCCCAATCAAATTAGTAATACCCCTCAGGTGCTGAAAAAGAGGGCTTATTCTAAACTAGAAAGATACAAGTTTTCCCCAGCACACCAAGTCCCAATATCCTACAGTCAACCTGAGTAAGCTTCAGTTTACACATATAGACACATAATGGACATCAGGCAACAATCGCAAAAAAATTATATATTTTTTAAGATGGAAATTTATCGCTCCTAATTGAATAAACTCCTTAACCTCATCTATCAAACTCATTACCTTATAGGCTGCTGGCAGGTTTTATTATTATTATTATTATTATTATTATTATTTTCTCTTATGTCCTATTGGATACTGGGGAACTGTACTTTAGTACCGTGTGGTATAGATCAGGTCCACTGGAGCATGGCACTTTAAAACCTTTAGTGTGTGTATGTGTGTGCTGGCTCCTCCCTCTATGCACCTACCAGACTCAGTTTAGAAAAATGTGCCCAAGGAGCGGGGTGCATTCCTCTGGAGCTCCAGAGAGTTTTCCTTCTTTTTTTTCTTCAGGTAGTAGTGGTTGGCAACCAGTCTACCATCTTCGTGGGACTTAGAGGGGGGACCGAACCAACATCCTGATGGTTAATGGTTCATAATCCCTGATGACAGGACGCTGAGCTCCTGAAGTGCTGTTTCACACACCACACTGTGTGTGCATACGCCAGCAGCAAGCCACCACCCTCTAACAGATGCTGAAGAGACGCAAGTGTGATGAGTGTTAACACCGTGGTCCCGGTTAGTGAGTCCCCAGTGCTGTTTGGCGGCATGTCATGCGAAGGACACAGGCTATGAGCTGCATTGCCCGCCGTGGACCACACTGGCTTAGAGGAGTATGTAACTCCATGGGGTGCTCAGCATCTGTCAGAAAATGTTATGTTCATAATATTAACATTGATACAGCCAGTATATATTTATGGGGCCATGCGCTATTATGGGGGCAGGGCTTCCCGGAGAGTGGTACCAGAAGCAGGAAAGGCATGTGCGCTGCTCCTCCATGGACCCAGGCTGTTCAGACTCTGTACTGGTACCAGGGGGTCATAGCAGGGGGAGCACCTCAGTGGTAGCACCGCTTCACATAGGTAGTATGGTCCATATACACAGCGCTATGCTGCGCTGCTGTGTTTGTGTGCTGGTCTCCATTTTCTATGTGTCACTCCAGGGGCTCTCTAGGGTCTATGTGGAGGTATTAAGTGGGTTTCACTACATTGTCACTGTAAAATCATGTCTGCTGACAAAGTTATGAGTACTGCTTGTATTTCTACCCCTTCTTCAGGGGGGGTCCCTTATGTGTGAACAGTGTTCATTATCCATATGGGAAAGCATTTCACAGGCACCTGACTGGTTAGATACATTTAAAAGCATGATTCATAATGTTAATTCAGAACTGGCTGCTGCTAGGAAGGAGAGACAAGTGTTAAAACAGTCTGTTTATTGTATGGCTAAAACTGCTGATAACAGAAAGGCTTCTCAGCCCCCTCTATTGGTTTCACATAAACACTCACTTCCACAAGTGCTAGTCTGATTCTGATTCTGACTTGCCTGATTTGGATTAAACAGATGATATGGAGGAGGACAGCTCTCTGTCCCCCAGAGTGGAGGCCCTCATTTATGCTGTGAGGGAGTTTCTTAACATACCAGATAAGGAGGCAGAACCAGATGAAGAATTGTACTTTAACAAAAAACCAAAATCATCAGCAATGTTTCCTGTGTCAAAGGAATTAATCTCCCTGGCCAGGGAGGCATGGGTGAACCCTGAAAAAAAATTAAAAACCCCTCAGAGGTTGTTATCCTCCTTTCCCCTCCCGGCTGAGGACAGGAAGGTATGGGTAACCCCCCGTCAGTTGATAAGTCTGTGTCTAGACTGTCAAGAAAATTGGTACTACCAGTACCTGGGGCAAATTCCCTGAAAGACACAGCTGACCATAAAATAGAAACAACTCTCACAGCAATATATATGACAACAAGCGTCGCACAACATCCCACTATAGTTTGTGGTTTGATTTCAAGGGCAGTGATCAAGTGGTCTGATAATGTTATTAATGGATTTGACTCCCTGCCCCAGGATGAGATCATTACTCTGCTGTAACATATACAGGATGCTGCCAACTTTATGAGTGAAGCTGTAAAGGAATTGTGTCAAATAAATGGCCGTACTACTGCTATGGCGGCTTTGGCATGCAGGGCACTGTGGTTATGTCAATGGTCAGCGGATGCTGATTCCAAAAATGGGGTAGAAAATCTTCCCTTTACAGGTGATGCCTTATTTCAAGACAAGTTGAATAAATGGATTTCTCAGGCAACGGTGGGTAAGTGTACCTATCTGCTGTCAGCTGCGTCACCTGCTAGACGCTCTTACTCAGGTCCCTCCTTGCAGTACTTTCATGTGGCAAGGTTCAGAGGCAGAGGCCGAGGAGCTTCCAATTCTCCTAGAGATTCTCATGGTAAGTCCCGAAAACCTGCAGCTGCAGTTTTCGTAGACCAAAACCCCTGAACCTCTACCACAAAGCCTTCCACATGACGTTGGCTCCAACAACAGGGCAACTTTCCGGTAGGCGCTCACCTTCAGCACTTTGCCCATGTGTAGGCACAGTCCTGCCGAGATCGTTGGGTGAGGGACCTCATTTTCCAGGGATACCAGCTGGAATTTCAAACACTCCCTCCTCATAGATTTTTCAGGCCAAGCTTACAAGCTTAACCCGCAGCAAGAGTTACCTTCCAAGAAGACATTCAAAAAATTTTACTGATGGGAGCAGTGGTTCCAGTACCTCCTTTGTTACACAACAGGGGTTTCACTCGAGTCTTTTTTTCGTATCAAAGCTGGACGGTTCAGTATGGCCCATATTAAATCTGAAAGCTTTGAACCCTTATCTGCGTGTAATCAAATTCAAGATGGAATCCCTGCAGGCAGTGGTGTCCAGTCTGGAGGAAGGAGAATTTCTAGTTTCCCTAGACATCAATGATGCTTACATGCATATCCCTATGTGGCCTCCTCACCAGTTTACCTCAGGTTCGCCATCTTGGACAGTCACATCCAGTTTCAGGCTTTACCCTTTGGTCTCTCCACAGCTCCAAGGGTCTTCACGAAGGTCATGGCAGAGATGATACTACAACTGCGCAAACTGGGGGTCATCATTGTCCCCTGCTTGGATGATCTCCTGATAAAAGCAGTGTCCAGGGAATATCTGCTGCAAAGCATCGACCTGCTGACGGATCATGGATGAATCCTAAATTTTCGATAATCTCACTTGGAACTATCCCAGCGTCTTCAGTTCCTGAGGATGATATTGGATAACGTGTCTCAGAAGGTGTTTCTCCCTATGGACAAGTCTTTAGCTCTCAAGCTATGGTGCGCTCAGTGCTCTGACCCCACAAGGTCTCAATATATATTTGCATACGCTTGCTGGGTAAGATGGTGGATGCATACGAGGCAGTCCCATACAGCAGGTTTCATGCCCAACCTTTTCAGCTGGATTTGCTGGACAATTGATCTGGGTCTCACCTGCACATTCATCAGATGGTGACCCTGTCTCCAAAAGCACGTATTACTATGTCCTGGTGGCTACAAGTTCCTCACCTGGTGGAAGGTCGGAGTTTCTGTACCCAGTCATGGATCCTGCTGACAACGGATGCCAGCCTCCGGGGTTGGGGGTCTGTGACTCAAGGGGCCAGTTCCAGGGACGGTGGTCAAGTCAGGATTCTGCACTACCGATCAATGTCCTGGAACTCAGGTCGATATACAATGCCCTTCTCCAGGGTCAAGCCATCCAAGTACAGTCAGACAACACCACAGCGGTGGTGTACATAAACTGACAGGGAGGAACAAGAAGCAGTGCAGCAAATGCGAGACAGGTCAATGATATTCCTCTGGGCAGAGGCCAGCTCAAAGGCCATCTCAGCCATGTACATTCCAGGAGTGGACAACTGGGAGGTGGACTTCCTCAGCAGGCACGACCTCCATCCAGGGGAATGGAACCTTCATCCTCAGGTGTTTCCACTATTGGTTCACTGGTGCGGGTGTCTACAGATAGACTTGATGACTTCTTGTCTCAATAAGAAGCTACACTGTTACTGTTCCAGAACGAGGGATCAGCAGGCTGTGGCAGTAGACGTGCTGACGACCCCATGGACTTACCAGTTTGTTTACCTGTTTCCTCCAATCCCGCTCGTTCAACAGGTTTTAAAAAGACTCAAAAGGGAAAGCATTCTGGCAATTCTAATTGCCCCAGATTGGCCTTGACGGGCCTGGTACACAGACCTCCTGACCATGTCTCTGGAGGAACCCTGGCCTCTGCCGCTTCTACAACAAGGTCCATTTGTCTATCCAGACTTACATCAGCTAGGTTTGACGGCTTGGAAGTTAAAAAGGGATATTCTAGCCAGAAGTTTCTCCCTTCCAAGATTATTTCCACTATGGTACAGGCTCGGAAGGTGGTTACATCAAAACATTACCACCGTATCTGGAAGAAATATGTTTCTTGGTGTGAGGGAAGAAAAGTTTATCCCATGGAATTTTGGATTGGTCATTTTCTGCTTTTCCTGCAAGCAGGTGTGGATATGGGTCTATGGTTGGGTTCCATCAAAGTACAGATTTTGTCTCTCTCTATTTTCTTCCAGAAACAACTTGCATTGTTGCCAGAGGTACAGTGGGATCTACATGTGGTTTTGTCCTTTCTTCAATTGGACTGGTTTGAACCTTTGCAGAAGGTAGAATTTAAATTTCTCACTTGGAAGACTGTCATGTTGCTGGTATTGGCGTCTGCAAGATGGGTTTCTGAATTGGGGGCCTTATCCTGTATGAGCATGTTCTTGATTTTTCATGAAGCTAGGGCTGAGCTCAGGACCCGGCCTCCGTTTTTACCTAAAGGGGTGTCAGCCTTTCACGTGAATCAGTCGATTGTATTTCCAATGTTGGTTGACGTTTCTGTGGGCCCAGAGTCCTTGGATGTGGAGAGGGCACTGAGGATTTATGTCAAAAGGATGGCTCATCATCGGAATCTGACTCGCTGTCTGTCCTTTATGATGCCACCAAAATTGGTCAGCCGGCTTCTAAGCAAACTATTGCTCGTTGGCTCAGGTTGACTATTCAACTGGCCTATACTATGGTGGCTCTGCCTTTGCCAAAGTATATTCAGGCCCACTCGACAAGGTTGGTGGGTTCTTCATGGGCAGCTGCCCAGGGTGTTTCGGCTTTACAGTTGTGCCGAGCTGCTAATTGGTCTGGTTCAAACATATTTGTGAAGTTCTATAGGTTCGACACCTTGGCCAAGGAGGACCTTCAGTTTAGTCAGATGGTTTTGCAGGGGTCTCAGCACTCTCCCACCCATTTTGGGAGCTTTAGGCCTTCCCCATGGTACTTAAGTACAGTTCCTCAGTATACATTAGGATGTAAGAGAAAATAGGAATTTAATACCTACCGGTAATTCCTTATCTTGTAGTCCGTAGTATATACTGGGCACCCACATCAGTGCTTTGTATCCTGATTACTGGATGTAATTGTTGGTTAGGCTGCAGTTGCGGCCCCTTTACTATGTTGGATTAGCTTTGCTGTCCTTGTTATGCTTGTTGTCACTATCCTCTGTTTGGTTACCGCTCCTTTTTATTTGGTTGTGTGTTGGCTTGTTGCCTCCCTGCTATTGTATATGTTTCTTCTCTTATGGTATTCCTTCTCCTTCTCCTTGGGCACAGATTTCCTAGACTGAGTCTGATAGGAGGGGCATAGAGAGAGCAGCCAGCACACACATACACACACTAAAGGTTTTAAAGTGCCAGGCTCCAGTAAATCCAATCTATACCCCATGGTACTAAAGTACAGTTCCCCAGTATCCACTACAGACTACGAGAAAAGGAATTACTGGTAGGTATTAGATTCCTATTATTATTATTATTATTATTATTAGTGTTTTTTGCTAGTATCTAGTTTTGCTTTAGTATTGAGTTAGTTTTTAATTGTAAAGCACTGTAAAATATGCTGGAACATTATGCATAAATGTTAATAAACACGTAAAAATTGTTTCCTTTTAATTATTAATAGTATTATTATTATTATTATTATTATTATTATTTAATTATAATAATAGCACCCATATTTTTGCTGCCACAGTTAGTTATAAGATATATGTCTTTATCAGAAAAGTATGCAAAGGTCTTCAAATCCAATTTTAATACAGTTTCATAGAACACGTGCATTGCAGTTTTTGATGGAAAAAAATTCAGATTTAAGGCAATTTTCCTATTATTAGTATTTGATGTTTTAGTTTACCTTATTGCAGTTAACTGATTTTCGTTCTTTTTACAATAAATACAAATAATCATTAATTTTTACTGTATTTTGTTATAAAACTTTACAGAGTTTTTTTCTATACTCAAATGTACTTAAGGTTTTGTTCTGATTTTGTTCTTCACTATTAGATTTTTTAACTATGGAGAGGAGTTTTCCTTTAAAACAGACTATTGCTGCCTATTGTGTCTTTATTAAATGTCCCAAATAATTTAACTGTGAAAATATAGTTAGAGTAGCATTATTACATGCATTGTTATATTTTACATTTAACAAGGTAACTACTGTATATATAATACAAGCTAATAGACAAATAAGTATTTTTTTATGGAAATTATATTTAGAACTGAATAATTATCATTAACAAATATATGTCATCTGAACAAATTTCCACACAGACCTCATTATCTGTTGTGATCTACTGCACACAAACAATGTGACATATTGCAGATCTACAGTTTAATGAAATACATGAGAGATGCTACCCACAATATTTTCCTTGCATCCGTGAACTGAAGTTGAACTCAAATTAAATCCCAGAACACATATAAAACTTCAGTTTTGTAATAATGCAGTTTCCTTTTAACGAAAATGCAGAAATAAATAAAAAAAGAAAAAGAAAAGCCAAACCAAGTATTATGAGCAGCTATAACATTATCTAATTGAATATTTATACTTTCACTTGAATATTATTAATCTAATACTACATTTTTTTTGTTGAAATCTTTTAAATGCAGAGTGAGCTGCAACCATAAATTGCTAAAGTTTTACATGAAAGACTAACAACTCAATAACAACATGGATTAAACAGAAAAGGCTAACATAGGGGGTCATTCTGAGTTGATAGCTCGCTAGCTACTTTTAGCAGCCGTGCAAATGCATAGTCGCCACCCACGGGGGAGTATATTTTCGCTTTGCAAGTGTGCAAACGCATGTGCAGCCGAGCGGGAGGAAAACGTTTTTTTTTGCAGTTTCTGAGTAGCTCTGGACTTACTCAGCCCTTGTGATCACTTCAGTCTTTTTGGTCCCGGAATTGACGTCAGACACCCACCCTGCAAACGCCAGGACACACCTGCGTTTTTCCAAACACTCCCTGAAAACAGTCAGTTGACACCCAAAAATGCCCTCTTCCTGTCAATCTCCTTGAGATCAGCTGTGCGAATGGATTCTTCGTTAAATCCATCGCCCAGCAACGATTCACTTTGTACCCGTACGACGCACTTGCGCATTGCGGTGCATACGCATGCGCAGTAGTAAACTGTTCGCCGCACTGCGAAAAAAATGGCAGCGAGCAATCAATTCGGAATGACCCCCACAGTACTTTGCAGTATAAGGGAAAAAGTCATAATTGTATTCTATGAGACAATGTCAGTCAGACGGTTACTGTGTCCATTGATTGGTGGCATCATCGGCCAAGTGTGTATCCAGTGTAAGAATGAATGTAAACATCATAATATTTAATTGATAAATTGGTTGTGTGACACTTTTCTTACCTAGCTAATACCATTATACACTAACAATTGTATTTTCTGAGAAACATTTTATATATAACCAGGGATTATTAATTATCACTTTTATTATAAAACATGTTTTGTATACCTCTTGCTAAAGTCCTTATTTTTTATGGCATGGAGCTGTTGCCTATTTAGGTTACTTCATCCAAGTTTGTGAATGAAGCACCAATGTGAAGTTTTTGAAGAATTTGGCCTCTCACACTATGCACTGATTTCTAGGTGTTCAGTTACTAATGACCTGTACAGTGGGATCACCACCTGTCTCTTCATTCAAATAATTATTTTCCTTATGCAACCTAACATAGGACTGTACTTCAGCATTGTTTTATTACATTGATTTCTTATAGTTAAGACACCATCAAGCTCTTTTCTTCTATGTAAGCCATATTTTAGTGTATTCTATAGTTTATTTTGCCTTTTCGTTTTTGAAATTCAAGTACATGATTTTGTACTTTTTTTAATGAAACTCTTCTTTTCACACTATTGCCCTTATTTATCAATGAGTGATAAATTTCACTGTGAGTGATAAATTACACCAGCCAATCAGCTCCTAACTTCCATGTCACAGGCTGTGTTTGAAAAAAATGACAGGAGCTGATTGGCTTGTGCAATTTATCACTGACAGTGAAATGTATCACTCAATGATAAATAAGGGCATATGTGCTATTCCTGTAGACTATCAATACCATATGTAAGTGTTTTACCCTTATACTGTATCTCCATTTCTGTGTTTGGTGCAGAATTGCATTTACCAATTATTATAGTGAAAAGCACTGGTGACAGAGCAGATCCTATGGACACTATATTATAAATGTTCCAACTTTTTCCTCTCTTCTTCTTCAACCATAGTCTCATCTATTCAATCACTTTTTAATCCAATGACAATCTATATAAGAAGTCTTTGGTGCAAAATAGTGTCTACGTTCTTAATAAAATCCAGATTGCTACATCTACAGCTTTCTTTTACTGTAGTCATTTAGGAGAACAAAGTTTGTGTGTTTTTATACATGCTTTCCCTCAGTTAATCTGTAACATCTTGAAAGCCACATGTTTTAGATATAATACAATTCTTTCTTTTAGCAGTGTTCCAATAAATGTTCCCACTACTAGTGTCAATCTTTTTTTTATTTTGTACTTTTGTGAAGCAGAACTACAGTACATTTAGTCTTTTTGTCAGTCATCTAGAATTGCTCATGCTGGCAATGACTAATTAGTTCACTGGCAATGGTGATACTAGAACCTCCTTAAGCCCTTTATTATCCATTTATGTATTAGCGAGACTTGCCCCCTTTCAGTTTTGAAGTCTTTGTTAGGATTTATTTCAGCTGTGTCTACCTGTTTTTATGTAGCTACTGTATAGCAAGTTCCAATGTTTTTCTAGACACTAAACACTGTTAAATTCAGAAAATTAGAACAGAACTATTTTACGAAGATGTTTCTGATAAACAGACCAACAAGTAGACCCGCCTACTCAGAGGCCAATATAATAGTATACTGAAACTAAAGAGAATCTCTGCTAAAGTTATAGCAGCAATACTACAAAAACATATCTTTTGATAGCAATATACATTTCTAATAGGCACATTATTTAGAAATTTATTTATTTTATTAGAAATAACTATAGCATCAATTTCAATGGCTAATCATGAAATAATATATCATAATAGTATGAGAAGAGTTGAAACTTTTCATTACTTAAGTACTGATCACAACTGAACATCATGTGTATAGTTAATTGTTAAGGGTACTTACTTCTGTGCCCACACCATGCTTTTTTCCTCTGATGAAGTTAGAAATCCTAACGAAACACATTAGGAAAGGACCACTTTTTTAATTCATATAGACACTGTCCTCCATACCTAACATGGGCTCCCAATACTTCCCATGATAAACATTTTCACCAGACTACCTTTTGGAAAGACTTGAACTTTGCATTAATTTCCTTCTCAAGCTACTCTACTCACCTGCTTCAACCCAGATCATAGTGCAGGACACACAAAAGGATCATTTACTTGGAGCCGATATTCTGTTCAGTAATTCAGCCTATCAGTTCTGACTGGCCTATTGTGCGGCACCATAACATGGATAGTTATTGACTGCTTTACCTGGTAATTATAACAGCTCCCATTCTCACTGTGTTTTCATGGCAGGATTTATTTGGCTACAAGGCTTGATATTTATTTGACATTTTTCTCACAGTGCTTTTGCTATCAGACCACTTAAACGTATTGTAAATTGATAATGGTTTTATATGTATTTCAGATTTACACTGTATCCTTTCATTACCATTATTCCACTGGCATTTAGTCAAGATGCCGGTGGTCGGGATCCTGGTGATCAGAATACTGATGCCAGGATCCTGACCATCAGAATGTCGGTGGCGCCGCCACAGCTGTTCCCACTCCTGGGTGTCCATGACACCCATGGAGTGGGATAAGAACTTGTGGCGAATGCAGTAAGCTACCGAGCCCACAAGGGGTTCGTTGCACTCGCCCACCTGTCAGGATTCTGGTGGTCGGGATCCCAGCATCGGTATTCATTTCTGACCACCGGGATCCCAACAGCCGGGATCTTGTACCCAACCCATTCCATTAATTTGCATAATTATATATAAATTTATTTAACACATTTTAAAAATAGGAATACAGGTGGTGCTCAATAGTGCATAAAATGTTTTATTTTAAATATATAAAAAATAAAACCACAATCATCTTAATGTAAGGTAATGCTCGTACCAATATTCAAATGTACTGTATTTCACCAGAATAAAGAATAGTGGGTTTCCATGGGACATCCCACAGTTGGCAAACAATGTTGAGATGGACTACAAGTCAAAGAGGTGCACCGATATCTCTGTGCGCACTATGCAGCTGGTGATAAGTCTCTCAAAACGGAGGTTTTCCCAGCCCTCCACCAGAAAGTCAAAGATGCAACAGAATAGAGAAACCAATCCACCAGCGCAAATTCAAATAAATAGTAATAATGAATACTTATATTCGTATTGGAGTAAATACTGTCACTCTCTTCTCCCAATCGGATGGCACAGATATTATAGGAGAGATAATAAAAGTGACATAGTGTAATTCCGTTTTTTTATTACAAATACACATTTAAAACAATTAAAAAATGACCCATCAAGGGTGATAAACAATTGGACACACACAGATTAAAAACAATGAACAATATGCCACAAGAAGCTGATTAATCGATGTAATTACCGAAACAATTGTGAGGACTATCTCATTGGTCCTCTAACACACATGAATCACAATCACTTTGTGTAAAACAGCAGCATGTGGTATATCAGAAAGCCATGGTATCCTGCATCAAACGGTCAGGTGACCGTTTGATGCAGGATACCATGGCTTTCTGATATACCACATGCTGCTGTTTTACACAAAGTGATTGTGATTCATGTGTGTTAGAGGACCAATGAGATAGTCCTCACAATTGTTTCGGTAATTACATCGATTAATCAGCTTCTTGTGGCATATTGTTCATTGTTTTTAATCTGTGTGTGTCCAATTGTTTATCACCCTTGATGGGTCATTTTTTAATTGTTTTAAATGTGTATTTGTAATAAAAAAACGGAATTACACTATGTCACTTTTATTATCTCTCCTATAATATCTGTGCCATCCGATTGGGAGAAGAGAGTGACAGTATTTACTCCAATACGAATATAAGTATTCATTATTACTATTTATTTGAATTTGCGCTGGTGGATTGGTTTCTCTATTCCAATGTTGAGATGGAAGATATGTTCCTGGAGAATGCAGTCAGGATGCCGTTGGTTGAGATAACTTCCGACATGCAGCCACAAGAACGGCGCTGGAATACTGACATTGGACAAAATGCCAAAGCCAGAAACCAGACACATGGCATCCCCAGGAAGGGTTAGGGTTAGGCTGTAGTGGAGGCAGGGTTAGGTTTTGGCTGTAGGGAGGGGGGATAGGTTTAGGCACCACCAGACAAGTTTAGAGTTAGGCTGCAGGGGGAGAGGGTTACGCACTGGGAAGGGTGGGTTAGAGGGGTATTGGGGGAGGGTAAGTATATGTACCTAGCTCCTGTCAGGATTCTCTCCATCAGAATGCAGTGGTCGGTCTTCTGACCACTGGAATCCTGACCACTGGCAAACCATATAACAGCCATTCCTGCTGCATATTGCTCCAACAGTAAGATCTTGAGACTCTCAGAATGGTTGTTTATTCTGATTATATATATTTTAATATTGGTATGAGCATTACCTTAAGGGGAGTATGTTTTTTTGTTTTAAGATATACAAAATGTTAACACTACGGAGTGCCCCATTCTAGTCATTACAAATATTTGGTTATGCCATTCGGACTCTCAAATGCCCCAGCAGTATTTCATGACCTCATTAATGATGCTCTTCCAGAGTTCTTGGGAAGGCTCATTGTCGTTTACCTGGAGGACATTTTGATTTATTCCAAGTCCCTTCAGGGACATCATGCTCATTTCAAGGCAGTCCTCCAAAAACTCAGAGAACGTCATCTGTACACCAAACTGGAGAAATGCAAGTTTGAAGTTGAGAAGAATTCCTTCTTGTGGTATATTTTCACTCCTAAAAGGTTTTTTATGGACCCCAAAAAGCTCCAAGCTATTCTTGATTGGGTTCATCTAACAAAGTTAATGACCATACAACACTTTCTGGGCTTCACCAACTATTATAGGAGATTTATTCACTCTTTCTTCACCATTGTGGCACCTATTGTGGAACTGAATAACAAAGGTGCAGACCCCACTCGGTCTCCGCAGGCCTGCAGGCATTTAAAGATTTTAAGGAGGCTTTCATCTTGGCTCTGGTCCTTCACCATCCAGACCCAGATCTGCTTTTCATAGAAAGTGATGCTTCTTAGGTCAGAGTAGGAGCCATTCTTTCTCAGGAAGATCTGGTTGATTTCGAGCTCCACCCTTCTGCCTTTCTGTCACAGAAGTTTTCTCCTGCGGAAGCCAATTACGATCTGAGGAATCATCAACTTTTGTCAGTCAAGTGGGCCCTGGAGGAATGGAGGGTGCCAGACATGTGATAATGGCATTCACCCATCACAAGAACTTGTCATATATTGGGGGAGATTCAAATGTTTGAAAAGTTAGTTGGAAGTCTGTTTTTTCCTATCAAATAGACAGGAAAAAACACACACCCAACTGACTTTTCAAACATTTGAATCTCCCCCAACAATTCTGCAAAAAGAGTGAATTCCCTGCAGGCAAGGTGGGCATGCTTCTTCACCAGGTTTTATTTTGTCATCACTTCTAGACCCGTGAAGGCGGATGCCCTGTCTCAGAATTTCTTTCCAGATCAAGAGGTCTCTAAGTCACTAGTGCCAATCGTTTCACCAAAATGTATCCTTGCCGGTCTTTCTGTAGATCTTTCTTCACGTATACAGGTAGTACAAACACAACCTCACTCTAAAATGCCATCTGGACTTCTGATTGTTCCGGAAAACCTTAGAACTGCTGTATTATCTGAATTTCATTTCAGTAAGATCTCTGGACATCTGGGTGATGTCTAAAACATTGGATCTCCTGTCACATTACATGTGGTGTCAAAAAAAATGTGCAGGAGTTTGTGCAGTATCTGTGATAAGAACAAGGTTCCCTGAGTTTTACCTTCTGGATATTTACTGCATTTGTATATGCCCTGCAGACTCATCTGTCCATGGATTTCATGGATTTCATTGTAGATTTTCCGAAGTCTTCCAAGTGTTCTGTCATCTGGGTCATAGTTGATCACTTCAGTAAAATGGCCCACTTCATTCCTCTGATCAAGCTTCTTAGTGCCACCCTTTTCATTCAGCATATTTTCAGAATTCATGGATTACCCCAGGACATTTTCTCAGATATTGGCACTCAATTAATTATTTTTGTTCTGATTTGGAAATTAATCTTAGTCTTTCTTAATCTTTCTACTGGATACTATCCGCAATCCAATGGGCAAACGGAATGTGTGAATCAATGCCTTGAACAGTATCTCCATTGTTATGCTTTCAAGTGTCAAAATTATTGGGTTGACCATCTACCTTTTGTTGAATTTGCATATAATAATTCTGGACATTCCTCTACTTCCAAGTCACCTTTCTTTTGTGTTTCTGGTTTTCCTCCTAAATCAAATGCCTTCATGCTTTATCAACAGTCAGACCCTTATCAACCTCGACCCTTCATCACTCACTAGCTACCGCCTCATCTCTCTTCTCCGCTTCACCTCCAAACTACTTGAACGACTGGTCTACAGCCGCCTCACAAGCTACCTCCCTGACCACTCCATCCTTGACCCACTACAATCTGTCTTTCGCCCACTCCACTCCACCGAGACTGCCCTGGTGAAAGTCACCAATGACCTGCTTTCGGCCAAATCCAAGGGCCACTTCTCTTTGCTCATCCTTCTGGACCTCTCTGCTGCCTTTGACACCATGGATCACCCTCTCCTCCTCTGCACACTCCAAAATGTTGGCCTCTCTAGCACCGTCCTTGACTGGTTTACCTCATACCTCACTAACCGCTCCTTCTCTGTGTCTTCCTCTGGAACCACCTCACACCCTTCCAAACTTCCTGTTGGTGTCCCTCAGGGTTCTGTCCTAGGCCCCCTTCGGTTCTCCCTGTACACCTCTTCCCTGGGTGCTCTCATTAACTCCTTTAGCCTTCAATACCACCTCTATGCTGATGACACACAACTCTACCTCTCCTCTCCTGATCTGTCCCTCTCTGTCCTCTCCCAGGTCTCCAGCTGCCTCTCTACCATCTCCTCCTGGATGTCTGAGCGCTCTCTGAAGCTCAACATGGACAAAACTGAACTCATTATCTTTCCCCCAGCCAGAGCAACACCCCCTACAAATATCTCTATCACTGTTGACTACACTATCATCTCCCCTGTTCCCCAAGTCCACTGCCTGGGCGTCACTCTTGACTCGTCCCTCTCTTTTGCACCCTACATCTAAGCTCTGGCGCAATCTTGTCGGTTCCAGCTATGCAACATTGCTCGCATCAGGCCATTTCTCTCCCAGAGTGCAACTAAACTTATCATCCACTCACTGGTCATCTCATGACTCGACTACTGCAATGTTCTCTACGCTGGCCTCACTTGTTCCAACCTCACACCCCTCCAATCTGTCCTCAACTCCACAGCTAGGCTCATCTTCCTCTCCCGCCGCTCCACTTCTGCCACTCCCCTTTGACAAAATCTACACTGGCTCCCATTCCCATACAGAATCCTCTTCAAACTCCTCACCCTCAAATACAAAGCCATCTCTAATTCCACTGCTCCCTACATCTCCAAACTCCTCTCCCTTCATACTTCCTCCCGCCCACTACGGTCGGCTGATGACCATCGCCTCTCCTCTGCCTTGGTAACTGCTTCCCATGCACAAGTTCAGGTTTTTGCCCGTGCTGCATCCCTTCAGTGGAACGCGCTACCCCGCTCCATTAGACTCTCCCCGACCTTGCAAAGCTTCAAATGGGTACTGAAAACCCACCTATTTATCAAAGCATACCCCTCCAATGCATAACCTAGTCCTTAGGCTGCTCCTCCATGCCCCTGCCCCATGCCTTGAACATCTCTGCTTTGCTTGCATACTGCCATAAGGCTTCCTCCTACTTGCTTGCACCTCATGTCATCTGTCTGTCACCCCTCCCCACTAGATTGTTAGCTCTTCAGAGCAGGGCCCTCTTTCCTATTGTTGTCTAAGTCCTCTTCTCGACAGATTTCAGTCAGCGACCATCTTTACCTGCTTTTTCTCCTACTGGTAAAGGCTCCTCTCTATCTATGGCCGCCAGCCCCAAGTAGTACAATGATTACTCCCTTACTACTTACATCTAAGCTGTATTATGTTTTGAGAATTGTGGTGCTCTTTGTTACCTGTACTCCATTTTTGTTATTTAATTACTGTTATGCTAAGTTTTGTCTCCCTGTACTGTCCTTTGTACGGTGCTGCGTAACACTTCTGGCGTCCTATAAATAAAATGTAATAATAATAATAATAATAATAATAATCTGTTACTCATGTGTCTCATTTAAGGAAGATTTGTGAGAAGGTACACCAAGCTTTGGAGAGTTCTTCTTTACCTTGAAAGAAATTTGCTGGCAAGTCGGGGAGACCATGTAACATACAGTAGTTACATAGTTACATAGTTAGTGAGTTTGAAAAGAGGCAAAAAGCCCATCGGGTTCAACCTGTATTGTCTTAAGCCGTTTATATTATAATGCACCTGCTGAAGAAATGGTTTAGTACCAATTGACAACTATGATTCTTAACACTTCCAGATATTTAATGTCAATATGTTAAATACTATAGCCCTGGATACATTTTCCAGTTAGAAGTTTGTCCAGTCCATTTTTAAATGCATTTACAGAGTCTACCATTATTAGCTTCTCCGGCAGGGAGTTCCAATTTTTATTGCCCGTACCGTGAAGAACCCTTTCCTATGTTGTGTATGGAATTTTCTCTCCTCTAGCCTCAGCGAGTGTCCACGTGTCCTATACAGAGTTCTTTTAATAAACAAGTCCCCTGCTAATTCCTTGTAATGACCCTTTATACATTTGAAGATGTTAATAATGTCTACTCTTAGACCTCTATTTTCTAGAGTATACATATTTAACCTAGTAAGCCTTTCCTCGTACTCCAGTGACTCTAACCCTTTAATATATTTAGTAGCTCGCCTTTGAACTCTTTCTAGTTCCCCAATATCTTTTTTATAATATGGTGCCCAAAATTGAACACAATATTCCAGGTGTGGACGTACCAATGATTTGTACAGCGGCAGGATTACATTCTCGTCCCTTGTCTCAATGCCCCGTTTAATGCACGCAAGCACTTTGCTTGCCTTCTTTGCTGCATTTTGACATTGTGTACTGTTATTAAACTAAAGTTTGGGGAGAAAAAGAGGAATCTGTAATTGTTGACGCACTAGGAAAGAAATGGTTTTAATAAAATATAACCATTATTGATGTATATTAAAATAGGATAGAATATCTTACCCCAGACTACAGTGAAACATAGAGGTTAAAAATAACAAAAACTGACATATGTGAATATAGGAAAATAAAAGAATGTGAATAAAGAGTTAAAAAACATGTCCACGTGTGATTACTCGTGTGTAATGCTGCTCGGTCACCTGTTTGTCAAAATATTACCACCATTAGGTCACTTGACTATTGTCGTGATATTATCAGAGATTGACACAATTCATAGTGTATTGATCCCACTGTCCAAATTATCAGTCTCCACAGTATCTTGTCATAAATACACCAGCTACTCGTCAGAAGATACCTCACAGGATAGCATCCATAGTGTAGAGGCTGCGAGTATAGGTGGGTGCAGAAATATCAATTGGTCAGTTGAAGGCCACTGTAATTATCAATTCCTTCGAATTCTATTGCTGAATATCTATTATTGTACAGTCCCGGACCAGATTCAGCTATAAGGAAGGAAACTTAAGTATGTCAAAACAACTCACACTTGCTGTTTATACCGTTAAAGAAAATGATCCTTATTTATTAGGCTGGGAGTGTGGGTGGGGTTGCTTTTAGAGGTATAGCAATCTCAATTTTAATATGAAGCAACCTAGACACAGAATGGTCCTTATTGTTCTTTATTCATTTATTTAGTTAAGATGTAGGTAAGGTTGCTTTTACCAGGATAGTTAAAATCCCCTAACACTAGGATGTCCCTCATTCCCACAGCTTTTTCAAATTGCTGTAAGAGTTGTTCCTCCTCATGTATGTTAATATCCGGTTGCTTGTAGCACATGCCAATGACTAGTTTCTTTGCTTCAGTGACCGAACTAGTGATCTCAACCCATAGCGACTCCATGTTATCTCCAATTCTCTCGTAAATAACATCTATTAAGTATGGTTTTAGAGATGGTTTAACAAAGAGACATACCCCTTCTCCCCTTTTGTTAGCCCTATCTCTCCTGAAAAGAGAATATCCCTCCAAATTTGCAACCCAGTCATGAGAGTCGTCCCACCATGTTTCCATAATACCTATAATCTCATACTGAGACTTTGAAACAAGCCATTCCAATTCTCCCATTTCACATAGACATTCTTTTTTGGGGACTAGCCCCGTAGAAAATTCCTTTTTGGAGCACTCTTTTATATTAATAAATGACAAAAAATGATGTATAGAGATATGATGTATTTAATTAAAACATAACTTTTATTTCTTACCAATATAATATAAGTGGGGAAAACGGTTATTTTTACTAGAGACAAGTAAATCTAAGCATGTATAACAATAGACTAAAACAAATGTTCAATGCATGTTGCTATCTCCCCTATGGTGGTTTAAAATCAGATTTATTCCAAAATAGGAACAATTCAGATCCTAGCAGTACACATAGATCAAATGTCCTCCCAAAATAGGGGACAACAAAACTTAGTGGCTTAGTATCAATGAAGTCATAAAAAGCAACAATAGCTAAAATAGTCAGGAATTAGCCCTGTACATGTATGCAGATTTAATGCTTACTGTTTGTGGTTAGTGTATTAATAGGGAATGGCGGACTTCGCCCAGTCTCATGTAAATAGGTCCCCCAGATAGACTGTGTATCAGTGTGTATTCTACAGTATTGTTTGGAGTTTCAGGAAGCCGCTCTCCCTTATCCTTGAATCAGTTCTACAAAGCTGTTTGTCATAGTATATGTATATATATATAAATATATATATATATATAAAACGTTTGTCATAGTATATCCTCCACAGCAGTATGTAGCGATACTGTTACATTTGTAATTGAGTCTCTTCAACAACAATACATGGCAACATTACTGACAAAGAGTTGATACAGGCATACTTGGTTTACTGTTGTCTATGGGTTATAGCTTAACACATTACAGGTTTATATTTGTGAGAGTTTAACAGGTATTTGTATGAATTGTCCACAATCCACATAAAGCGTTATTTTCACATAATTGGACTTGTATGAATTGTCCACAAACCACATAAAGTGTTATTTTCACATAATTGGACTAATGACCCAAATCCAAACCTATCAATACATATGAATTAGGATTTTATCTCCACCAAAGTATGCATCATCTATCTTTATAAATCCTGTATCATTGATCAAAATATGTTTTACATGGTATTTGCAGCCACCAACTCGCTTCTAAATTGCTGCTTAAGTATGAGTGTATCTCTGCTGCAGTGGGATAGACCATACTTTGGTGGAGATAAAATCCTAATTCTTATGTATTGATAGGTTTGGATTTGGGTCATTAGTCCAATTATGTGAAAATAACGCTTTATGTGGATTGTGGACAATTCGTACAAATACCTGTTAAACTCTCACAAATATAAACCTATAATGTGTTAAGATATAACCCATAGACAACAGTAAACCAAGTATGCCTGTATACACTCTTTGTGAGTAATGTTGCCATGTATTGCTGCTGAAGAGACTCAATTACAAATGTAACAGTATCGCTACATACTGCTGTGGAGGATATACTATGACTAATGTACAGCTTTGTAGAAGTGATTCAAGGATAACGGAGAGCAGCTGCCTGAAACTCCAAACAATACTGTAGAATACACACTGATATACGGTCTATCTGGGGGACCTATTTACATGAGACTGGACGAAGTCCGCCAATCCCTATTCATACACTAACCACAAACAGTGAGCATTAAATCTGCATACATGTACAGGGCTAATGCCTGACTATTTTAGCTATTATTGCTTTTTATGACTTCATTGATGCTAAGCCACTAGGTTTTGTCCCCTCTTTTGGGAGGACATTTGATTTATGTGTACTGCTAGGATCTGAATTGTTCCTATTTTGGAATAAATCTGATTTTAAACCATAATAGGGGAGATAGCAACATGCATTGAACATTTGCTTTAGTCTATTGTTATACATGCTTAGCTTTACTTGTCTCTAGTAATAATAACCCTTTTCCCCACTTATATTATATTGGTAAGAAACAAAAGTTATGTTTTAATTATATACATCATCCAGGTTGAGTATCCCTTATCCAAAATCACACATTTTTGGTTCCCCTACTGAGATAATGACACATATATATGTATATTATATTATATTATATTATATACTGTGTCTATATAATATATCTATATATACACATAATATATAATATATATGTCAATATTTCAGTAGGGGACCCACAAATATGGGATTTTGAATTTTGGATAAGGGATACTCAACCTGTATCTCTATACATCATTTTTCATCATTAATTAATATAAAAGAGTGCTCCAAAAATGAATTTTTTAAATTAATATAAAAGAGTGCTCCAAGAAGGAAAGTTTTTTCATAATTCCAGGAGCACCTCAAGCCTAGGTAATAAATATATTAGAGATGAGCGCCTGAAATTTTTCGGGTTTTGTGTTTTGGTTTTGGGTTCGGTTCCGCGGCCGTGTTTTGGGTTCGAACGCGTTTTGGCAAAACCTCACCGAATTATTTTTGTCGGATTCGGGTGTGTTTTGGATTCGGGTGTTTTTTTCCAAAAACACTAAAAAACAGCTTAAATCATAGAATTTGGGGGTCATTTTGATCCCAAAGTATTATTAACCTCAAAAACCATAATTTACACTCATTTTCAGTCTATTCTGAATACCTCACACCTCACAATATTATTTTTAGTCCTAAAATTTGCACCGAGGTCGCTGTGTGAGTAAGATAAGCGACCCTAGTGGCCGACACAAACACCGGGCCCATCTAGGAGTGGCACTGCAGTGTCACGCAGGATGTCCCTTCCAAAAAACCCTCCCCAAACAGCACATGACGCAAAGAAAAAAAGAGGCGCAATGAGGTAGCTGTGTGAGTAAGATTAGCGACCCTAGTGGCCGACACAAACACCGGGCCCATCTAGGAGTGGCACTGCAGTGTCACGCAGGATGGCCCTTCCAAAAAACCCTCCCCAAACAGCACATGACGCAAAGAAAAAAAGAGGCGCAATGAGGTAGCTGTGTGAGTAAGATTAGCGACCCTAGTGGCCGACACAAACACCGGGCCCATCTAGGAGTGGCACTGCAGTGTCACGCAGGATGGCCCTTCCAAAAAACCCTCCCTAAACAGCACATGACGCAAAGAAAAAAAGAGGCGCAATGAGGTAGCTGACTGTGTGAGTAAGATTAGCGACCCTAGTGGCCGACACAAACACCGGGCCCATCTAGGAGTGGCACTGCAGTGTCACGCAGGATGTCCCTTCCAAAAAACCCTCCCCAAACAGCACATGACGCAAAGAAAAAAAGAGGCGCAATGAGGTAGCTGACTGTGTGAGTAAGATTAGCGACCCTAGTGGCCGACACAAACACCGGGCCCATCTAGGAGTGGCACTGCAGTATCACGCAGGATGTCCCTTCCAAAAAACCCTCCCCAATCAGCACATGATGCAAAGAAAAAGAAAAGAAAAAAGAGGTGCAAGATGGAATTATCCTTGGGCCCTCCCACCCACCCTTATGTTGTATAAACAAAACAGGACATGCACACTTTAACCAACCCATCATTTCAGTGACAGGGTCTGCCACACGACTGTGACTGATATGACGGGTTGGTTTGGACCCCCCCAAAAAAAGAAGCAATTAATCTCTCCTTGCACAAACTGGCTCTACAGAGGCAAGATGTCCACCTCATCTTCACCCTCCAATATATCACCGTGTACATCCCCCTCCTCACAGATTATCAATTCGTCCCCACTGGAATCCACCATCTCAGCTCCCTGTGTACTTTGTGGAGGCAATTGCTGCTGGTCAATGTCTCCGCGGAGGAATTGATTATAATTCATTTTAATGAACATCATCTTCTCCACATTTTCTGGATGTAACCTCGTACGCCGATTGCTGACAAGGTGAGCGGCGGCACTAAACACTCTTTCGGAGTACACACTTGTGGGAGGGCAACTTAGGTAGAATAAAGCCAGTTTGTGCAAGGGCCTCCAAATTGCCTCTTTTTCCTGCCAGTATAAGTACGGACTGTGTGACGTGCCTACTTGGATGCGGTCACTCATATAATCCTCCACCATTCTATCAATGTTGAGAGAATCATATGCAGTGACAGTAGACGACATGTCCGTAATCGTTGGCAGGTCCTTCAGTCCGGACCAGATGTCAGCATCAGCAGTCGCTCCAGACTGCCCTGCATCACCGCCAGCGGGTGGGCTCGGAATTCTGAGCCTTTTCCTCGCACCCCCAGTTGCGGGAGAATGTGAAGGAGGAGATGTTGACAGGTCGCGTTCCGCTTGACTTGACAATTTTGTCACCAGCAGGTCTTTCAACCCCAGCAGACCTGTGTCTGCCGGAAAGAGAGATCCAAGGTAGGCTTTAAATCTAGGATCGAGCACGGTGGCCAAAATGTAGTGCTCTGATTTCAACAGATTGACCACCCGTGAATCCTTGTTAAGCGAATTAAGGGCTGCATCCACAAGTCCCACATGCCTAGCGGAATCGCTCCGTGTTAGCTCCTTCTTCAATGCCTCCAGCTTCTTCTGCAAAAGCCTGATGAGGGGAATGACCTGACTCAGGCTGGCAGTGTCTGAACTGACTTCACGTGTGGCAAGTTCAAAGGGCATCAGAACCTTGCACAACGTTGAAATCATTCTCCACTGCACTTGAGACAGGTGCATTCCATCTCCTATATCGTGCTCAATTGTATAGGCTTGAATGGCCTTTTGCTGCTCCTCCAACCTCTGAAGCATATAGAGGGTTGAATTCCACCTCGTTACCACTTCTTGCTTCAGATGATGGCAGGGCAGGTTCAGTAGTTTTTGGTGGTGCTCCAGTCTTCTGTACGTGGTGCCTGTACGCCGAAAGTGTCCCGCAATTTTTCTGGCCACCGACAGCATCTCTTGCACGCCCCTGTCGTTTTTTAAAAAATTCTGCACCACCAAATTCAAGGTATGTGCAAAACATGGGACGTGCTGGAATTTGCCCATATTTAATGCACACACAATATTGCTGGCGTTGTCCGATGCCACAAATCCACAGGAGAGTCCAATTGGGGTAAGCCATTCCGCGATGATCTTCCTCAGTTGCCGTAAGAGGTTTTCAGCTGTGTGCGTATTCTGGAAAGCGGTGATACAAAGCGTAGCCTGCCTAGGAAAGAGTTGGCGTTTGCGAGATGCTGCTACTGGTGCCGCCGCTGCTGTTCTTGCGGCGGGAGTCCATACATCTACCCAGTGGGCTGTCACAGTCATATAGTCCTGACCCTGCCCTGCTCCACTTGTCCACATGTCCGTGGTTAAGTGGACATTGTGTACAACTGCATTTTTTAGGACACTGGTGAGTCTTTTTCTGACGTCCGTGTACATTCTCGGTATCGCCTGCCTAGAGAAGTGGAACCTAGATGGTATTTGGTAACGGGGGCACACTGCCTCAATAAATTGTCTAGTTCCCTGTGAACTAACGGCGGATACCGGACGCACGTCTAACACCAACATAGTTGTCAAGGACTCAGTTATCCGCTTTGCAGTAGGATGACTGCTGTGATATTTCATCTTCCTCGCAAAGGACTGTTGAACAGTCAATTGCTTACTGGAAGTAGTACAAGTGGGCTTACGACTTCCCCTCTGGGATGACCATCGACTCCCAGCGGCAACAACAGCAGCGCCAGCAGCAGTAGGCGTTACACGCAAGGATGCATCGGAGGAATCCCAGGCAGGAGAGGACTCGTCAGACTTGCCAGTGACATGGCCTGCAGGACTATTGGCATTCCTGGGGAAGGAGGAAATTGACACTGAGGGAGTTGGTGGGGTGGTTTGCGTGAGCTTGGTTACAAGAGGAAGGGATTTACTGGTCAGTGGACTGCTTCCGCTGTCACCCAAAGTTTTTGAACTTGTCACTGACTTATTATGAATGCGCTGCAGGTGACGTATAAGGGAGGATGTTCCGAGGTGGTTAACGTCCTTACCCCTACTTATTACAGCTTGACAAAGGGAACACACGGCTTGACACCTGTTGTCCGCATTTCTGGTGAAATACCTCCACACCGAAGAGCTGATTTTTTTGGTATTTTCACCTGGCATGTCAACGGCCATATTCCTCCCACGGACAACAGGTGTCTCCCCGGGTGCCTGACTTAAACAAACCACCTCACCATCAGAATCCTTCTGGTCAATTTCCTCCCCAGCGCCAGCAACACCCATATCCTCCTCATCCTGGTGTACTTCAACACTGACATCTTCAATCTGACTATCAGGAACTGGACTGCGGGTGCTCCTTCCAGCACTTGCAGGGGGCATGCAAATAGTGGAAGGCGCATGCTCTTCACGTCCAGTGTTGGGAAGGTCAGGCATCGCAACCGACACAATTGGACTCTCCTTGTGGATTTGGGATTTCAAAGAACGCACAGTTCTTTGCGGTGCTTTTGCCAGCTTGAGTCTTTTCAGTTTTCTAGCGAGAGGCTGAGTGCTTCCATCCTCATGTGAAGCTGAACCACTAGCCATGAACATAGGCCAGGGCCTCAGCCGTTCCTTGCCACTCCGTGTGGTAAATGGCATATTGGCAAGTTTACGCTTCTCCTCCGACAATTTTATTTTAGGTTTTGGAGTCCTTTTTTTTCTGATATTTGGTGTTTTGGATTTGACATGCTCTGTACTATGACATTGGGCATCGGCCTTGGCAGACGACGTTGCTGGCATTTCATCGTCTCGGCCATGACTAGTGGCAGCAGCTTCAGCACGAGGTGGAAGTGGATCTTGATCTTTCCCTAATTTTGGAACCTCAACTTTTTTGTTCTCCATATTTTATAGGCAGAACTAAAAGGCACCTCAGGTAAACAATGGAGATGGATGGATTGGATACTAGTATACAATTATGGACGGACTGCCACGGTTAGGTGGTATAAAAAAACCACGGTTAGGTGGTATATATTGTAATACAATTATGGATGGACGGACTGCCTGCCGAGTGCCGACACAGAGGTAGCCACAGCCGTGAACTACCGCACTGTACACTGGTTGATAAAGAGATAGTAGTATACTCGTAACAACTAGTATGACTGACTATGACGGTATAAAGAATGAAAAAAAAACCACGGTTAGGTGGTATATATTGTAATACAATTATGGATGGACGGACTGCCTGCCGAGTTCCGACACAGAGGTAGCCACAGCCGTGAACTACCGCACTGTACACTGGTTGATAAAGAGATAGTAGTATACTCGTAACAACTAGTATGACTGACTATGACGGTATAAAGAATGAAAAAAAAACCACGGTTAGGTGGTATATATTATAATACAATTATGGATGGATGGACTGCCTGCCGACACAGAGGTAGCCACAGCCGTGAACTACCGCACTGTACACTGGTTGATAAAGAGATAGTAGTATACTCGTAACAACTAGTATGACACTATGACGGTATAAAGAATGAAAAAAAAACCACGGTTAGGTGGTATATATTATAATAATACAATTATGGATGGACGGACTGCCTGCCGACTGCCGACACAGAGGTAGCCACAGCCGTGAACTACCGCACTGTACACTGGTTGATAAAGAGATAGTAGTATACTCGTAACAACTAGTATGACTATGACGACGGTATAAAGAAAGAAAAAAAAATACCACGGTTAGGTGGTATATAATTATACAATTATGGATGGACGGACTGCCTGCCGAGTGCCGACTGCCGACACAGAGGTAGCCACAGCCGTGAACTACCGCACTGTACTGTGTCTGCTGCTAATATAGACTGGTTGATAAAGAGATAGTATACAACAATATACTACTATACTGGTGGTCAGGCACTGGTCACCACTAGTCACACTGGCAGTGGCACTCCTGCAGCAAAAGTGTGCACTGTTTAATTTTAAATTAATATAATATTATGTACTCCTGGCTCCTGCTATAACAACCTGCAGTGCTCCCCAGTCTCCCTCACAATTATTATAAGCTTTTATACATTGATGTGCAGCACACTGGGCTGAGCTGAGTGCACACAGACTGAGTCACACTGTGTGACTGCTGTGTATCGTTTTTTTCAGGCAGAGAACGGATATAGCAGAGAACGGATATATTAAATAAAAGTTAACTTAACAACAACTGCACTGGTCACTGTGGTAAACTCTGTCTGCACAATCTCTCTCTCTCTCTCTCTCTTCTAATCTATTCTAATGGAGAGGACGCCAGCCACGTCCTCTCCCTATCAATCTCAATGCACGTGTGAAAATGGCGGCGACGCGCGGCTCCTTATATAGAATCCGAGTCTCGCGAGAATCCGACAGCGTCATGATGACGTTCGGGCGCGCTCGGGTTAACCGAGCAAGGCGGGAAGATCCGAGTCGCTCGGACCCGTGAAAAAAAAAGTGAAGTTCGTGCGGGTTCGGATTCAAAGAAACCGAACCCGCTCATCTCTAAAATATATAGGATTTGCCTTTGAATTAATGTTAGCTGGTTTTCAGTTAAATTAGCAATACTAAATATCGAGTATTTAAAAGTCTGGTGCAGGATACAATTCTAGTTTTAGAAACAATTCTCCCATTTTACCTGATAGGCTGCTTGCGTTCGCAAGCATACATTTTAGCTTAGTATTTCCCTTGCCCATTTGTTTTAATGGTATCTTATCTAACTTTAAAGTGCCTTTTTAGAATTACCCTTACCGACTGTTTTTCTTTTCCCACCCTTTCCACCCCATCATACTTAATACAGTCTTCCTCACTACTATCTCTTTTTGACCTATTAAGAATTTCTATACCCCCCCCCCTTGATGTCAGTTTCTTCCCTTATGCTATGGACATCAATTTTTATATACCGTATTGTTGAGCCTTAATTGTCAGTAGGTAATAAATTGGGAAAATCTTGGGCAGTACCTGCATCAGTAATTCTGGTGTCGATACTCATGCAAATACCCTTGCACTTGCCAGCTGAACTTTTGCTCCCCCCTTCTCCACCCCCAAATTGTTCACTGCCCCCATCCTTACTTTTCTCTCTGTTTGACCCATAGAATCTAGCTAAACTCCAGGATCCTAGTTTAAAAGCTCCTCCAACTTTCTATCCATCCTGCTTCCCAGCATCGCAGCCCCCTCCTCATTCAGGTGCAATCCATCATGACAAAAAAGATGGCACCTGACTGAGAAGTCCACCCAGTGCTCCAAGAATACAAACCCCTCCTTCCTTCACCCCTCCTTCTCAGCCACACATTTACCTCTCTAATCTCCCTCTGCCTCCCTGGGATAGTGCGTGGCACTGGTAATATTTTGGAGAATATTACCCTAGATGTCCTTGCCTTAAGTTTCTTGCCTAATTCCCTATAGTCTTTCTTAAGGATATCCCACCTACCACTAACTTTGTTATTGGTGCCAGCATGCAGCAAAACCGCCGGGTCTTTACCAGCCCCTCACAACAATCTATCTACCCAGTCCGTGATGTGCCGTACCCAAGCACCCGGAAGACTTTCAAAGTGGGTGATATGGTGTGGTTGACTTCTTGGAATATTAAACGTCTTCAACCTTCTCAAAACTTGGGATCCCATTACATTGGACATTTAGAATCATTCAGCAAATCAATCCTGTTGACTTCTATCTTCAGTTACCAAGGTATTTGAAAATGAATAACACATTTCATTGTTCTCTGTTCATGCCTGTATTTCTTTCTAAAAGGTAAAAGATATGTGTTTTAGGAAATCTGCTCCAGTCATGGTCCATGCATGCCAAAAATATGTGGTAAAGAAGATCTTGGACTTCATGTTTGTATGTGGGTGAGTACATTGTTTAGTTCATTGGAAAGGTTAAGACCCTGAAGAGAGAGCATGGAAGGTTTCTTCATGCCCCAGAACACAAGAAGTCCTTTTAAAGAGAGTTACCTCCTAAACTGGGGTCTAGGGGTTCCTTATTCCTTCTTCAAGGGGGAGGTACTGTTACGATACGCCAGGGTGGGCACTGTAAGATGCAGGTTCTGGTAGTTGCCTAGCAACTGGGGTGCATGACTCAGGTGGCATTCCCGGTCGCTAGGCAATCAGGTTGCCAGCACTAGCGACCAGTGAGGACATGCAACAGCGCAGCTGAATGTCCTTTAGTAATCTTTGTTTCTCCTGGATCTTTGGTAGCTGATTGGTGCAGCTACCCTATACATTGCTAGCCTTTCCTCCTGTGCTGGTTATAGTTTACCCTCCGTGTAAACCGCTGGTCCCTGTTTTCTGTCTTTTTCATTGTCCTGTGGATACTATGTTGGATTCCCTGCCTGACAGTGTACTGTCTCCTGCTCTTCCTGTACTGCCTAGGCTTAGTGTGGCACATTCTATCTACCAACTCTGGTTCCCTGGTTTGGACCCTGCATACCACCTGCTCTCATCTGACACCTGCCCTGTCAAATGTTTATCCAATCCTAGACTAAAACACAGAATATCATGTGTCTCACCCACAGTCAATACTCTGTGCTATCTGGGGTCTTCAGTCTATTAGGTGAGCTCTTACTGTTGGAGGGATGAAGTTCACAGGCCCCCCTAATTACTGGTGTGCGCATAAAGCACTAAGGGTACAACTACTAATGAAGGGTTGCTATTGGTGAAGTCCCTCTTGAAGGCTCTATGAGTCTAGAAGTGAAGTCACCCACAACTTCAAGCAAGTATCAGTTCTCTCTGGCTTATCAGTTCCAAGCCTTCTCACATATTGCATGTCCAAGAAACCCCAAGACTAAGTACCACTATTCCAAGCAAGTCCAAAAGTTTCAATTTCAAGTCAAGTTCAAGGTTCCTAACAATTACATTGGCCTAGTTTGCAGGCCTAGTTTGACTTTGCTGCAAAACTGGACATTTTACAAACTTGGATCAAACTCGGTTCATTACATCTCAGGCATAATGGCACATTTTTTTGTCTTTATTCACTTCACATCATCCTTATCCCTGGTCAATATTGCTGTGTGAATATATCATACAGCCAATGAAGTAACTTTGCAATCTGGCTGCACCTTTTTGCAATAGATAGCAACTATCCTTGTGTACAGAGCCGACCCTAGGCATAGGCAAACTAGTCAAATGCCTAGGGCATTTGGTATGCCTAGGGTCACAAGCAGCTTATGCTGATTAAAATGGATTGTGGCATGCCTTTATTCTGTGTGCGTCTGTGGCTGTATCTGCATACGAAATGCTACATTACATTGTATTCCTCAGAAATCACTGTATATAGGCATGCCACATATTTTAATCAGCAGAAGCTGCTTGTGCATCCTAGTCACATAGCAATGCAAATAAGATGCATTTTTGGCAAAAAAGGTTCCCAACATTAGCAGAGCTGGCCTAGAGCTGCCAGCTGACTCACACCAGGCATCTCCTGCTGCATGCTGTATTTAGACAAGACGTATGAGGACACATCTGTATCAAAGCAGAGGCAGAGATCACAGTGTTAGCGGCTGTGTGAGTGCTGAGTCTGGGTGGGTTGGTTGTGCAATAGTATTCGGCATATGTGTAAGGGGCACTAGGTGTGTCATTATGTGTATAAGGGCATAATAATGTGCAACATATGTGTAATGGGCATTATGTGTGTCATTATGTGTATAAGGACATAAATTATGTGCAGCATATGTGTAAAGGGTATTGTGTGCGTCATTATGTGTATAAGTGTACTAATAATGTGCGGCATATGTGTAAGGGACATTATGTGTATAAGGGCATTAATAAAGGTTTACATAATGTGTAAGGCACATTATGTTTATAAGGACATTAATAATGTGTGTCATATGTGCAAGGGGCATTACTGTGTGGTATTATGTGTATAAATGCATTACTAATGTGTGGCATTATATGTATAATGTGCTCTACTGTGTGGTGTAATGTATAGAAAGGGCACTAGAGTGTGATCTCATGTGAATAAATAGCAATATGGTGTGGTATAATGTGAATAATGAGCACTTCAGTGTGATATAATGAGAATAAGAGGCACTACTATGATTAGTACTGTATATAAGGTAAAGTGCTACTACTGTGTGATGTAACATGAATTAGGGACACTAATGCATGATAAAATGTAAATAATGAGCAATATAGTGTGGTGTAACATGAATAAGGAACAATTCAGTGTGATGTAATGTGAATAAGGGGCACTACTGTGAGGAGTAACGTATATAAGGTAAAGTGGTACTTTTGTGTTATGTAATGTGAATAAGGGACACTATCGCATGATATAATGTGAATAAAAAGCAATATGGTGTGGTGTAATGTTAATAAGGAGCAATTCAGTGTGATGTAATGTGAATAAGGGGTACTACTGTGTTAATGCGTGTTACTGTGTGATTTATATACCTATGTTCAAGCTTTTTATTATTGTTTGGTGTGCTGTATAACTGAATTTTGTTGTCAAATTTTATTTGATAATGACAATAAATGTATCTTATCGTATAAGGTAAAGTGGTACTACTGTGTGATGTAACGTGAATAAGGGACACTATTGCATGATATAATGTGAATAAAGAGCAATATGGTGTGGTGTAATGTAAATAAGGAGCAATTTAGTGTGATGTAATGTGTATAAGGTGCTCTACTGTGTATAAGTTACATATAGAAATGCTATTGTGTGGTGTAATGTATATAAAGAGCAATATGGTGTGGTGTGATGTAATGTTAATAAGGGGCACTACTTTGAGAAGTAAAGTATATAAGGTAAAGTGGCTTTCCTGTGTGATGCACAGTACTGTGAATAAGGGACACTATGGCATGATATAATGTGAATAAAGATGCACTACTGTGTGGTATAATTTGAATTGGGGGTACTATTATGTGTCCAAACCCCTTCCCAGCAAGAACAAGCCCCTTTTTGGATTTAAAATATACGGGGTAAGAGCACCAAAATGAGGACTGATATCGGTGAGGGGTAATGGTGCTGGGAAAGGGGTGCAGGGTCAGAGGCTTAACTAGCAGTGGTGCTAGGGGGCACCAGCCAAAATCTTGCCAAGGGTATCATATTGGTTAGGGCCAACTCTGGTTGTGTATCAATTCCTGTTCTCCCTATAGATTATAATGTTGCGAGTGGGACCTTCCTACCTCTATGTCTGTCTGTTACCTAGTTTATTCTATTACTGTTGTTTCCAATTATAAAATGCAATGGAATGTGCTGTGCTGTATAAGAAACTGTTAATAAATCAACAAGTTACTAAACAGTCTAGTAATTATTAAGAAACTGTAGGGTGTGCATTAAATATAAACATTGTTAGCACTTACAGAAATGACATCACTAAAGAATTTTCTAATGTCCAGTAGGACAAGAGGAGCACTCATCAAACCAGTATGCTTCACAGGCAATCATTACCATTAGTTGCATGGCTCTGTAGAATCATATCATTGCTCACAGACTTGAATATGATTCTGAGAGATATATTGTAAATGGCACTCCTTCAGTTTTGACATCATTCAGAAAATGTAAATTACACACAACTGATATGAAACAAACTCTATATTCTTGTATCCCAGGTATATTCCTACTCATTTTCAATAAAGAATGTTTGGGGTTATTTTAAGATTCACCGTATTAAAAAAATTATTGAGAAACCTGGCTGGGAGAAATAGCATAATTCTCACTGAAACCATTTGTAAAAGTACCTCTTTATTTCTGATACACAGTGGTGGTGAATGCATCTTCATGTTTCTGGAGGTCTGCAGAAACAGTAACATCACCGGCAGGGATCAGCATAATGTGCCACAGCAGCGGGCAGACCAATCAGCACCTCCCTCCTGTATCTGCTCGTCCCCAAGACTCCCATTGGCTAGTTGAAACAAACAATTTAATTGCTTTTATTTGTGTGATATAACTACTGTACATAGCAATATGCCACCTCAAAATATTCCTTCTCAGCAGTATACTTATTCTGATACAGCTTTCATACTACTTGAAATTTGGCACTTACGTATCTGAGGAGTTACTCAAATATCAGTGTTAAATTCAGGATTGCCTATTCTAGTTACATGCAGACAAATAGTATAATTCCACTTAGACGCTTTCATATATTAACATGCAGTCCAACCTTGGACTGCATCTCTTTTACAAAAGAGGTGAATTTTGTACCCCTGTGTATTTTTACCTGCTGCATTTATATATTTTATTGTGCACATTCAGCACACTCTCATATTCTGTCAGATTATTCTACTTACACCTGTATGACAGGCAGCTGCGCTAGCAGCACAGGGGGATGGGAGTTTAAATTGTACTCACTGTGTGAGAGCAGCAGCAGCAGGAGAAGTCTCTACAACTCACTGCGGTGCTTCTCCTCCCTGATCTCAGCAAGATCATGTGCCGAGCTGTGATTGGAGGAGCTTGGCACATGCTGATTAGAAGAGCCCCTGATTGGAGGAGTGGTCACATGTTCCTCTGACCCCTGGAACATGGAGGATCTGACAGATGGCCCCTGTCTGAATGTGAGTATTCATCCTGCCTCCTCTGTCACCATAGCTCCTGCCTGTCTCTCTTTCTCTGACTGCTACGTGGTTCACTCTCTGCCAAGTATCCGCTCCCCTTCTTTTTGCCCATCATCTGCCTCCCCTCCTCTCTCTCCCTAGCATCTACCCCCTGTCTCTGCCCATCATCTGCCCCCCTCTCCCCAGCATCTGCCTCTTCCCTCTGCCCATCATCTCCCCCTCTCTCTCCCCAGCATCTGTGACCCCTCCTCTCTCTTTCCAGCATCTGCCCCTCTCTCTATCCCCTGCATCTGCCCCCTCTTTGTTCCTTCTCTCTCAGCTTAGCATCCGCCTCCCCTCCTCTCTCTGCCCAGCATCTGTACCCCCCTCTCCCAAGCATCTATCCTCCCTCTCCCCAGCATATGTCTCTCCCCAGTATCTGCTCTCTCATCTGTTTCCCCCTCTCCCAAGCATCTATCCCCCTTCTCCCCCGCCTCTGTATCTTCCCATCACCTGTCTCCCCATCATCTGTTCCCACCTCTCTGCCCAGCATCTGTCTCTCCTCCTCTCTCTCTGCCCAGCATCTGCCCCCCAGCCTCTCTCTCTGCCCATCATCTGCCTCCCCTCCTCTCTCTGCCCAGCATCTGCACCTCTCACTTTGCCCAGTATCTGCCTCCCTTCCTCTCTCTGTCAATCATCCCCACCCCCTCTGCGCAGCATATATTGCCCCTATGACCAGCATCTGTCACCCTCCTCTCTCTGGCTAGCATCTGGCTGTAATTTAATTGGGGGTACTATTCTGTGGCCATGCCCCTTCATTGTGAGATCACACCCCTTCTTTGCGGGCACACGCCTTTGCTGTGTACTGGCCCTTTATTAAATATGGGATTTTTATAGTTTTCAGGGAAACGCTAAACACCTAACACCAGCCCTGATTACATCCAACAACCTTTATCTTCTAGATTTAATCCACAGGTTTGATCTTGGATAAGGTTAATTACTTTATTATATACCGTAGCCCTTAATGTCTATCTTTTGCCTGTTTTCCAACCAAATTAGGCAGTTTGTCTATAATCTCTGATATGACTAACTGATAAATATTCAAATAGTTGTGAATGTAAAAAACATTCTCAATAACATACATACATGTTGACCCTATATAAATGAAGGTTAATAATAATAATAATAATAATATTATTATTATTATTATTATTATTATTATTATTATTAACAATAATAGTAATAATAATCATCATCATCTTTATAGTCGTCATCAACATCCATAATATACATAATTGCAGAGCCAATTATTTATATGATGTTGTTTGTATGAAATATTGCAATTTGTTCTTTTATATATTTTTTTCACTTTTTATTAAGAAATAGAGTACACACATGCATTCTGTGAAAAGATCCAAAACTTCATTTTATAAAAGAACAATCATCTATTAAAATGTGTGCTATAAAAAAAAAAATAAGCTTTAGTTCCCCAAATGATTAGTTTAGTTGAATGGTTATTGTAGTGAATGAAGCTGGGCTTTATAGATAATGTGGTATTAATTGTGTGTTTTTTCTAGTTTTATTTGTAATAATAATTTTCTTTGCTTTTGATAAATATACAACTGTTGGAAAAGAGTTAATGTATTTGCTATAATATATTTAGCAATTAATGGTAAATATTTGCATTTCAGATATGTGACCGTTGTTTATCACCAAAAACTGGTTGCTGGCTTACAGCACAATTATGCTGTAAAAGGGTTAATACTTCAATATACGAGATAAAAAAGTAAACATAGAAATAATATATAAAAATGAATTCTTTTACAAAAAATATATATTTGACTAATCCATAATATCTGTTTACAGTTAAAAAAACACTCAGATTTTTATTCAGTAAGGTGCAATTATGTAAATAAATATAATATCATCAAAAACTGGGTTAAAGTATTCTATGAAATAAAATTAATTTTTGTTCATATTAAATTAGGTTTTCTGTAAGTCAGAATACCCCGTGGAGCAACTACCCTAAATCTAATTTTAGCATTGAGCCTGCTCGCAAATAAGATTAAAACTATTCCTATTGTATAGATCTGTCCTCAGGTATAATCTAAAATAAAATGCTTCTGTAAAATCTATAAAAACTGCCGTTAAACTGCAAATGTAATCTACATCGATTCAGTACAGCTTTAGAATTCATCTTGGTTATAGAAAAAAAAAACCTGTACTTTTTGTTTACATTTTTTTTACTTTGTCTGTAAAACAAAAAAACAGACATTCACACATGTAAGAATAAACTCAACAACATGGTGCAAGAAGCAAAATAAACTGCAACCCATGCTAAAGCTATGGGTAATAGATACTAAGGGCATTCTTTTTAGTATGAAAGTGCCTACAGTGTCTGTCTCCTATGAATGCTACTATTGATTAGGTTTCATCTATTTCTATGACACCCTACATGTCACAGGCATCCATTTAAAAACAAGACGTTTGTGGTATATGTCCCCTGTAATCATCAACAAAGCCATGATATACACATTTCAAATACTCTGGACTCTATCAAGCAGTGACAATTCATTTTTTCCGCAATGTACTACAGATAAAACACTGATTACTTCACAGGTTAATGTAATTTACCACAGGGGGAGGGTAAAGGTTTAGACTGTGGGGGAGGGATGGTTAGGTTTAGGCTGTGGAGGAGGGGGGTTAGGGTTAATCACCACTGGGCAGGGTTAGGTTTAGGCTGCAGGGGGAAACGTTTAGGGTCAAGCAGTGTGTAGTGAGGGTTAGGGTAAAGGAGGTTGGACATTAGGACTAGTTTCCTTACCACCTCTGACCACACTCTGCACCTCAATGTTTGACCATGTTTCCACCAGTTCTGCCATCTTACAAATGATCTTGGGTAAGTATGACTGATATGAGGAGCAGTCTAATTGCCATGAAGGGGAACAGTGGTCTACCTGTTCAGACCTGGTGGGAAACTAGAATGAAATATATAGTATCTGTGAATAGCAATTTTGTTTTAAGAAATATACATCTAGGGACTGGTTATGAACTGTGGAGAAGAAACAAAAATTCAGAATTTGTGTCTGTCTGTTTCGGCATCACACAACAACTACTAGATTAATTGGATTGTATTTTCACTATTGCATAGCTTGGTGACCAAGACAGAAACTGGGGTATGTATGAACTCCAAGTAATCAGGAAGAGGAGCAAAAAGAAAAACCAGATGCTTGACACTTGGGGCACTTGTAGATCTCAGGACCAACGGCTTCTCCCCAGAGAAGCTTTATGTAGCTTGCTCATGAATTAGTATCCCCAAGCATCATTGTGTTTTAATACCTGAATGAAAAACTGCAAATATTGTTTGCAAATAAATTTTGTGATTGATGTGTACAATATAAACTACATCACCATACTATATGGCACTACTGTCTTTGTAAGATTAGTTTGCTGAGCAATAACAGACATCCACATGAGCAAAGCCACGTGCAAATGCTGGTATATATCTTAAAACATAGAAATAGTTCATTGAGTTATAAAGGAAACATAAATTACTCAAAAAGTTCACACACAATATCATTAAAGTATTTCATATATGTATTCAGGGGTTGGGGCTGTAATGCCGGTGGTCGGGCTCCCAGAGGTCAGCAGTCCAACCCTGGGATCCTAGCTGCCTGAATGCTAGCAATGGGGCGAGTACAATAAGCCCCTTGTGGGCTCGCTGCATTCACCATGCAGCAGGCTTGGTGGCATGCTGTGCTTGCCACAGGTTCTATTCCCACTCTATGGGTGAAGTGGACACCCACGAGTGGTAATAATCCCTGTTAATCAACATGCCGGCTGTTGGTATTGTCTGCTGCCAGGATTCTGTCTGCCAGAAAATCAACTATATCCAGTTTTCACATGACCAGGAACATAAAACCTGTAAGTCTGCAAATACCCATAACCAGATTCTATCAATTCTCTATAGCATTGCAGTTAGTAGGCAAACAATAACCTTTTGTTTATGATCCCAGTACAGTAATTGCTGTTCTGGTAACATAGAATCAAGATGAAATTTGCAATTGTTGACACATGACCTCAACTAAAACCAAAACAGATTCATCAATGATGGATATTTGATACAGATTAAATGATAACGTACCCTTCACAGCTTCAGTGATCTGCTGTGATGCATGATGGAGGCTGTTATACATAGTTCATCTTGCAAATTATTGTTACACAGACATTTGTGTAAAACTACTAGTCTCCTTCTTGATCCACTTCTGTGATGAAAATTCAACCCCAGGAGCAACAGCCTTAGCAAGCAAGGATTCTTATTGGGAATCCTGGAAATAGGAGTCAGTTTGCCTTTGCAAATTGGACGCAGGAATATCTCCAGTCACTAAAGAGGAGTTTGACAATGAAGATGTTTGTTGTGGAGATTGCATACACTGTTATCAGTCTATACACCTGGTAACTGATTCTGGGCTGCTTAGTTTTATGATTTTCCAGATTTTGATAAATTATTTGAAAGAATTTACTGCAAGTTACATAACAGGGATGAGGTGCCCAGATGGTTAACATCCATACTTATAACTAAAGTAATTTGGCACCAGATATAGTACAGAATTTCATAACAAATGGCAGTATTTGGGTGCCCACATTGAAGAGGTGATGTTGTTGATTTTTGCTGAGGCATTACAATGTACTTCTTATCACTGGCTAGAACTACTGCTATTTTGACATAAACATTATCCTTTATTTTCAACATTATCAACTTCTTCTTGTCCAACACATTCATCACCAAATCCTCATTAGCATCATTAGCATTTGATAAAGCTAAATATTTATCTTACTTAAAACCCTTTAAGAGGCCTAAGAACACTGTACGCTATTGACGTCTGGAGTACCGTAAGGGTACGCACGTTGCGTAACAATCGCTTAGCCGTAGTCGAGACGCTCACGCGTTACGTTCGCTCACGGCCAAGAGATCACAGGCAGGCCCGCTATTGGCTGCCGACTAACGTTATGGTTCGCTATAGCGTAGCGGACGCTCGGGACCACGAGGAGATCACCAGCGGCGCAGACGCTCACAATGTTTAAACCTTTACATGTAAACCATGAACAATGTATTATACAGAAAAAACCTTAGTGTAATGGTGGGGTGTAGATGCAACACAATGTAACCTTATTAACTTAAAGCTGTTCGAGCGTCTCCGACGCTCTGAGAATACTTAACACTATAAGAAAATACACAAATACCGGGCTTAGGGTCTAATGCCTTATATGAATGTTATACTTGCAAAAGAATAATACAATACAAGTCATACACTACCAATATAACATAGACTAACTAACCAGATAACTACACAGGAAATACAATACAATACAAGTACGTTTTAAGGGAAAATGAGAGAAAGAGGAGAAGAGAGAGAGAGAGAGAGATATGGCCCACAATACCAATAGACAATATGATTGCGGAGAAAACTTACGCACAAGGGGAACGATCGCATGCGCCTCTGGATATCCAGCTCCCGATTATCAGCAATGAGAACCGTTGAAGAGTGAGAGCTGGATATGATCGGCTTGTCTATTTATGCCCTACACACAATACAATTCAATGGTCCCTACAATCTCATTGTTCATTGGACACAGGAATTCGTCTTCGCATTATAACAAAAGGTCATAGGTTGATTCATACAGGTGGGCTGTGACTATTTCCAACTGCTCAGGTGGGTGGGAAACTAGGATTCCCGCCGCATGGATAAGTAAGTGCAAATAATAGTAAAAGTACATAAACTTCTAATGTCCATAACTATTCGCACAAGCGATTAATCTGCTTCAAACCAACACCGGAATATTGCTAATTAAATACTCTTCCGATGGATACTAAACACCACTGTATGACCTATGTCTGACCCTTCGTATCAAACAAAGAGGGATCTCTTTGTCCATGAACATGCTATATTAACTAAACTTTCAGATTCTATCAAAGGGACCATAATCTACAAAATACATTATATGGTTAAAATATATATCGATTGAGTCGCCCGCTAGACGCATACAAACTCTACCGTAAATCCGCATATCGTGCGCCTGCGGGTGCACGTGACTGCGAGTATGCGCACGCACGGGAGAGCTCTTGCACGCACAGCGGGAGCTCGCATGAGGTGCAGATATGGCAGTGTGCATAGTGATATTTTTCTGACTTTGACAGTCCACCCTTTGGCAGTCACCAATAACTGCCACTTTCTAAAACATTTCAAAACGAGAAAAATATATGTCATGTGTAAATATTTCTATGGTTGGGTAGGGGAGGAGAGGAGAAGGTAGGAAAAGGGTATGACCTAGTGAGATAGCAGAAGCATGTGTGTATGAATCCATGTTTGGGGGGTCATGTATCATCGTGCCGTACGTGTTTTAGATCAAGCTTCGAGGTATTGCGAAGTATACATTTGAATTCCTTCTTATCCCGTGGTACGGGTCTGTGGATGGGCTGTCAAACTTTACCGAGCTCTCTTCGGCTTTTGGTTGCAACAAAATGGGGGAGCACATTTTAGTTGATGATACATGAATGGGGGAATATGTGAATGCTGATATTTGTGCCGGTATTCCCTATCGCCTATGTGTGTGCTTTACCTGAAGGTTGTAGAGATGAAGATAAGAAACAATTATGGTAAATGCAGTGGTATTCTATGTCAGGTTAATGAACATTTGTCGGTTGAAGTCTTGTCTGGTGTCTGTTGAATGCAGTCTTCTTTGGGCTTTTGCCAAAAGGTGTGGGCAAAAAGCTTTGTCAATGTCCATAGACTTACAAAAGTGTTGGGCTAGCGTAATTTTAAAATTTCTAGGGAAACTGGGGGTCTATGGCATAGTTCATCAAATATCTGTGTATAAGGTTGTCAAAACTTCTTCTTTAATCCATCAGTTGTCTGTATACAGGGTCATCAAATTCCTCGTCAAAAGTGGGTCTTTTTACCTTGGAAAAACCGGAAAAACAGGTGAAAGAAACGGACCGTATAATCGCATTTTCATCACATCATTGTTTCTACAGTTGGGTCATAAATCAAATCCATTGGAATTACAATTTCCTCACTCCTTAGACTCATTACCCTGGTACTACGTTTGCACTTCATTAAAGCCTGACCGCATCTAAATATCAAGCCAATCGTTATGACAACACCTAAGATACATAGGAGAAACTTCCCTACATCCATTATGACTCCTTGAGCCCATTCTCCTAAACCAGAGAACCAATTTCGCGGGTTCAACCATGACACCCAACCAGTCAGCTCATTACCCACAGCAGCAAGGGTGAGATTGTGTCTCCTGCAAAATTCCCACTTTAATTGGAGAATATCGTCCATCTTTTGGTCTATGACCTCGACCGGATCCTCGGTACTATTCGTAATATAAGTGCAGCATTTCACGCCGTACTGCGTTGCCAGTGTGACACAATATCCGCCTGTTACTGCTGTGAGGTAATTAAGAACCATCCTATGCTGAACCAGTTCTGTTTTATAAGCTTGAAGCTCTCTTCCAGTATACCTAAAAGTGTCATCATACATTTCTGTGATATTGTCTAACAAATTTGCGAGCGCAGATATGTATTTATAATTCAACACTCCTCTGGCGGTGCGAGTGATGTCTAACGCGAGTAGAACCTGAATCCCGGTGGATTCATGGATCATGTCAGAGGCCGGATGCTCTGTTCTTTCTATCAGGTGCCGTTTAACTACGTGCTCGTAATGAGTGTGAGTATAAGGAGCTTGGGCACCACGGTGTATATCTTTCATTTTGGCATGTGATATAGTCATTACTTCAGGCAGTACTTTTCCAATATAACACAATCCTTCAGAGTTTGGGGCAAGCCACTTATACGCCTTCTTCCCGCATATGAAATATGCATCATCGGGGAGAACATATGGGACGGAGTAGGACATAACCATATTACACATCTTCCATGTGAAATCTCCTAACCCTAATTCTCCCATCTGTCTGGTACACGTATCAGTTTGTACGATATGTGCACAGTATCCTGGTGATACCTCTCCAACTCTCGTAATCCTACTTCCTAGGGTATACCTATATCGGAAAGATTTTTCTCTACTGGCTATGTGGCGTATAAGCTCTGTATCTGTCGGCATTCTATCTGCTCTATATGAAAAGGTCATGGTTTGGTTACTCCATGACACTTCCCAATTTCCCGGCTTTCGGGGATTGGAAATGTTAAAACATATTAGGGATCTATCCACATGATATTGGTGGAGCTTCAAACTAGGAGGACTGGAGATATTAAACCTCCTGTCCACCGGTCTCCCACCCTTTAGCTCAAGTACCTCCCCTACCGTTAAAGGAAATGGTACTAGTCCTGATTTGCTATGACCTTGAGGTACTTGAGAGCATACCCAACAATCTGTTTGATTTAACACACTACCCACTAAGGAGTGATAGTCACTCAATGGATGCCGGTCCATGTGGATATTAAAACTGGACTGGCATTTCTTGATGCACCCATCCTCAACTACATTGTCACAGAGCCTACAGATACAGTTTTCTTCAGCTAACAATCCTTCACAATCCCTTCTATGGTCAATGTTATCGGATCGTTTTCTGATACTCGCCTTTGCTTGTTGATTATGTTGTTCTTGGAAAACTACGCCTCCATCTTTGTCATCAGAACCCATTCCAGGACCTTTCTCGACCTCCATGGTACTCTCGCCGGAACAGACTGCTCTGGTCAACATCATGGTCAACAGGAAAATCCGGATCACAGTCTCTTGGGGCAAGTCCATCTTATAGGAGGAAACGAAGAAGAATGAGAAGAGGGAAAAAATAATTTGAGGGAGAGGGGATGGGGAGTGGAGAAAAACAATAAAAGGGAACAGGGAATCGACAACTGCTTTTGATCTTGTGATTTTCAATGCTCAGGTGCCGCCTCAGTCCTCCTGGAACAGACACTCCAGTGATACAACTTCCTCTACCGTCTGCTCCTTATCACGGGACCTCTCTGGATCAGCAACCTTCTTACAATTGGACGAATGAACCCAAGTCTCTCTCTCGGCAACCTTCAATGCTGTAGTGCTAGTCAATAAGACTTGGTATGGTCCTTCCCATCTGTCAATAAGGCAACCTGAGCGTAGAAAATTCCGTATCATTACATAATCCCCAGGTTCAATGTCATGACAATTACTATCTGGTAAATCAGGAATCACTAACTTCAAATTATCATTTTGATTCCTTAGCTGTTTACTCATGTTAATCAGGTACTTTACAGTCACTTCATTGTTACACTTCAAATCATCCTGAGGGTTAATCATAACATGCGGTTGTCGACCAAACAAGATTTCAAAGGGAGACAGATTAAGAGGGGACCTGGGAGTGGTTCTGATGCTGTATAGTACAATGGGTAAAGCTTCTGGCCATGTCAATCCTGTTTCTGCCATAACTTTGCTCAGTTTATTTTTAATAGTGCTGTTCACTCTTTCCACCTTCGCACTCGCCTGTGGACGGTATGGAGTGTGCAGCTTGCTATCAATTCCCATCAACTTACACATTCCTTGAAAGACATCACCTGTAAAATGGGTACCCCTATCACTTTCGATTATTCTAGGGATACCATATCTACATACAAATTCTTGCACAATTTTCTTAGCAGTGAACATAGCGGTATTTGTTGCCGCAGGAAATGCTTCGACCCAATTTGAGAATACATCTATACAAACAAGTACATATTTCAAATTTCGACAAGGGGGTAATTGTATAAAATCAATCTGTATTACCTGAAAAGGGCCGCCTGTAGGTGGGATATGCGATGGTTCTGTTGGTATTGCCTTTCCGATATTCTTTCTCAAACAGGTAAGGCATGACATTGCTCTTTTACCTGCATGAGATGAAAATCCTGGGGCGCACCAATATGCTCTTACCAACTTACACATTCCCTCCTTGCCCAGATGAGTCAGCCCGTGTGCTGCCTCAGCTAAACATGGAAGATATGCTCTGGGGGCCACTGGTTTACCCTGTCCATCTGTCCAGAGTCCTGAGGACTCCTGGCCATATCCTTTTGCCTTCCAGACTGCCTTTTCCTGTGTGGAACACAAATTTTGCATCTCATACAACTTCTGTGTGTTGATGGTATTAAATACCATCAGTTGTGTGGTGTCTGTCTGTCTGGGGGTACCAGCTGCTAACTTAGCAGCTTCGTCTGCTCGGCTGTTACCAAGTGATACTGGGTCCTGGCTATATGTGTGTGCTTTACACTTGATAACAGCCACTCTGTCGGGTTCCTGTATCGCTGTTAGAAGCCTTTTTATGTGAGCTGCATGCGCTACCGGTGTACCAGCTGCCGTCATGAAATTTCTGAGGCACCATAGGGCTCCGAAATCATGGACTACCCCGAATGCGTATTTAGAGTCGGTGCAGATATTGGCTGATTTGCCCTTAACCAATTCACATGCTCTGGTTAGGGCGACCAGTTCAGCAACCTGGGCTGAGTGAGGTGGGCCTAGCGGTTCTGCTTCTATGGTGCCTTGGTCATCTACGACTGCGTATCCAGTACACAAGTCTCCCGAGTCCGACTGTCTGTGACAACTACCATCCGTGTAGAAGGTAAGATCTACATCTTCCAGTGGGTTGTCACTGATGTCAGGCCTTGCGGTAAAATTTTGGGTCAAATATTCCATACAATCATGTGTGTCCTCCTTTGTATTAAATTCTCCTTCCCCACCACTCTCATCCTCCACCCTTTGTGCCTGTCCAGGCACACCTGGGAGATATGTTGCAGGATTTAATGCACTGCATCTCCTTATGGTGATGTTTACGGGGGCCATTAGTGCCAATTCCCATCTTGTAAACCGCGCTGATGAGACGTGTCTGGTTTGGGCAGAATTTAGCAAGGCTGACACTGCATGTGGTGTATGAATTGTGAGGTTGTGACCTAGCACTACATCTTCGCTTTTCGTTACTAGCAATGCTATCGCAGCAACGCTTCGCAAGCATGTGGGGAGGGATCGCGCTACCGTATCTAGCTGAGCGCTGTAGTATGCTACCGGCCTGCTCGCATCACCATGCTTTTGGGTTAGGACGCCTGCCGCGCAACCAGCACTTTCTGTTCCGTACAGCTCAAAGGGTTTCCCATAGTCTGGCATACCTAATGCTGGCGCCTGCATTAGGCACTGTTTAAGTCTCTCAAATGCCATCTCGGATTCGTCTGTATGCGAAATCCGATCAGGTTTGTTTGAGGAGACCATCTCCTGCAAAGGTAACGCTAGAATGGAAAACCCTGGGATCCAGTTACGGCAATACCCACACATTCCTAAAAACGTTCTGATCTGTTGCTGGGTTTGTGGCAGAGTCATGTCTCTAATTGCTTGAATTCTATCAGCGGTCAGGTGTCTCAGTCCTTGTGTTAGACAGTGTCCCAAATATTTTACTTTAGTTTGGCATAATTGCAACTTGTCTTTGGAAACCTTGTGTCCTGTGTCTGAAAGATGAAACAGGAGCTGTTTCGTATCTTTCAGGGACGCTTCCAATGAATCTGAACACAGTAGTAAATCATCCACATACTGTATCAATACTGATCCACTCTCTGGTTGAAAAGACTGTAAACAATCATGCAAAGCCTGGGAAAATATACTTGGACTGTCTATGAAACCTTGTGGTAATCGAGTCCATGTGTATTGGACTCCTCTGTATGTAAATGCAAACAAATATTGGCTGTCAGGGTGCAGAGGTACCGAAAAGAAAGCGGAGCAGATGTCAATAACAGTGAAAAATTTTGCAGTGGGAGGGATCTGCATAAGGATGACGGCTGGATTTGGCACTACGGGGAACTGACTCTCAACTATTTTGTTAATCCCCCTTAGATCCTGCACTAGCCTGTAACCCCTCCCCCCACTCTTTTTCACAGGGAAGATGGGACTATTGGCTGTGCTGGATGTTCTTACCAGAATGCCCTGTTGTAGCAAGCGCTCTATTACTGGGTATACTCCTAACTCCACCTCTGGCTTCAGAGGGTATTGTGGGATTTTTGGAGCTATCCTACCATCTTTTACTTGCACAACTACTGGAGCTACGTTTGCCATCAATCCAGTGTCTTGTCCGTCTTTAGTCCACAGTGGCTCTGGTATCTGGGATGTCATTTTTTCTACTTGGGATGGAGTCCTATTTGTCATAATGGTATGTGACATTAATTTTGATGGGGAGTCTAACATGTCTCGCACTTCCTGAGCGTGATTCTCAGGTATGTCCAAGAATACACCTTCAGGAGTACAATAAATGACGCACCCCATTTTACACAATAAGTCTCTTCCCAGGAGATTTGTCGGTGCCGATGCAGCCAGCAAAAAGGAATGCTTGGTATGTAAAGGCCCTATTGTAATCTCGGCTGGTTTGCTAACAGGGTAATGCTGGACTACTCCCGTTACTCCCATGGCTGGAATTGTCTTACCAGTGGTTCTCATGCCCACTGTCAAATTTATCACTGATTTGGCCGCCCCCGTATCTACAAGAAAGTTTAATGATTTACCAGCTACATTAATTGCAATTTCGGGTTCACTTCCAAGACTTGCAATCAATTTTACTGGCTGCAGATTACAGGTATGGCCACACCCCTATTGGGTATGGTGACCTCCCTGAATCCCGCTGGCAGCAACCACTTGTGAAGGGGTTAAATGGGAACTACCAGAGGCTTGCAAGTCTCTGTTCGGGGGGTATCTTTTTGTTTCCCCTGCATGTGGCTCATAACTCCGTTTCTGCGGGCCCTGCTCCCAATGTCGTGTGTCGTGTCGTTGTCTAGGGGGTTGATAAGACTTTTGTATGTTTCTTGATTTACAGTCTCGTGCAAAGTGTCCCTCTCTATGACAGGAATAACAGGTTACCACATTTGACTTACCCACAGGGTTTGGTGATCTATACAAAGGCTGCCTTGTGGTCAGGGCCTGTATACTTACGGCCATTAACTTATCACTTTGTGACTCCCTGTGTCTGGTGATATTCCGATCGTGATCCACAGCTGCCTCTCTCAAAGTAGCCACCGACAGACCTCGCCAACATGGTTGCGTGGTCTGTACCCTTGTCTTTAATGCTTCTTTTAAACCATCCATTAGTACAGATACTGCTACTTCTCGATGGTTTATGTTTGTTTTAATGTCCTCTATGCCTGTGTATTTTGCCATATCTAGTAATGCCCTGTGAAAATATTCTGCAGCAGTTTCTGACTCTTTTTGTTTAATGGAGAAGATCTTGTTCCATTTAACTACAGCTGGAAAATACTCCTTTAACTGTAAACTTATCCTTTTTACATTGTCTTTGTTGTACACATCTGTAAGAGGTACATCCTGATCCAATCCACAGTCAGCTAAAAATTGAGCCGAGTCGACATTGGAGGGTAAACAAGCCCTCAGCAATACCTGCCAGTCTTTGTTATTGGGCTCTAAAGTGTTCCCTAGGTCTCTGATGTATTTCTGGCTAGCAACTAAGTCTTTCCTAGGGTCAGGGAATTCAGACACTATGGTTCTTAATTCCATTCGGGAAAATGGGCTGTACATGGCAATGTTCCTAACAGGAGTGACTCCTGTGGTGTCCGTTTTCCCATTGGGAACTGCGATTACCCTAACGGGAGCAAGTTTAATAACCTCATTCTGATTAGATTCTACAGCCTGCGGTGAAATGGTTTCAGCATAGTGTATGGTGCCGTACTTACCCGTAGATACGACCTCACCTGTCCCTCCGCTAGGGGCCTTTGTTACTAATCTTAAGGGTTGGGCCGTGCCTACTGTTGTTTCTGATATGGTGGCTGCTAGAGAGAGCGCCGATATTGTTGCCGATTCGTCCTCTTGATCACACTCCTGGGGAAAGTTCAAAACAGGGTACAACTTGCATGGGTTAATACTTGCATTGGTTAACTTATTAACATTTACACAGTTGCTAAGTGTTTGTTTGTTACACCCTAATGCGTCATTCTCCGCAACCAATTTCTCTCCTGATATGTATGGTGGCGGCGGGGCCGTGGCTATCAGTTTCCTGATAGGATTAGATCCCGCCACCTGAGCCAATCCTCTCTGTATTTCACCCTCCTGTTGCCATAACTGCAAATAATCATAATGTTTGATTCGTCTCTTTGTTGATTTAATGAGACATATCCTCCTCCTTAGATTTTGTAACACTTCTGGGCTAAAGCTGCCTACTCTTGGGAACTTCTCCCCGTCATGTACCGTCATTCTCTCCCATTCATCACATAAAACCTCTGTGTGTGAACCGTATTTTTCACACATTACGTACCTTGCCGACCCGATTGGTCGGTTTACTGAATCAACCCGAACAGAGGTTGATCGCCCCCTACCTGAACAATTGGCCCCCATACCTGTAGGTGTTGCTTTCACCACCTCTGCCCTTCAATCAGGGTCTTCAGCGAACCCTTACAAAAACCAAAATGTTCAAGATAGGCTGACGGTGGCGGTTTACCGAGTACCCCACTCACTCGCCCATGCCGACCAATACGACCTACACACTGCCCTAGTGCTGGCGTACTCGACCCAGGGCCCCTATGAACCTTTGTTTCTGGAACATGTGAGTGTGATCCGCAGAGCATTAACCCTTTCCAGTAACTGTTGGTTGTTGGATAATTCCTGAGTGACCAGCGAACTTCCCTTTTGAAAATAAAAAATTACACAAATCACGTCAGAATGTACAAATAGTGTTTATGACCCGTTTCGTACACAAATGGTACTGGTCAGATTAACTAATGCACACAATTACGTGCGGTACAATCAGTCTGCACATAAGCAACTAATCTTATGTGCAGAGCGACCAGTGGAATCGAAAATTGCGGCTGCGAATTCCTTCAGCATGAGCTTTATTGGCCTATATGGGTTCTGCAACAACCCCCTGGGTTGTGCTCTTTTCTCTATTTATAGCGGACTTCCTTGTCTGCTGTACCTGGACCTCCTGGTCAATTCCGGACCTCCTGGTCTGTGCTACAATAGACCTCCTGGTCTGCTATACTCTAATGCTCAGATTTTTATTTTTAACAAGGGATGCCTCCCTTGCCACCATGCACGTCACTTACATGTATGTACCCTGCGAGAACTCGACTTCTTGTGGTTCAACCTCAAAAAATTGTATAAACTTATATATGCAAACACTCACTCACCACATGTACACTTTTGTTTCTATTTCTATTTCTGCACAGAAATTTTCTTTCCTTTAGACCAGATGTGTTGTAAATTTGGAGAAGGATCTGTTAGTCTAAATTTCGGACACTAAAATAGATTTGCGCTATTTATCGCGTTGCCACCTTTTCGCCTGTTACAATAACACTAGCGTGTGATTTGAGTTACGTGGGCGTACCCGGACGCTACGTTGCGTAATATACGCTGCGTGCGTCGGCCTTTGAGTTGCGTACGCGAGTCTCACCCTTTGTTAGAGACACGTGTACACAAAGCAAATATCCACCGTAACACAATTTTACACGTTTATCAATGTAGATGATTCTCGATCATCTACCGAACACCACACCAATCTCTCCTTGTATCTTTAGGTAGAGCTGCGTGCGTGCTTTGCAATTTATCCCTTAATGTATTACTTTTATACTTTAACTATGAAATAGCGACAAATCTCTCTTAGCACGTTTATCAATTATAAAATGGCAAACAGGAGAGTGATATATGAAAATACACAAATGAAAAGAAATGCAGATATATGCGTACGTGCGTACGCAAGACAGAAATAAACAGTTTTAAAAGACACTAGCGTTTTGTTCTTACCTCCTGTTCCGGATTCCCCTTAGCACCCTTTACTAAGCGAAGCAGACGCTTATCCAGACAGCACTACGAGGAATATGATCTCCCGCCCTTTGCTGATGGATAATGTCTGCTGAAATTACCTAGTATAGATATGTGAAGGACGGACGAGCCGCCAATTGATAAAGCTAAATATTTATCTTACTTAAAACGCTTTAAGAGTCCTAAGAACACTGTACGCTATTGACGTCTGGAGTACCGTAAGGGTACGCACGTTGCGTAACAATCGCTTAGCCGTAGTCGAGACGCTCACGCGTTACGTTCGCTCACGGCCAAGAGATCACAGGCAGGCCCGCTATTGGCTGCCGACTAACGTTATGGTTCGCTATAGCGTAGCGGACGCTCGGGACCACGAGGAGATCACCAGCGGCGCAGACGCTCACAATGTTTAAACCTTTACATGTAAACCATGAACAATGTATTATACAGAAAAAACCTTAGTGTAATGGTGGGGTGTAGATGCAACACAATGTAACCTTATTAACTTAAAGCTGTTCGAGCGTCTCCGACGCTCTGAGAATACTTAACACTATAAGAAAATACACAAATACCGGGCTTAGGGTCTAACGCCTTATATGAATGTTATACTTGCAAAAGAATAATACAATACAAGTCATACACTACCAATATAACATAGACTAACTAACCAGATAACTACACAGGAAATACAATACAATACAAGTACGTTTTAAGGGAAAATGAGAGAAAGAGGAGAAGAGAGAGAGAGAGATATGGCCCACAATACCAATAAAGACAATATGATTGCGGAGAAAACTTACGCACAAGGGGAACGATCGCATGCGCCTCTGGATATCCAGCTCACGATTATCAGCAATGAGAACCGTTGAAGAGTGAGAGCTGGATATGATCGGCTTGTCTATTTATGCCCCACACACAATACAATTCAATGGTCCCTACAATCTCATTGTTCATTGGACACAGGAATTCGTCTTCGCATTATAACAAAAGGTCATAGGTTGATTCATACAGGTGGGCTGTGACTATTTCCAACTGCTCAGGTGGGTGGGAAACTAGGATTCCCGCCGCATGGATAAGTAAGTGCAAATAATAGTAAAAGTACATAAACTTCTTATGTCCATAACTATTCGCACGAGCGATTAATCTGCTTCAAACCAACACCGGAATATTGCTAATTAAATACTCTTCCGATGGATACTAAACACCACTGTATGACCCATGTCTGACCCTTCGTATCAAACAAAGAGGGATCTCTTTGTCCATGAACATGCTATATTAACTAAACTTTCAGATTCTATCAAAGGGACCATAATCTACAAAATACATTATATGGTTAAAATATATATCGATTGAGTCGCCCGCTAGACGCATACAAACTCTACCGTAAATCCGCATATCGTGCGCCTGCGGGTGCACGCGACTGCGAGTATGCGCACGCACGGGAGAGCTCTTGCACGCGCAGCGGGAGCTCGCATGAGGTGCAGATATGGCAGTGTGCATAGTGATATTTTTCTGACTTTGACACATTAGATACACAAATATCCCCCCTCATCCTGTTTCACTTTAAATGTAGCATCCTCAATTTCTATGTTTAAACCATTATCATCATTACTTTTGCACTCATGGATACACTTAGATTTGCCTCAATAATTTAAAAATTTTGTGAAGATAGTTTGTTCTTCAGACATAGTGTTCTTTTTGTGCGTTGATTTGCCTGTTTTAATGGTGACTCATATAGGCTCAAAGCAAGAAGGTGTTACACGCAATGTCTGATTGTTTGGCAGTGACTTTCACAACTGGAATTCTAGTGCATAAAAGAGCAGTATCAGAATGATTATTCACAAATAAACGCTGTGCTCCTCTGAGCTTTACCTTGTCCCAGCATGTGGTGTATAGCATGCTGGAAATTGTTTACTTTTTGGCAGCAACTTTTTCCTTCATAGTCAGAGGTGATTATTTTGTTAAATACAGATGGAGCCACGCTCATCTGAGGCGGCTCCGTCGCACACGTGTGCTTCCGGCATAACTAGGCGATCCGTCCACCTAGTCACGCCAGGAGCACACTGAGAAGCTCCCATTCAAGTGAATGGGGTACATGTGCATCACGGATGTGGCGGAAGGTGTGCCCGGCGCGCGCGCCCAGGCACAGATGAAGCCATGATTAGCATGGCTCCATCTGTACTCTTTATACTTGAGGGGACTTCTTTCTCCTTGATCTCATTTCAAAGTAGATGCTAAATAAGTACTATGAATGTACTTAGAATGTAAGCTCTCACGAGTAGGGCCCTCTTCCCTCATGTGCTTATACTTTTCTTACTTTAATAATCCTCAACTGCCCAGATCCCACAGTTTTTTGACCACCTGGAACTTATCTCTAAGTTTACTGGTGTAGTTATGCTTAGTTGCCCTGTACTTGTCCTATATTGTTTTCAACTGTAAGTCACTGTTTTCCTATTTTGTATGTGCATTTGTACTCTGTAATTGGGTGCTGCGGAACCCTTGTGGCGCCATATAAATAAAGGATAATAATAATAATGACTTCCAGCACTAGTACTGTGTTACTCCTGCTCTTCTATCAATGAATCCATGATTAAGTGTATTTTTTACACTAGAAAAGGAGTAAAGTACTGTAGTCAAATTTAGCTGCCACTACACCAAGTAAACATACATTGAGACAGTAAAACTGAGGGAATGTTACCTTTACTAATGCAGTTTTATTAAAAGAACATACAGTAGCAATGTATTTACTCCTGAAAATTAGGATTTTTTCACTTATTTGTTGGGGTGTAGCTGACGGGGGCACAAACAGAGTAAATACAGTAATATACACTGCAATTCCAAAACACAGCCTGTTTTCAGCACTGGTTTACAGGTACTTCTACTGTACATCTGACAAACAAACACACATGCGCTGAATTGCAGTTAGCCAGTGTGAAAGACAAATAAACATACATACACAATAACAAAGAATGCACCATGCCAACTACTCTATCTACCTTCTACATTTCTCTCTAAGTTAATGACATACCTAATTGTGTCTTTTGAAGTGCCACTAGAGCTCACAAGCTCTCCATACACTCTTGTGTGAAATGGAACCTGATCACTAGGGAGGGACTCATATGCAATCCAAATCATGCAAGATCTGAGATTTCTGAGTTCTGAGATCTGAACTTGGAGGGAGGACCCAAGCCAGGACTTTGTTCCACTTGAAATCCCCAAGTTTGGTGTGTTTGCATTTATGTGAAGCCAAACCACTCATCTCTAATAATAATGCCACCTTCTGCATTGTACAGTACTTCAGGGTTACTGTGGCATTGTAAATTGAGGTAGCATAATCTCAACTGCAAATTTACAAACAAGTGGGTTGTCAGATTTAAAACTGCAATAGAAATAAATACTAAGCTAGTCTGATTTAGCATTTAATTCTATTGTCGTTTTAAATGTATCGGCTCAAACTACCAATGATCAATGGCTTAGACAACCCACTAGCTGGTAAATATCCGCAGGTATTGTAGCTCTGTTTTATTAGACTAAACAGACTCCATGAAAATACATTATTGATACTTCAATATAGATACAGCTACAGCACTGTATAGGTACTATATACAGTATAGGTATGCAGAGATTCTACAATGTTATTGTTAATACAGTGTGACTACTGCAATGCAGTTTCTGAATGTGATTTTGTTTTGTTGCATAAATAAAAATTAGTGCAACTTCCACTTAAATTTCTGAATACAATTATGAAGAATAAAGCAGTTCTCTGTCAACATTTTATACCGTATGTTTTACTGAAAATGTATAGAAAAGAACACATATTACTAGTACACAATGGCCCTCATTTCGAGTTGATCGCAGCAGGAAAATTTTTAGCAGTTGGGCAAAACCATGTGCACTGCAGGGGAGGGGGGCAGATATAACATTTGCAGAGAGAGTTAGATTTGGGTGGGTTATTCTGTTTCTGTGCAGGGTAAATACTGGCTGCTTTATTTTTACACTGCAATTTAGATTGCAGATTGAACACACCACACCCAAATCTAACTCTTTCTGCACATGTTAAATCTGCCTCCCCTGCACTGCACATGGTATTGCCCAACTGCTAAAAAAATTCCTGCTGCGATCAACTCGGAATTACCCCCAATGTACACTGTCCCTATAGTATAAAGCATATGACTAATATCCTGACTTACAGTGTGTGAAACTTGATTACTTGTAAATTTATAACATAATGGATATACTTTTGTCAAAAAAAGAGTATTGCAATGTTGCACTGAGAATCAGCACATTACAGACTAATTACTCAAAGTATGATTGTGTCTTATGTGTACTGGGGGGATTACTTGATTTATTATTAATAAATGAAAAACCTGAAAATATAGTTGCAAGTCAAGTACATAACAGTTATTATTTATGAGCTGAAACAACTGTCTATGTGAATATATTTTCAAAATAAATACCTGTAATTATAGATGAGAGAAAACATCAAAAGCATTCAGTAGAAAAATGTTGTTGATTCTGCTTTTGACCACAAATATTTAACCATGTCAAAGACAGATTTTGTTGTACTTTTTGGTTGAAAATTTATAACAGTGAGATACAATTTAAAAAAGGTCATAAACAATTCATTAAAAAACAAAAACAAATAGGATATACTGTAGCAAAGTTTAACCTACAACACAATGGTCACTTTGCACTATTAGACTCTGGCTTAGGTATAATAATAATAATAATAATAATAATAATAATAATAATACAGGTTGAGTCTCCCTTATCCAAAATGCTTGGGACCAGAGGTATTTTGGATATGGGATTTTTCCGTATTTTGGAATAATTGCATACCATAATGAGATATCATGGTGATGGGACCTAAATCTAAGCACAGAATGCATTTATGTTACATATACACCTTATACACACAGCCTGAAGGTAATTTTAGCCAATATTTTTTATAACTTTGTGCATTAAACAAAGTGTGTCTACATTCACACAATTCAATTAAGTTTCATATACACCTTATACACACAGCCTGAAGGTCATTAATACAATATTTTTAATAACTTTGTGTATTAAACAAAGTTTGTGTACATTGAGCCATCAAAAAACAAAGGTTTCACTATCTCAATCGCACTCAAAAAAGTCTGTATTTCGGAATATTCCGTATTTCGGAATATTTGGATATGGGATACTCAACCTGTAATAATAATAATTATAATTAGAGATGAGCGGGACCCATACCGAACATACCAATCAGAGTTGGACTGGGGTATTCCTGCCTGACTCGGATCCCAAAATTAGGCAAATCATCATCTTCCTGCTGTCAGATTCTCATGGGTTTTAGATTGCATATAAACGTCCCAATGATCTGCACTATTTCATTCCGGTGGTGGCGCCTGTGCTGTGTTGTTTGTCCAGGGGATGTCCATCCAAGAGCCTGTGCTGTATCCATTCAGGGGCTGTTCCATGTCCATCCAAGGGCTGCTGGCTGTGTCGATCCAGGAACTGCTATTGTCTGTGTCGATCCAGGAACTGCTGTTGTCTGTGTCCATCCAGGACTGCTGTGTCCATCCAGGGGTTCTGCTGTGTGTGTCCAGGGGCTGTGCTCCAGTGAAAAAAAAAAGAATCAAGAAAAATAAAAAAGTAAAAAATTTTTTTTGTGCTATACCCCAATGTAATATTCATACCAATACTGTGACGCTGCAGGCCGTACTCCAGTGTAATGTCCATGCAAACACTATGATGCTACAGGCCATACCCCAAATTTATACATAACAAGTAACGTGATGCTACAGGCTGTCCCGCAGTGTAATACTCATACAAGTATGGTGACCGTGCAGGCTATACCCGAATGTATATATAACAAGTACTATGACGCTGCAGGTGGTACCACAGTGTAATATTCATACAATTACTGTGATGCTGCAGGCCTTACCCTAGTGTAATATTTCAAACAATTAATGTAACTTTGCAGACTATACCACAGTGTAATATTCATACAATTATTGAGACACTGGAAGCCATATCCTAGTGTGATATTTCAAACAATTACTGTGATGCTGCAGGCCATACCCTGTATATACATAACAAGTATTGTGACACTGCAGGCCATACCGCAGTGTAATATTCATACAATTACAGTGATGCTGTAGGCCATACTGCAATGTAATATTCATACAATTACTGTGATGCTGCAGGCCATACCACAGTGTAACATTCATACAGTTACTGTGATGCTACAAGCCATACCCCAGTGTAATATTTCATACAATTACTGTGGATCCTCAGGCTGTACTCCAGTATATATCCATAACAGAAGTACTGTGATGCCTCAGGACTTACCCCAGTGTGTATCCATAACAGAAGTACTGGGACACCTCAGGTCATACCCCAGTATTTATCCATAATATACAATTACTGTTATGCTGCAGGCCATACCGCAGTGTAATTGTCATACAAGTACTGTGATGCTGTAAGCCATACCCCAGTGTATACAGAACAATTACTGTGACATTGCAGGCCATACCACAGTGTAATATTTATACAATTACTGATATGCTGCAAGCCATACCCCATTGTAATATTACATATGATTACTGTGATGCTGCAGGCCATACCCCAGTGTATATAGAACAAGTACTGGGACACTGCATGTCATACCACAGTGTAATATTCATACAATTACTGTGATGCTGCAGGCCATACCGCAGTGTAATATTCATACAAGTACTGTGATTCTGCAGACCATACAACAGTGTTTACATAACAAGTACTGTGATGCTGCAGTTAATACCGCAGTGTAATACTTATACAATTACTCTAACACTGCAGGCTATACCACAGTGTAATATTCATACAGTTTCTGTGATGCTGCAAGCTGTAACCCAGTGTAATATTTCATACAATTACTGTTGATCCTAAGGCCATACCCAGTATCCATAGCATAAGTACTATGATGCCTCATGGCATACCCCAGTGTGTATCCATAACAGAAGTACTGTGGTGCCTCAGGTCGTACCCAGTGTGTATTCATAACAGAAGTAATGTAGTGAATCAGCTGACCCTAGTGTGTATCCATAACACAAGTACTGTGACACCTCTACTGTGCCTCAATCTGTCATAGTCACCATTAAAGAATGGTGGAGGATAATTTAAATGATAGCATTCAAATTGGCATGTCAGACAGTCTGATTCACTACTGGCAGGAACGAAAAGGCAATTTGGAGGCCCTTGCACACACAGGCTTTTCTTTACTTAAGATGCCCACCCTCCATTGTGTGCTCAGAAAGAGTTTCAGCACATCCAGTGTCAGTGATTGGCGTAGGAAGTTACTTCCCCAAAATGTGGAAAAGATGATTTTCATCAACATGAATTACAAATTAAAGGAAGATCTTTACCTGCAATTATGTCAAAAAAAATACAGAGGCATGGTAGATTCTAGTGGGGATGAATTAATACTATGTGAAGAAGATTATGTACACACTAATGAGGGTGAGGAATCAGATGATGACGGCAACAACATCTTGCCTATGTATAGTCAATTTGTGTTCATAGAGATCATTGTCAGCTATGTCAGCTGCACATTGGTATCTTGTTTATTGGGGGTTAAACAAACCAATCATTTTAGCCACAACATGACAGTCCCTGTTGATGAAGTGATTGGTTTGTTAAACTAAGCATGTCCTGTTTAATATATACACTATAAGGGTGGGTGTGAGGACCCAAGGGGTGGGTGGGAGGACCCAAGGACAATTCCATCTAGCACCCTTTTTTCTTTGCATTATGTGCTGTTTGGAGTATTGCAGACTGTCTTTTTCCATAGATTACAAACATTTTTTATAGTTTATTAAACTATCATCCAATCTACCACTGCACTTCCACTCTGTTTCCTAGATGTGCTATGTTGGAAATTGAACTGCCACATGTTTGTGCTGTTGCTTAGCTTAGTCAGCTAGTAAGCTCTGTGCAACCTTTTGACCTAAACTGGATGAAAACAATATTGTGAGCTGTTAGGTGGTCAAAATTGACTGGAAATAAAGGTTATTGCGGTTCATATTACTGTAAGAACCAAAACAGGGCCACATTATGTGATTTTAGCTGTTTTTATGATTATTTTAAAAAGAAAATCCAGATCCAAAACCAAAATACACAAGGGCGGTTTTGTAAAACCAAAACCAGATCCAAAACACAAAGGAAATACATATCTAAAACAAAAACACGGGGGTCAGCACACATCTCTAATAATAATGTATAGTCTCTCAATACCAAAGAATTTGTGCGCATGCATCTCAATGCAAGTTTTTTGCACATGTGATTGCACTGCAATGGATACACATGTATAAACCACCTAGCATTCTATCTCATGCTAACCTCTGCTCACTAATTAATCCCTTACATGCCATTCTTAGCACACCAGCCTATCACATGCCTTTAGTATAGTGTTAAGTCACCTGCACATGTGAAAAATGGAGGGCATGTAGATGTGTAACACCCCTGGGGTTGGCGAGGTATCACAGGTGCTGGGTGGCTATGTGGCTGACTGTTCCCCTGAAATATTGTTCCCTGTACTTTGCCTCATAGTACCATGCTCAGAGAGGTAGGAAAGATAAATATGAATCAGAAGTGAGTCATACATTTCAACAAGAACTCTTTTTTATTAATCTGCATTGAACTCTGAATTTGGGATGATTGGTTAATTAAAGAGTCTTGAGTTGTAAATCACAAAATGAAGACTTTGACATACAGGTAAACTGGATTATGCAATTTTTCTTGAGCTTACACCACACACTGTTTTACTGTCATATTATTTGCAAAAGGCAAGTTAATAGACCACAAAGAAGAAGAACTAGAATCAGGATGAGAAACAATTGGAATCACAAAATTCCCTAAATTCATTGGAATCAGGAAAATCAAATCAGATCACTGTGCATCCCATTTTATTATGTGATAACAATAAGAATAATCATTATACATTTCAGTAATCCTAAACACTGAATTTCTAACTTTCCCTAGACAAGGTAACAAGTATCTTCACAAGCAATTTTTGTTACAGTCTGCTGTGCCACAGTGTGTCAATGGGAGAAATGGGAACACAGTTACAGAGGGGGGAATCCTGGGATAGAAAATGTCAATATAACTCAGTTCTTTATTTTAAAGACGATGTACCTAGTGAAGTAATAGCAATGTCTCTTGCCAACACCACTTATGTCACAATAAGGGGGCTTTTGCATGGAACATACTTAGTCTCTTTCAGTTGCAGGGCTTGATCAACACTTGTATAATTAGCTCAGTCCTTCCATCAATAACTATCTGTCTGCACTGTACAAACTCATTCCTTTAGCACAGATATGTATCTTATCCTTGCGTTTAAACTACGCTCTGGAGCACAGACATTTCTCTTGAACTTTTAATAAACTCAGGCCTGGTTTAGCCTACTTTTTATGGGTACAATATGGCCCTGTTCGCTGCACCCTTCTGAATCACAGGCTAGTTTGTAATACAGGTAGTGGAGGCTGACATTTTTAAACAGTAATCTCTCAGACCCAGGGAATGGAATTTCAAGCTGTCTATTCTATCTGAGATGGCTCCTCACTCTCTCTCAAGATGGCTGCGGCATCCATGGTCAGCACCAGGCCTGGCAGTGGTGGTCATTCCGAGTTGATCGCTCGCTGCCGATTTTCGCAGTGCAGCGATTAAGTAAAAAAAACTGCAAAAATGTGCATGCACATGGTACGCAGCAGGCATGCGCTAAGTACTTTCACACAAAACTTTATAGATTTACACAAGCTCGAGCGACCTTTTTTCATCGCTCGAGTGATCGTAGTGTGATTGACAGGAAGTGGGTGTTTCTGGGCGGAAACTGGCCGTTTTCAGGGAGTGTGCTAAAAAACGCAGGCGTGCCAGGTAAAAATGCAGGAGTGGCTGGAGAAACGGGGGAGTGGCTGGCCGAATGCAGGGCGTGTTTGTGATGTCAAACCAGAAACTAAACGGACTGAGGTGATCGCAAGTCTATTTATTTATTTTAATTATTTAGTAGCAGTTCTCCTAATCTTTCGTTTGCAATTCTGCTAAGCTAAGATACACTCCCAGAGGGCAGCAGCCTAGCATGTGCAATGCTGCTAAAAGCAGCTAGCGAGCGAACAACTCGGAATGAGGGCCAGTGTCCGGTCCTCTGACTGCAGAATCTCAACCCCCGCTCTCCGGCAACACTCCGCTGTTCTCCTTAACAGTGCTGCTCTCACTGCCCAGTGTCCTGCGGCTCTCTCCTGCTTACAGCTTCTGCTCTGCTCTGCTTTCTTCCGACTGTAAACACACACCATGCTCTACACCTTCTTCTCATCACTGCTTGCTTCTCTAAGCAGCCTCTCTCCAATCAGCTCACTCTCCTGAGGCTACATGACCGGACCTAGGGCTGCAGTTAATTCCTCCTGCCTCAGCACTTCTCCTGCTGCTACAGAGCTCTAACAAAGGCTTCTTAAGGGGTCACACACAGTTCCGGTGTGCCACAGATGCAGCCTTATTAGTTATAAATCACGTTCCCCAATTTTATTGGTAAGTTTATAAGTCAAAATAGAAAAAAGATCTTAGGTGTGCATCATAAATAGAATAATGTATCACAAATCACATTTATGATCATGCAAAAATAATTGTTAAAATATCACTTGCAATGATATAAAGAATAGTATAACATATTAAATTATCAAACATAAAGGGCCATAAGGTTTCAAATGTCCTTGTAGGCAGCTCTATAATAGGCCCTACACACTGGCTGATTTTCTGAAAGATATGAACGATCTCGTTCATAAATGAACGAGAACTCGTTCATATCTTTCAGTGTGGAGACTCCAGCGATGAACGATGCGTGGCCCCGCGCTCGTTCATCGCTGGTCTCCCGTCGGCTGTGCATGCAGGCCAATATGGACGATCTCGTCCATATTTGCCTGCACTTCAATGCAGCCGCGTGATGGGGGGAGTGAAGAAACTTCACTCCCCCCGTCACTGCCCCCCCGCCGCCGGATCGCTCGTCGGCCGTTTCGGCCGTCGGGCACCTCGGCGGCGCATCGTCAAATGAGTAGGGCCCCTTAGAGTTCATTCTGAGCACTCAAATTAGTAAGAAGTTCTTTAAGAAATTATACAGACGAGTAGCACGCCTTCAATGCCAGTTCTTTGTTGAAAGGTTAACCCCTACAATACCAGAATGCCTTTGTTGGTAGTTAAGTGGAATAATGAGTCTCAGATCAGCCTAAAATGTTTTCTCATTAAAAGGTAGAAAAGTCTGTTGCTGCCAGTTTGCCATTTGAATAGTTAACTCCTGCATTGTCAGAGTTTCAAACTAGCAATTAGGAAGGAGTTCAATACATCCAGTTTCTGTACAAACAACTTTGTGAACCAGTTACCAACAATGCCCATATGGGGACTACATTTTTAAGGAGGCAACTCTTCATAACTTTACAGATGAAACAAGAGAGTTGTTAATGTGGAGAACCTAATGCTGTTTGTTCATGTAATACTTTATTTTACAATTTATATAATTCTATGCTGGAGGACAACCGAGCACCAACTTTAATACAACTAGGATTATTGTTCCAAATAAAGAACACAAATTAGTACAATCCTTCCATCTAATCTTGCTGCTTAGCCAGTGCATTAAAATATTCACAAAAAATATTGCCCTGAGACTTCAAGTTATTCTACCCAGCCTGCTACACACATACAAAAAGGTTCATGAAAGGCTGACTTCCTGTCCAAAATATTAGACAACTAATAGAAGATGCTTACTCACAAACAGAAGAGAACACCTGTTTTGTAGTGAGCTTTGATGCAAACAAGGCAATAAACTGCATATTAAGGTCACACTTGATGAAAATATTCTAGTTTCAACACTTTTGTCATACCTTTTGCTGGTGCTTCAATTTCTTTATGATCAACCAAGAGCCATGCTAACAGAAACTAATATGAACACTCAGGGCCAGATGCAACAATGCTTGGAAAATTATAAAATGGAGAATGAAAAAGTACCAACCAATCAGCTCCTAACTGACATTTTAAACACAGCCTGTGACATGGCAGTTAGGACCTGATTGGCTGGCACTTTATCTTTCTCCATTTTATCACTCTCCAAGTGATGATGCATCTAGCCCATCATCTTTTCTACGGCAAGAGGTACTAGGCAGTGTGCCTCTTGTCTCTTCAATAATGCTCTTGACCCCTTTGTAAGACATCTGGGAAAACATTTTTGAGAAGAAATCAAAGGCTTAATTCAGACCTGAGATCAGCAGAAAAATCTTTCTCTAATGTGCAAATCCATGTGCACTGCAGGAGGGGCAGATATAACATGTGCAGAGAGTTCGATTTGGGTGGGTTATATTGTTTCTGTGCAGGGTAAATACTGGCTGCTTTATTTTTATACTGCAATTTAGATTTCAGTTTGAACACACCCCACCCAAATCTAACTCTCTCTGCCAATGTTATATATGTCCCACCTGCAGTGCACATGGTTTTGCCCATTAGAGAAAAAGTTTTCTGCTGCGATCTGGTCTGAATTAAGCCCCAAGATCAGTGATTTCCAAATTAAAAATGCCTGGAAAACAGATAATAAAGGAACTCATACATTACTGCTAATTTGAAATTGTATATTATTTTATATTCTGTTAAAAATAGCAACATATCAATGTTATAAAATATCACATTACATTCAGATCACACAGGACCATCTATACCAGTGTACAATATTTAAAATAATATTCTGTTGCCACAGCTAAATAACACAATACAAATCCAACTGTATTAAATGTGGATATTATATACCATAAAGCATATTATAGGTATATGTGAGTGATTTCAGTACTGTAGCTTGGTAAACTAATAGCCAGAGTTTTTTGCAATGCAGGAGAGAATTATACTACTTTCACACTGAGCCTCTGATCTGGGAATTGCCAGGGTAACCCAGGTCCTGGCTTGGTGTGAGAGCATCTACCAGGGCCGTCATAACAGCAGTGTAGGCCCCTGGGCACAACAATGCACTGGGCCCCCTACCCATCCTCCAGCGGTAGGGGTTGGAGGTGCTATCAGTGACAGCTATGATGTCCCGAGGGCTGTAGGGGGTTTTCTATCTTCCACTCAGCATGTAGGACCTGGAGCAGTAATTTCTGCTAATTACTCCTTTACTGCACAGATGAGGTGGGAGGGAGAACACTAAACTGTAGAAGGGGACATTGAGCTGAATGAAGGGGCACCAGTACATGACTTCCAGGGTGGTAGTGGGTGTTAATATGTAAGGGAGGGGTGGATAGTGGAGTGGGCTTCATATTCATAATTTTCCGGTGGGAGGGCTTATTTCTTGACTGCAGATATCTACAGTTCCTGGAAATAGATTTCTTAGCTTTGGGATAAAAAAAACTAAAGAGTCCCACCTTTCAGGAGGTACTGGTGATTTGGGAATCAGAGTTCAGGAGACAGAGGAATCTACCAACAAAAATATAAACTGCATATTAGGCGTGTGGAGCTGGAGATGGACCAGCTGCTAGAAGGCTGATATCTCTGGTTCTGGGCATATTAGAGACAATCAGCCAGTGTCCACTGAAAGGGGAGAGTCACAGCTTTTGGACTATACTCATAAAATCTCTAAGTCAGACAGAACGTGAGATATCTGGCTGGAAAGAACAATTAACAGGCTTGGATGGGGACCACTGCTTTGAAGTCGGATATCTCCAGTTTCCAATGGCCGATTTTCAAAAATCTGGTACCCCTGGAAAGAGGGGACCCTCAGCTATCAGCCTGGAGCCTTAAAACTCATTGAGCCCATATGAAAAGAAGGCCCTTCTGTCTACCTGGTTGTGTGTCCCATGTCTTTGATACTGGGTCGGATCTGGAAATTTAGTGTGAAAGAGGTATTAATAGAGCATTCTGATACAGTTGGAGGTGGTATCACTGCTGCTTCTTTGGAAGCAGCAGTGATAGCGCTGTATGTAAATGCAGCAGGAGGCGTCTATTACATGCAGACGCCTCTTGCTGCACTAGTGATCCAAACTGCATCTTAGGACGCAGCATTGGATCAAAGCACCCACCATCAGGCAGCTTACAGCACCCTTTTTGTGGTGTAAGCCACCCATTGCAGAGGCCAGGAAATCTCATGATATGACAGACGTCCCTGGCCTCTTCCCACCCCCAAAACAGCGATGTCATACCTCCGTCTTTACAAACAGAGCCCATCGCTGACCCCACCCCCATAACAGCATAAGACTGTCAATTAATGACAGTATTATGCCATCCTACGTCCTTTGCAACAGGACCTGAGCAGAATGTGTCCTGAACACCGGTATTTTGCATCGATTGTCTCAGGCGCAACCTGAATGACCCCCAAGTTGTATTGTTGTATGCTTATTGTGGGAAAGACACTGTCCCCCACTGGGTTGTACCTCACATTCTTTCTTCTATTGTTATTTCACGTCTATGTTGCTGGAGTGATCAGCTGTAGGAGGACAGCTGATCCTCCCCTGTGTAGTAAATATGCTTTCTGATGTGTAATATCCATATCCAGATTTTCTCACATGTATGTTGATAGACTCCACATACAGATGTGTCCCTATACATGTGCAATAGCATGCAGTTTATTAAAATCTATGGGAACTTGCTAGCCATAAATTTTCTTCCCATGGCCTCATTTAGACATACTGTACTGAAAATTTGTCGACATTCCAATAAGTAGTTTTTTCTGTTGATGGCTTGAAAAAGGTGAACTTTAAGTATAAAAACCCTGTACTACAGTAGTTTCGATTATAAGGATTAGACCAACCTCTTAATTTATGATCTTACTAAACATTAACAGTCAGTGGGGGTTTATTGAATCCACTTACATTCTTGCTGAGAACTGACAGGTTGTATATTTTTATTGCTACTAATCTAAGACCAGTCTCTGCAAAACCACCTTAAAACATTCAGGGCTGGATGTATAATTAGTCATTATGGGGTTTAATTGGTATCAGAGCATGTTATGTACACCAATACCCCCTGTCCCCATGTATTACTGAGGAGATGTGTGCTAAATGACAGGTGCATTATCATCATTATCGTCGCTGCTATCTACAAGGTAGTACGCTGAAGTCCCAATCCACTAATGAACAGTCAGTGGCAATGACCATCCTGAAAGCTGACGCTACAGTATCTATTTCGACAGCTGCAAGTGTCATTGCCCCTTTCCAGCCCTATAGTGGTTGCTGTAGCTACTTGGCTCCAGGTTGCATAGGAGATCTTCTGAGGCTTGAGAGATCCCGCACATGCCCAGTGGAATCGGCTGGGAGGAGAGACACACTGCATCAGCACTAGGCTGATGCACTGTGGGTCATGCTAGGGATCACCTTCAGCTGGGACTGATCATCAGTTCACCCTATTGCTCTGTGCATGAAGGGGAGGGGTGTGAATGGGTAAATATTCTCTGTAAAGAGCTGCGGAATGTGTGCACTATATAAATAACTGGTAATAAATAATAATAAATAAATAAATAATAATAATATCTATTTGGGAACAAAAAGAACTATCTTAAAACAGCTTATTCCGTAAGTGTGCTGTGGTATTTTTTTTTTTTAAAAACTAGTTATTGCCCCATCATATTAATATAGTGATAACTTACAATAGATCAACTGTACTAATACATGTCTTACATTGCTTGTATAATAGATTTTTTTTAAAAATACACTCTGTCTTTTTGAAATTGGATTGCCGCAATGTTGTTATAATTACAATTACCAGAAAAAATTAGATAAGGAAACCAGAATGAGGCAAAACGTTATCATCCCGCTGTCAGATTCTAGCAGGTTTTGGATTCCATATAAGGAGCCATGCACCACCACAATTTTCACTCCGGAATTGGAGAGTGTAGTGAGAAGACATGTGAAAGTGGTGTGGTGCGTGGGGTGATGACCTGCTCTTATGTGTCATTCCAGTGCCTTCTTGTGCTGCCTTGTGTTGCATCAGTCCAGTGGTTGTGTCTTGTGCTGCATCAGACCAGTCACAGTGGTGGTGTCCTGTGCTGCCATAAGTCCAGTGCTGCTGTATAAGTCCAGTCCAGTGCTGTGTTGTGCTTCATCAGTACAGTGGTGGTGTTCTGTGCTGCCATAAGTCCAGTGGTGCTGCCATATAAGTCCAGGGGTATTGCCATATAAGATCAGTCCAGTGGTGCAGCTGTATAAGTCAAGGGATACTGACATATAAGTCCAGGGGTACTACCATATAATTCTAGTGGTACTGCCGTATAAGCCCAGGGGTACTGCCATATAAGTCGTATCCAGTGGTGCTGCGATATAAGTCCAGTCCAGTGGTACTACCATATAAGTCCAGGGGTACTGCCGTATAAGTCCAGGGATGCAGCCATATAACCCCAGGAGTTCTGCCTTATAAGTCCAGGGGTACTGCCATATAAGTCCTGTCCAGTATTGCAGCCATATAAGTTCAGGGGTACTGCTGTATAAGTACAGAGGTACTGCTTATAAGTCCAGGGATACTGCCACATAAGTCCAGTCCAGTGATGCAGCCATATAAGCTCAGGGGTACTGCCTTATAAGTCCAGGGCTACTGCCGTATAAGTCCAGTCCAGTGGTGCAGCCATATAAGTTCAAGAGTACTTCCGTATAAGTCCAGGGGTACTGCCGTATAAGTCCAGGGGTACTGCTGTATAAGCCCAGGTGTGCAACCGTATATGTCCAGGGGTACTGCCATATAAGTCCAGGGGTACTGCCGTAAAAGTTCAGTCCAGTGGTGCATCCGTATAAGTTCAGGGGTACTGCTGTATAAGTTCAGGGGTACTGCCATATAAGTCCAGGGGTACTGCTGTATAAGTCCAGTCCAGTGGTGCAGCCGTATAAGTTCAGGGGTACTGCAATATAAGTCCAGGGGTACTGCCGTATAAGTTCATGGGTACTGCCGTATAAGTCCACCAATATTGTGCGCGCATTACATCTGGGCAAATTCCAGCATGTCCCAAGCTTTGCACATACAATTAATTTGGTGGTGCAGAATTTTTGGAAAAATGACAGGGGTGTACAGGAGATGCTGTCGGCGGCCTGAAAAATTGTGGGCCACTTTCGACATTCAGCCACTGCAGTGCCACTCCTATATGGATTACCAAATAGAAAAATATGTAAGTGCGCAACCAACAGCAGCAGGTATGAGGAAGGTCAGATCCTCAAATAAAAACTGAATAGTTAAAAGGAATGTATACCAGTGCTGGCTAACAGATTGATACAAAGATGGTTTGCTTCATGTATAAAATTGAAAACAATTTATTGACATATCATTTATAAAACAATTAAAAAGAAAGGAATAAATTCCTGATACCACTAGGTGGCAGTGTAGATTAATATTGTCTTATCTGGATAGACTGAGTATGTGATTTTCCACTTTCTTATATTACCAATGTCAAATCCTTAGGGCTAGGACAGTCACCCAAGATGCATTCACGTTGTATGAATAGTTACCGGATCCACAAGATGATGGGCATCAGCATTAGGACAAGTCCATTTAAAGCTGCAGATGTGGGCCAAACCGGTTAGATGCAAATTATCCAGTGATGGGAGAAAAAGTCCAATTTTTGCCAGGGGATGACCGGAATCTCATAGGTCTATTCAGAAAGTGGAGTCCAGATAATTGTGGAATAAGCTCAACGCGTTTCGCTGGCACAAGTACAATCCAGCTTCCTCAGGAGCATAAATCCCATAAGCATTGGGTACTCTATTTATACCCTTCTTAATTATTCAATAAGCACCACCTGTTTGATCACAGAAATACATAAAAGCAAACCATCCATAAAAATAATAAAAAAACCTTACAATCAAGATCATAATAATAATATCTATTCATAAAATAAATATCATCTAGAAACAAGTGTTATACCCTTATTTATTAAGAAAAAACATTTGACAGTGTTGATCATGTGATGTATCACATCACATGATCGGCTATTCTGGCAGTCCCATTGGTCCGATAACCTACCCGTGGTCATGTGATTCTAATCGCATGACCGGGTTCATAGATCCCCTTCGCCTGGGGTAAGCTAATGTTATTTATAGGTCTCAGGGTGTGGGTCCGTCTTATTGGTCTGATTAGTAGCACATGATGGAGTGCGCGTTTACGTGATGAGAGACGTCATTCTCTCAGTCACATGACCGCGTCGTCCGTATATCACTGGATACTCGTTAGACACCAAAGCTGGGAACACATTGCAAATGACCAAATAAGGATATTACTCCTACTCCGGACCTTCCCCGCCATGATTGCTTGTCGGTCACCATGGAAACCCGTATGCAGAGGGTGATCTATCAAACACATATCCAATTAATGTAATAGTATTCAATAAACACAATTAATATATCCCTATATTATTAAACACATTAATAGCACAAAAACACAAAGAGGTTATCCCCTTCTTAGGAACCTCCCATGGGCAATAGATATTTCTTAGTTTACTCTTATACATATCTCAATGTGCATTTCATATCCATACAAAGGGCTATATAATCTAAATATCTATATACAGTAGGATTTAATCCTATGTGTATCCTCATCCTGCTAATCAGTTATAAATGCAATTCTTTTTTGAAAAACATTATATTATGGAGCTTTTATAATGTTTTTCAAAAAAGAATTGCATTTATAACTGATGCCCATGGAAGGTTCCTAAGAAGGGGAGAACCTCTATGTGTTTTTGTGCTATTAATGTGTTTAATAATATAGGGATATATTAATTGTGTTTATTGAATACTATTACATTAATTGGATATGTGTTTGATAGATCACCCTCTGCATATGGGTTTCCATGGTGACCAACAAACAATCATGGCGGGGAAGGTCCGGAGTAGGAGTAATATCCTTATTTGGTCATTTGCAATGTGTTCCCGGCTTTGGTGTCTGACGAGAATCCAGTGATATACGGACGGCGCGGTCATGTGACTGTGAGAATGATGTCTCTCGTCACGTAAACGCGCACTCCATCATGTGCTACTAATCAGACCAATAAGATGGACCCACACCCTGAGACCTATAAATAACATTAGCTTACCCCAGGCGAAGGGGATCTATGAACCCGGTCATGCGATAAGAATCACATGACCACGGGTAGGTTATCGGACCAATGGGACTGCCAGAATAGCCGATCATGTGATGTGATACATCACATGATCAACACTGTCAAACGTTTTTTCTTTATAAATAAGGGTATAACACTTGTTTTTAGATGATATTTATTTTATGAATAGATATTATTATTATGATCTTGATTGTAAGGTTTTTTTATTATTTTTATGGATGGTTTGCTTCTATGTATTTCTGTGATCAAACAGGTGGTGCTTATTGAATCATTAAGAAGGGTATAAATAGAGTACCCAATGCTTATGGGATTTATGCTCCTGAGGAAGCTGGATTGTACTTGTGCCAGCGAAACACGTTGAGCTTATTCCACAATTATCTGGACTCCACTTTCTGAATAGACCTATGAGATTCCGGTCATCCCCTGGCAAAAATTGGACTTTTTCTCCCATCACTGTATAATTTGCATCTAACCGGTTTGGCCCACATCTGCAGCTTTAAATGGACTTGTCCTAATGCTGATGCCCATCATCTTGTGGATATGGTAACTATTCATACAACGCAGTGAATGCATCTTGGGAGACTGTCCTAGCCCTAAGGATTTGACATTGGTAATATAAGAAAGTGGAAAATCACATACTCAGTCTATCCAGATAAGACAATATTAATCTACACTGCCACCTAGTGGTATCAGGAATTTATTCCTTTCTTTTTAATTGTTAAATTAAATTCTTAAAATATATGATATGTCAATAAATTGTTTTCAATTTTATACATGAAGCAAACCATCTTTGTATCAATCTGTTAGCCAGCACTGGTATACATTCCTTTTAACCACTCCTATATGGGCCAGGTGTTTGTGCCGTACATTTGTGTCACTTAGCAAAGTCATCCAGCTACCTCATTGCACCTCTTTTTCTTCTTTGCATGATGTGCTGTTTGGGGCCTATTTTTTAAATCTGCCATCCTGTCTGACACTGCAGTGCCACTCCTAGATGGGCCAGGTGTTTGTGCCACACATTTGTGTCGCTTAGCTTAGCCATACAGCCACCTTGGTGCAACCTTTTGGCCTAAAAACAATATTGTGAGGTGTTCAGAGTAGACTGGAAATGAGTGGAAATGAATGTTATTGAGGTTAATAATACCATAGGATCAAAATTACCTCCAAATTCTGTGATTTTAGCTGTTTTTTTGTTTTATTCAATAATCATCCAGATCCAAACCCAAAACCAAAACCCGAAAGGGTGGTTTTGGCAAAACCAAACCAGATCCAAAACACGAGTGAGGATCCAGATGCAAAACCAAAACATAAAACACGAAAAGTGCCAGCCAAACATTTCTACTTTTAAAACACTTCCATTACTTTCTATTATATTTTAAATATTTTCCTACTGTCATTGATAATGAATCTAATGTTTCTTTTTAAACACTTTGAAATATTAATAAATATTTGTTACTCATTGATGTTACCATTGACCGCCAATGGCTGTCAAACATTGGTAGCTACACTGATGTTTGAAAGATCAAAGGCCCTCATTCCGAGTTGTTCGCTCGCTAGCTGCTTTTAGCAGCATTGCACACGCTAAGACGCCGCCCCCTGGGAGTGTATCTTAGCATAGCAGAATTGCGAACGAAAGATTAGCAGAATTGCGAATAGAAATTTCTTAGCAGTTTCTGAGTAGCTCCAGACTTACTCAGCCATTGCGATCAGTTCAATCAGTTTCGTTCCTGGTTTGACGTCACAAACACACCCAGCGTTCGCCCAGACACTCCCCCGTTTCTTAAGACACTCCTGCGTTTTTCCCAGAAACGCCAGCGTTTTTTCACACATGCCCAGAAAACGGCCAGTTTCCGCCCAGAAACACCCACTTCCTGTCAATCACAGTACGATCACCAGAACGATGAAAAATCCTCATTATGCCGTGAGTAAAATACCTAACTTTTGTGTAAAATAACTAAGCGCATGCGCTCTGTGAACCTTGCGCATGCGCAGTAAGCGACTAATCGCAATATAGTGAAAATCGGCAGCGAGCAAACAACTCGGAATGACCACCAATGTTTGGTGAATCAACTCTATTAACCACTTAACTGACAAAATATTTTCCCAAAAAACACTCAGAAATTTTAATTTTTTTTATGAGTGAATTAGGTGTAGAATGTGTATTTAAACTTATCCAAAATGATTTTAGTTAGAAAAATCTATATATTTTTTGATATTTATAATTTTATTTTTGTTTATTTAAACATCGTAACAGTAGGATTTTTTCCCCATTCATTGGGAACATCAGAAACATTGCGACCATCGCAACATTAATTTAAACAGCTGGGACAGCCACCAGGTACACACGGATGGGAAGGGGGGGCTTGGGAGGGATCAGTTACACTTCCCAGGTGGCTGCTATTGTCTGAAGTCACTGGGTGGGGGTCCTGCCATGCTGACCGATCAGCATTGATTTACAGCACGGCAACCACCAGGAGAAGGTGCAGAGAGTCAGAGGGACCTTCCGGGCCCTCTGAGAGTGGTAGCAGAGAAAAGTTTTACCTCCTTGTAGCTGCACACATTGTTGATCTGACTGGTCGCAACTAGGTCAGATAAAGCACTTGCTGGTATGGTCGCATCTGATGCTTTCTTGCCAGGCAAGTGGTTTAGGATGGACATCAAAACATCAGTGGTTACCAAAACTTTGCTTGTCAGGGATTGATGTTGCAATATTGGTGATATGGTGATGTGTCCCTATCAATACTTTGTGCCAATCTTGTACCAATACTAATAGCATTTCAACAGTATGTTAAATAAAGGCCATGCACATACATATTAAAGGGATAGCACCACCACTGGCTTGTCTTTCAACCCATGTGGTACTTTTTAGGTCACCTCTCCATAGATACTCATTCTAGGTATACTATAAAATCCTTTCTATGCTGTTAGGACTCCAATCCATAGCATGGAAACTAGGAAAAACCATTGTCCCTGGTTCTGTAACGTGCCCCCTTTACTCCTGGAATCATCATATTGCCTCCAGACCTCCCTAAGCATGTAGGTGTTGGGGATGTTTTTAACCCATTCTTACCATTTTTGTAATTTTGCCCTGCTCCTCTCCCCTGCTGCAGCCTCTGTAATGGCTAAACATATCACTTTGTTGTACTGGGCATTGTGCTAAGCCTCGGCAGAAAAGGAAAACAATCACACCCACAATGAGTATGTGGTCATCTTCTCAATGGACATTTACTTTTGAAGACTACATATCACATAAAGGAATGGAATTGGAATCCTGGTGCTTGAGATGCCAACAGTCAGAATACCGACAGCAGCATCCTGATGCTCAGGATCTCAAAACCTTGCAGAAAAGGCAAACAATCACACCCACAATTAGTATGTGGTCATCTTCTCAATGGACAAGTATTTTTGAAGACTACAGATCGCATTAAGGAATGGTATTGGGATCTTGGAGCTTGGGATGCCAACAGTCAGAACACCGACAGTAGCATCCCAATGCTCAGGATCCCAAAACCTACTAGGTATATATGCTACTCCTAATCTCCAACCCTAACCCTCCTTACCTGCAGCCTAAACCTAAAACTTCCTCCCCTACAGGCTAACCCTACCCCTCCCTTTCCGCAACCTAACACTAATCCCTCCAGCTGCCTAAACCTAACCCCACCCCCCACCACCCAGCTTACCCCTCAGCAGTCCTGGCATATTACATTTGGGATCCTGGCGCCGGCATTGCAATCCATGTGTGGATCCAGCGTCGGTATTCTGATGTTGGTATTCCGACTGCCTTGATCCCGAATGCCGGGATCCTGACTGGATCCCCACATAAGAATTGCATCTTCCCATTCTATCCATGTTAGAGTTGGGTTAATATCATGTACTCTATAAATAACATATACTGCATGACTCTGTAGCTGGCAAGAAGGTTTGTGCAGTGCCTTGCTGGAGTATTTGCTTAGAGAAAGTAGCTAAGTGTTACATTCACTGTACTTTGTACTTAAGAGACAGGGTGAATAAGCTCCAAGTACAGGAACGTGATGCTGCAGTTAGAACTGAGTTCAGCAGCAACCCCTACGGAACCCCTGACTCCGTTGCCTCCCCCACGTGGTTGGTCTACGCCTACGAGACTATGTTTTCTTGAGCTCACGGCAGCCGCATTTGAAGGGCGGATTAGATCTGCCCAACTCCGATGCCCCCTGGTCTTAGTAGGAGACAAGGCGTAACCCGAGATAGAGAGAGAACAAGGGAAACCTCTAACTAAGACAGAAACAAAGAGATAGGGGAAACTAATGAACACTACAACAAATGTATGTGCGGCGCAGCCACCAAGACAAACTGTAACAAAAGCGATGCTGTTCAGACGCCAAACATGACACCGTCGTATTTCGGCGAGAACAACGATGGCGGAAACCTCCTCAGAAAATGTCAAAGCAAAAAGAGAGAGAACAATACGGCCAAGGCCGCAAGGTGCGGCAAAGCCGCTACTCATAACACCAATATAGGTGCACATAGGTGAACAGGAACAGGCACTGGCAGCAGGCACTGGCACACAGGAATGGAAAGTTGGACAGATTCCAAATAACAGGCTCCGGACACCAGGACTCAGGACTACTGGATTACAGGATAACAGGGTCACGGGATAGAGACACTTCAGGGCAGGAAGCAGCTCCACCAGAAGCTATCACCGGTGGGGCTACCTTGGTCTGACTCCATTAAAAAGCCTGACAGACCAATCAGGCAGCCCAGCCCCTGGGTCTTGATTGCGCCAGCTGCTTCTGAGCATGTGGCGCACAGCATCCAGGCCGCTTAGCAATTGCCGGGACCGCTGTGCAGGGTGGCCGCCTGGCATCCCTGGTTGCCATGCAACCAGCTGGGGAACTAGAGGCAGAAGTGTCGCGCTGGCCCTGTTGCCTAGCAACAGCCGGGAGCTGGCGTGTCCCACTGCTAACAGTACCCCCTCCCTTTAGGAGGGGTCAAGGGACCCCTACACCCATGTTTATGAGGAAATTACCCCAAAAAGTCCCTCTTTAACTTGGGGGCATGCAAGTCTTGTCCCGGACCCAAGATATTTCCTCTGGGCCATACCCCTTCCAATGGACCAAAAAGCAGAGCTGACCCCAGGAAAACTTGGAATCCAAAACCTTCTCTACTAGAAACTCCTGTTGGCCCTGAACATCAACAGGAGGTCTGCCCCAGACAATTTTCAGAGAAATGTCCTGGAAAGAACACATGGCTTAAACAGAGAACAATGAAAAGTGTTTGAAATTTTAAGTGACTTCGGCAACTGCAGCCAAAAGCAACCGGATTCACCCTCTTGATAATAAGGAATGGCCTGATGAATTTAGATCCAAATTTAGCTGAAGGTTGTCGGAGTTTGATGTTACGGGTTGAAAACCATACCTTGTCTCCCACCTTAAAGGTGCATGGACGTCGAAACATATCTGAAAAAAAATTCTCACGGAAGGCAGCTTTCTTAAGAGCAAGGTGTACCTTCTTCCAAGTAGCTCTGAGATGGGAAGTTAAACCCAAGGAAAAGATAAACAATTGGGAGTCAAGGAACTGGCTCTAGGATGAAAGCCCAGGACCGAAAAGAATGGAGACACCTTGGTGGATGAATGACACGCATTATTGTAAGCAAACTCTGCCAGGGGAAGATAATCTGACCAATTGTTCTGAAGTTTGCCAGTATAAAGACGCAGATATTGCTTCAGTGATTGATTAACCCGCTCCGTCTGCCCGTTGGACTGCGGATGGTATCCCGAGGTTAAACTGAGTTTCATGTTTAACGAGGCACAAAAAAGTTTCCAAAAACAGGCAATAAACTGCGGTCCACGGTCTGAGACAATATCCACAGGTAACCCATGAAGCCTGAAAACATGGCGGAGGAACAAGACTGCCAAAACTTGAGCGGACAGCAATCGGGGTAAGGCAATAAAGTGGGCCATCTTGCTAAAACGGTCCACGACTACCCAGATTACCTGAAACCCAGAGGAGAGAGGAAGATCCACCACAAAATCCATGGAAATGTGTGACCATGGCCTGACTGGAATAGCTAGTCATGAGCTGCCCAACGGGTGGAGACTAGCACAATCTTGACAGGAGAGAATAAATTTCCTAACATCCTTGGAGAGATTAGGCCACCACACCAAGCGAGAGATTAACTCCAAGGTTTTAGCAACACTAGGATGGCCAGCAACCTTATTATCATGAAACTCTGTGAGGACACTGCCTCTCAAGAATTCAACCAACAGGCATATTACTGGGAGCCTGCTGCTGAATCGGAACTAACTGTGTGAGCAAATCTTGTGTGAGGCAGGCCCGGATAAAGGATGCTGGAATAATGGGAGTGGTAGAAGAGTGGTTATTGTGGGCAGAAAGAAAACAGTGTGACAGGGCATCGGCCTTGCTGTTCTTAGAACTGGGCCTGTAGGTGATGATGAACTTGAACCGTGTAAAGAAAAGCGCCCAGCGCGCCTGCCGGGAATTAAGCCATTTAGCTGATTCAATATACTGTAAATTTTTGTGGTCAGTGAATACCGTAATGGTATGCTTTGCTCCCTCAAGCCAGTGCCTCCACTCCTCAAAAGCCCATTTGGTTTCCAACAATTCTCGATTACAACATCATAGTTGGATTCTGCAGAAGAGAATTTCTTGGACATGAAAGCACAAGGGTGTATCACCAGAGACTTGGGGTTTTCTTGAGATAGGATGGATCCCACTCCAACCTCAGAGGCGTCCACCTCGATGATAAAGGGAAAATCGGGGTTGTGGTGTCTAAGGACGGGAGCCGAAACAAAAGCCGGTTTCAAAGCCTGGAAAGCTTGCTCGGCTTGAGGTGACCACTTTGAAGGATCAGCGCCCTTCTTAGTCAATGCCACAATAGGAGCAACCAACTCGAAAAAAGCATGAATGAAACATCTATAGTAATTGCCAAAACCTAAAACCTCTGAATTGCCTTCAAATTAGTTGGTTGGGCCCAGTCCAGAACTGCCTGGAGTTTTTAAGGTTCCATAAAAAACCCCTCTGGAGAAATAATATATCCTAAAAAGGATACTTCCGTAATAAGAAAATCATATTTCTGCAACTTGGTGTACAAATGATTCTCCCACAATTTCTGAAGCACTTGCCGAACATGGAGATAGCCCTGACTCCATTGTCTTCCCCACGTGGTCGGTCTACACCTGCGAAACGATGTTTTCTTGAGCCCACGGCAGCCGCGTTTGAAGGGCGGATTAGGTCTGCCCAACTCCGATGCCCCCCGGTCTTAGAAGGATACAAGGCATAATCTGAGATAGAGAGAGAACAAGGGGAACCTCTAACTAAGACAGAAACACAGAGATAGGGAAACTACTGAACACTACAACAAATGTATGTGCAGCGCGGCCACAAAGACAAACTGTAACAAAAGCGACGCTGTTCAGACGCCAAACACGACACCATTGTATTTCAGCGAGAACAAAAATGGCGGAAACCTCCGCAGAAAATGTCAAAGCAAAAATAGAGAGAACAACACGGGCAAAGCCGCAAGGTGCGGCAAAGCCGCTACTCACAATACCGATATAGGTGCACGTAGGTGAACAGGAACCCCAAGGCAGCAGGCACTGGCACACATGACTAAAATGCTGTACAGATTCCAATTAACAGGCTCCGGACACCAGGACTCAGGACTACTGGATCACAGGATAACAGGGTCACAGGATAGAGACACTCCAGGGCAGGAAGCAGCTCCACCAAAAGCTATCACCAGCGGGGCTACCTTGGTCTGACTCCATTAAAAAGCCTGACAGACCAATCAGGCAGCCCAGCCCCTGGGTCTTGAATGTGCCAGCTGCTTCTGGGCATGCGGTGCACAACATCCCGGCCGCTTAGCAACCGCCGGGACCGCTGTACAGGGCGGCCGCCTGGCATCCCTGGTTGCCATGCAACCAGCCAGGGAACCAGAGGCAGAAGTGGTGCACCGGCCCCGTTGCCTAGCAATGGCCGGGAGCTGGCACGTCCCACTGCTAACATTAAGGACCAATTTAGTTAATAGAAAACCCATAGCAAAGAACTTTAAGTCTCAACTATATACTCCCTTGCAAGACTTTATACAAGAACTGTTTCATGCCATGAGTGGGAAATAATGGTAAATTATTTAATCTACAATGCTCACTTCATCAAGATACATTCCAAGAACTCAAGATGTTCACGCTAGGATGACTTTCTTTCATGAAGAAGCTTTTTTTACAAAATGGAAGATAAATAATTGGAGCCTAACCATCAGTCCCCTATCATACATAAACCTGCAAATTTAAAGATGTATGTTAATGCATGCTAAAGCTATCAAAACTGGGGAACAGAAACATGCACTAAGAACGTTTACTCTAGAATGAAACCTACTGTATGAACAAAAGAAACCCACTTTTTGGAGTAATAACATTTGATTTTGCCTATTTTCTGTATTTAGTAAGGACCCATCTATAAGAATATAGAGTTAAGAATGCTACAATTTGCTTTGTTTTGGATATAACTTTTTATATAATATTCGACTGGTATCTTGATTTCCTAAGCTCCTCATTTGATTTTAGCTTGATTTGTGTTTATGTTTTTCTCTGCTTACAATTAAGTGATAATACTGCATCTAAAACATAATTCAAAATATTTTTTTTAAAATTCAAACAAATCAGATATCATAAAAATATTGTTAATAATATTCTTTGAAATACTTTATATTTTTATTTTGTTGAACAAACTTAAATAATAGCACAGCTGAAAAGTCATTTAAGTTTCTTAATGCTTAAATTATTTAGAAAAACATTTAATAAAGATTTGCATGCTCTTTTTAACATTCCGCATGCAGTAATACATCTTTTTCAATTAACAGGAAAATGTGCCTATTTCTGTCAAATCAGTCTGTGATTGCCATCTGGTCGTATTCTTTTTATCATGTCTTGTATAGGAAATTGCAGTATAATTCCATTCAACATGACTGTGTAAAAACAGTGAAGTGTGTATTGCTTCAATTAGTGAATGTTCATGTTCAGATTTGGTTAGCATGCACAATTTCCTCCTGATAATGGTAAGCTAGTGTTCTTGCATTAAAATGTACACATGCATCTATTTCAGGTAATTTGGGAACAGATGCTAAACATACTCTAAAAGTATTAATAAAAGCTATCTAAAAAGTGATTAAGTTGCTCTGTGTTATGTCCTTGGAAAGTACTCTTAGGAATTATGTTTCACCTCTGAAACTGCCTGTTCAGGGTCACTTTTTCAATAGCACATAAATCTGCATCTTTACTACTGACATAGACAATATGTTTTCTACTAAGAGATGATTCCTAATCAGTATTTATGTGGCAGGGCAGGTAACAACAAAATGTAACACCTTAATTTAATTTACATAATTATAAACAAAATCAGTATACATCATATAAAAAATCAATCCAGGTTGAATATAAAGTGATCATTACATATTGTAAGTAGTAAAACTAGAAAAACCATGTGCTTGCACTAAGAATTTTAAAAACACATTTTAAAGGAGTCCTAATATTAGATAAATGGGATAAAAATTATATAAATAAATCCCCAGTTCTCTAGCAAAAACATAAAATATATGATATGCAGTGGTGTCGAGGGGAGCAGGTACTATTTACCTGGGCCCAGGTCTGATGGAGGGGCCCAGTGGGGGCCCAAGTCCCCCCTCCCCCTTTCCCCCTTATCTGGCAACAGCAGATGCAGGTCTTCTCCTCAACCCAGCACACGCAACTGTGTGCTAGGCCAGCGGTTCTCAACCTTGGTCCTCAAGTACATCCAACAGTTCAAGTTTTCCAGGTCTCCTCACAGGATTGCAAGTGAAATAATTTGCACCATCTGTGGGTCTTTTATTATGTGTCAGTGAGTAATGAATACATCTGTTCAACTGCTTGGTGACCTGGAAAACATGAACTGTTGGGGGTACTTGAGGACCGAGGTTGAGAACCACTGTGCTAGGCTACAGTATACCAGGGAGGAGCTTAAAGTACTATTTTTCTGTAGTTTTTCTGTGTGCAGGGCCACGTCCCCTTAAAGGTGTCTGGGCCCAGCTAAGCTCTCTATTGCCCTACCTCTTTTGGCTATAACATGTCTAGAAAATATAAATTGTCAGCACAGTTGTCAAGATTGAAAAAAAATTTCAGAAGGTCATGCAAGTAACTGTCTGAGCGACAACATGCAGGTTACAGGGTAAACTGGTGATAAAACTCAGCACTTCATAATCTAACACTATATAATAGAAAGTAATACACAACTTAGGCACACACTGCACAGTGTTTGTATGCAATGGCCGACAGTAGCGGATCTTGCCACGGGCAAGCAGGACTTTTGCCCGGGGCGCCGCCTTCCGGAGGGCGCCGGTGCCATCCGGAGGGTGCCGCACCGTGGCAAGATCCGCTACTGTGCCCCCCTGCCACTGTGCCCCCCTGCCGCTGTGCCCCCCTGTCACCCCCGCCGCTGTGCCCCCCGCTAGTCCCCCGCTCTGAAGGGAACCAGACGCTACGCATCTAGTTTCCCTTCGTGGAGGGGACCTTTGCTGTGCGGCGCACGATGACGTCATCGCGCACTGCACAGCATTGTGGCACAGACGCTAGGGGTCATAATTGACCTCTAGTGTATATGCTGATCGAGGAGAGGAGCGACGCCGGCGCCTGTCTGCAGCGGTCTGGATCAGGAACGGGGATAGTAAGTATACTTTTTTTTTTTTATTCCAGCGGCGCTACAGGGGGCACAAATGGGGGCGTTACTGACAACGCCCCGTGTGAAGCCACACCCCTATAGTTTTGCCCGGGGCGCAACCAAAGCAAGAACCGGCCCTGATGGCCGATGTTCACGCAACAAAGCGTTTATCAGCAGACATGTGCTGTGATTGCACTGCACATGTGCCAAGTTCCTGCTGCAATCCCACTTGTAATGAGTATTTCATGCAAAAGTGATTGACCATTTGAAGGTGTTACCGGTGAGTTATCGGGGAGTGGCAGCAAAAATGCAGGAGTGTCATGGCCATTTTCATGGAGTGTATATGCAGTCAGCTGTGATCTTGGGGGTAATTCAGAGTTGATCGCAGCAGCAAATTTGTTAGCAGTTGTGCAAACCATGGGGGTAATTCCAAGTTGATCGCAGCAGGATTTTTGATAGCAATTGGGCAAAACCATGTGCACTGCAGGGGAGGCAGATGTAACATGTGTAGAGAGAGTAAGATTTGGGTGGGTTATTTTGTTTCTGTGCAGGGTAAATACTGGCTGCTTTATTTTTACACTGCAAATTAGATGCAGATTGAACACACCCCATCCAAATCTAACTCTTTCTGCACATGTTATATCTGCCTCACCTGCAGTGCACATGGTTTTGCCCAATTGCTACCAAAAATCCTGCTGCGATCAACTTGGAATTACCCCCCATGTGCACTGCAGGTGTGGCAGATATAACATATGCAGAAAGAGTTAGATTTAGGTGGGTTATTTTGTTTCTGTGCAGGGTAAATACTGGCTGCTTTATTTTTACACTGCAATTTAGATTTCAGTTTGAACACACCCCACCCAAATCTAACTCTCTCTGCACATGTTATATCTGCCCCCCCCCCCCTGCAGTGCACATGGTTTTGTCCAACTGCTAATAAATTTGCTGCTGCGATCAACTCAGAATTAGACCCCATGTACAGTATGCATAGAAACATGGCTCCTGCGCTGCTACTGCAGCGTCCAGTCTGCATTGCCATAGGTCTACCCTAGTATATAGGCTCTGAATGTGTACTCAATTGCGAATGAGTTTGCAATGGCTCCAGCGGGCTTCCCTTTTCATTCCTGGGCGGCAGTTTCACTTGCTAACATTAGCAGTTCTGTAACCTAGAAAATCGCAATTGCATTTGAGTAAAACCATGAATTAGCCCGTATGTGTTTTTCTGCAAAAACAAGCAAAAAATACATATAAAAAGGGTCTTGTTTGTTAAAGTGAACCTGCACTTTCTGATTAAGGAAATTGTTCTTCAGTGCAGTTTTGCTTGTCATTTGTGTATGAGCCTGGCCAGAAACAGCGTTGATTTGATTTTCTGTCCCAAAAAAATAAAAGTACTTTGCCCCATCCCAAGAAGCCATCTGTTGAATTTTTTCCTGGCTGCTATAAAAAAAGAATAATAAAAAAACACACTTTTGTCCTGTTGAAACCCCACCCCTTTTTTTAATAGTGATTTATAATATGTTATTAACTCTGTTACTGTTAGGTAACTGTCTGATATATACCGTATGACCCATCTACTTCAAAATACTACTTATTAATATATTATTCTTGCAGTTCACTAAATCTTACTGCTATTTTCAAACTGAAAACAGTTACTGGGTGTGTGCTATCACTATCATCTGTACCCAGTGGCGACTGTAGTGCTGACTTTCTAGTGCTGGGCGATGGGGATGCTAAGCATATAAAAACATACATTGGAAGATGTATATAACATAGGTGCTGGCGTGTATCTTGGATCAGCAGCCTCAGTGCAGAACCAGGAATTCGGCATTAGGCTTCACTCTACTAAACCAACCCCCAAACTCTCATTGGCTAAATTCACAGGAGTCCGAGGTCAGACTTATGAGAGTGAAGCCTAATGCTAAGTCCCAGGTTCTGCACTGCGGCTGTGATCTACAGCGTCGCTGCCGATCCTGGATACATGCCAGCACATATATTACATTCATTTTCACACAGTGGTGTAACTCCCAGAGGCAATGGAGATGCCTGCCTCCGGGCTCCAAGCCCTGAAGGGCACCTGTATACTGTATACAGTAGCACCTGTGTGGTGCACAGCAGGATCCAAGTGTAATTGCTGCTCTTCCAACGAAGCTCTTCGGCTCACTCGCTCCTGCCGCTGCAGAGTTAATCTGCTCATTTCCAGGAGCCATGCTAACACCTGCAACGGGGGACAGGTTGGCCCATGCTTGGTATCACTCAGCCTGTGCTACAGCAAATGATAGTGCATCCACTCTGCTGCTGGAATGTGAGATTGGACTCACCAGTGAGTGGTGATTCTGCATGCTGCAGAAGGCTGAATCTCTTGACTCTGACCCTCACCCACCGGCCATTGTCCAATAGCGTAGCTGGAGTCCTGCCAATTCACTGCTGCAGGCTCCGGTCCCTGTAGACCAGCTGAGAGTGCTATCTATATAATCATAAGAGTGAATTACACACACCTCAGTGCAAAATGATTACCATGTAGATCTAAATAAGTGCGTAGTTATAATTGGTGAACCCACTGAACCACTACCCTGGCTTACTGTATATAAGTGCACAATGAACAAATATCCTTGCTTAATTAAACAACAGGCAACATGTTTTTAATTAGCCAAGACAGTCACAGATGATACTGATAGCATATATTGGTCAAGTTCAGAACTGGAATGGATGAATCATGTGGGTCCCAATTAATCCTTATTTATATGATTTTTTTGGATGACACATATGGGAACAGAAGAAAATATAAATCAAATAGTCCAGATGGTCTTTTACACTTTTTAAAAAGCGTTTCAGATAGCTATACAAATGCACACTTACAATAAGTGTAACCAATCTCACAGCATAAATTGGTTCCACAATGGCAGACTGCATTCTTTCTACGTCTTGACTTCAGTGGACAGGTATCTCCTTACAAGTAGGCTCCCATGTATCACATAAGGGAACATAAAGAAGGAGGCAAATAGAGCAGAGTGTCAAAAAATACTCTTTTTAATGACGAATATGCACTTACAAACACATAATGAAAAAGCAGTACAAATAGAATCCCACAATGGCACAACAGTATAGGGTGACCGCAAAAATCCTAGCTGTAGCCAGTAAATGTTGACGCTTAGCTCCGGATCAAGAGGACAACAACCAGCACCCAGACATTTAGCTAGAGATAGGTCCAAATAAAAATGTAATGGTGTAATGCACATTAATTCCCCCAATGATTTCAAGAGGCATGGTTCCTCTGATTTGCTCATCATAGTAGCAGTACTCCATGACAAGGGCATTCTCTACTCCAGATTTTTTAGCTGCATGGTACACTTTAGCTACCTTGTCCTCTCAGTATTTGAGAAGCACTTTGAATATTTTATGGTCCCTACAGCAATAAACTGCAAAACAGACTTCCATAACTGACTTTTCCATCCAATAGAGGTAATAATTGGATGCCTGTCTAAAATGTGGTCATGAACAAAAGGGTTGTTGATTCCGCAACAATCAGGATAAATTTATCAAACAATCATTAATTGGTATTAACCAGTCATAGTAAATATCTATAGGATTATACCTTATCTGTCTAAACTGGTGGTGCGCCCAGAGTCAGTGTTATGACCTATATCAATGGTTGAGGAAAGAGAAAAAAGACTCTTGTGTGGGCGCACTCTTGTTTTTCAAATAGTGAGAATGTGTTAGTATATGAAGTGATTAAAATATATCTTTTATTATTATATTAAATAAAATGAGTTATATTGTTTGTATACCATACCTAGCATGGATAAATGTACATGTATAGGTATATAATAAAATTAATATACAATGTAAAATATGTATTGTACTCTGGTTTATCTATTACCACATAGATTGGCGGAAGGATGTGCACACTGTCAGTATCATATCTATATTCCAGCGCACCAGTACAGGCACAGCCTGTATTTTAATGAAGATCTGAATTGATCATGCAGATAAATATTCAAATCACAGTATATGCATTTAGTGATCATAAGTACCTATAATTACTGCTGCCCTTAATGATATAAATTTTCCTTAATATGGAACATATAAGTATATCAGAATGAAATCAGAAAAGGATGTTTGTGATCCTGCTGTTAGCGCTTCCTGTCGGAATTGACTGGTTGCCGTACTACGTACATTAGGTATTCCCTGGGGATCACTCTTCCAGGTACTGACCTAGCCCATCACCTTTTGGCTTCCAAGATCGGACGGAATTGGGCACATGCTGTGAGGTATGATAGTAGATAAGGTTGGCATATATTGTATCTCCGACATGCTAATGAGAGTGCACCTAAGATATAGATATATGGTAGGTAGATAGATTTATAGAGAATGGATCTGCTGTCCACATTAGACCAAGAGAACCCTGGAATCATGGATGAGCATTCCAGAAATTAATAGGGTGGAAAAATAGAAAGATGCAAATTGCACCAAGGGGATATACCCAATACTGCCACTATAGGTGTTTCCCTCCACTGGGTCAAAGAATTTCTTATGCATGAATATGACAAAATCTGCGAAATATTATATCCTAGAAGGCTAAAAGAACTCATACTTGTCCTGTATCAAATGTCTAAGTCCTATAGCTCAAAGGCAAAATCAATATTGTATAAACATGTGGTACTTATACAGCAATTACATGTGATCTCATTAGTACTAATAACTTCGGCCTGGGCAAACAACTAGCGAGGATCCAAATCCTTTCAAATAAGGGTTTGCATAAATGTGTATAAGTCAAGTGACCGGGGATAAATGTATCTCACCTATCACCATTCCATAGGATCCCCTAGTTTGCCTATGTTTTAAAGATGCAGTTTGTTTTAAGGGTCCATATATCCAAGTGTACTAGTACAAACTGCAAGTATAGCTCTATGTAAAAGGGTAATAGAATGAACCTTACACAATTGTCATCTTTTGAAAATTATATCTGTGCCTTATAACCTAAGGAAAATTAAATATTATCTGCAAAATTTGTAGTAGCAAACAAAGTGAGGCTCATTTATAACACATGCACAATCCTAAAGCCATAAAAACATTCATATTCATAGATACAGTAACAGGTAATTTGTCCGTGCTTAAATAGTAGTGATTATATAAGCAGGTTATGTTCACAAATCTTATAGCCACATGCACTGGTACATGCTATGTAGATATTTCAATGATAATGGAGTAATCAAATATCTCCCATGTAAGTGCAAAAATGGTCTATTTAAGACCTGGGCAGACTCGTGGCTCCAATCAAAAGTCTGCTGTGGATAGAATATTTCCAGAGTAAATAAATAAACGGAAGACGCGTTTCCCCCATAGGAACGGGCTTGTTCACTTCCAATTGCATGTACCAGTGCTTGTGGCTATAAGATTTGTGAACATCACTACTGTTTAAGCACGGACAAATTACCTGTTACTGTATCTATGAATATGAATGTTTTTATGGCTTTAGGATTGTGCATGTGTTATAAATGAGCCTCACTTTGTTTGCTACTACAAATTTTGCAGATAATATTTAATTTTCCTTAGGTTATAAGGCACAGATATAATTTTCAAAAGATGACAATTGTGTAAGGTTCATTCTATTACCCTTTTATATAGAGCTATACTTGCAGTATGTACTAGTACACTTGGATATATGGACCCTTAAAACAAACTGCATCTTTAAAACATAGGCAAACTAGGGGATCCTATGGAATGGTGATAGGTGAGATACATTTATCCCCGGTCACTTGACTTATACACATTTATGCAAACCCTTATTTGAAAGGATTTGGATCCTCGCTAGTTGTTTGCCCAGGCCAAAGTTATCAGTACTAATGAGATCACATGTAATGCTGTATAAGTACCACATGTTTATACAATATTGATTTTGCCTTTGTGCTATATGACTTAGACATTTGATACAGGACAAGTATGAGTTCTTTGAGCCTTTTAGGATATAATATTTCCCAGATTTTGTCATATTCATGCATAAGAAATTCTTTGACCCAGTGGGGGAGACACCCCTATAGTGGCAGTATTGGGTATATCCCCTTGGTGCAATTTGCATCTTATCTATTTTCCACCCTATTAATTTCTGGGACTCTCATCCACGATTCCAGGATTCTCTTGGTCTAACGTGGACAGCAGATCCATTCTCTATAAATCTATCTACCATATATCTATATCTTAGGTGCACTGTCATTAGCGTGTCGGAGATACAATATATGCTAGCCTGATCTACTACCATACCTCACAGCGTGTTCCCAATTAGGTCCGATCTTGGAAGCCAAAAGGTGATGGGCTAGGTCAGTACCTGGAAGAGTGATCCCCAGGGAATACCTAATGTACGCAGTACGGCAACCAGTCAATTCCGACAGGAAGCGCTAACAGCAGGATCACCAACATCCTTTTCTGATTTCATTCTGACATACTTATATGTTCCATATTAAGGAAAATTTATATATCCAAGGCAGCAACAATTATAGGTACTTATGATCACTAAATGCATATACTGTGATTTGAATATTTATCTGCATGATCAATTCAGATCTTCATTAAAATACAGGCTGTGCCTGTACTGGTGCGCTGGAATATGGATGTGATACTGACAGTGTGCACATCCTTCCACCAATCTATGTGGTTATAGATAAACCAGAGTACAATACTGATTTTACATTGTATATTACATTTTTTATATACATATACATGTACATTTACCCATTCTAGGTATGGGATACAAACAATATAACTAATTTTATTTAATATAATGATAAAAGTTATGTTTAATCACTTCATATCCTAACACATTCTCACCCACACAAGAGTCTTCTTTCTCTTTCCTCAACCATTGTTATAAAATGTGGTCATTGCAAGGAATTACTGCTGACACAAGGGCCAGAATCTCATCATATGATAAGCACACATTTCTGCTTGATTTCTTTTTTTGCATACTATTCTACCTTATGTGCTTCATCAGTCACCTCTGGCTCCCTGTCCTCTCTACTTTCTTTCCTCCTCCTTTCTTTCAAAACACTGAATACAAACAAACTAGGGATGTGCGGTTTCGGTTTTACTCAGATTTACTTGGGGCTCGAAATGTCATCTTATTGGATCACGGATGTCATGCGTTTTGGATCGCCCATAATCAACACCCGAAATACCCGAGTAAATCCGAGTAAAACCAAACCCGCACATCTCTAAAACAAACACAGATATATATGTACAAAAACAGCATGTGATATGTGAAAACTAATGGAAATGCACTAGGTGTTAGGCGCCGGGGTCCGCTCGTCGGTGCGGCCCGGCGCCTAGCAACCAGGGACGCCGTGCGCGTTCAGCCGCCGGCTCCCTGGCAACGCTAGACGCCGGGCGCACAGAGCCGCTCTGACCTTAGCAACGGGGACGCCACGTTCAGCCGCGTTCCCCGTTGCTGGGTCTGTCCTAAATTACCTGATTATGTGCTGGCCGTGCAGCATGCAAGCTGCACGGCATTTCCATTGATTACCCTGTCTGGATCTTGATTGGAGGGTTCCTGAATAAAGGCTCCCTCAGGACTTCTTACAGACGCCGGTGATAGCTTCCTGTTTGCCTGTGTCTGCTACAGAGAGTTTCCAGTCCTGCTCAATCCGGTTGTTCCTGTCCTCAGAGATCCTGTACTCGGAAGTTTGCCATCTATTCCTGGAGTCTGACCGAGCACCTTTAACATCCTGTGGTGTTCGTGAGTCGCGGCTCAGCCGTGTGTTGCGGCTTGTCCGCTTACTGTTTATTATTTAGTTAATTTGTGTTCTGGAGCTTTTGCGGAGGATTCCGCTCCCACAGATCCACTCTGGTATCCAGCGGTGCTGGATAGGAGTAACGGATCAGTGGTTCTTTGGTTGTCCTTTTCCCTGGCGGCTAGTCCGCACATACCTTTGGTTAAAGTTAGTTAGCTTGTAACCCCTGGCCTGGTTGCTTAGTCAGAGGGCCCCTTGTTATCACCCTGTCTCGGATTTCCCTTTGTCTCCCATTAAGACCTGCGGGGGCATCGGGGTTGGGCAGACATAATCCGCCCTTCGAACGCGGCTGCCATGGGCTCAAGCAACCATAGTCTCGCAAGGGATTTCTGATAACACGGGCGAGACAACGGAGTTAGGGCGCCAGGGGTTACTAGGCTCTCCTGCTCCCACAACCAGCATATCTTCCCAGTACTCAGACCTCTGCCATAAGATCTCTTCTGGTCTGGAGTACGGGAATCATAACATTATCACCGGCCAGACAAAAGAAAAAATTTAAATTAACAGGAGTTAATTTTTTCACTTATTCAGTTGGGAGATTTTGTCGGCCTCATGAATCCCGCCGGTATTGGGCCAAATACTGGCCAGCTTCTAGTTAGTCAGATTCAAGAACTTACTCAGATGGTTCAGGATCTGTCCCTCCGGGTGAGGTCACAGGAAGATCTGTTACGGACTTCCCCGAGGGTCATCCCTGAACCAAAAATGCATCTGCCTGACTGTTTTTCGGGGGATAGAAAACAGTTTTTTAATTTTAAAGAGTCTTGTAAACTTTATTTTCGTTTAAGACCAGTCTCCTCAGGTACGGAGGCTCAGCGGGTTGGAATTATTATTTCTCTGCTTCAGGGGGATCCTCAGACCTGGGCTTTTGGTTTAAAGACAGACGATCCGGCCTTATCGTCTGTAGACGCCTTTTTAAAATCTTTAGGGCTATTGTATGACGACCCTGATAGAGAGGCGTCCGCTGAGAGTCAGTTGCGTGCTCTTAGACAGGGTAGGAATCCCGCAGAGAATTATTGTACGGAGTTTCGCCGTTGGTCGAACGACTGTGGATGGAATGACCCAGCCCTGCGCAGTCAGTTTCGCCTCGGCTTATCTGAATCTATAAAAGACAGTCTCCTTCAGTATCCCGCTCCTGAGACTCTCGATAAACTCATGGAGCTCTCTATTAAGATAGATCGTCGGCTCAGAGAGCGGAGGGCTGAAAAAGGGGCATCTGTCGGGTCTTCTCCTTGTGTGCTTTCCATTCCTGTAGACATGGAGGAGCCTATGCAGATAGGTCTCTCCAAATTGTCTCCTGAAGAAAGAACCAGGAGGCAAAATTCTGGTCTTTGTTTATACTGTGGAGGTAAGGGACATTTTGCCCGTAGTTGTCCGAACAAATCGGGAAACTTCCTGACCAAGTGAGTTGTGAGGGGGTTCACTTTGGTCTGCAGCTCATCTCCTCAAATAATTCACTGTTAGTTCCTGCTAAAGTTTCCTTTGGCAGCCTCTGTTCCTCGGTCTCTGCTTTTGTGGACAGTGGAGCTGCAGGGAACTTTATGGATTTAACATGGGCCAAGGCCTTAGGTATTCCTCAGTTAACCTTGGGTAGGTGTGTCACCATGCATGGTTTAGATGGGAGTCCCTTGTCCAATGGGGTTATTTCTCTAGGTACACCTCCTGTTTTACTCTCGGTGGGTGCCCTGCATTCTGAAAAGATTGAGTTTTTCCTTACTCATTGTCCAGCAGTTCCTGTGGTTCTGGGTCACCCTTGGCTGGCCTTTCATAATCCCATCATTGATTGGCAGTCGGGGGAGATCTTACAATGGGGTACCATCTGTAGGAAAGAATGTATTACGCTTCCTATCCGAGTAGCTGCCGCCGTTCCTGCACCCATTCCTGAGGAATATCAGGATTTTGTCGACGTGTTTTCCAAGGGCAATGCGGATATTCTGCCTCCCCATAGGCCTTACGATTGTGCCATTGAGCTAATTCCTGGTGCCACGTTGCCTAAAGGAAGGTTATATGCATTGTCTGGTCCTGAAACTGTGGCCATGAATGAGTATGTGAAAGAAAGCCTTGGGAAAGGTTTATCAGGCCATCTAAATCCCCATTAAGTGCAGGTTTCTTCTTCGTAGAGAAGAAGGATGGTTCACTCAGACCCTGCATTGACTTTAGAGCTTTGAATAAAATCTCAGTAAAGAATACTTACCCTCTGCCGCTGATCTCTGTCCTCTTTGATCAGCTACGTTCGGCTGTGATTTTTTCCAAAATTGACCTTAGAGGAGCATATAACCTCATCAGAATCAAGTCAGGGGATGAGTGGAAAACGGCATTCAGTACTCAATCAGGCCACTATGAGTATCTGGTTATGCCATTCGGCCTGTCAAACGCTCCGGCAGTTTTCCAGGATCTCATTAATGATGTGCTCCGTGAATTTCTTGGAAGATTCGTTGTAGTCTACTTAGACGATATTTTGATATATTCTGACTCTGAAGAACAACATGTTACCCAGGTGCGTCAGGTGCTAAAGAAATTACGTGAAAATCACCTATATGCCAAACTGGAGAAGTGTGAATTTCATGTCACGGAGGTATCCTTTTTAGGGTACATTATTTCCCCTCGGGGATTCCGTATGGAACCGAAGAAGCTCCAAGCCATCCTTAGTTGGGCGCAACCCACCAATTTAAAAGCAATTCAGCGCTTTTTAGGGTTTGCAAACTACTATAGAAGATTTATTCACTCTTTCTCTGACCTAGTTGCTCCCATTGTGGCACTTACTAAGAAGGGAGCAGATCCTACCAATTGGTCATGTGAAGCTGAGTTATCTTTTCAGGCCTTGAAACAAGCCTTTGTCTCAGCCCCTGTCCTTAGACATCCCAACCCAGAATTGCCTTTCATTATTGAGGTTGATGCCTCGGAGGTTGGAGTAGGGGCTATCCTTTCTCAGAAGGATCCAGATTCCCTTGAATTACATCCTTGTGCCTTTATGTCCAGGAAATTCTCATCTGCAGAATCCAACTACGATGTTGGTAACCGGGAATTGCTGGCTATTAAATGGGCTTTCGAGGAGTGGAGGCATTGGCTTGAAGGAGCGACCCATACCATTTCAGTTTTGACTGATCACAAAAATCTTCAATACATTGAATCTGCCAAACGACTGAATGCCCGGCAGGCTCGTTGGGCTTTATTTTTTACTCGTTTCAAATTCATTATCACCTTCAGGCCAGGTTCCAAGAATACTAAGGCAGATGCCCTGTCACGCAGTTTTCTTCCAGTTCAAGACCACAGTCCTGTTACTCCCATACTTCCGTCTTCAGTCATTCGGGCAGGCCTCACACAGGATGTATTTACCCAGTTAAAGCTGCTTCAACATCAAGCTCCTGGAAATACTCCTGCTGGTCGTCTTTTTGTCCCTGAGTTTTTGAGAGCTACTGTTTTGGCGGAGTTTCATGATAGCAAGGTTGCCGGGCATCCGGGAATCGCTAAGACTTTTGAATTAGTCTCCCGCTCAGTATGGTGGCCTGGTCTTTCCAAAGACATTAAAGAGTTTGTTTTTTCTTGTCAGGTCTGTGCACAGCATAAAGTTCCCCGTTCTTTGCCTATAGGTCAACTTATGCCCTTGAATGTTCCCCTTAGGCCATGGTCGCATATCTCCATGGATTTTGTGGTGGACCTCCCTCTGTCAGCCGGATGCCGAGTCATATGGGTGGTAGTGGACCGTTTTAGCAAAATGGCCCATTTCATTGCTCTTCCCCGATTGCCATCTGCCCAGGGATTGGCAGTCTTGTTCCTCCGCCATGTTTTCAGACTCCATGGCTTACCCACTGATATTGTCTCTGACAGGGGTCCACAATTCATTGCACAATTTTGGAAGTCCTTTTGTGCTTCGTTGAAGATGAAATTATCATTAACCTCCGGCTATCATCCCCAATCCAATGGACAGACTGAGCGAGTTAACCAATCTCTTAAACAATATTTGCGTTTGTACTCGGCCAAACTCCAAAATGACTGGTCTGAGTTTCTTCCATTGGCGGAGTTTGCTTATAATAATGCCTGTCATTCCTCCACCAATGTGTCTCCATTTTTTGCAGTTTTTGGTTTTCACCCCAGAGCTAATTCATTTTTTCAACATTCCTCTGTCTCCTCTCTAGCCCTGACCTCTCATCTTAAACTTATTTGGAAAAAAGTGCACCTGGCTCTCAGAAAAGCAGCATTCCGGGAAAAAAGATTTTCTGACAGACTCCGGCGGCCGTGCACTTTTAAAGTAGGAGACAGGGTGTGGTTGTCGACTCGCAACATTAAACTCCGACAAACCTCAGCCAGATTGGGTCCTAGATTTATTGGACCATTTCTCATTATCAAAAAAGTCAATCCAGTTGCTTTCCGGTTACGCTTACCAAAAACTTTACGGATCGGAAATACCTTCCATTGCTCATTGCTTAAACCTTATGTTTCGTCCAGTAGATTTCCTCGTAGAATATCTCAGGGGAGATCTCCAGTAAATGTACAGGGTCAGCAGGAGTTCTTGGTGGAGAAGGTTCTCGATTCCAAGTTGTCCCGGGGTCGGCTTTATTTTTTGGTACATTGGAGAGGTTATGGGCCAGAGGAAAGGTCTTGGGTCCTGGATGAGGACCTTCATGCCCCAAGGCTCAAAAGGGCATTTTTTCGAGAATTTCCTCAGAAACCTGGCTTTAGGGGTTCCTTGACCCCTCCTCAAGGGGGGGGTACTGTTAGGCGCCGGGGTCCGCTCGTCGGTGCGGCCCGGCGCCTAGCAACCAGGGACGCCGTGCGCGTTCAGCCGCCGGCTCCCTGGCAACGCTAGACGCCGGGCGCACAGAGCCGCTCTGACCTTAGCAACGGGGACGCCACGTTCAGCCGCGTTCCCCGTTGCTGGGTCTGTCCTAAATTACCTGATTATGTGCTGGCCGTGCAGCATGCAAGCTGCACGGCATTTCCATTGATTACCCTGTCTGGATCTTGATTGGAGGGTTCCTGAATAAAGGCACCCTCAGGACTTCTTACAGACGCCGGTGATAGCTTCCTGTTTGCCTGTGTCTGCTACAGAGAGTTTCCAGTCCTGCTCAATCCGGTTGTTCCTGTCCTCAGAGATCCTGTACTCGGAAGTTTGCCATCTATTCCTGGAGTCTGACCGAGCACCTTTAACATCCTGTGGTGTTCGTGAGTCGCGGCTCATCCGTGTGTTGCGGCTTGTCCGCTTACTGTTTATTATTTAGTTAATTTGTGTTCTGGAGCTTTTGCGGAGGATTCCGCTCCCACAGATCCACTCTGGTATCCAGCGGTGCTGGATAGGAGTAACGGATCAGTGGTTCTTTGGTTGTCCTTTTCCCTGGCGGCTAGTCCGCACATACCTTTGGTTAAAGTTAGTTAGCTTGTAACCCCTGGCCTGGTTGCTTAGTCAGAGGGCCCCTTGTTATCACCCTGTCTCGGATTTCCCTTTGTCTCCCATTAAGACCTGCGGGGGCATCGGGGTTGGGCAGACATAATCCGCCCTTCGAACGCGGCTGCCATGGGCTCAAGCAACCATAGTCTCGCAAGGGATTTCTGATAACACGGGCGAGACAACGGAGTTAGGGCGCCAGGGGTTACTAGGCTCTCCTGCTCCCACAACCAGCATATCTTCCCAGTACTCAGACCTCTGCCATAAGATCTCTTCTGGTCTGGAGTACGGGAATCATAACACTAGGAAGAATTTGCTTGAATTGGGTTATTTCCCTTGTTTCACCAACTGCATGTGATGGCAGTTTACTGTAAATCAGAATCAAATAAACCAACAGGGTTTTAAACTACAGAAATTATGAGAATCAACAGTGGTTTTCAATAGACAGTCAAAACTGCTGCTTAGTAAATACTGTATTTTGAGCACCAAAATCACCAGCAGTGCACATTGTTTCTGAATTCATAGCTAAACTGCTGCTTACCAAATTTACCTCTGCAAATCACTTGTGTTTTCTCTATTTTTGCATACTGCAACCAGTATTGAATTTTAGTTTATCTGTTCTGTGTTTAAGTTTAGGTTTTATCTGTACTTTTGGAGCTAAATGCTGAAATAGCAAGGCCACTGTATCTGATTTTCATTGAGTCACTTAGATCAGGCATGGTACCAAAAGACTGGTGTATAGCGGATGTAGTCACAATATTTAAAATGGGTATTAAACTTCATCCTGGTAACTATAGACCGGTTACTCTGACATCAATAGTGGGGAAACTATTGAAAAGTATACTAAGGGACAGCATACAGGATTAATTGGAGAACTCCTATGCTATTAATAAGAACCAGCATGGTTTTGTGAGAAATAGGTCATGCCAAACTAATTTGATTAGCTTCTATGAGATAGTAAGTGACAATCTCGACCAGGGTAATGCAGTTTATGTGGTTTATCTAGATTTTGCAAAAGCTTTTGACACAGTACCTCACAGGAAGCTGACTTTCAAATTAAGGGAGCTCAGTATAGGAGATACTATTTGTACATAGGTGAGTAATTGGCTTGATAACAGGGAACAGTGACTCGTGATTAATGGGATGTTTTCCACCTGGGCTAAAGTAATCAGTGGAATACCACAGGGTTCTGTGTTGGGGCCACTACTGTTTAATATATTTATTAATGATTTAGGAGAAGGACTAGAAAGCACAGTTTTTGCAGACGATACTAAAATACTGTATGTAGGGTAATCAAGTCAGATGTTGATGTGGAGTCTCTTCAGAGCGATTTATTTAAACTGGAAGTTTGGGTAATTAAATGGTGTATGAGGTTTAATGTGGAAAAATGTAAAGTTATGCACTTTGGGACTAAGAATAAACATGCAACCTACCAATTAAATGGGAAAAATATAGGGGAAACTGTATTAGAAAAGGATTTGGGGGTGTTCATTGATAGTAGATTTAGCAGCAACACACAATGTCAAAAGTGTAGCAACAAAGGCAAATAAGGTGTTAGCATGCATAAAACGGGGAATAGAGACAAGGGATAAGAGCGTAATCCTGCCACTGTACAAATCATTGGTACGGCTGCATGTTGAGTATTGTGTACAGTTCTGGGCATCATACTATAAAAGAGACATGTTAGAACTTGAAAAGATTCAGAGGCGAGCTACCAAATTGATTAAGGGGTTGGAGACACTGGACTATGAGGAGAGGCTTACAAGGTTAGATATGTTTACACTAGAAATGAGATGACTGAGAGGAGATATGTTTAATATTTACAAATATATAAAGGGGCAATATGCAGAGCTATCATGTGAGTTGATTACTAAGAGACCTATACACAAAATTCAAGGACACCTGCTAAGGCTTGAGGAAAGGACATTTCGTACTCCGCGCAGTAAGGGATTCTTCACTGTAAGGGCAATACGAATATGGAATACACTGCCAGAGAAGGTTGTAATGGCAGACTCAGTCAATGCGTTTAAAAATAGGTTAGACAAATTTCTAAAGGAAATTTTTTTACGAGGATATAGCCTTCAACCTGCATAGAATAGGGAATGCAATATAATTCAGGTTGAACTCGATGAACTACTAGTCTTTTTTCAGTTTCGCTGACTATGGCCCTCATTCCGAGTTGTTCGCTCACTAGCTGCTTTTAGCAGCCATGGAAACGCTAAGGTGCCGCCCTCTGGGAGTGTATCTTAGCAGTAGTGCAAACAAAAGGATCACAGCGTCGCTACTAAAAAGATTGTGTAGTTTCAGAGTGGCTCCAGAACTACTCCTACCTTGCGATGACTTCAGACTATTTAGTTCCTGTTTTGATGTCACGAACATGCCCTGCTTTCGGCCAGCCACTCCCCCATTTCCCCAGGCATGCCTGCATTTGTATCTGACACGCCTGTGTTTTTCAGCACACTCCCAGAAAACGGTCAGTTACCTCCCCGAAACGCCCCATTCCTGTCAATCACTCACTGATCAGCAGTGCGACTGAAAAGCATCGCTAGACCTTGTGTGAAACTGCATCGGCTTTTGTGAAAGTACTTTGTGCGTGCGCAGTGCGCACCATACACATGCGCAGAAGTGCCGATTTTTTGCCTGATCGCTGCGCTGCGAACAACGGCAGCTAGCGATCAACTCGGAATGACGCCCAATGTTACTACGTTTATGCATTCCTTTTGGGCCTGTCATCCTGAGTTCTTCTATATGTTATCTTGCTCACTTGAATCAGTAAACTATTCATTGTTACCACTTACTGTATGTTAATCAGACTTTTTATTATTTCAGCTAAGTGACATCAACCCATTAATATGTGCAAACCAGAGAATCTAAAAATGCCCTCTCCATTAGCATTTCTGCCACATTATAGCAGGGTGATGATAAGATACTGGCTGTCAGGATCCCAGCATATGGAATACCGACACCTGTCAGAATGCTGACACCATAATCCCGACAGCTGACATGCTAACTGTAAGTGTCATGTGGCGAGTTCTTACCACCGCAGGTCCCGGGATTCAGTCTCTTCATGCAGCGTCCTGTGGTGCTCGGTGGCCGCATGGGGATGTGGCGTGGTCAGCGGCGGGAGTGACAGCTTCCTGGATCCAGAGGGGAGGACCTAGTGGCCGCAGCTTCCTGGTATGCCGGGAGTGGCCATATTGCAGACCTGGAGCAGCACCATTGAGCAAGATGGGTGAGTACAGCCAATCCTGTGTCCCTGCTGCCTACAAATAGGCTGGGAATGTTGCATTCTGTGGCAGTGCTTTGTTGCAGTTTCTCAGTACCCTAGCTCTGTGCTCCCACAGATTAGTGTGAGCATCTCTTGGTATTGGTCCCACCTTACTCTCCGAGTTCTCAGCCAACTCTCACTGCATTACGCTAGGCAGCTCCCCAGTGCACGGTCACGGTTAATCGCTCCCTTTCCGGTGTCTGCAAATTCTGCAGGATTCCCATGGCGGTTTGCCAGCTGCAGCCTGTACCTTTTCAATCACATCTTTGCATCATCCAGCAGTCTTCACAGTTCTTCATTCATGTCTTTGCATCATCCAGTAAACAGTCTTCAAAGTTCTTCATTCATGTCATCACATCATCCAGCAAACAGCCTTCACAGTTCTTCATCACAATACTCCTGTTTTGGCCTCGTGTCACTCAGTGGACATTCTCTACCATTTTCCATCCCAGAACTAGTCAGTCCCAGTATTCCTACAGTCTAATTCTGCTCTTAAACCGTTAATAAATATAAGAAAAGGAACTACCTTCGTCCTCCTTGTTTCCTGCATTCTGGAGCTCTTGCTCCTTCGGTTGGTCTGAGTCCAACGGATTCACAAAAACAGCTTGGCGTGACAGTAAGTATATCAGGTGGGTTAGGGTTAGGGCCGGAGGGGTGTAGGTTAGGATTAGGTGCCACCTGGGGCGGGGTTTAGGGTTAAGCTGCAGGGGGCGTTTAGGGTTAGTCTGTAGGGGATGTTAGGGTTAAGCACCACTGGGGGAGGTTAGCTTTTTAGGCACTAAGGGGGGTTTGGGTTAGGCTGTGGAAAGGGAGGGTTAGGGTTAGGCATTACTGGGGGGAGCTTGGCATTATGCACTAAGAGGGGATGTTAGGGTTAGGCTGTGGGAAGGGAGGGTTATGGGATAGTGGAGAGGGGATACCATACTTACCTCACTCCTATTGAGATTTTAAAGTTCAGGTTGCCAGCATCGGTATTGTGACTACAGGCATCCCATCCGCTGGTCACACATACTGAACCCTATCAATCCACTAATGTTTGTAGAACAATAAACTGGAAGCACTTTCTTCAGCAGTTTCTACAACACCTGTGACTTCAGTTTAACCACCCTGCACCCACTACTTAAAATACTCACCTCTCTGCAGTCCACCGCATGTGCAGCAAGAAAATCTCTGGAAACTGCCCACTGCACCATTTACCCAGAGATTTGCGCATGCGTAATAGAGTCTGTGCCCCTCTAGTGCTCAGACTCCATTGCGCTGATGGGCACCAGCTGCAGAGGAAGGGGCCCCGACACGGGAGGATGGACACGGGCCTCCTCCTCTGTTAATATGTCTGTGCCTGGGATGCAGGCTATACACAACAGAACCAAAATGTTTAGGCTCTCAAAAAAAGCTCTGTAATAAAATATGTATCTAAAAAGTATATTTCAAGCAGCAATATAAGTCCAATTGTGTCTGTATGGACACAACAAGCTAAATGGAGACCAAAAGGTTTTAACACCTTTAGTTAACCATTAGTATTCATCCGAAAGTGTAAAACAATGACTAATTGCGCTGTACAGCCAAATTACCAGGTACACACATTAACCGGAGACACACTTGTATTTTAATATTATAGTTTTATTTTGTATATTATGTCTTCAAACCGAAATAAAGATAGGTTGTATTCAAAACACGGCTATTGTTTTAATAAACATTAAACATTTATACAAGCATAGGTATAACTATAGCCTCATATGGCATCCAATGTTATATTGATAATAAAAATAAAAAAATGTCACGTGACATAAGTATCTAAAAAAATAAATAAAAATATAGCAGATATATAAAAATTGTTAAAATACTTTTCTGCTCTAAGTAGTGATGTAATATGTTTTTAATATTTTCATGAATGTTTCGCTGATGACGTATGCAATATGAATGTATGTGAAGCTTTGTCTAGCCGACCCAAAAAACAAAAATACTGAACCACTAACCAAACCAGATGCCTTAGTGCAAGATGCATGCTTATTATGAATAAACGTCACAAAAAGCAAAAGGGCATACATGGGAAAACTTGTAAACCTTGAGTGCTATATGCCCTTAGGGACAGACTTTGTTCATTTTACAATAGAATATCTTTAATTTGTGGCTTTGTGAAAAAAACATATTAATTAGCAATGCTGAAAGACAAAAATGCATATAAAACAGAGGAAAAAAACAATAATGACCACATTGCACATGAAATTTAATATGCAGATACTTTTAATTGTACTGGGAGAACTCTGGCTTTAAGATATGCCCAATTAAGCATTAAAAATAAATGATACATGATACATATATATTGTTACTTTAAATAATTTACATCTCCTCATACACAGATGGTATAAAGGAGTAGGCTAGGCATCTCTAGTCCTTGCAGAACATGTAGTGGCCATGAGATACTGTATGCTTTGCAAAACAAAATACTGTAGATGAAATTCTGCAAGCAATTCAGTGTATTTGTCGTTAGTTTTGGGATTGCAATTTATTATGTTGTTTATTGTTAATATGTTTCTTCAAAATGAAATTTTATCATTTCAAATACAGTATATTATGTTTGTTTTTTTATAATGTACAGTGCTACATTTTCAGGTAAAGTATATGGAAAATGCACTTGACAAGTTACATACTACAAGTAAAATTTGTGGGTTTGTAATATAGACAAAAGCACATATGCACAGCAATCTGTTTTTTTCCCGTAAATAATTTGTGTACTTTTAACACATCCCCTACTGGTGAGCCTGAGGGCATAGCATTTGAGGTAACATCCTATTTTGGCTAGCTGCAAAGCAAGCTGGGAGATGTGAGAAATGTAAACAAATTACTCAAATGGGAAAAACTAGTGTACAAATGAGATTTTGTGCACTCAATCTAAATTACGTGGAAAAAAAAGATAACTCTCTTATAAATTCTAATTGTGTCTGAAGACACTTACCAAACTACATTCCCGTATTTTGAACTGAAAAGTAACATTTTTATTAATATGCAACATCAGTTGCCTATTATGTCTTAGAACATGAACAGTTGTTTAAGATTCATAAGTTATCTTATTGAAACAATGTAGAATACCACAAGTCTTATTGGGAACTACAGTGGATCTACTGTAGCTCGGTTAACAAAGGACTCTATAACTATAGATTAGAAATACATTCCTTTTGGACTACATAATAGGGAAACATTTTTATTTACAAAAAAAATTAAATGAGGGCATTTCCATTTCAAGGAACTTTTTTTTACCATGAAGTGACTCTTTGCTGTTCATCATGGGGTTTGTGGTTTTTGGTAGGAAGGACCATCTATAGAGGCACTATCGTGACTAGGCTGATATGGTTCACAATCAGGCCTGGCGCTACCAGCACAGCAAATGGATGCCGTGCAGGTAGACACCAGGCTGGAGAGGCACTCTCCCTGCTCTGCATCCCGCTGCTGCACCGCCAGTCCCCCCTGCTGCCTGCTGCTGTGCCTGTCACACTGTGACTGACAGTGGCGCTGGTAGCTTTAAGCATCCTCTCCCCCTCCCTGACTGTGTTACAGCGCGGTGTGTTAACTGTGCAGGAAGACCCGAAAAGGGGACAGAGCTACACGGAATGGAGGGGCAAAGCTACAAGGGACCAGGCTGATCATGAGGGGGAACAGGTGGATGGACAGCTCTGGCCAGACAGACTTCCTTTTGGTAAGGAGATGTAAATAGAGTGAGTGAGTGAGCTTGAGAAAGTGTATGTGTGTATCTGTGTGTATGCATGTATGTGTGTGTATCTATTTGTGTGTGTATCTATTTGTGTGTGTGTGTGTATGTATGTATGTGTGTGTATCTGTTTGTGTATGTGTGTGTGTATCTATGTGTGTGTATGTGTGACTAGGTGGGCAAAATGTGTGTAAGCGGCACTACCACAGGTGTAAATTTGTGTAAGTGGCACTACTAGAGGGCATTTTGTGTAAGCAGCAGTACTGCAGGGGGGATTTTGTGTAAGTGGCACTACTACACGGGGGATTTTGTGTAAGCGGCACTACTACAGAGGGGATTTTGTGTAATCAGCACAACTACAGGGAGGATTTCTCAGATGCATAGCTGCTTTCATAAAGGTCATGTTCAGATGTACATATTGCACCTGCCATAGGCTTGTGAAAGTATTGATGGTGACAAGAGTGGTGCACTAATGCTGGACAGTCTAGAATCAACAGTGGTGCTACGGCATGTAGAGGCACAGAAAGTGGGTCCTCAAGACTTGTGCATTCAGGTGCATACTACTACATAAGGGAAAGGCTAAAACTAGCATTTGCTTATTATCGTACCAGTGGTAATGGGGGCTAGACCAGATGCAGTGGTGTCCATCACTGAATCAGGCCCTGGAAGTCCAAGAAGAGGGACACATAGCTGTACTGTATATTAAAAATATTTATTAATGCTCTTTAAGTTCCAGCTAGATGTGTGAACAACCCCATCTCAGAGCTCCGCAGCGCACTTAGCATTTCAACCTTTTCCAGGCAGTTTTTCTGCCTCCAGGTGCTCCCTGCTTATTTAACTCACCTCTTGCTTCTATGTGGACAGATTTCTGTCCTCCTTGATGACCCTGAAGCCACTGACACCATGCCAGGAGGCATGCTGCACTGAATCCAGCATGGCACTGAACAGAGATTGCAGCATCCAAGAAAGCATCAGTTGAGCAAGATATCTCACCCTCACAGCAGATATGCAAGGCTCCCACTCACCTGTCAACTATGGGGATGTAGTGGAAGCAATCAAATCCACCATGGGGCCCTTACTTTCACAAGCTGTTTCTGACTTCACTATCCAGTTGCAGAATCTGTCACATCATGTCACAATCACTGACCATAACCTAGGTAACACTGTACATGAAGTGCAGACCTTAAACATACAGTGCAGATGCTTACTAGATGGCTTAGAGATCCAGTCTATTAGACTTGTGGGTCTCCTTGAGACTATTAAGGACTCTGTGCTGAAACATTAAGGGCTCTGCACTGGAACATTAAGGACTCTGCACTGGAACATTTTACACAAAACACTTTGCCTCACACAAGTACTTTACCTTCCCTGATGATGGCACTGCATAGCCCTGAGGAATTGCAAGCTCTTGGTGCTGATATCACTGATTCTGTCACTGACAAGCCTACACATTAAATATTATGTACTACTATTTCCACCACCTCTACGTGGCTGAGTTCATCCCTTGGAACTGATTCCCAGCATTCAGCTCTCCTAAGTACACTGTACTTGATGTCCGTCATCTATGCTATGTGTAAGATATAAACTTTATGGGGGAAATGTAATAAGGTGTGAGAATCAGAAAGTGAGAGATTTTGGTCAAATTCTCCTGTTGTTTTAAAGTGGCATTCATTTACATGGCAAAACCAGGTTGATTTTGAATCATTTAAACGATTGCCACTTTAAAAAAAAACAGGAGTATTTTACCAAAATCTCTTACTTTCTGATTCTCACACCCTATTACATATCCCCCAAAATGTTTTTACATGTTATTACATTTATTAAGCTTTTTTTTTTTTCCTTGTCATCATGGTTATGCTTCTTACCACATCTCCAGCCAGTAATAGCCTTGCTGTTTTTATTCTTATTCTTTGCTACATTTGTCATTGTTTTCTATTGCACCAACTACTCTACTTATCCGGGTTGCACTTGAAGTTCTATTATCTTTGAAGTATCATCACTGATTCTCTGAAATTTATAGGTTATATCCTATTTGCCTTCTCCAATATACATTAATTATGCAGTTCTTCCCCTCTTCCTCTTGTCATGTTACAGTATATATTTTTCTTCTCATGTCTCTCCTTCTCACATCTATTCTCTCCTCCTTAATATTAGATATCCAACAAGTACATTTGTATTTTGCTTGTTAACATTTTTCACTGAGACATGATGACAAAGACTGGCTCCTGGAATGTGAGAGGTATTAATTCTCCCATGATAATAAGTGCAAAATTCTCCTTTATCTAAAGAAAACATTGATCCCGCTTTTCTACAGGAAACACGTCTTCTCAGTATAAATAAATAAACTTCAGATGCTAAAATGATCAGTGGTAACTGCAGCCCTTTATACTTCGGAGGCGCCAGGAATGGTTATCTTAGCAAAGACACATTTGCAGATGTAGTTTACCTCTACATTCACTGACCATGATGGTCATTTGTCACAGCCACAATTTCTCTAAAAGGTAACAAGTATATTCTTTGTAACCTTTATGCTTCCAATGTACAGATGTACATGATGGGCGCTCATCGCATCCATGGCATGGCCGCAAGGGCATGCCAATGTATTTCCTATGGTGGCACATGCATGCATGCATGCATTTATCATTGTAAATGGGCACACTAGCTATGCTAGCTGCGCCATGACTAGGATACTTGGTATCAAAGCTGAGCATGGCTACATTTGTATAAGTCCTTTTATTAGCAATTACTGGTGAAATTAAGCATGTATGACAATATTCTCCTTATTGACTGCTGGGACTTTAATTCCACATGCCACTGAAAAGGACTATACTTGCCTCTCTGCCATCCACAATACACTGTCTAGATTTGACTATATTCTCATCTCATCCACTCTATACACTATGAATTTAGAAGTTCTAATAGAACCAATTTATCAAAAAGGTCATGCACTTATCTGGTCAACCTTGCATATTGCTAATGATAAGAACCCTTACAGACTATGGTGATATTCTTGTCACCTCTCTTACTTTATCAAATTACGTAACAGGATTTGAATCTGCCTAGGAGGAATATTAGTTAAATAACTTTGCTTAATAGGAAGCTGACCCCCTACTCATTTGGCAAACCGCCAGATCTGTTATATGAGGAATCATATAAAATATTTCTGCCGAAAATAGGGAATACTCCTTCAAATCTACCTTACTGATGCCTATGAAAACTTCAAAGCCAACCCCTCCTCCCTGTCCAAACAATCCTAGTACACAGCCAAGGGCCACTTTGACAAATTTCTCCAAGCCATGGGAGACCGCTACCTCTTTATAGTCAATTCCACTACCACATTTTTGGCAATAAAACAGGTAATCTCCTGACCAATCTCATTACTGGTACTCACCAACTTATCGTCACGCACCCTCTTTGAAACTCAGATGGCTCCCTCACTACCTTAAATGCCCAGATTACAGAAGCTATGAATTCTTTTTACATGGATTTATACTCACAGGTAGATTCATCCCCACCATACCTTCAGCCTACTACCTCTTATTTATCTTCCAATCTTGCTATGTCTTCACCTATGGTCTAACAGCATCAGTTATTGAAAATGAAGCACAGGGAAATTGACTTTTTACTGCATGGCATTTCTCTGTCTATTTTAGAGAAAAGATGATCCCCAGGGAATTCAGGGTCAGGAATGTGCCTATGATTGGGCGATACAACCCTGAGTTCTGAAAGAAGTGGGTTGGCATTTTGAACAAGTGCAGCCTAGACCTAATGCTGTTGGTGGTCGAGGAGACAGTTCGTGAGTTTAAGGTCACCAAAGACAAGATTGCATGGTTTGAACAGGATTACAAAGCCACCCTCCAGCAGGATCAGACACAGGATTGGTTATTGCAACTGCAGGGGCAATGTGAGAGTTACCGACATTATTTAATTAAGATCAAGCACAAAAACATCACACTGTCAAGGAGGACTATGACAGTAACCACATGTATAGATGGCTAATGGGTGGCTAATAGGTGATTCTATCAACCACATCCCACAAGAATGGAGGTCTAGGGGGCGTGGTCTGGATGGTGAGGAGTGCAGACGTGCTTCTGCCTGGCTCCTCTACCCACCGCTATTAAAGCTTTCTTTTCAGGGTTAACACCCTCAGTGGACACCCTTCGGGGGCTCCCCTTCCCCCCCTGTAACATTCCTGTGCCCAGCAGAGTTAGCCGTGGAGCCGGGGAGCAGTTTGCTCTGTTCCTGCAGGTTGCGGCCTAAGCACCTCCGGAAGCTGGGGCCTTGAGTACATTCTGCACCCGAGTTTGGAGCTCCATAGCGGGATCGCGGCGCCGGGAAGCGGCACGGACCCCCCCCCGGGGCGCAGACACCAACGGCAGGCTTCCCCAGTCCTCCAGAGAGGTCACCCACCGTATACAGCAAGCAGAGGAGGCATCTGGCAGTGGGCGACAGCGGGGAGACAGGTGCCCAGGAGACGCGGCGGCCATCTTGGATTTTCTGGAGGAACAGGATCATCAGAGGTAGTGTGCCTGTGTGCTGTGGGGGACTCTGACCTGGGGCTGCATTGAGTCTGGTGGCCATCTGGTACAATCTTGACTGTGTTCCCACTCTGGGGCCTTTGTGGAGAGATCTAGGCAATACCCTTTTCTGTGGTGCTTTAAAATTTCTCTCAGCAGTGTCTTCTTCTACTACAGCTGCCCCATCTTGTGGCCACTGGGTGTAAATACATGCACTTCTCCCACAGTGTACTCGATACATAATACATATTATTCTACAGTCTTCATAGGAACGCAGCTATCCCAGCACCGGCCGTGTCTATCGGATGCGATGTCCCCTTGGTGGATTGACCACGCTATTATGATGTGACTGCTCTGAGACAATTCTGCCTCCACCCGACTACTTCTTTGACATGACATGACAACTCAACCTTCATGTGGATCCTTCTCTGATTGATATTACTAACGTCTCCCCTAACTTCAGTCCCGTTACTTGTGTCGGTCAGCTTTATGATGCCTCCCAAGAAATATAAGGCCGCTAAATCTGTTTCCCAAGTGGCGTTCTTTAAACCTTCTCCTCAAACCACTAAATCAAAAGATGTACGGAGTGGTTCCTCTAAGTCTGTTGTACCTGTGTCCTCGCCGCTTCGAGATGCGTCTGCCCCTATCACTGTTACCACACACACCAGCTCTATCGAGGACAGTGACTCACTTACGGTGGGCACTATGAAGCGTCTACTAACACAATTTAAGGATGAAGTTGCGGCTGAATTCAGAGCGACTATGAAGGAATGCCAGAAATCTATTGATGAGATTGGTGGCCGCACCGATCACCTAGAAACAAAAATGGGTGAAATAGTGTCATCGCATAATGACCTAATCTCCTCCCATGAACTGCTTCAAACCGAGGTAACGGCACTCAAGGACAAGCTCTCTGAACTAGAGGACAGATCGAGACGAAACAATATAAAGCTGCGAGGTGTTCGGGAGGCTGTCGCCAATAGCGCTTTAAACGATTTTGCAGTTGACCTCTTCAGCAAACTCCTTCCCTCATACCGCTCGGCGGACTTTCTGATTGATCGCATCCATAGGCTCCCCAAAGCCAGGAACGCCCCTGATGGGGTCCCCCGAGACGTTCTTATGAGGGTACATTATTTCCACGTGAAGGAGGCAATTTTGAAGCTGCTAGACCCTCGGATACTGCTTCTGAGGCTTTGGGCTCACTTCAGATATTCGGAGACCTGTCCCCTGCTACTCTAGCGAAAAGGCGCTCTCTTTACCCCATCACGTCAGTGCTACGCAGAGAGAACATTCTATACAGATGGGGATTTCCTACAAAGTTGCTTATTTCTCGAGAAGGTTCTACTGTCTTATAACAAATGTCGAGGAGGGGAAAAAGATCCTCGCGTCATGGAACTCATCAAGCTCGTCTACACACACCTCTCCTGAACGGGACTGGGCCTCGTCAGCAGCTGAGCTCTGAGTATTATTTGTTCCACTACACTTGCATTGTTTTTGTATCTTTCTAATAATTTTGTTATGTCATGTTTCATAGTTTACACCAGTTCCTTGGCAGTTGCTTATTACGGGTGTCTATGTAAGGCCGATTTGAATGCTATTAGACTGTTCTTCAGGTGATGCCTCGACACCGTTGGTTTACTGTTTGTTTCTGCCTCTGTTGCTCCGTCTACCGCCCACGTCTCTTTGGTAGCTGGGTATTTTACCCTAGAATACTTATTTTCTTTTTTTTTAGTCCCAGAGGCTGGCGGTTCGGGGGACCAGAGATAGAGGTCCGAGGAACTGCATCTTGTTGAATTTTAGTTCGGGTGTGGGCAGATTAACCACTACCCCCCACAGACTAATTCTGAGTCGCCATGGTTAGGCGTCCAACCATGCCCCCAAGAGGGGTTAATGTTATGTTTCCTTTAACTGTTATTCTCCTTTTTCTTATCCTTTCTTTCCCTTTTCCTCTCCTTCTGCCTTCTGTCTGGAAATTGTTGCTCATACTTTCTACATGCCAGCTGGTTGATGGTAACTATGCAATCTTCGTTTCCTGTGCAGTATGGTTAACATTGTTTCTATAAATGCAAAGGGTCTTAACTCCCCACATAAGAGGAAGTTAGCATTAAATTATTTTCATAAAATTAAAGCTCAAATTATAGCCGTCCAAGAGACACATTTTATTAAATCAGCCCCTCCACGGTTTACTAATGTGAGATTTCCCCATTGCTATTTGGCGAATGGACCAGCGACGAAAGCGGGGGTGGCAATCTTAATGTCTCAACATTGCGCTTTTTCCCTCACGTCACAATACTGCGACCCGGAGGGGAGAATTCTGATTTTAGTGGGAACTCTTGAAAATAAAGAGGTGACGATAGTTTCCTGCTATGCCCCGAACACCAAGCAACTAGCATTTTGTAGGAAACTCTGTGCTAAGGTACAACAACTGGCCAAGGGCGCTTTACTGCTCATGGGGGACTTTAATTTGACCCTTGACCCTTTGGTTGATAACTCTGGCAAGCGGACCTCACTCTCCAGTTAGCTCCATAGGAATGCGAAGGGCTTCCGCCAGTTATTGGCGGAAAATGATCTTTTAGACCTATGGCGCGTTAAACACCCAATGGACAGGGACTACACATTTTATTCTCCAGTACATGCCTCTTATTCCAGAATAGACCTTGCTTTAGCGGATAAATGGACTCTACAGTCCATCCGTAAAATTTCCATTCTCCCCATGTCCTGGTTGGATCACTCCCCACTATTCATCGAATGGGATATTGGTAATAGAAAGACTACCCCGGCCCCCTGGCGCTTAGGTAAACAAGTCTCCTTCAGCCGGAGACTAAGCAGGCTATCCAAACCACTATGGATTATTACCTCTCTGAGAACTCTCCTCGGGAGACATCCATCTTTACATTCTGGTGTGCCCTCAAAGCAGTAACACGAGGGACAGCGATTCAAACAGCGGCTAAACTTAAAAGGGAATATCATAAAGAATGTGAACAAGCTGAGCTTGCAGTCGCTTCCCTGGAGAGTGCTCACAAGACACACCCACATGATAAAACCCTCCTTAGATCATTGCAGGAAGCCAGAGAGGCAGTAAACGTTTTCTATTTAGCGGAAGTCCAACGCAACCTACATAGACTGAATCAAAAATTCTATGTTTATGGTAACCGGGCTGGTAGACTGCTGGCAAGGAAGCTGAGAGGCAGGAAAGCTAAAGAAAAAATTCACATTATCCACTCGGATAGGGGTAAAAGAGTCTATGATCCTGACGAAATTGCAAAAGTTTTTGCATCTTACTAATCCAAACTATCTAACTTGAAGGAGGATTCCTCCACCTTTCAACCTACAGTCACGGATGTTAGAATTTTCTGGACAAATTTCCTCTCCCTTCGCTGTCACAGGAGTCTTGTAGCTCTCTTAGTGTGCCTTGGACTCTAGCAGAAGTCGAAAAAGCTATTGACTCCCTCCCAGCAGAAAAGGCCCCGGGACCTGATGGTTATCCTTCTGGTTTCTATAAATCCTTTAAGGAGAGTTTGGCTCCGGTGCTCCTATCGGTGTTTAATGAAGCCACAGAAGTTGGGTGCTTCCCCAAAGAAATGCTGGAAGCTCAGATCATCACCATCCCCAAACCGGGGAAAACTACCACCTCAGTCCAAAATTTTAGACCAATTGCTCTATTAAATACGGATTTAAAACTCTTTGCCAAATTAATTGCCAACCGTATCAGTCCCCTCCTCCCCTCTCTGATCAACCCTGATCAAGTGGGCTTCGTCTTAAACAGACAGGCCCCAGATAATACGCGAAGGGTGATTAATGTCATTGAACATTCTGCCTGTAGAAAAGAACCCCTCCTAGTTTTGTCTCTGGATGCCGAAAAGGCGTTCGATAGGTTAAACTGGGACTTTAAGAGATTGACTCTGGCCAAATTTGGATTCTCTGGTAGGATCTTAGACTCTATCCTGGCTCTCTATTCCACGCCCTGTGCGAGGGTCTTTGTTAATGGATACCTCTCTTCATCCTTTAATATCTCTAATGGCACTCGTCAGGGCTGCCCGTTATCTCCTATTATTTTTGAGTTGGTGATAGAACCCCTGGCTGCTTGCATTAGATCCTCGGACTCGATTAGTGGCCCTGTTATAGGGGGTATTTCCCACAAAATCAGCTTATTTGCGGACGATATTTTGTTATGTCTTTCTGATCCTGAGACTTCCTTGCCAGTTCTACATGCCGTTCTTCAAGACTATTCGGATGTTTCCTGTTACAAATTAAATACTAATAAAACTGAGGCCCTCCCACTCAATATATCTCCGACTGTGGTCTCTCGGTTGAAGGAATCGTACAAATATGCCTGGAAATCCTGCTCCTTGAGATATCTGGGGATTAACTTGTCCAGTGAAGATAATTTAATTGAATGTAATTATGCCCCGTTATTAAAAGCCTTTACGGAGCTGACTGGGGAGTGGATGCTGCAGGAGGTATCTTGGCTGGGTAGGATTGCTGCTGCCAAGATGGTCTTATTGCCGAAATTAATGTATCTGTTTCGCTCCATACCAAGACCCCTTCCCAGACTCTTCTATAATAAATTTAACCAGGTCCTGATTAGATACGTGTGGGGAGGCTCTAGGCCAAAAATTGCTAAAAAGATTCTTATTCTGCCCAAACAATCCGGTGGGGTAGCTTTCCCGGACATAGAAAAGTACCATGCTGCTTGTCTGTTAAGTCAGTCCAGGGACTGGTTTGACACCTCGAGCATGAAACCGTGGGTCACTCTGGAAGCTTCTTATTTGAATACTGCTACTCTTTCTGATTTGTTTTGGTTGCCACCCTCTGCTGCCCAAAGTAGGTCCGGATCTAGCAAGTCTATTAAAACAACCCTAGATTCATGGCATAAACTAGTGTCCTCTTCGGAAGAGATTAAATTGCCGTCTCCCTGTCTGTCGATATCTGCTCTTATGTCCTTGATTCCTAATATTACCCTGGAAGAATGGATTCGGAGGGGCCTCTCCACGGTAGGCGATTTTTTTATAGGTGACGTCTTGATGTCCTTTTCTCAAATACAAGAGAGATTTGGGATTCGGACTCAAGACTTTTTCAAATATTTGCAGGTGAGAAGCTGGTTACACTCACAGGCTTTACATCTTCACAAACCTTCTTTTCCGGCTTACATTAAAAGCCATCTGGAGACATCCTCACATAAAGGTGGGATTACGTGGTGGTATCATTTTCAACTGACTAACAGCACATAATCTAAATTCAAAGCTCAGATTTTATGGGAAAGAGATTTGAATAGATCCTTTACTGATGCAGACTGGGACAGTATATTTAGGTCTTGTTTTAAAGTTTCCAAATGTATTAACCACTCTGAAATGTTCTTCAAGCTTATACAGAGGGCCTATTTCACCCATGAAAGACAAAATAGGATCTGGCCTTCCCAATCTAAATTATGCTGGCGGAAATGTGGCTCAACGGGGGATACTTTCATATCTTCTGGGCGTGCCCACTTATACAACCACTCTGGAGAGAAGTTTTCAATATGATTAGCATGATTTTAGGATTCACTATCCCCCTGGACCCAGCTTTAGCATTATTGCATTTGTTCGTAGACCACCTTTCTACAGGCGATCGCTACGTCTTGGGGCATATTTTGATAGCCACTAAAGCTGCTATAGCCCAATTGTGGAAATCTGAGAATCTTCCCTCTTTAGCGTTTATTCAAAATAAGATTCACAAACATTTTATTTTTGAAACAGCGGAAGCTAAATACTCTTCCTCAGCTAATTCTATTCACCTGAAATGGTTAGGTTGGTCTGACTATAGGGGGAGAGAAGGCAGGCTAACCGTCTATAGCTCTCCAATTGCTTTATCTGTGCTTCACCCCTCCTAGATTGACCTCTATAAGAATGTTGTGATATCAGACGTTTCTTAGTTATTTATTTATTTATTTTTTTCTTGGTGTTTGTTTGTGCTAAGCCTCTTTTTTGTGTTTCTTCTTTTTGATTCTGAAAACCTAATGTAACCAACTGTATATCCATTCAACTGTGCGTTACAAGTGCTTTGATTATGGTAACCATTCCGGACTCCCCCTATGTTCCCCTTTTCTCTTTTTTCTGTTCCCAATTTCTGTGTGAAAAATCTTCAATAAAAATTCTAATGTTTAAAAAAAAAAGAATGGAAGTCTAAATCTTGATGGTGTCGACACAGAGAAGAACGCAGCAGGGAGCTTAAATATTCAAACAGTGACCGTGAATTCATTGCCAGTGATTCTGAGGGGTCACAGGTTACCACAGTAGTCCCTTTAGAAGCAACAGAGGCAGTCCCAAAGGAAGTAAGAGGAGGAGGACGACCACCTGCAGGAGTGGCCAGAATTTGAGAATTAAAAGATCGGGCTGTAAAGAACAGAGTTTCATATATAATCTATCAAAGCATCAACTATCTGAAGTAGGGCTGAGGGTCCTTAATAAGGGACTCTCTTTTATGCCTACTAGTTCTCTACCTTTAATGAACTAAGTTGGAAAATTGATTTACATCACTTCTGAAAGAAACTCTGACTGCGATAATTCTACCAGGATAAGCCCCAGGAATCCAACAAACATGACCACCAGGAATTTATTGCACAGAGGTCTACATCAAAGTTTGACCCCTAATCCCAGAACGCTTCCATTAAATACTTTACAAGAATGCTGGATGACTCTGTCATCATGTATTCTGCTGCTGCTTGTGGAACACAGTGCAATCTGTCGCATTCAAAATGGACTGCAGTAAGAAATCTGGGCTCATATAGAGACATCATCATAAGGGGGCAGCATTGTAATTTTGGATCTAGAGTAATACAGGGTGGAAATTCAGAGTTAACTTTCTGACAGTAACACGTAAATGTTACTCTTTTCCGACCCTACTACTACGTATAAAATTGAATAAGATATACTGTAATACCGGATCAAGCTTGCCTACATGGACTTAATTCAACAAAATTGAAAATGGCGTTGAAACAGATACATCCAGTGGTCCCTATACTATTTACAGTCCGGAAAATTCACAAAAATTTGGTGCATCCACCTAGCAGACTGATTATTTCGGCACAGCAGTCAATTTTCCAACCAGTGTCCCAGTTTTAAGACAACATTCTCCAACCCATGCAGGCACGCCTTTATGCACAATGGACATATGGAGTTTGTATACGAATATTCCCCATGAGGCGGGCTTACGAGTTATGAGATCCTTCTTGATCAAAGAAGGAATGGTGGACATTGATTTGGAAGTATTTTTACATCTATTGAAACTTACCCTGACAAGAAACAATTTTTTATTCGACAGTAGGATCTACCTCCAAACCACCAGGTGTGCCATGGGCAGTAATGTGCCACTGTCCTTCGCTAACTTTTATATGTTTAATTTAGAGGAAAAATTGTTCTTTGGCAATCCAGCAATAGCTGTCAACATCCTTTTATTTGCACAGTACATCGACGACTTATTCCTCCTTTGGACATGTGGTGTTAATGCCCTCAACCTTCTGTATGCATCTATTAATATCAGGACTCCAGCATTAAAATAACTTTTCAATCATCTCCAGTGTCAATCAACTATATGGATGTATGGGTAACCATCGAGTATGGTAAAATCTCTATAGTGGTTTACTACAAACCCACGGATAAGAATACCTTACTCAGGGCCAATAGTCACCATCCATGAGCCCTTATTAAATTACTGCCCAGATCACAAATGATAAGGGTTACACGTATTAACTGTAACTGCCACTCTCTTGAGAGTGAACTGGACAATGTAGTTCAGAAATTTATAATGAGGCGGTACGATCCCAGGATACTGGCTAAACAAAAACAGGAGATTCTGAGCATCCTGAGGCAACAACTGTTGGCATCAGCACTGAAAGAAACAGGGAACACCATACCAAGAGTAAACAGATACAATACTGCCAGCCTGGAACTTTTAAGAGCATCCAGAGCACTGTGGCCCATTGTCGCAACAGACAGGGATCTTTTGAGCATCCGCACTGTGATACCAATGCCCTGCTACACTAGGGGCAAAAATATTAAGGACTTGGTGGTCTACACGGACATCACTGGCTTTGTCACTGGTCCTACGGCAACATGTTTTCTCTCTAAAGGACCATGTAGCTAAAAGTGTCTAAAGTGCACTACATGTCAGAACATGCTCACTGGATCTACTTTCAAGCATCCACACAAAGACAATATGTTTCAGATCAGACATGTGCTATAACATGCACTTCTTCCTTTATAGTGTACTTTATTACCTGCCCGTGTGGCCTAGTCTATGTGGGCAAGATGGCTAGGACCATGAGGGAAAGAATGGATTTACACCATTCAGCTATCAAAGCAGCCTTATTAGGCAAGACATCAGATCAGACAATATCACTAATATAAAGTCCCACGGCACTTGAATGACCCAACCGAGTCACTTAATCAGATGTGGAACACCCCAACATGAATTCCTCTGTTTCCCAGATTTTTCCTCAAAGAAAAGAGAGAACACACCTCATAGTGCAATTGGTTTTTCTGCAGTTATCACAACATAAAAAGTAATGTGGAAAAATCTGGGAAACAGAGGAATTCATGTTGGGGTGTTCCACATCTGATTAAGTGACTTTGTTGGGTCATTCAAACGCAGAGGGACTCTATATTGGTGATATTGTCTGTATTTATGTTATCAAAGTGTTAGTGACGCTTTGCATCAATTGAATCCCATAGGCTGCTATTCTTGTGCGGAGTGGTTGAGTTCAAGCTATTTTATTTTTAAGACATCAGATCAACCAGTGTCTAGGCATTTTTTTGAGAAAAAAACATACCCTTGCCAGTCTACATTACATGGCAATAGACCATATCCCGGATTTCATGTGCAGAGGTGATTGAGCCGGCAGACTTCTGCAAGCCGATGCCAAATGGATCTTTACCTTAAATATGGTTAATCCGGGGGGACTTAATGAAAAGTTTTCTTGGAATGTATTTTAGTTTTCAAGCTTATAGTAGTGTCATGCTGCTTATTTCTATTTATCTTAATTGGTGATGGGTATGACTGACATCTTTCAGAATGGCACCATCTACCACATCACTGCACTTAATGAGTCTGACAGCCACATAATTAATGTGTTTATGGCCATTATTAGTGTGATAGACTCAGGTTTTATACACAACATCTGAGGTTTATGACATATTTGTGCCCCTGTTCGGCTCCAGGTCCCACCTAAGTAAAGGGACTGGTACATTAACAATATGCACATTATGCTTTCCAGCAGTCACGAGTGGATGTGGTCACTGACTACATACAGGGCAGTGTATGTGATTGTAAAGTAAAGGAATATGGTTAGGAATGGAATCATAGTATCCTTTATACTGGCCTGTGTACACTTAGTTCAATTCGCCAGTGTGATGAGCTATACACACTGTTTCTTCCTACACTCAAGAGTGGTCTGTTTCCCCGCTTCTAGGGTTGACAGGAATCACGGCAGTGAGCGTCTTTTGTCACTATGACAACCGGCCGACGTGTCTGTGATGACATCACCTTCCAGTGCCGGAAACACAGCATGATGCCAGAGTAGCAGCGTGGCTCAAAGTGGGTTTCTCCTCTTCCTATATGTCTATTTAAGGGGTAACTTGTTTTATGTTTATCATTTGCACCTTGACAAAGAGGTTGGATTAGCCTTGAAATGTTGGTCCTTCTGTGTACTGTATGACAATACACTTTAAAGTTTGACCAAGACCACTGGAGTGCCACTATCTTATTTCCACTGCATCTTGAAGTTTAGAGGGCAGCTGTAGTTTTTGTTTGGAGTGCTGGGCCATCCATTGCTATATATATATATATATATATATATATATAAATAATAATTATGATTATTATTATTTTAGTTATCTATTTTCTTTATACCCTATGAGACACTTTGTTTTAGGGTTAATCTAAGCAGCAGGTAAATTATTGACTTTTGTCACACACTACTTTTAGTTAGACAGTTTCTGTTGCCATACAAGTGTGTGAGTGCGATACACAAATTTTGCAGTTATGTCTATCAAGGCAAAAGGTTGCAAGCAGTCAAAAACCCCATTATTGATTTCATGTAACATGTGCTCTGTGTTTTATCTGCACAGGATGTTATACAAGATGGACTATGTTTTAAATGTTATACACCTCCTGGTCAGTCACTTACTCCTGTACCTACACAGAAGCCTCCTTTGTCTTCCTTTACATAGTTATTGGGTACCCTGGTGGACACCATGCCAGTACCAGCCCCAGATACATAAACACCCTGAGTGGAAACTCTGGCGAGTTCAGTTCAAAGTCTGGCACAGACATCTATAGCTTTTCAAAATATGTTGCCAGGGAACAAACAGCATTCTAGATTAACTATAAATACTACATCTTGCTCTAAGTCCACTAATATATCAGACTCAAACAAGTCATCTGAGGAGGAGGGTGAAGAGAATACTCTCTCTGTCACGGATTCATGTGTAGCAGAGAAGGCGGCTTTTATTACAGTAGATGTACCGGCATTAAAAGATGCAATTAAACAGATCCTTCAGTTATCTGAAGATGAACCTGCAGCTGTTGCTAGGAAAACTTATGTATTTAAACAACAGAAAATAATCAGATCAGCATATTCACATTTTGACCATTTGATGGAAATTAGACAGGAACCTTGGAATACCCCTGGTAAAAGGTTTTCTCTGTCTAAACAACTCTCATCTCACCATCCTATCCCCTTGGAGGATAGTGCGAGGTGGGAGAGTTCTCATCCAATGGATTTTCATATCACTCATTTGGTGAAAAACATCTACCTTACCTATTACAATCATTTCATCATTAAAAGAACCCACAGATAGATGCATTGAAAAATGCATCAAGTCTATCTTTTCACTAATGGGTGCTGTAAATGGACATACAGTGGCAGCCTCAAGGGCAGCAAAAGCTATTGAATCTTGGTTGCAGACAATAGAGGAGGAATTGCCTCTAGTTACTATATATCAGAAGAGTTCAGAATATATATGGATTGTATCAATAAAGTGACTTTTTACATTGGGAAGCACTATCTGATACTGGTGTATTGGCAGCAAAAGTGTTGATAACATCAGTGCTTGCAAGACACATTATTTGTTTACACTCTTTGAAAGCAGATTTAGATTCTAAGAAAACTCTGGAAGTACTACCCTTTATGGCAGATGTTCTGTTTGGAGAAGTACTAAACAAAATAGTGGCATCCATAGGGTCTGCCAAAACAGCTTTTCTCCCTTCAGCTTCTACACCACAGCCAAAGAGCTCAAATTTAGGTATCTTTCGCCCACAAGGAAAATCAAAAGGACAAGCATTTCCAAAGCAATCACATGCCTCAAAGACTGCTATGCCCAATACTAAGCAGCCATGGGCAGCAAGCAGAGCCGGCCTTAGCTATAGGCAGGCTAGGCATTTGCCTAGGGCATTCAAGCATGTCTAGGGGCATCCAAGCATGTCCCTGCAGTATCTCATGCTGAGAGGGACAGTCCGCAAACTACCTGTTACTTTCCAAATGTATTCAATCAGTACTTGTATACACTGCTGTTTACATTTGTCAAAAAAAATGCACACTGTGCCTTAAACTTCCTCCGACATGCTTGAATGCCCCTGACTTGTGAGACCTCAGACAGACAGCAGAAGCCCAGTAAATGCAATTCCTGGACCTGTGACATTTTTACTGACTATATAAGGTTATTACTGGATGGCTTCTTATGATAACACATGTGTATTTTGGAAGACTGCTTCACAGAAACCTGACATCACCTATTCTGCTTGTGCACATGGGGGAGGGGGACCCTGCCATCCTGTGTGTGTCCCTTATCCCTGTGCAAACCCCAGGTATCTGCAGGGACATAACATGGGCAGTGTTCTCCCCACACTTAATTTCCTAGTCAGTCCATACCGTAAAATTCCCCTGCCACCCAGCACTGTAACGTGGTCAGTAAGTTGCGTTGTGCTATTTCTATATGAAACATCAGTGCAGCGTGACTTTCGGAAACATCAGACTGGAGGGCAGAGCATTTAGCTCCCACAGTATAAAGTAAAGTGCATGCAGTTAACAGGAGTAACAGACACCAGCAAACACACTGAATAGTGAAGAGAATGGACAGTTTCTACATGTTTGATACTGATCTTTTTGTATAACCAGCAAGTGTGGCAGTATCTGTGGCAGTATATGTGTATTATGGGCATTACTAATGTGGGGCATATGTGTAAGGTGCATTACTGTGTGGCATTATGTGTATTATGGGCATTACTAATGTGGGGCATATGTGTAAGGTGCATTACTGTGTGGCATTATGTGTATTATGGGCATTACTAATGTGGGGCATATGTGTAAGGTTCCTTTACTGTGTGGAATTATATGTATTATGGTCATTACTGTGTGGCATTGTGCAGAGTTGACCTGGCCCACAGGGTAACCCCCCGGTGGGCCCCACTACCTGAGCGTTGCAGGTACAGATGCAGAACTAGCGGCGGAGCTAGGGGGCACCAGACAAAATTTTGCCTAGGGCATCAAATTGGCTAGGGCCGGCTCTGGCAGCAAGACAACCCCCAGCAAAACCTGATAAACCCACAGCATGATGGGGTGGCCCCCTGGGGGACCTCAGGATGGGAGGCTGACTACTTCACTTCACACAAGTCTGGATCAAGACCACTTCAGGTGCTTGTGTGCCAGAGGTAGTCTCTCACGGGTACGCCATCTCTTTCAAAGAATGTCCCCCTCAGCAGTATTTTCACATGAGCCTTCCATCAGATACATAAAAGTCTTGGATACTACAAAAAGTGGTTTAATCACTTCTCCAGTCAGGAGTAATAGTGCCAGTTCCTCAGGATCAAAAAGGAAGTGGCTATTATTCATCCCTGTTCCTTATACCATAGTCAAATGGGACATACAGATCTATTCACAATCTTAAATATCTCTACAGATTTTTTAAAGTTTCCAAGTTTTGCATGGAAACCATATGTATCTAACAATGGAGCAAGGGGATTTCATGGTGTCATTGGACATACAAGATGCATATCTGCATATACCTGTTGCGCTGTCACATCAACAATACTTGAGGTTTTCTATCCTAGACCAACACTATCAGTTCCAGGCGCTGCCGTTTGTCCTGGCTACAGCATCCAAAATATTTACAAAATTCATGGCAGTCATGGCAGCACACCTGCGTCATCAGGGAATCAGAATACTTCCTTATCTGGATGACATCCTGCTCCTAGCCAGTTCATAGGAGGTATTGCACAGCAAATTACAAACAACAATAGCCTTCCTACAAAATCACGGTTGGCTTATCAACTGGAAAATATCCTTACTCATACCGTCCCAAAGGATGGTTCATCTGGGAGCCTTGCTAGACTCTCAAAATTAATGACTGTTTCTACCAATGAACAAAATATCAAAACTAAGAGGCAAATACAGCAGTACCTCCCCCATCCTCAGGTGTCAATTCACTCGGCCATGCAAATCCTCGGTCTTATGGTATCTACATTCAACATGGTAGAATTTGCCTAATTTCACTCTCGCCCTTTACAAAGGTTGATGCTAGCCAAATGGAATGGGCAGCCTCATCAGATCAAATGGCAGATAATAACTCTGACTCCGGAGGTTCGCCTATCATTAACTTAGTGGCTCCACAGCAATCACCAAGACAGGGGTCACCCCTTCTGAAGTCCAAAATAGGTGTTTCTCATTACAGATGCCAGCCTTCATGGTTAGGAAGTTGTAAACCAGCAACACTCATTTCAAGGGAGATGGAGCCTTGCAAAGTCTCAGTTACCAATCAATATACTTGAACTGAGGGCAGTATAAAAAGCATTGACACTGGCATGCAGCATTCTCCAAGGCAGTCCTGTCCAAATTAAATCCGACATTGCCACATCCGTGGCATATATCAATCACCAAGGTGGCACTCGCAGGAAAAGAGCAATGCAAGAGGTAGCCAAAATACTAAAGTGGGTTGTACATCTTCTTCGGGCCATTTCAGCAGTGTTCAAATCAAGCCTCTTCAACTGGGAAGCAGACTATTTCAGTTATCAGGATGTGCACATGTGCGTATGGGCTCTCCATTCAGAAGTGTTCCAACTACTAGTGGACAGGTGTAGCTGGCCAGATGTGGATCTGATGGCATCATGTCCCAACCACAAGGTCCCAGTATATGAATCCAGGTCACGGGATCTGCAAGCATCATTCGTGAATGTTCTAGCAATACAATGGACCTTTCATCTACCATACATATTTCCCCCAATCTCTCTTCTGCAAAGAGTAATAAGGTAATTCAAACAAGAAGGAGGAAACCTCATTCTGATAGCCTCAGCATGGCCCAAACAGCACTGGTTCTCCGACCTAGAGAGCCTTTCAGTAGGGCAACTCCTTCAACTTACTCAGTGACAGGACCTCCTATTTCGAGTGCCATGTTTACATCTGGACCTGAACCATCTATCTTTGATGGCATGGCTCGTGAATCATCCATTTTAAGAGCAAAAGGACTTTCAACTCTGTAATTTCAAATGATGCTTAAGGCACGCAAGCCTGCTTCAGCACATATATATAATAGAGTAGGGCATACCTATTTCATATGGTTGCTTCTAAGTGGTACAATACAACTATATTTAAAGTATCAAGAATACTGGCTTTTCTTCAAAGAGGATTGAATCTAGGTTTACGCCTTGCTTCTTGCCTCACAGATCTTGCAGCAAAGGAACGGTCTTTGGATGTAGTACGTGCCCTACGTATCTACATAGACCAAACCAGTTCTATCAGAAGATCTGACTCTCTATTTATACTTTATGGATTTCACAAGCATGGCTCGGTAAGCTAACAAACAGAAGCTTGCCAGATGGATTAGAATGGTTACTGTACAAGCTTACAATCAAGCTGATTTGCATGTCCCAATGTCAATTTCTGTCCATTCTACTAGATATGTTGGACCTTCATAGGTGGTGTTTCCTGAGCAATTATGTAAGGCCGCTACATGGTCTTACATTCACACATTTCTAAAATTCTACTCATTTGATACTTTTGCATCCCAGGATGCTTCCTTTGGATGCAGGATTCTGAATCCTTCCAGGTGCTTCCACTCCCTTAAAAATGCTGCTTTAGGACGTACCAGATGTTCTCCCTGTAGAGCCCTATAAAGCTGGAAGAAGAAAAAGAGAGTTGTGGTAGACTTACCTTTGTTAACTCTGTTCTTTAAGGTTCATAGGGTCCCAATGGCATCCACCCTGACACACCTGGCCTCTCTGGGTTTTTGTGGCATTAGTCTCTGGTTCCTTTCTCCTGTCTGTGAGAATGTGTTATTATGTGTACAATATCTTTCTTCTCTCCTATACACTTCCTGCTTTGGGCTTGTTAACAAAACTGACCTGCCTGAGCAGGGAGGCAGGGTTATAGGGGAGAGGAGCCAAGCATTCTGGGAAGGCAGAAAGCTTAACTGTTTGGTGCCTAGACTACTATCCACCACCTACAACCCCAATGTTCTCCCTGTATACTCTATGAACCTCCAAGAAAGAGAGTTAACTAAGGTAAGTTTACCATAACTCTTGTTATTCCTTTGCTATTTCTACATCAGTTAAGCAGATAGAAGATCTGGAGTTGATTGCAAGTGTGACATTTACATTTGGAAGCTGTTGATGTGAACCCACAAATTTCGTTCAAAGGCACTCTCAATGCATGTGAAAGACGTCATCTGTATACTTAGAAAAAAAATCAATAAGAGAGATAGCAGGAACCTTAGTAGTGATCAAATTAACAGTTTGGTACATTCTAAAAAGAAAAATAATGTACAGTACTGGTGAGTAGAGCAACACAAAAAGGCCTGGATATTAATTGAAGACAACAGTTGTAGATGATCACAGTCAATCAACTGATCTCAACCCAATTGATAATGCATTTCACTTGCTGAAGACAGAATGACCCATGAACAAATAAATGAAAATATCTACAGTAAAGGCAAAGCAGGGTCGTATCTACGTATTGGCCAGGATGGCACACGCCAGGGGCACCTGCCAAGGAGGGGGCGCCGCCCAGCGGTGCCATGCTGGCCTGAGACCCTCTATCATCAGCAGCCGCTGTCACGCAGTGACAGCGCCGCTGCCGTACTCAGGGCACTGCTGTCTGAGCTGTGCCTGTTATTGATGTGTGGACGGCTGCGGAAGCAGGGGCTGGAGACGTCTGGCCTGCCTCGGGAGGGGGGGGGGGGGGCGTGCGGGCGTGCAGCAACGTAGCCTCTATGGCCACAGTGCCCGGCCCGCCCCCTACTATCCCTCACTGGCGGCTTCTCACAGGGCGGGATGTGGCTGAGGGCATTCCGCACTGTCCCGCTGCTGTTCTCCCATGGTGGCCATGCGACTGTGAGCCTGTGCCACCCTCAAGGGAGAGCTTTACATCACCACTCTCCTGGCTCACTGCTCTTATTTACAGGGGGAAAGAAAAAAACAGGTACCATGGGGGGCACTGTGTTTTGGGGGGCAGTATGGGGAGCTGAATGTACTGGGGTGATATAGGGGTGCAGTGTGTATGGAGGGGCAATATGGGGGAGCTGAATGTACTGGGGTGATATAGGGGTGCAGTGTGTATGGAGGGGCAATATGGGGTGCTGAATGTACTGGGGTGATATAGGGGTGCAGTGTGTATGGATGGGCAATATGGGGGAGCTGAATGTACTGGGGTCATATAGGGGGGCAGTGTGTATGGAGGGGCAATATGGGGGAGCTAAATGTATTGCGGATAATATGGGAGTGCTATGTGCACTTGGGCAAGGGTAAAATGGAGACACTGTGTACTGGGGTTAATATGGGGTACTGTGTGTACTCAGGGTGATATGGGATACTGTGTGTACTGGGGTTAATATGGGGTACTGTGTGTACTGGGGGTAATATGGGGTACTGTGAATTAGGGGGTAATATGGGTGTGCTGTTTACTGGGAGGTAATATGGGGGGTGCTGTATATACTAGGGTTTATATAGGGGTCCTGTGTGGGGTTGGGAATGAAATGCCGGCTGTCGGGGAGCTAGTGGTCAGGAGGCCAACAGCAGCATCCCGATAGTCGAAATCCTGATGTGGGTTGGTAAGTGGTCTAATCCCTACCCTACCCTAACTCTAACCCTCACCCTACCCTATCTCTAACCCTACCTTTTAGGTGCCTAACCCCAACCCCTCCTTGCAGCCTACCCTGAACCCCCACGGAAGTGCCTAAACCTAACTGCCCTTGCCAGCACCCTAAAACTAACAGTCTCCCCTCCGCAGCCTAAGCCTAACCCCCCTGGTGGTACCTAAACCTATCTCTCCCATCCCAGGTGTAGTACTTACGTGGTCCGCTATCTGTGACTGTACATTCAGGATCCCGGCGGTTGGGGTTCCGGCATCAGTGTCCTGTCCCCTTTTGGGATTCCAGCATAGGCCTTTGCATTTTGTGTAGGGATTCTGGCGCATTAATGTTGTGCACCGGGATCCCGACCGTCGGGATATTAACTGCATCCCGCTGTGTGTACTGGGGGAATAAATACCATGGTGGGCACTATGAGACTTGGTGAAGAGGCGAAGCGGGTAGACTAATACCGACACAATCCCGGGCAGTATCATACATCCCCCCTAATGTGTGGCTAGACTAAGGTAGGGTTAATGGTGATGAAGGTATCAGTGGAGTTGGTGGGGTGGGGGTGGGGTTAGCAAAAGTATATTATTAAAAAAATATGGCATGGATTGGGGGGGGGGGGCTCCAGTCCTTTACTTTGCCAGGGGAGCTCAGACCCATAGATACACCCCTGAGGCAAAGCATAACAGAGGAGGAAATCCAGCATTTGGTGATGACCATGAGTTCCAGACCTCTGACATTGGCTGCAAAGAACTGGGGACAAAGTATTAAAAATTATGTATGATTCTGTTAATTAAATTTAAGCCTCTGAAAACAGGCGACTATGTATAAAAATGATTGCAATTTATAAAAGGGTCATATGATATTTTTGCTCAACCCCTTGAATTAAATCTGAAAGTCTTCACTTCAATTGCATCTTTATTAGTTAATGCAAACCAATTGTGGTGGCATACAGAGCCAAAAATAGGAAAATTGTGTCAGTGTTGCATAAACATCAATATTTTTATGCACATTGGGGATAATTTAGGTTGGATAGCAGTGTTGGATCCAACCAGAATTTTTGCTGAAAAGTTGCAGGCGCATGCGCAGCACTCGTCATGCACATGTGCTCGCATTTTCTGCAGGGGTCCACAGAAAATGCGATCAGCTCTGCCTGTCAATCAGGCAGAGGCAGTCGTGGGGTGGGGGGTGGGCAATGCTCCGCTTCCAGGGAGGAGATGGAATGTTGCGGGGGTGAGGCAATCCGAACGGTGGGTGGTGTGGCAAGCATGGGGGCATATCGGGGGTGTGGCCACTGCTGCTGTGTGACATCACACGCAGTCGTCGCGATAGATAAGATGGCAGAAGTCATCTTTAGTTTCTGATGACAAACAGAAATTGCAAAGCGATCACAATTTCTGCTTGTTGAAGCGGGGAGGCGCCGGTCAGTATGCTGGGCAGCCTTGCCCAGCGATAGGTGGCCTCCAGCATGCGACCAAAAGGATAGCAAATTCTGCTGATTAGCAGAATTTGCTATCCTTACTGAATTAGCCCCTCTATCATCACATGCATTTAATAATTTCGCTCACTCAATATCTAGTCAATTTATTTTTTCTTTTACACCCATTCTTTCTTAACATTTATTAGTTCATATCAAAGTCATTGTCATCATATTAATTTATTGTACTAATATGGTCTACACTTCACCTTGTCATCCTCATGTGATATAGGGGTCATACTGTATATGCCTTTTCCATTAACAAATGCTTATTTTCTTATTATTCTTATAATATTTTATGAATATTTGCTAAAAAGTCATATAGTGGTGGACTGAGATTCATTTGCCTTACAATATGTAAGATAGAACTAATGCAAGCAAACTAGAGATGAGCGGGTTCGGTTCTCCGAGATCCGAACCCCCCTGAACTTCACCTAATTTACACGGTTCCGAGGCAGCCTCAGATCTTCCCGCCTTGCTCGGCTAACCCGAACGCGGCCGAACGTCATCATTCTGCTGTCGGTTTCTTGCAAGATTCGTATTCTATATAAAGAGCAACGCGTCGCCACCATTTTCACTCGTGCATTGGAGATTGAACGGAGAGGATGTGGCTGCGTTCTCTCCCTGGAAAGCTCCGTATCTGTGCTCAGTGTGCTGCAAATATCTGTGCTCAGTGTGCTGCAAATATCTGTGCTCAGTGTGCTGCAAATATCTGTGCTCAGTGTGCTGCAAATATCTGTGCTCAGTGTGCTGCAAATATCTACGTTCTCTGCCTGAAAACGCTCCATATCTGTGCTCAGTGTGCTGCAAATATCTGTGCTCAGTGTGCTGCATTTTGGTGACCAGCAGTATACATATAGTACAGTACAGTAGGCAATTGCTGTATCTTGCAGCTCTGTTTCAAGTATACTATCTCTGTGCTGCATTATTGTGAGCAGTATATAGTAGGACAGTGCAGCATTTTGGTGACCAGCAGTACACATATAGTACAGTACAGTAGGCCATTGCTGTATCTTGTAGCTCTGTGTCAAGTATACTATCTCTGTGCTGCATTATTGTGAGCAGTATATAGTGGGACAGTGCAGCATTTTGGTGACCAGCAGTATACATATAGTACAGTACAGTAGGCCATTGCTGTATCTTGCAGCTCTGTGTCAAGTATACTATCTCTGTGCTGCATTATTGTGAGCAGTATATAGTAGGACAGTGCAGCATATTGGTGACCAGCAGTATACAAATAGTACAGTACAGTAGGCCATTGCTAATGATATATTACTGGCATATAATTCCACACATTAAAAAATGGAGAACAAAAAAGTGGAGGGTAAAATAGGGAAAGATCAAGATCCACTTCCACCTCGTGTTGAAGCTGCTGCCACTATTCATGGCTGAGATGATGAAATGCCATCAACGTCGTCTGCCAAGGCCGATGCCCAATGTCATAGTAGAGAGCATGTAAAATCCAAAAAACAAAAGTTCAGTAAAATGACCCAAAAGTCTAAATTAAAAGCGTCTGAGGAGAAGCGTAAACTTGCCAATATGCCATTTACGACACGGATTGGCAAGGAACAGCTGAGGTCCTGGCCTATGTTCATGGCTAATGGTTCAGCTTCACATGAGGATGGAAGCACTCATCCTCCCGCTAGAAAAATGAAAAGACTTAAGCCGGCAAAAGCACAGCAAAGAACTGTGCGTTCTTCTTAATCACAAATCCCCAAGGAGAGTCCAATTGTGTCGGTTGCGATGCCTGACCTTCCCAACACTGGACGGGAAGAGGTGGCATCTTCCACCATTTGCATGCCCCCTGCAAGTGCTGGAAGGAGCACCCACAGTCCTGTTCCTGATAGTCAAATTGAATATGTCACTGTTGAAGTACACCAGGATGAGGATATGGGTGTTGCTGGTGCTGAGGAGGAAATTGACAAGGAGGATTCTGATGGTGAGGTGGTTTGTTTAAGTCAAGCACCCGGGGAGACACCTGTTGTCCGTGGGATGAATATGGCCATTGACATGCCTGGTCAAATTACAAAAAAAGTCACCTCTTCGGTGTGGAATTATTCCAACAGAAATGTGGACAACAGGTGTCAAGCCATGTGTTGCCTTTGTCAAGCTGTAATAAGTAGGGGTAAGGACGTTAACCACCTTGGAACATCCTCCCTTATACGTCACCTGGAGCACATTCATCAGAAGTCATTGACAAGTTCAAAAACTTTGGGTGACAGCGGAAGCAGTCCACTGACAACTAAATCCCTTCCTCTTGTACCCAAGCTCCTGCAAACCACACCACCAACTCCCTCAGTGTCAATTTCCTCCTTAGACAGGAAAGTCAATAGTCCTGCAGGCCATGTCACTGGCAAGTCTGACGATTCCTCTCCTGCCTGGGATTCCTCCGATGGATCCTTGAGTGTAATGCCTACTGCTCCTGGCTCTGCTGTTGTTGCTGCTGGGAGTCATCATCCCAGAGGGGAAGTCGGAAGACCACTTGTACTACTTCCAGTAAGCAATTGACTGTCCAACAGTCCTTTGCGAGGAAGATGAAATATCACAGCAGTCATCCTGTAGCAAAGCGGATAACTCAGGCCTTGGCACCTGTGTTAGTGTTAGAAGTGCGTCCGGTATCCGCCGTTAGTTCACAGGCAATTAGAGAATTTCTTGAGGTAGCTTGTCCCCGGTACCAAATACCATCTAGGTTCCTCTTCTCTAGGCAGGCGATACCGAGAATGTACACAGACGTCAGAAAAAGACTAACCAGTGTCCTAAAAAATGCAGTGGTACCCAATATCCACTTAACCACGGACATGTGGACAAGTGGAGCAGGGCAGACTCAGGACTATATGACTGTGACAGCCCACTGGGTAGATGTATTGCCTCCCGTAACAAGAACAGCAGAAGCGGCACCAGTAGCAGCATCTCGCAAACGCCAACTCGTTCCTAGGCAGGCTACGCTTTGTATCACCGCTTTCCATAAGAGGCACACAGCTGACAACCTCTTACTGAAACTGAGGAACATCATCGCAGAATGGCTTACCCCAATTAGACTCTCCTGGGGTTTTGTGACATCGGACAACGCCACCAATATTGTGCGTGCATTACATGTGGGCAAATTCCAGCATATCCCATGTTTTGCACATACATTGAATTTGGTGGTGCAGAATTATTTAAAAAACGACAGGGGCGTGCAAGAGATGCTGTCGGTGGCCCGAAGAATTGCGGGCCACTTTCGTCATTCAGCCACTGCGTGCCGAAGACAGGAGCACCAGCAAACACTCCTGAACGTGCCCTGCCATCAGCTGAAGCAAGAGGTGGTAACGAGGTGGAATTCAACCCTCTATATGCTTCCGAGGATGGAAGAGCAGCAAAAGGCCATTCAAGCCTATACATCTGCCTACGATATAGGCAAAGGAGGGGGGAATGCACCTGACTCAAGTGCAGTGGAGAATGATTTCAACGTTGTGCAAGGTTCTGCAACCCTTTGAACTTGCCACACGTTAAGTCAGTTCAGACACTGCCAGCCTGAGTCAGGTCATTCCCCTCATCAGGCTTTTGCAGAAGCAGCTGAAGAGATTGAAGGAGGAGCTAAAACGGAGCGATTCCGCTAGGCATGTGGGACTTGTGGATGGAGTCCTTCATTCGCTTAACCAGGATTCACGGGTGGTCACTCTGTTGAAATCAGAGCACTACATTTTGGCCACCGTGCTCGATCCTAGGTTAAAAGCCTACGTTGTATCTCTCTTTCTGGCAGACACAAGTCTGCAGATGTTCAAAGACCTGCTGGTGAGACACTTGTCAAGTCAAGCGGAACGTGACCCGTCAACAACTCCTCCTTCACATTCTCCCGCAACAGGGGCTGCGAGGAAAAGGCTAAGAATTCCGAGCCCACCTGCTGGTGGTGATGCAGGGCAGTCTGGAGTGAGTGCTGACATCTGGTCTGGATTGAAGGACCTGCCAACGATTACTGACATGTCGTCTACTGTCACTGCATATGATTCTGTCACCATTGAAAGAATGGTGGAGGATTATATGAGTGACCGCATCCAAGTAGGCACGTCAGACAGTCCGTACGTATACTGGCAAGAAAAAGAAGCAATTTGGAGGCCCTTGCACAAACTGGCTTTATTTTACCTAAGTTGCCGCCCCTCCAGTGTGTACTCCGAAAGAGTGTTTAGTGCAGCCGGCACCTTGTCAGTGATCGGCGTACGAGGTTACTTCACCAAAATGTGGAGATGATGTTCATCAAAATGAATTATAATCCATTTCTCCATGGAGACATTCCCCAGCAATTGCCTCCAGAAAGTACACAGGGACCTGAGATGGTGGATTCCAGTGGGGACAAATTAATACTCTGTGAGGAGGGGGATGTACACAGTGAAAGGGGTGGTGAATTGGACGATGAGGATGAGTTGGGCATCTTGCCTCTGTAGAGCCAGTTTGTGCAAGGAGAGATTGATTGCTACTTTTTTTGGTGGGGGCCCAAACCAACCAGTCATTTCAGCCACAGTCGTGTGGCAGACCCTGTGGCTGAAATTATGGGTTTGTTAAAGTGTGCATGTCCTGTTTATACAACATAAGGGTGGGTGGGAGGGCCCAAGGACAATTCCATCTTGCACCTCTTTTTTTTTATTTATCTCTGCATCATGTGATGTTTGGGGCTAATTTTTTTAAGTGCCATCCTGTCTGACACTGCAGTGCCACTCCTAGATGGGCCAGGTGTTTGTGCCGCCCACTTGGGTCGCTTAGCTTAGTCATCCAGCGACCTCTGTGCAAATTTTAGGACTAAAAATAATATTGTGAGGTGTGAGGTGTTCAGAATAGACTGGAAAGGAGTGGAAATTATGGTTATTGAGGTTAATAATACTATGGGATCAAAATTACCCCCAAATTATATGATTTAAGCTGTTTTTGAGGCGTTTTTTAAAAAAAAAAACACCCGAATCCAAAACACACCCGAATCCGACAAAAATTTTTCAGGGAGGTTTTGCCAAAATGTGTCAGAATCCAAAACATGGCTGCGGAACCGAACCCAAAACCAAAGCACAAAACACAAAAAAATTCCTGTGCACATCTCTAAAGCAAACATAACTGACATACTTTTGAATTGGTAAACTTTTATTCTATTATATATTACGTCAGCTGCCAAGGTTGATTTCATATTGCAACAGCTCATGGGTTACAGAACAGTGCCCTAACCATTTGGGGAATTGATTCCAGCCAATTGGTCATGTTTGCTGCCTTTAAAATAGAAGAGGAATCCATATCCTCTTCAACAGACAAAGTCCTTTCTAGTGCAGGTTCCCCAATTGAAAAGTCGATGATATTTCTTTTTTCTTTTTTCTTTTTTAAACACAGTATTTATTAAGGATTCATCATAGATCATAAATTTAATCACATCTGTGTCTTAAAAATCAACAACCCAATACAGCATTTATAAATTCTGCAAAAACTATTTTACGCATTTTACATGACTGCTGCTTGCTTCTTCAGTCAGTTTATGTCTAAACACTTTCTGATGATTGAAATCCCAAATCATGGGGTAAAAATAGAACACTTTGGGGCTAATTCAGACTAAATTTAGCACATCTACAATCACTTTCACAGACATGCGGGGGTGATGCCCAGCACAGGGCTAGTCCGCTCCACATGTCTGGCTCTGCTCCCCCCACACAGGTACAAAAGCATCGCATGGCAGTGATGATTTTTGTACCTGAAGAGTAGCTCCCTACCAGCGCAGCTCCTGCGTGCTGGCAGAGAGCTACCCGTCACTCTTCGGGTAGCAGCAGCTGCATGTGACGTCAAGCAGCCGCCACGTCCTGCCCCCTGCACGGTCCGAGCATGCCTGGATTTACCGGACCATGCCCCCAAAACAGTGGCCCAACGCCACCATCCCGCCCTGCCCCACCAGCGAATGCCTCTGCCTGTCAATAAGGCTGGGGTGATCACTGGGCTGAGATGCCGAACACATCTCTGGCATGCCCTGGCGCACTGTGGCACATGCGCAGTTAAGACTTGATCGCCCGCAGCGATCAGGTCTGAATGAGCTCCCTTATTCTTTGCAGAGTGGCAGCATTAAGCCTTTTTCCTGTCGGGAGTTCACACAGACTCTACAATGAGTATAAGATCATGCCTAAGTAACAAACCAGCCATGTTAAAAAAAAAAATGTGACTGAGATATCATGTGTATTTTTAGTAGTGTACTTGGACAATATTCTGTTGCTGAACTTCTCCCCTGTTTACAAGACAATAATTATTCTGTAAACTTGAAAAATGTATTTTTAAACAACTCCAGCTATCTAATTCAGGTTACATTGCATAAAGATCTTGGGAATGCAGTTAAATTGCCAGCAGTCGGGATCCCGGCGGTCAGGATACCGATGCTGGAACCCTGACTGCTGACAATGCCGCCACCTGGATCCCGGTTCACATGGGCTATTCCCACTCGTTGGTGATCCTAGATCTTGTATGCATATAGATCCACAGAAATGTGAAGCATTTTTTAACTTGCCTCTGCCAACTGCTCTTAAGGCAATGCAAATATTTATTGGGTTCACAAAACTGCCATCAGTTCATCAGAGATTATTATTATTATTATTATTCTCATTTCTGTTCATAAAAATGTTAAAATTTAACTTTTTATTATATATTTTCAATATGTGTATTTAATGCACACAAATTGTAATTGAAAGAATGACATCAGAAAGCTAATAGCTATAGTGATCTGTTCATAGATGTGGTAGAAAAAAGTGTATGTTGATAATCATACTGGTAATCCTAATTGTATAAGGGTTATTTAACTACACACATGGGGCCTCATTCAGAGATATGGATTAGGCTGTCTCTCACAGTCCTTCAAACTCTGCAGCATGATTGACATTCTGTTGGCATTTTTGGTCAATGACAGGCAGCTTTGCAGAAAATGCGATATGGTGAACCCAGTGGCTGGGTCCTTGTAAGCAGCTTCACACTGGCTTCATAACATGAAATCCCAGATCATCCAGAGTAACATGAAGGTTACTCAGATGAGCAATGTTCATGCAGTTGATCAGATGTTGCATCTTTGGAAACAGCAGTGGATCAGTGAAGCCGCCAGGAGTAGTCTATTTACACAAGAAGACTTCCGCAGCATTAGCATACCATCGCACAGCTGCTGCAAACATGCTTTTATCTCTTCATTACAGGAGTAACTATATATATCTTTTTGTTATGCAAGAAACATTAGTTGCAAACAAGGCCTTTTTTAGGCAATAGCTGGATCTTTATGCTGATAAACTCTGTCTACTTTGATGCTTTTTTTAAGCACATTTCAGTTACATGTTATGCAGCCTACCTTACAAAAGAAACATTAGTTGTACTGTAAATAATGCTTTCCTTTGGTAACAGACAAAGGGGTACATTTACTAAGCAGTGATAAGAGCAGAGAAGTGAGCCAGTGGAGAAGTTGCCCAAGGCAACCAATCAGCACTGAAGTAACATCTATCATTTGCATACTATAAAATGATACAGAGCTGCTGATTGGTTGATGGGGAAATCTCTCCAATGGCTCACTTCTCCGATCTTATCACTGCTTAGTAAATGTACCCCTAATTTTCATTTCAATCAACTCTGCTGGCTTATTTTGAGGCTCTATTAACCACAAAGTAGTAACAACTGTTGTACACATAGTAAATTCAAGTTACAGGATGACTTGGGTATTTGCTCTGGTATACTGTATGTATCTTTATTTTTGCTTTAACACTGACCTTTGATTTATAAGTAAGGGATCTTCCTTCTCTGTATTTTTTCTTTTCCAATACAGGACTCTCATTGGTGATTTAAGGGACTCAGCCTCCCATGGCAGTTTTCCAACTGGTGGGACATTTTTTCACCATCTAACACCAAAAGTAGATCCACTTTACTTCTACTCTAAATTAGTGATGAGCGGATTCGGTTTTACTCGGTTTTACTCGGTTCTCAAAACCGAATCTTATTGGCTATCCAAAACACGTGACATCAGTGAGCCAATAAGATTCGGTTTTGAGAACCGAGTAAAACCGAGTAAAACCGAATCCGCTCATCACTACTCTAAATATTTCTGAACTCTCATCAATGTTTCAGGAGATGGATGCATATCAACACCCATAACCTACCATCATACCTCACTGCTTATGCCCAACACCATCTGATCTTGGAAGCCAAACAGTTGAGGGCCGGGTCAGTACCTGGTGGGGGACTACCAGGGAATACCTTGTGTAGTAGGTCTAAGAATTAGGAACAACTCCTGTCTAACATTGATAGCAGATTCACATTTATTCTTGCACTGTATATTTACTATTACAGGCATCCAATCTATAACCAATTTAAGCCTGTTAACCTCCCAAAAAGGTCCTCACAAAAAACTTTGGACTGAACTTTCTTTTCCGCCAGAATTCCCCAACTATTAGGGGTCAAATTGATTGGATAATGCATACTCCTAATTGATAACCAATCTCCCAATTAAAAGGGAGTACATTTATCTAACAGTATACACTTCGACTGCCTACCGCTTTTTAAATTATTTTGTCATATGTTTTGTCTATTTGTTTTAGTTATGTGTTATGTATATTTGTTCTAGGAGATCAATTTATTAAGAATTGCAATTAAAAGTTAAGTTTTAACCTTCTCATCAAAACATTACATTTCCTTTTTAAGAGTGCACCCAGAAAGGAGTCTTCTTTCTCTGCAAAACGGGTTTTTGATTCGGTCAGCAATTTCAAAGTAGTGTTAAAATCAATGGGCTAACCACTGATTGGATGAGAGAGCCATTGTGTACAATGACTGCAGTGCCCAAACCATCCTCCTCCTCACAGACACCATTATTTACCGTTGGTAAACTATTACTTTGCTATAGCTGGCATGTCTACCCGCAATGCACCTGAAACACACTGTATCCAGCCAACACTGTATATGTCCTGCCTGTATCCAACCCACATTGTAACCTGAAATGTATCTAACCCACACTGTATCCGACCTGCACTGTATTTGATACACACTGTATCTCACAATGTATCTGACTTACGCTGTATCCAACTGCACTGTAACTAGAGATGAGCAGTTTGGATTATCTGGAATTCGTACTGTTCCGAACATCCAGGATCCAAGTCTGCCCAAGCTGTGGGCTGGAGTTTCCTGCCAGTCTCAGATTCCACATCAAGGCAAAAAGTCATCTTCCCAGTGTCAGACTCATGTGGGTTTTGAATTCTTATAAGGGCACTGTGGCTGGAAATCAATGCAATTTAACTCTGCTCTCATGCATGCTGCTGTGTGCCTGCTGTACTCTGCTGTTTAAATTGTATGAGCTGTGTCTGTCTAATGTGGCTGTGCTTTGTATAGTGTATGTAATGCTGCTGTGTGTTGAGCTCTACTCTGCTGGTTAAATTGACTGTGCTGTGTCCATCTAAAGTAGTTGTGTGTTCACAAGCAGCACTCCAGTTTGTAATGTCAATGTCAGTTGTGAAAAAAGTAAAAAAAATTTTTTAAAAAGTAAATAAGATTAGAAAGTTTTAAAGAAATGTATTTTAAGTTTGTTCAACCTGAGTGCACTGTACCACTATGCATTTATTATTCACTTACATAATAAAATTAAAGCCCTTTGAATTGCATCAGAGAGCGATGAGCTGCAAAGTGAAAAATAAATATATTATTGTACTGTTTGTACTGTTTTGTGCACTTTACCATAGTGTACTTTGTCAAAGTCCTGTGACTCCACACAGTTTGAACAGATCTGCGAGTACAAAAAATAAAAACATAAAATATATAGATTTATTGTTTGTACTGTTTTGTGCGCTTTAATCTACTGGATTTTGTTCACATGCATTTATAAATCCTGTGACTCCATGCAGTAATCTGCAAATTGGAAAATGGATAACAATCTGTCTAGAGAAGAGCAACCAATACTAGCACTCCAGCTGCTGCCACCAGTCATGATTATGACACTAGTCCTACAATGTCACCTACTAAAGCTAATGCATAGAGGGTCAAAGTCAGGGCATCTAAAAAATAAAAATACAATGGTAAGAAAAAAACTTCTTAAAGTTAAATTTGGTACAGAAAAACATACAATCACCAACAGGCCATTCAAAACATGCAGTTGCAAGGAAAGTCTTAGGCCTTGGCCTCTATTTATGAGTAGTGGTTCTTCAACTTTTAGTGAGGCATCTCTTCTGCCTCTCATGATGCTGAAAGAACTTTTCACTCACAGTCTAGAAGAGAGGTAAAAAAAATAAAACCACTGAGGCAGTAGAACAAACTGTGTGTTCAGAAACTGAAATGTCACAAATCCCTGAGGAGAGTCTAAACTAAAAATTTACTGTTAAACAATCTTTTATAAGAGGAAGCAAGTATGACAGCTCTCATACAGTTGCACAGCGTAACACTGACACATTATGGCTATGCTAGTATCAGATCTGTGCCCTAATACCTGCCATTAATGCAGTGGGTTTTACAGTTATTTGAGGTCCTGTGTCTCTGGTACCAAATTCCACCTCAGTTCCATTGCACCTGAAAAGCCATTCCTCGGCTGTACCAAGATGGTAATAAAATAAATTATTGGACTACAAAATTCATAGTGCCCACCTTCCATTTAACCACAGACATGTGGACAAGTGGTAGTGGGCAAACTAAAGATAACATGACTATATCCACACACTGGGTGTGTGAATTGCCTTCATTAGCAGCAGTATCTAACAAACAATGGGCCTAATTCACTAAGGTTTGCAAATGCAAAGCTGTTCACAGCAGCTTTTGCGATTGCAGTACTTAGCAATGCAAATGCAGGAGGTGGTACATACCTACTCCTCCCTGCATTTGCGATACAATCACATCTGTGATGAACATCAAAACCATTGGTCATGATATTCATCTGCGATGGCAGGCTGAGTAGGTCTAAGCTTTCATAGCCTTGCCAAAGCAATGCTGAGTCCGAGGCCAAGGAAACTGCATCTCGCTACTCCCGAAAAATGGGGGCAACATACCTGTGGCCTGAACATTCGAATTTTAGAGAAGTGATCGCAGGACCCATTCTGTATATGCGCAGAACAGGTCCTGCACATGCAGTCCCTGAACAGTCCTTGAACATCCACTAAATGAAGCAATCCTTACTGAATTAACCCCAATGTCAGCTAATTCAAAAGCAGGCTACTCTCTGTATCACCAGCTTCACTAAGAGGCATACCACTGACAACATTTTAGAAAAAATAAGGGATGTCATAGCAAAATGTCCCTCACTATCTTCCCAGACATCTCAACCTATCACCCACAGCCTCTCTTGCTGTCACCCACAGCCTCTTCCTGTCTGCCACTCCTCTGTGATCTACTGCATCTCCCTGTCACCCTCTACCTCTCTGTCACCTATTGACTCCACAGTCACCACCTGCCACCCACTGCCTCCCCTTGACAGCCTCTGCTGCTCCCCATCACCCACTGACTTTCCAATCACCTACTGCCTCTCCACATCACCCTCTGTCTCTCCTTGTCAACCTTTGTCTCTCCTATCCACATCTATTTGTCACCCACTGACTTCCCAGTCACTACGGCCTCTCACATGGTCACCTACAACCTCTGCCCATTCACCAACTGCTTCTTCCTGTATGGCATATTTTTGCACATGGCCCACCACTTACAAGTTTGGCCACTGTGTAGTAGGTACAGTTTCACTAAGTTTCCAGATTTTCAACAATTTCTCTTTTAACCTCAGAGAAGTTAGGGCAAGACACAGATTTCGCAATGCTCTTATACTTCCTACACTATTTGTCTCAGTTCTCTATATAGTTACACTATTAATATAACTGGAAATATTTCTAAAAAGGAAATGGTGAAATTGAATAGCACCTTGTAATTGTTCTTTGTTACATGTTACCAATCATTTACCTTTTTGTTCTACATATAATTTCCTTTGTGACAAATGAAATCTTACTGTGCATACTGCATTATAAGTGTTCCATTCTTTAAAACATTATTATTGAAATAGTTTTATTTGCAAAGTACTTTTATAAATGCTCCCAATAATCCATCAAAATTAATGCATCCTTCCTGTATTTTAGAGGTTCCCAAACGCGGTCCTCAAGGCAAACCAACCGTCCAGGTTTTAAGTACAGTCTATCTCATAGATCAGCACAGAAGTTTACATCAAATTGACTAAAATACTAATTAAGTCACCTGTGGCCAAGCATGTATATGATTAAAACTTGAAAACCTGGACCGCATTTGGGAACTTGTCCTGTATAAATTTATCTTGCCACTTTGACAACTACAATCTCTCCTAGATAACATAAAAATCATTAAACTGAGCCTAACTCGTGGATGCCAATCATACATGTTTCTGCTTGCAAACATTTATCTCTATATATATATATTGACCTACTAAAAAAATAGCAAAAAAACCCCACAACAAATCAAGGTAAAAGGAAATATGATGCTAAAATGTCCTAGTATGCTACTTTGGCCAGGTACTCCCCACCACAGCTGATACTCCAGGCCAAACATATTAAATATTGCAATACAGTTTCATACATTCCATACTAATTAATAAATTAAACAAAGCAAGTTTGGCAGGTTATGCAAATGAGACAAATTAAGGAAAGTCAGCCAAGATGTCACTGTATTCTAATTTCTTATAATACTCATAAGCCACCTATCAGTCAAGAATTTTAACATTTTGTCAGTGTCAGCATGTAATATATCAAAAACTTAACTGCAAAAAAATAAACAAGACTTATTATATTTGGCATAGAAAATTTATCACAATTTATTGAAAATAAATTTGAAACTGGGAGCTCCTGGGAAAGAAAGGTTTAATCTATCAGGTGCACTATCCAGTAATTGCTATGAACCAGAACTAAAAGAATATTGAAGAACCACTTGTGAATGTATACAACTATACGCATAAGCTTTCTGATCTAGGTTTCAGTCATACAAACTTATTTGAGTAGTTTCTAGTTTTGTATGTGGATGGGTTGCAACTAGCAAAAAGTAATGATATATAAACTATGGCTCACCAACTTGCAGTTTGCTTGACTTTGTTGCAAGGAATAGCTTTCCTTATGATATTGCAAATCCATTTAATAAACAGAGGTCTGTGTCAGACTGAAGATAAGGTAAATCAACAGGCACACAAAAGCTGAAGGCACTGAAATGGATAGGTCAGACTATTACCAGCCTGGGGAAAACAGTGAGACTAGAATATAAAGTGCTTGATTGAATATCCTTGCGTTCATTTCCATGACTCACTCGATCAGCTGCACACACTATGGAGGTGATGTATCAAACTTGGAGAATGATGAAATACCAACCAATCAGTTTATACTGGCAACTTTAAAGGCTGTGTTTGAAAAATGACAGGAGCTGATTGGTCATGTCTCTACTTTATCTTTCTTCAAGATTTGCTAAATCTCACCCTACTGTAATCCACGATGGTCACACCCAGGGCAGAAGTTAACAAAAGCCAAGGTAACAAGATTAACTCCTGCACCACATGTATATGTCAATAATAATGATTGTCCACGCAAGACATAAATTCAAACCAAACAACAAAAAACACTGAAATTAAATAAAAGGCAGGAGGGTAACCAAGCATACAGGATCCAAAAGGAAGTACAGCATTTCAGACTCCACTATAACTCACCTCCAGAAACATACAGTATTCCTCAGATGATCCTACTGGCTAAAGCACAGAAAAACTCTCAGCTCCACCAAACTTAACTCCTTAACTCCCACACAGGTAAAAAGACCAAAAAGAACCCTAAATTATGTAAAGAATACCACAATACCACTGCATAATCCCCAAATTACAAACTATAGTGTTCTCAGTACTCAGGCCCATTAGATCTTAAGTCTTTCTACCAGACTTTTTTTTTACATTTTTACTTTGTATTTTTCGTGCTTATCATACACAACAATCCTCAAAATGTCATGTAGAACATTAAAGGGAATGCACAATAGAAAGCAAAATGATAGTACAGTACCTTTTGTGTGCCATATTTATTGCAAACAAGAGTTGCATACAGTATGAGTAATGTACAGTATTGACAGTTATTTAGAATGTATTTCCATAATACTGTATTTAAAAAGTTCAGGATGTCTACACTGCAGTAAATGCAAGACCACAGTTTTCAGCTTCAAGACAAAATTGACTTGATTGATGCTTTAATCTTACCAATTCACGCTGCTTCAGTTCACTAATTTGGTAAGACAAGATATGGGAATGTCAGTACCAGTGGGGTGGAAATGGCAAAGGGAGTATAACATAAACACATTGCTTTGTAAAATCTATAATTAGAAATAATAACCAACAAGATAAGTGTTTGCATAAAGTTTATGTTTAAGAAAAACAAAACAAAATAACAATACAAATAAATATACAATACATTTTAAAACATACATTTTATTTAAAGACTAACTTTTTGTGTAATTTCATTTAGTATTTGTGTAATTCATGCATAAATTTCAGTATAATATAAGTAATTCAAAACAAGTTATTGTTCTCTATATATTGTGCAGCATGAAGTATAAAATGTTTAAAAAATTGCTTAATTTTTTGCCACATGGAGTTACTGCAGTGCACAGAAGAATGCAATAAAATGTGATGCAGGTTCATAAAATTAATCCTGTTTCCACTTCCAAGTCTCTCTTGGGATGCTTCTTTAAAATAACAGTGTTATCTGCAGACATTCTTGAAGGTGCATGCAACGCTTCCAGAGCACAGTGGCTCAACAAATCAAATCTTTTTCACACACAGCATATTACAAACATTGACTACATGATGTCTCACCTTGTTCTGTTTTTTTCTAACTTTTATTAGAAAACAAAGAAAATATAAAAAAGGAGGGAGAGAAAAATAGACTGCAAAGCTAAAAATGTATATATACAAATTAAAATTGTATTATTTAATACAGAACAAAAAATCTATTATTTTCATAAAATTCCAAACATATTTTATTAACAGTCAATTTTATCTATTTTTTTAATAGTTGAACTAGCTCGAACAGCAACTTTTCAGTCAGTCCTGTATGTTTTGATGTGAAATAAGGGTTTCTGAAGTCTGCAAAATTGAAACTGTATAAACATGAAGATGCTTAATTCAGCATAAAGGAATAAGAAAATAATAAGCCTGTCCTCCATATACTGTAGAATTCTAACTCAGTTCTTCTTCTGTAGCATACAACTCTATCTCAGTAGTGGCTGAACTCACAAGTCTCAGTATATTATATTTCTTAGAACCTCTCCTGAGACAACAATTATAAAGTACCTCATTCCATGGATACAATGGGGGTGATTCAATTACTTATCGTGCTCGATCTCCTTTGTGATGGAAAACCAGGGCGGTGATATTTAACTGTGTTTTCTTTTGTACTGATCGTGCCCTGACAGCATGAGTTTAGATGTGAAAAATGGCTAAACCTGACCAAAGTGGGGAGCACTACATGAAAAGTACCAGCATGCTACAAGCTGAAATGATGGTGCTGGCAGCTGTTCATGCCCAAATGGAGCAACAATTAAATTTTAGTGACCTCTAGTGGCTGTCAGCGCCGAAAACATGAATTTATGTTTTAGGCACTGCAGCTTTTCTCATCTAGACTTGTGTTTAGGTTCTTGCATGCAAAAATCCTAAATCCAAAGTACTTCTGGTCACAAGGATTTCAGGTACAGTATAGGAGACTTACCCTCAATAGTTATAAGCAGCTCCTCCCATCTGATCCTTGCCAGTTGGGGATCTACAAAATAAACCAAATGGAAGGCTCTTATTGTGTAGTATATAGACACCACTTTCCTAATTTTAAAAGTATTATGCTTAGTAGGCTTGTCTGATTACATTCTACTCCAGATAATGGAATCCACCATAAAGTCCTTGAATTGGACACTTGATCAGCACATTAAGTTGCTTATGAGGGGTAAATTTACTAAAGGTCAGATTTGTGTTTTTAGGTGATTTTTTTCTTGGTTTTAAACTGAAAGTTCAAACCTACGGCATTTAGAGCTGTAAAAAACTAAGTCAAATTGACATTGATTGCAATTGAAGCTGAAACCTGCCAGATAATAATTAGTCAGTTCTTACACTTCTAAATGATAGCGATCACAGTCAGTAACCATCAATTTTGGTTTAGAACCAAACTGACAGTAAATTTACCTAAAAATCTGGAATTACAGCTAGCACCAATATAAATGAAAGATCAAAAAGATCTTTAACACTTCTCATAATACCCTCATGCAAAACCTATCTTAGTATTTAATAGCATGTCAATTTGTCATGGCCATCCAATACAACTACACATTTTATATCAACCAAGGCATTTCCACCAAGGGAAAAGTAATGGTTGGTTCACTAGGAAGACATCAGATTTTTTAATGTCATGATACAGTAACTGCTCTCTACATGAATATATCTAGCAATACTTTGATTAACTCCAATATAAGCTATAATCAAAGTCACAATAGAACAAGATTACCAACTGTAAGTGGTTAATTAATGTCACATTGCTGTAATTTACAATAATTCCAGTCAACATTGGTATAATTCAGTGGTTCTCAACCTGAACCATTTAGTTTTCCTAAAAGGTTATGTTTCAAGGATTTCTGTCTGTTCAAGCATGTGGGCTAATTACTCAACCAGCCAAATAGATTAGCTCAGCTACATATGATTAAAGATACAGATGTAGCCACACTCATCGTGGCTACATCTGCCTGCTACGTGCACTCCTGGCATGACTAAGTTGCAACAAATGAGGCGCAAATGTGCATAGATGTAACCATGATGAGCGTGGCTACATCTGTATCTACAAAACATGACCTGTTGGTGGTACTAGAAGACTGGAGTTGAGAACATGTGGTCTGATTTATAGATATAATTACCAGTGGTGTATAATACATACCACAATTAACTAAAATTAAAAAAAAGAACTTGGAGTTCCTCCTGAGATAAAATATTAATTTCTGGTCTTTGCATGGCACTACAAACAACACACTGTACAGGTCATTGAAGGTTGACTATCTACTATATATTTCTCCTGTATCTGCTTTTTAATCGCAAAAAAACCCCCAAAAAACAAATAGGATACTGGAAGACAGATACTTAACATTATATTGGGATTCCCCCACCATAAAATGTTTTATATAAGAACTAAACCTTTGGTTCTTTTTGGTAGGAAAAAGATGCTAACCTATAAACTATACTGTATTTATAATGTATCTGAGTTATTCTCCAAATTGAAAGTGTGGGCAACAGTTTCTTGACATGTCACTGGGACTTACCTTACCTTTCTTCCCACTTCTGACAAAAATATATAGGAGATATTATGAGACTTTTTAACTAAATCAGAAACATTGGTATCCCCCAGCACACTGGATGACATCAGCAACAGGATTTGATAACTACATGGTGGTAGAAATTTCAGGATCTCAGTTGCACACATTTGCAAAGGTATGGGAAGCCCCCAGGCCACTTCAAGGCATCTCTGAGTACTGGGGGTACCTAACATTAAGTCTAAGTCTGGGGGCGCGACATCCCACAAACCATCAAGGGCCAGACACCCCAGGGCAGCACACCAGTGTGAGGTTAAAGTGTAAGTGAATATTAGGAAGCAGAGGCTATATATAAAAGAATATACACATGAAAAGTGTAATTAAAAAAGTGAAATTAGTAGAAATTTATATGAAAGTGATATATAAAGTGCTAAATTAAATGTTACAGTGTGCTACCCCAAAGCAGCCCAGCCCCACTAGTCCAGGAAGCACCGCGCCCCAAACTCATCCTCAAAACTAATACAGCATATATTTGCTTGGTACATGGCCACATGATAATGGCACAAACACAAATGCAACTTATTGGGAGAAATATTACCTGGAGATATCCCTATATTCTCCTGTGGCACTGCAGGAACCAGCATGCCTTCCTAATGCTGATCCCATCCGTGCATCTCAGAACAGCAACTAGAAGTTTGTTAACTGCTCTTATCCAATTAGTAATGTCATCCAGGTGCATGAAAGGGAGGGGTTATACTGAACAAGAAACATTGTTATCCCCCAGCACACTGAATGATATCAGCAACAGGATTTGATAACTACTGCACATGTACTCGGTGGCGCCTTGAAGTGGCCTGGGGGCTTCCCATAATTTTGCAAATGTGTGCAACTGAGATCTCTGAAATACCAATGTTTCTTGTTCAGAATAACCCCTCCCTTTCATGCACCTGGATGACATTACTAATTGGATAAGAGCAGTTAACAAACTTCTTGTTGATTTTAACAACAGTAAATCACATTCACTGGATCAAATAAGCAGGTTTTATACTACACAGAACTTATTAATACTTGTTGAACAATAATTGAGATGATTATTTTGGCTTTTACAAAAATGGAACACACACATTTAGGTGATCTGAGTGTTTCTGAGTCCCAATTTAGCTCTTCCTTCAAACTTGGATCCCAGAACTAGGCAAAACACAATTTTTTTTAGATTCGATATCATGTGTTTTTGATTGCATATAAAAGTCTCTCCCTTATGATCATGCAACATTTCACACTGGGCAGCAGAGGGAGAGGCTGTGGGATAGGCTTGGAGCAGGGTACCATTAGCAGTTAGTTAAAGTTTATTGTTTAATTCTAATAGTTGGTAGTTGGAGACAGGAGTAGGTGCCTGGGAAGGGTGACTGGTTGCAGGCATCACTGTCAGAGTATGTATGTGTGTTTGTCACACACATTGCACACTCAAACACTGCAAAGGTAAACTGTGTGGTGCTGCAAGAGAAGTTAAAAAACTAAACGGCTCATTTGTTTGTAAAGTAAACCTGCATTTTTCAGCTTTTTCCTCAAGGAAATTATTCTACAGTATTGTTTGACTGTGGCCCGAATCATTTCTGGATATTTTTTTGAATTAAACAATTGCATGCAGAAGATTGCAACAATTGCAACAACAGTTCAATTTGCTATGCCTGCAACTGAAGCAACAGGTAGTAACCAGGTTGAATTCCAAACTCAATATGCTTCAGTGACTGGAGGATCAGCAACAAGTCATCCAAGCATGCATATTAGAAATATGATGAGGAAATGGGGGACACATTTAATTTACTTTATGCAAGCTACTGAAAGCTACTGCCAGTCTGAGTCAGGTGGTTATCTTAATTAAACTACTGCAAAATTAGCTAGAGAAGCTGAATGAAGCAATTAAACTAAGTGATTATGATAAGTATGTTGGAGTTGAAGATACGTATATAAAGATATTTTTTTCCGCTTCACCAGAACACACATGTTTCTGACATCTTGACATTGGATCATTACATTGTGGCAACTATGGGGCTAACTCAGACCTGATCGGTGCTGTGCATGTTCACACAGCAGCGATCAGGCCTGAACTGCGCATGCACCGGTGCTGCCGTGCGCCGGCGCATGCCAGACAGCCGACAGCTGTCTCTAGCTAGCGATCTCCTCTGCCTGATTGAAAGGCAGATGCAGTTGCTGGGCGGGAGGGGGCGGGATGGTGGCATTAAGCCATCATTTAAGGGGTGCAGTCTGGCCAACAGGGGTGGGCCGTGGCGTCTGCATGACATCACACACAGCCACTGTGACCTGGGCAGCAATAAGTAGCTCCCGGCCAGCGCGCAAGAGCTGCGCTGGCCAGGAGCTACTCCTGAAGTACAAAAGCATTGCCGCTGTGTGATGCTTTTGTACATTTGTGATGGGGCAGGGACTGACATGCGGGGTAGGCTAGCCCTGTGCTGGGTGTTTCCCTCGCCTGTCAGTGTGCCTGATCATAGCTGTGCTAAATTTAGCACAGCTGTGATCAACTCTGAATCACCTCCTATGTTAGATCTGAGATTTAAGTCATAGGCAACATCTTTCTTTCCAAATGACCCAGATCTTATGAGATGCAAAGATCTCCTTGTGAGCAAGTTGTCAGCTCCAGTGGCACATGAAAGGACAACATCTACTTCTTCAGTTTTTCCTGCCCCAACTGCAGCTGTTGCCAAGAAAATATGGACCTTTTCCAAAGGATCCACTGGTAGTGAAGTTGTTTAATCAAACCAGCGCACCAGAGTGACACAAGATTATGATATATGATCAGGCTTTAAACAATTGCCCACATTTATTGATCACTCTACCACTGTGACTCAATCTGATACACTAAGGATAAATGAAATAGTGGAGTATTATTTGAATGACAAGTGTACAAATTAACATGTTGCAACATCTTGAAATTGGATCATTACATTTTGGTAACCATGCTAGATCCTCTGTAACGTCCTATGCTACATATTTCTTTCCAATGACACAGAGTTTTACAAAATTGTCAGCTCAAGTAGCATATGACGTGACTATGGGCCTAATACAGATCTGATCGCGGCAGCAAATTTGTTAGCTAATGGGGAAAACCATGTGCACTGCAGGTAGGGCAGATATAACATGTATAGAAAGAGTTACATTTGGGTGGGTTATTTTGTTTCTGTGCAGGGTAATTACTGGCTGCTTTATTTTTACATTGCAATTTCGATTTCAGTTTGAACACACCCAAATCTAACTCTCTCTGCACATGTTATATCTTCCCCCCTGCAGTACACATGGTTTTGACCATTAGCTAACAAATTTGCAGCTGCAGTCAGATTTGAATTATGCTATATGTTTTCTGCTTCAGCTTCTGTAAATGCTGCTGCCAAGAAAAAACTGAGCTTTTACAAGAGACCCACTAGTGATGACCAGTTCAACAACATTATGACATCTGGTGAGACTCAAAGAAATAGCACACAATTATTGACACCTCTGCCATGACTCAATCTGATACAGTAAGTATCAATAGAATGGTGGCGGATTATTTGAATCACAATTTAAAAATTAGCATGTCCAGATTCTGTTTTAGAAGGTATTGTACAGCCGCCTGAAGTGGCTGTGCAGTACCATACAAATAAAATGCAATTTCTGCAATAGGCTAAGGCAGGAAAGATGCCTCCTGTCACCATCTGTGATCCATCATGACCATGGTGACCATTGTTTAGAATGGTCACAGAACTTGGCCAGTCTGTGTAAACTGAAACAACACTTTAGCTATAACCTCCCATTGTGGTTAACAAACATGAGGGATGGCTAAGACTTGGAGGTTGCCTGGAAAGGCTACTTCTTTACTAAATGCATCTTGGCTAGGGTATAGGTGTTATAGGATGCCTTCAAATCATTTTTACATGGCATGTTGATTAAGCAAGTGGTGGAGCTTAAAAATTTCCAAAAGCATCAGGAGTAAGGAAAAAAAATATTTTGTAGATTACTAGAACTGGATTATTTGACTACTGGCAAAGAGTCTTCTAAACTAGCCTAGCTTGCCTTGCTAAAAGAGTAATAGAATAATCATCTTTTAGTAACAACTTGGCTTAGACTTTTATTTCTGGCTCATTCTCAATGCGCTTTGGCGGACAGGCCAGGGAGCTACCTTGTGCATCTAATTAGGGCTGAACACTCCTCTGTTGTGGTATTGGAGGTAGTTAGTGAAACTGGTGAGGTCCACAGGTGGAGGTGTTTGCTCATTTTAATTACATCCTTTATGCTTCCAAACTGTCATGTACCACAGATGATTTGTGTACTTATCTTGCTACTATTCTCCTTCCTACTTAGCCTCTTGAGGCTATAAAACTCTTGGATTCCCCATTTTCACTTGAGGAAATAGATGTAGCCCTTCATTCCTTTTCTGTGAAAAAGGCTTCTGGCTTGGATGGTGTGCTAATGAGCTGTATAAATAACATGCTCCCTTTTATTTGCCCCATCTATTGGAATTGTATAATTACTTATTCAAGAATATCATTCTCCCACACCCTCCCTGAATATGCTTGGGAACACCTGCATTTGCCCTGACACTCCCAGAAAATGGTCAGTTACCACTCACAATTTAATGACCTCTTCCTGTCAATCAGCATGCAAATGGCTGTGCGATTGCATTTTTTGCACCAGCCTGTCGCTGACTGGTGATGCTTGTTGTTGTTTGCCAACGTGCATGAGCACTGTGGTGCATACGCATGTGCAGACTATTGCTGATCACCCGCTGTGCAAAAATTCCCAGGATAGATCAGGCCTGAATCACCTCCATTGTTTGAAGGCTTAAATGAGTTTGTTGTTAATTTACCCATTCCTTGATGGGTTATGTTAACTTAATAAATATAGGGATACTCCCTAAATTTTGTATGTTTACTACAACTCTCCATTTTCTCTCCAATCTCTGATTTTCCAGCAGATAGTGTTATTTTTTTCCTTGGTGTGGGTGGATCGGAGGGTCCAAATACAACTTAATGTGCTTACAAGACCGAGAGTGTGGGGAGGGCTTGCACTACCACATTTCCAACAATATTATTATGTTTCCCAGTTATCTCACCTGTGGTTGTTTAGGGACTCAGATCCTGTTGCATTGCTATATACTCTTTATTGCGCAGCTGGGGCTCTCCCACAGCCTCCACAGACTTTGATAAACAGTAATATGACTAGGGTCAGTAAACCTCTAATTGCTCAAGAAACTCAGGTATAGGAATTTGTCTCAAAGTTGTTGGGGGTGGAGGGTCTTGATCCAGATACACCATTGTGGCACTCCAGAGTTTTGTCTGAACTTTCTGCTACACAAGTTCATGAGGTTTGGAGTGAGTGGGGAGTGGTCCCCTGTTGGTCAATTAAATTACAAGTAGGTTACTTAGTCATTTACTCAATTACCAGTGGTAAATTTCCCATTAGACACTTGAGGCACATGCCTAGGGGTGGCTCCAGTTTGGGGGCAGCACTTGGATGCTTGTGTTGGTACTGTCATCCTAAAAAGTACCAGTAACTACAAAATATTTCCCTGTACTTTACCATATGCCATCTTGAATGGCATGTAAATGGGTAGGACATGCACATACTGCCCCTTTAAGCTCTCCTACTTAGTAAATATGGAAAATATGTACATAATTTTAAAAAAGTCATAGTTGGTGGCTTTTTCTTTATTATTCTATTAAATTGGCTACAATCAAACGAGGGCTTATAACCAATCAATATAAATAAAAAAATTGGCAGGCAAGGGGCGGCAATTACTGTTGTGCCTAGGGGTGGCCTCGCAGCTAAATCCGCCCCTGTTAATTACAGCAGGAAATTGGTTTGTCTACTTGCCACTTTTTTAAATTGCTATAACTTTTAGGCATACTGTGCCTCTTCCACCCAGTTTCCCAATGGCCACCTGGTTATTCAGGACTCTCCTATTAAAAATTACAGTATGCAATGTCCATTGAGATGTTGCCTAGTTTGTATTCATTTCTATTTCAAGCCCTCCATTCAGAGGAGCAACCAGATCTTAGATTTAAACGGGAGGCTGATCTGGGGGTCCTACAGGAGAATGAGTGCACTCAAATTTCAACTGCTTTTATTTGTTTTTAACAAATGCAATTGTTTTTACTACATAGGGTATATCTTACGCCAACATGTTGTATAGATTTGGTGATAGGGCAACCTCTCAACAATCTAAATGTTGACTGCTGAAGGTATATTCTGCATTTATAGGTATTGTCCTCAGGTATCTTCTTTTTGGTACCAAGTAATTGTGGTGTACTGTGCTTTTACAGTTTGCTGACTGGGTATAATCAAGGGGACATGTTAGACAGATTCACTAAACAATACATTCTGAACACTTTTAGTATTGTTAAGTACAGATATATAGTCTGTACTAGGATGGCCTCTACGGATCCAATATTTGGTCAATGGATATATCTTGTCAATACCACTGTTTTGCACGAGAAATACACCTACCTTGCGAGATATGCGGATTCTAAGTTTAACAACATATATTAATCTGAAATATAGTGGCAATGGGAGTATTGGATTAATATTATACCCCTCCGATGCATAACCAAGTCCTTAGGCTGCTCCACCACCCCCCTGCCCCATGCCTTCAACATCTCTGCTTTGCTTACATACTGCCATCATGCTTCCTCCAGCTTTCTTGCACCTCATGTCATCTGTCAGTTGCCCCTCCCCACTAGATTGTTAGCTCTTCAGAGCAGGGCCCTCTTTCCTCTTGTTGTCGAAGCACTCTTCTCGACACATTTCACTCGCAGCTCTCTTCTACTCAGCAACCATCTTTACCCACTTTTTCTCCTGCTGGTAAAGGCTCATCTCTATCTATGGCTGCCAGCCCCCAGTAGTACAGTGATTACTCCCTCTCTACTTACATCTAAGCTGTATTATGTTTTGAGAATTGTGGTTCTCTTTGTTACCTGTACTCTATTTTTGTGATTTAGTTACTGTAATGCTAAGTTTGTCTCCCTGTCTCCTTTGTATGACGCGGCGAAACACTTGTGGTGCCCTATAAATAAAATGTAATAATAAATAATAATAATAATAATAATTATGCATGTAATTGTTTAAGACATTGTTCTTTTATGCAGAAATACAGTATTGATATTTTAGTATAATTTCTTGAAATTTTGTTTGCTGATTATGTTTTTCCTTTTTTTAAAAAATCTGGCACTTGTTATACTAACTTTTTTTTTTCATTTTTCCTTTCTATTTCTTGTTATTTTTTTGTATTGTATGTATTTATGCCTTGTAAAATTTCAATAAACAGTATTTAATTAAAAAAACGAACTAATGTGCAGTACACAAAGGCATATATGATATGAACTGCAGAAAATCTCCATGCACCTTAAAAATAGCTAATAGTCCAGTTTTTTCGCCTAGGAGAAAAAACCTGACCTAATTTCATATCCCTCTTACTGTAGCTTTCTTGATAAATCTGACAGCTTTTCAGCTCCCTTAAAAACCTATGGAGGCTACGGCTGCTGTTGGAAATGGAGGAACTGCAGTAGATATTTATGATATCCTTCATCCATTCCATTGATCCTTAATATTTGCGTATATCCCATGAAAACTGTGTTTCAATGGGATATGCCACAAAATTAATTGATAAATATGCCCCATAGTGTAAAGTAGATAAAGATTTTACAAATCAGCACAGATGGTAAGAAAATAAATGTTGCTATTTTTTTATCACTAAAGTACAGGTATATCATTGCCAATGACTGTGCTGTCTTAAAAGAAGCACTTATCCCATACACTTTATTGCTTAGTAGCTTCTTGATTGCTTTTAAAAAGCTTTAATTTATGACCCGATTCCAAAGTGGCTTTAGCTTATGTTCACTTTTTTGATCGATATTTTGACATCTTTTCATTTTTAATGCAGTCTGTTTAAATAGTCAGCCATCATGTCATATCAGAATGACAACATAGCTGTGTTAAAGAAATGTATTACCCATATCTCATCCTACAATGTTTTCATTCTTATAAAATATTACATAATCCAATCTGTGGAAAAAGATATGTAGTGAAAGGTGAAAATTGTAAGAGCTATTAACTATTAACACCGCTATTAAATAAAGCTAATAATGCAACTACTTTTGTGGGCCTCAGAGGTAGAAAAGAAAAGTCATTATACTGTATAATAGCTGTATAAAATTCAATGAATGAAACCAGATTGCAATTTTATTACATTATATTTGTATGAAATATAAGAAAAGCTCATTGGTTGAGTTACCTACCTAAATCCATAACACAGAGTGAACAGACTTCTTTAATGAAAGATTCTTAAGAACGAAGTAATACCATCTGTTTGTTTAATTTAAAATGTAGCAGTGCAAAATATGTTTAGTATTATAATATTTAGAAAATGCTCTCTCCTTGTAAAATCCACACATGCAAATAAATTATGTTTCAAAACCTAATATGTTTGCAAATTGTCATCTTATGAGATGACATTTAGATAAAAACAGAAGTCTAACTTGTTAAATGATTTACATATCCAAATCAATGATTTGAGGTGAAATTTCTTCTCTTTTATTGAACAACCATTCAAGAACAGTCACATCGTCTTGCTATATTAAAAGCTATATATTGCTATAGTAAAGCTTTATTTTACAAAATACACCATCCTCACGAAATATGTGGTCCTTTTCCATCATTTAAACGGTAATATGTTCTACAGTATCATTACTCACTGGTTAAAAGAAATATTACATGTTAACCCCTTCACCACATGGTTACTGACAGATATCTCATTCACTGAAATTAGGTGAACAATTTGCAAATCATGTCAACATTAATGAATTGTAATTTATATAAGTATTCATCAAATCTCAAGAGGGTACTTCTTAAAAATGTAAAAACAATAACAATTCTGTAGCTTGTAGTTAAAAGCTTGTTGATCTATTGTAGTTAGTGCATATTATGTAAGTGTTCCAAATCAATTTAAATGTACAGTTCACCATAAGGGTGTACATTTACATCTGTGTGATGCAAAAGGTCCAAACAGAACAGTTTTATTTACAGATGAGCAGGTTCATTTTCCCACCATGTTCAGATCCAAAAACAAGGACAAAATCATCTCCCCGGTGTCGGATCTCGCATGTTTTGGATTCTGTGCCATTTTCAAAATTCACACAGGACACCGGGCTGCTCACTGATGCCTGAAGACATAATTTCTAGGTCTGCACCAGTGATCGGCAGGCAATGTAGTGAGACTTGTTCCTGATGTCATGGTATCAGTGCAGCTGAGTCCTGAGACACCCAATGAAACTCCCTAAGCAGTATATCCCCTTCAGAGACTGCCCCTACACAGGTTCTACCAAATTCTACCTGGTAAAAAGGACCTCTGATGTCACAACCACCACGTGACCAGCAACAAAAGGGGGAGGAGCAAGGTCAGAACATGGGACCTGAAATATACCCTTGTAGGCTTGCTTCACTCGCCACACTCCAGGCTCATTGGATTGATTTTATCGCCACCAGGTTGTTAAAGGGAATAGATGTTGGCGTGGATAGTAAGAGTGCAGCCCACTGACCTTGCCCCTCCCTTTGATGTCAGAGACCCTTTAGTCCACTTGGATCTAGCATCTACCATCCAAACACTCGAAGGGAGGGAGAAGGATCCTTTCAGCGTGTGTGCCAGAGCCTTCAGTGTCTATTGCAGAGCGGGACATCTGTGCACTGCTTCCTCTGTAACTGGTTGGGCAATGTCACAGGGAGTAACTATTTATATGATTATTATTATTATTAAAGTTTTTTTGTGTGTATTCTCTCAATAGAAAGATAATGAGAAGATTGTAATGTTTCTATGGAATTTGTCATTAAATGTATGTATTTTGTTCTTATTTTTTTATGTTTTATTCTTTGACTTTAGAAAAATATGTGTGTATATATATATATATATATATATATATATAAACTAGTGGGAGTATGGCGCCACAGGTGTATGTGAGTAGAATAAATATTAAGGTTAAAAAATACCAAACTATAGACACTCCTTTAAAGATGTAAGGTGTCAGCTGACCCCTAAGAAATTGGGCAGGGATAAGCTGCCTTGCAATTAAAAATGAGAAAAGGGATAGGGGTATTAGCGACCAACAGTGTCTAGTAGATTTGAATAAATATGAAGAATTTAGCAGGATACGTTTTTATAAAAAAGTAACAGTATATTTATTTGTACAAAAACTAGTTTAAAAAATGGCGGGCTAAAAGATTAAAGGCATACGATGTTACTAGAACTACATAAAAGTAAAGATAGAATAATGCACAATAAGAAACTAAAAGCATGTAAACTTCAAGGATAAGAAAATATTGCTTATATTAAAAATGGAGGGTCAATTATTCAAATCTACTAGACACTGTTGATCGCTAATACCCCTATCCCTTTTCTCATATATACATATATATATATATATATATATATATATATATACACACTGCTCAAAAAAATAAAGGGAACACTAAAACAACACATCGTAGATGTGAATGAATGAAATATTCTTATTAAATACTTTGTTCTTTACATAGTTGAATGTGCTGACAACAAAATCACACAAAAATTATCAATGGAAATCAAATTTATTAACCCATGGAGGTCTGGATTTGGAGTTACACTCAAAATTAAAGTGGAAAAACACACTACAGGCTGATCCAACTTTGATGTAATGTCCTTAAAACAAGTCAAAATGAGGCTCAGTACTGTGTGTGTGGCCTCCACATGCCTGTATGACCTCCCTACAGTGCCTGGGCATGCTCCTGATGAGGTGGCGGATGGTGTCCTGAGGGATCTCCTACCAGACCTGGACTAAAGCATCCGCCAACTCCTGGACAATCTGTGGTGCAACGTGGTGTTGGTGGATGGAGCGAGACATGATGTCCCAGATGTGCTCAATTGGATTCAGGTCTGGGGAACGGGCGGGCCAGTCCATAGCATCAATGCCTTCGTCTTGCAGGAACTGCTGACACACTCCAGCCACATGAGGTCTAGCATTGTCTTGCATTAAAACCCAGGGCCAACCGCACCAGCATATGGTCTCACAAGGGGTCTGAGGATCTCATCTCGGCACCTAATGGCAGTCAGGCTACCTCTGGCGAGCACATGGAGGGCTGTGCGGTCCCCCAAAGAAATGCCACCCCACACCATTACTGACCCACTGCCAAACCGGTCATGCTGGAGGATGTTGCAGGCAGCAGAACATTCTCCTTGGCGTCTCCAGACTCTGTCACATCTGTCACATGTGCTCAGTGAGAACCTGCTTTCATCTGTGAAGAGCACAGGGCGCCAGTGGCGAATTTGCCAATCTTGGTGTTCTCTGGCAAATGCCAAACGTTCTGCACGGTGTTGGGCTGTAAGCACAACCCCCACCTGTGGATGTCGTGCCCTCATATCACCCTCATGGAGTCTGTTTCTGATCGTTTGAGTAGACACATGCACATTTGTGGCTTGCTGGAGGTCATTTTGCAGGGCTCTGGCAGTGCTCCTCCTGTACCTCCTTGCACAAAGGTGGAGTTAGCGGTCCTGCTGCTGGGCTGTTGCCCTCCTATGGCCTCCTCCACGTCTCCTGATGTACTGGCCTGTCTCCTGGTAGCGCCTCCATACTCTGGATACTACACTGACAGACACAGCAAACCTTCTTGCCACAGCTCGCATTGATGTGCCATCCTGGATGAGCTGCACTACCTGAGCCACTTGTGTGGGTTGTAGACGCCGTCTCATGCTACCACTAGAGTGAAAGCACCGCCAACTTTCAAAAGTGACCAAAACATCAGCCAGAAAGCATAGGAGCTGAGAAGTGGTCTGTGGTCACCACCTGCAGAACAACTCCTTTATATGGAGTGTCTTCCTAATTGCCTATAATTTCCACCTGTTGTCTATTCCATTTGCACAAAAGCATGTGAAATTGATTGTCAATCAGTGTTGCTTCCTAAGTGGACAGTTTGATTTCACAGAAGTGTGATTGACTTGGAGTTACATTGTGTTGTTTTAGTGTTCCCTTTATTTTTTTGAGCAGTGTATGTATATATATATATATATATATATATATATATAAAGGCCTCTTCTTACACATGATCTGGGATTTCAGGAACCTGTTGTAACTCTTCCACTCAAACTCCAAAAAGCAATCGTCCTTGTGCAATACAGTTATGGTATGCCATCACAGCCTGTGGGTAAGTGCAGATTTAGCACTTTCAGAGTGATATTGCTGTCACTCACACAATGGTGGAGCTGATAACTTACAGTTTTGTGTGCTCATTGGAATACATACATGCAGTCTATGTAACTGAAGGTCTAAGCAGAAGACAAAGCTGATCAGATGAGGTAAGAGTGGTGTTGATTGTAGGGAGGAGACAGAGCAGTGTAGATGGGTTGACAGAAATGTGTGGATAGGGGAAGATTAAGCAGCACTGATGGGGGGACAAAGCAACACAGATTGGTGAAAAACAGTGGTGCAGATGGGGGGAAGTAAGACAGAGTGATCCAGTTGGGGGCAGACAGAGTACAACAGATGGGGAAAGAGAGTGGCACAAATGGGTGAAAGAGAATGGTGCAGATGTGCCATGCGTGTACGTGTCAGGTGCCATGCGTGTATATATGTTTGTGTGTTAAATGCTACGTGTGTGTATATGTGCGTGTGTGTCAGGTGCTGTGCATGTATATGTGTGTGTCAGGTGCTGCGAGTGTATGTGTGTGTGTCAGGTGTTGCACGTATATATATGTGTGTGTCAGGTGCTGCGCGTATATATGTGTGTCAGTTGCTGCGCGTGTGTGTGTGCTGTGCATGTACGTTTGTGTGTATGTGCGGTGCCCAGGGTTGGACTGGCCCACAAGGGTATAGGGGAAACCACCGGTGGGCCCCACTGCCTGAGGGCCCATCTCCTCCTCTAGGGATCAGGTTTCAGACGTGCACTTGAATTATACATTATAAATGTTACCTTATACTGCAAATTATTATGGTGTTCTTTCTATAATCCATTGCTGATATTAATGTGGTATATTAACATGCATGCGCTGTCAGCATTTATTCTATATATTTATCAAGGGGCCCAGACAATGCACTCTCTAATGGTTAGCAAAGCCTATGTGGTAGCTGGCCACACCCCCTCTGGAGACTGGCCACACCCCAAAATATGGGACCCTACTATTGCATTCCCCTAGTGGGTCCTTCATGCCCCAGTCCGACAATGGCGGTGCCACTCATGTACATGTGTGTGTGAGAGGTGCCGAGCATGTATATGTGTGTGTGTCAGGTGATGGGTGTAGGTGTGGGTCAAGTGCCGTACATGTACGGGCATGACCGCGCATGTACATACGTGTATGTGTGGTACCACCGCGCATGCAAGTGTGTGAGGTGCAGCGCACGTGTGTATGTGCATGTGTCAGGTACCACATGTGTATATTAGTGTGCAGGTGCTGTGCGTGTATATGTGGGTGTCAGATACTGCCTCTGTATGTGTGTGTTAGGTGCCGAATATATGAATTTTAGGTGCTGCGTGTTTATATTAGTGTGTATGATGATGCGTGTGTATGCGTCAGCTGCCACACGGGTGTGTGTGTGTGTGTGTGTGTGTCAGGTGTTGTATGTGTATATGTGTGTGTGTGTCAGGTGTTGAGCGTGTATATACTGTATGTGTGTGTGTGTCAGGTGTTGAGCGTGTATAGACTGTATGTGTGTGAGTGTCAGGTGCTGCACATCTATATGTGTGTGTTAGGTGGTGTGCGTTTATAGGTATGTGTGTGTGTCAGGTGCTGCGCATGTATATCTGTGTGTCAGGTGCTACGTGTATATATCTGTGTGTCAGTTGTTGTGCATGTACATGTGTGTGTGAGGTGCCACACATATAAGTGTGTGTGTCAGGTGCCACGTGTGTATGTGTGTGTTTATGTGAGGTGCTGCACGTGTACATGTGTGTGAGGTGCTGCAAATGTATAAGTTTGTGTCATGTGCCACGTGTGTACATAGATGTGTGATGTACCTTGTATGTACATACGTGTGTGTGAGGTGCCGCACACATGTGTACATGTGTGTCAGGTACCGCACTTGTATATGTGTGTGTTAAATGCTACATGCATGTGTATGTGTGTGTGTCAGGTGCTGCCTGTGTATGTGTGTGTCAAGAGCTGCGTGTGTATATGTGTATCAGGTGCTGCTTGGATATTTGTGTTTCAGGTACTGTGTGTTTATATTAGTGTGTCTAATGCTGCGTGTGTTTGTGTCAGCAGCCTTGTGTGTGTGTCAGGTGTTGCGCATTTATGTGTGTGTCTAGTGCTATGCGTGTATATGTATGTGTGTGTCACTTTCTGCATGTGTATGTGTGTGTAAGGTGCCACGTATGTATGTGTGTGTGAGGTGTCACATGTGTACGTGTGTGTCAAGGACCGCATGTGTACGTACATGTGTGATGTACCACACATGTACATACGTGTGTGGTGCCACCGTATGTGCACATTTGTCTGGTGCCACACACACGTGTACGTGTGTGTGTCAGCTACTGCATGTGTATATGTGTGTATTAAATGCTACATGTATTTATATGTGTGTGTGTGTCAGGTGCTGCCTGTGTATGTGTGTGTCAGGTGCTGCCTGTGTATGTGTGTGTCAGGTGCTGCATGTGTATATGTGTTTCAGGTGCTGCGTATTTATATTAGTGTGTCTGATGCTGCGTGTGATTACGTCAGCTGCTGTGTGTGTCAGATGTTGCGTGTGTATGTGCGTGTGTGTGAGAGTGTCAGGTGTTGCATGTATATGTGTGAGTGTCAGGTGCTGCATCTGTATATGTGTGTGTCATGTGCTGTGCATGTATATATGTGTGTGTGTGTCAGGTGCTGCAAGTGTATATGTTTGTGTGCTGCGAGTGTATATGTTTGTGTGCCAGGTGCTACGAGTGTATACAGTATGTGTGAGTGTCAGGTGCTGCGCATGTATGTGTGTGTCCGGTTCTGTGCATGTATATGTGTGTGTCAGGTGCTGCGAGTGTATATATGTGTGTTAGGTGCTGTGCGTGCATATGTGTGTGTGAGTGTCATGTGCTGTATGTATGTTAAATGCCACGTGTGTGTATGTGTGTGTGTGTGTGTGTGTCAGTTGCTGCATGTGTATCTTAGTGTGTCTGATGCAGTGCGTGTAGATTTATGTGTTAGGTGCAGCGGGTGTATGTGTGCATAAACATGCAGCATGTTTATATTATTGTGTCTGATGCTACGTGTGTATGAGTCAAGTATCGCGCATGTATATGTGTGAGTGTGCGTGTGTGTCAGGTGCTGCACGTGAATATGTGTGTGTGTGTGTGTGTGTGTATGTGTGTCAGGTGCTGTGCGTGTATATGTGTATGTGTCAGGTGCCATGCGCGCGCTTGTGTACAGAGTACAGGGGCCCAGCCAATGCCCAGGCCACATGGTCAGGAGGGGGCTGCAGCTCAAGTAGATGCCAATCAAAGCATCAACTTCAAATTGTGGGCCTAGGGGGTCATTCCGAGTTGTTCGCTCTGTAAATTTTCTCGCATTGCAGTGATTTTCCGCTTAGTGCGCATGCGCCAAGTAAATTTGCTATGCAGTTAGGTATTTTACTCATGGCATTACGAGGTTTTTTCTTCGTTCTGGTGATCATAATGTGATTGACAGGAAGTGGGTGTTTCTGGGCGGAAACAGGCCGTTTTATGGGTGTGTGCGGAAAAACGCTACCGTTTCTGGGAAAAACGCGGGAGTGGCTGAAGAAACGGAGGAGTGTCTGGGCGAACGCTGGGTGTGTTTGTGACGTCAAACCAGGAACGACAAGCACTGAACTGATCGCACTGGCAGAGTAAGTCTCGAGCTACTCAGAAACTGCACAGTAGAGATTAGCGGGTTCGGTTCCTCGGAATCCGAACCCCCCCGAACTTCAGCCTTTTTACACGGGTCCGAGGCAGACTCGGATCTTCCCGCCTTGCTCGGTTAACCCGAGCGCGCACGAACGTCATCATCCCGCTGTCGGATTCTCGCGAGGCTCGGATTCTATCGCGAGACTCAGATTCTATATAAGGAGCCGCGAGTCGCCGCCATTTTCACACGTGCATTGAGATTGATAGGGAGAGGACGTGGCTGGCGTCCTCTCCGTGTAGAATAGATTACAGAGACACTTGATTTACTACTTGGGGAGCATTAGGAGTACTCAGTACAGTGCAGAGTTTTGCTGATAGTGACCAGTGAGGACCACAAGTTTTATTTATAATCCGTTCTCTGCCTGAAAAAAAACGATACACAGTCACATACCATATCTGTGCTCAGCCTCAGTGTGCTGCATGATAATATCATCTATGTATATCTGACTGTGCTGAGTGCTCACTGCTCACACAGCTGAATTGTGGGGGAGACTGGGGTGCAGTTAATAGCAGGAGTACAGTGCACACTTTTGCTGCCAGTGTGACTGACCAGTGACCACCAGTAAATTGTCTGCCTGAAAAAGTTAAACAAACACTCCTGTGGTGTTTTTTTTTTATTTCTATAAACGCATTCTGCTGACAGTATCCAGCAGGTCCGTCATTCATTATATTATATAAATATTTACCTGCAGTAGTGTTATATTTTTTTTGTTCATCTCTATCATCTTTATCATCTCTATATTAGCAGACGCAGTACGGTAGTCCACGGCTGTGGCTACCTCGGTGTCGTCAGTGCTCGTCCATAATTGTATACCTACCTGTGGTGGTTTTTTTATTCTATCTTCTTCATACTAGTAGTTTAGGAGTCTGCTGACAGTGTCCAGCAGGTCCGTCATTATATTATATATACCTGCAGTAGTGATATATATATATATTTTATATCATTATCATCTCTATACTAGCAGACGCAGTACGGTAGTCCACGGCTGTAGCTACCTCTGTGTCGTCAGTGCTCGTCCATAATTGTATACCTACCTGTGGTGGGGTTTTTTTTTCTATCTTCTTCATACTAGTAGTTTAGGAGTCTGCTGACAGTGTCCAGCAGGTCCGTCATTATATTATATAAACCTGCAGTAGTGATATATATATATTTTTTATATCATTATCATCTCTATACTAGCAGATGCAGTACGGTAGTCCACGGCTGTAGCTACCTCTGTGTCGTCTTTGCTTGTCCATAATTGTATACCTACCTGTGGTGGGTTTTTTTTTTCTATCTTCTTCATACTAGTAGTTTAGGAGTCTGCTGACAGTGTCCAGCAGGTCCGTCATTATATTATATATACCTGCAGTAGTGATATATATATATATTTTTTATATCATTATCATCTCTATACTAGCAGACGCAGTACGGTAGTCCACGGCTGTAGCTACCTCTGTGTCGTCAGTCACTCGTCATCCATAAGTATACTAGTATCCATCCATCTCCATTGTTTACCTGAGGTGCCTTTTAGTTGTGCCTATTAAAATATGGAGAACAAAAATGTTGAGGTTCCAAAAATAGAGAAAGATCAAGATCCACTTCCACCTCGTGCTGAAGCTGCTGCCACTAGTCATGGCCGAGACGATGAAATTCCATCAACGTCGTCTGCCAAGGCCGATGCCCAATGTCATAGTACAGAGCATGTAAAATCCAAAACACAAAAGATCAGTAAAAAAAGGACTCAAAAATCTAAAATAAAATCGTCGGAGGAGAAGCGTAAACTTGCCAATATGCCATTTACCACACGGAGTGGCAAGGAACGGCTGAGGCCCTGGCCTATGTTCATGGCTAGTGGTTCAGCTTCACATGAGGATGGAAGCACTCAGCCTCTCGCTAGAAAAATGAAAAGACTTAAGCTGGCAAAAGCACAGCAAAGAACTGTGCGTTCTTCGAAATCACAAATCCACAAGGAGAGTCCAATTGTGTCGGTTGCGATGCCTGACCTTCCCAACACTGGACGTGAAGAGCATGCGCCTTCCACCATTTGCACGCCCCCTGCAAGTGCTGGAAGGAGCACCCGCAGTCCAGTTCCTGATAGTCAGATTGAAGATGTCAGTGTTGAAGTACACAAGGATGAGGAGGATATGGGTGTTGCTGGCGCTGGGGAGGAAATTGACAAGGAGGATTCTGATGGTGAGGTGGTTTGTTTAAGTCAGGCACCCGGGGAGACACCTGTTGTCCGTGGGAGGAATATGGCCATTGACATGCCTGGTGAAAATACCCAAAAAATCAGCTCTTCGGTGTGGAAGTATTTAAACAGAAATGCGGACAATAGGTGTCAAGCCGTGTGTTGCCTTTGTCAAGCTGTAATAAGTAGGGGTAAGGACGTTAACCACCTCGGAACATCCTCCCTTATACGTCACCTGCAGCGCATTCATCATAAGTCAGTGACAAGTTCAAAAACTTTGGGCGACAGCGGAAGCAGTCCACTGACCAGTAAATCCCTTCCTCTTGTAACCAAGCTCACGCAAACCACCCCACCAACTCCCTCAGTGTCAATTTCCTCCTTCCCCAGGAATGCCAATAGTCCTGCAGGCCATGTCACTGGCAATTCTGACAAGTCCTCTCCTGCCTGGGATTCCTCCGATGCATCCTTGCGTGTAACGCCTACTGCTGCTGGCGCTGCTGTTGTTGCTGCTGGGAGTCGATGGCCATCCCAGAGGGGAAGTCGTAAGACCACTTTTACTACTTCCACCAAGCAATTGACTGTCCAACAGTCCTTTGCGAGGAAGATGAAATATCACAGCAGTCATCCTGCTGCAAAGCGGATAACTGAGGCCTTGGCATCCTGGGCGGTGAGAAACGTGGTTCCGGTATCCATCATCACTGCAGAGCCAACTATAGACTTGTTTGAGGTACTGTGTCCCCGGTACCAAATACCATCTAGGTTCCATTTCTCTAGGCAGGCGATACCGAAAATGTACACAGATCTCAGAAAAAGACTCACCAGTGTCCTAAAAAATGCAGTTGTACCCAATGTCCACTTAACCACGGACATGTGGACAAGTGGAGCAGGGCAGACTCAGGACTATATGACTGTGACAGCCCACTGGGTAGATGTATTGACTCCCGCCGCAAGAACAGCAGCAGCGGCACCAGTAGCAGCATCTCGCAAACGCCAACTCTTTCCTAGGCAGGCTACGCTTTGTATCACCGCTTTCCAGAATACGCACACAGCTGAAAACCTCTTACGGCAACTGAGGAAGATCATCGCAGAATGGCTTACCCCAATTGGACTCTCCTGTGGATTTGTGGCATCGGACAACGCCAGCAATATTGTGTGTGCATTAAATATGGGCAAATTCCAGCACGTCCCATGTTTTGCACATACCTTGAATTTGGTGGTGCAGAATTATTTAAAAAATGAGAGGGGCGTGCAAGAGATGCTGTCGGTGGCCAGAAGAATTGCGGGACACTTTCGGCGTACAGGCACCACGTACAGAAGACTGGAGCAACACCAAAAACGCCTGAACCTGCCCTGCCATCATCTGAAGCAAGAAGTGGTAACGAGGTGGAATTCAACCCTCTATATGCTTCAGAGGTTGGAGGAGCAGCAAAAGGCCATTCAAACCTATACAACTGAGCACGATATAGGAGGTGGAATGCACCTGTCTCAAGCGCAGTGGAGAATGATTTCAACGTTGTGCAAGGTTCTGCAACCTTTTGAACTTGCCACACGTGAAGTCAGTTCACACACTGCCAGCCTGAGTCAGGTCATTCCCCTCATCAGGCTTTTGCAGAAGAAGCTGGAGACATTGAAGGAGGAGCTAACACTGAGCGATTCCGCTAGGCATGTGGGACTTGTGGATGGAGCCCTTAATTCGCTTAACAAGGATTCACGGGTGGTCAATCTGTTGAAATCAGAGCACTACATTTTGGCCACCGTGCTCGATCCTAGATTTAAAACCTACGTTGTATCTCTCTTTCCGGCAGACACAAGTCTGCAGGGGTTCAAAGAACTGCTGGTGAGAAAATTGTCAAGTCAAGCGGAACGCGACCTGTCAACATCTCCTCCTTCACATTCTCCCGCAACTGGGGGTGCAAGGAAAAGGCTCAGAATTCCGAGCCCACCCGCTGGCGGTGATGCAGGGCAGTCTGGAGCGACTGCTGATGCTGACATCTGGTCCGGACTGAAGGACCTGACAACAATTACGGACATGTCGTCTACTGTCACTGCATATGATTCTCTCACCATTGAAAGAATGGTGGAGGATTATATGAGTGACCGCATCCAAGTAGGCACGTCAGACAGTCCGTACGTATACTGGCAGGAAAAAGAGGCAATTTGGAGGCCCTTGCACAAACTGGCTTTATTCTACCTAAGTTGCCCTCCCACAAGTGTGTACTCCGAAAGAGTGTTTAGTGCCGCCGCTCACCTTGTCAGCAATCAGCGTACGAGGTTACTTCCAGAAAATGTGGAGAAGATGATGTTCATTAAAATGAATTATAATCAATTCCTCCATGGAGACATTCACCAGCAGCAATTGCCTCCACAAAGTACACAGGGAGCTGTGATGGTGGATTCCAGTGGGGACGAATTGATAATCTGTGAGGAGGGGGATGTACACGGTGATGAATTGGAGGATGATGATGAGGTGGACATCTTGCCTCTGTAGAGCCAGTTTGTGCAAGGAGAGATTAATTGCTTCTTTTTTGGGGGGGGTCCAAACCAACCCGTCATTTCAGTCACAGTCGTGTGGCAGACCCTGTCACTGAAATGATGGGTTGGTTAAAGTGTGCATGTCCTGTTTATACAACATAAGGGTGGGTGGGAGGGCCCAAGGACAATTCCATCTTGCACCTCTTTTTTCTTTAATTTTTCTTTGCGTCATGTGCTGTTTGGGGAGTGTTTTTTGGAAGGGCCATCCTGCGTGACACTGCAGTGCCACTCCTAGATGGGCCAGGTGTTTGTGTCGGCCACTAGGGTCGCTTATCTTAGTCACACAGCTACCTCATTGCGCCTCTTTTTTTTCTTCTTTGCGTCATGTGCTGTTTGGGGAGTGTTTTTTGGAAGGGCCATCCTGCGTGACACTGCAGTGCCACTCCTAGATGGGCCAGGTGTTTGTGTCGGCCACTAGGGTCACTTATTTTAGTCACACAGCTACCTCATTGCGCCTCTTTTTTTTCTTCTTTGCGTCATGTGCTGTTTGGGGAGTATTTTTTGGAAGGGCCATCCGGCCTGACACTGCAGTGCCACTCCTAGATGGGCCAGGTGTTTGTGTCGGCCACTTGTGTCGCTTAGCTTACTCACACAGCAACCTCATTGCGCCTCTTTTTTTCTTCTTTGCGTCATGTGCTGTTTGGGGAGTGTTTTTTGGAAGGGCCATCCTGCGTGACACTGCAGTGCCACTCCTAGATGGGCCAGGTGTTTGTGTCGGCCACTTGGGTCGCTGAGCTTAGTCATCCAGCGACCTCGGTGCAAATTTTAGGACTAACAATAATATTGTGAGGTGTGAGGTGTTCAGAATAGACTGAAAATGAGTGGAAATTATGGTTATTGAGGTTAATAATACTTTGGGATCAAAATGACCCCCAAATTCTATGATTTAAGCTGTTTTTTAGGGTTTTTTGAAAAAAACACCCGAATCCAAAACACACCCGAATCCGACAAAAAAAATTCGGTGAGGTTTTGCCAAAACGCGTTCGAACCCAAAACACGGCCACGGAACCGAACCCAAAACCAAAACACAAAACCCGAAAAATTTCCGGTGCACATCTCTACTGCACAGAGATGTCTTTTCGCAATATTGCGAATCTTTCGTTCGCAATTTTAAGAAGCTAAGATTCACTCCCAGTAGGCGGCGGCTTAGCGTGTGTAAAGCTGCTAAAAGCAGCTTGCGAGCGAACAACTCGGAATGAGGGCCCTAATTCAGAGTTGATCACAGCAGCAAATTTGTTAGCAGTTGGGCAAAACCATGTGCACTGCAGGGGCTGGCAGATATAACATGTGCTGAGAGAGTTAGATTTGGGTGGGGTGTGTTCAAACTGAAATCTAAATTGCAGTGTAAAAATAAAGCAGCCAGTATTTACCCTGCACAGAAACAAAATAACCCACCCAAATCTAACTCTCTCTGCAAATGTTATATCTGCCACACCTGCAGTGCACATGGGGGGTCATTCCGACCCGTTCGCACGCAGCGGTTTATCGCTGTGGTGCAAATGGGTCCGGAATGCGCATGCACGGCGGCTGCAATGCGAGTACCCGACGTTGCCCGGCGACAGGGGTCGCCGGGTTACGCCGCGTCCTACGAAGAAAGTGGTCGCAGAGCTGACTGCAAGAAGATTGACAAGAAGAAGGCGTTCCTTGGCGGATCCGGACCATTGGCTGCCGTTTTCGGGGAGTGGTAAAGAAAACGCAGGCGATTCCAGAAGAACGGAGGGCGATGTCTGATGTCAAAGCCGGCTCCAGCATCGCAGAGATCATCGCACAGGGTAAGAAGGTATAGGGCTAGTCATGATTTGCTTGAATTTTTTTAGCTTAGCAGGGCTGCACAAGCGATCGCAGCCCTGCTAAGCTAAAATACACTCACCCATAGGCGTGTACTAGTTGATCGAAGCAGCAAAAAGTTGCTGGCTGCGATCAACTCGGAATGACCACCATGGTTTTGCCCAACTAACAAATTTGCTGCTGTGATCAACTCTGAATTACCCTCTGTATATGAAAGATCATCCTAGGACCTAAGGGCAGACACATCAGTTGGAGCTCATTTGTTGATCAGATCACATCTAAGGAATTTAGGAGCACAGAAGAGCAGATATTTGAGGGGGGGGACACACTCTATCCAGCCCACACACATCTCCCGTTCTTCCCATCCCAGCTCTCTCTGTAGAATACAGCTCTGCACCCAGAGAGAGGGAGAGACCTGGAGGCTGATCACTACACAGCTCACTTTTTGGCCAGGAGTCTGGTCTCCTGTTTCTTCCAGTGCTGTGTTCCTGCAGCCCAGCCCTCCCTGTTGTTGTGCCCAAGAATCAGCGCTTCCTTCCTCTGCTGGAGAGAGAGCCCGAGGCAGATACATGCCCTTCCCACAGCTGGACTGCCCCCAGTACCTCAGTGCTGGCCAGGTGGCAGCCTACAAAGGGGACCGACATGGGGTTCTGGCCACAGCATCCATGGCAGCAGCATTCGTGGCAGCAGCGGCCGCAGCCGGATCAGGGAGGCATGCAGGATCAGAGGTGGGCAGCACTTCAACCGCCGCTGTCACCTTCCCCTGCCGGAGAGAGAGCCCGAGGCAGAGACATGTCCTTCCCGCAGCTGGACTACCCCCAGTACTTCAGCACTGGCCAGATGGCAGTCTATGAAGGGGACCGGCAGGGGATTCTAGCCACGGCAGCAGAAGCGGCTGCAGCTGGATCAGGGAGGCCTGCTGGGTCAGAGCTGCGTAGCGCTTCCACCGCCGCTGTCACCTCTGTTGTGGTCATGTACACTAGTCCCTACAGCCCTCCCAACTACAGCACCTGCCCTACACCACCGATCTCACCATATACACCCAAAGCCCATAATCTCAGTGGTTCTTTATGCATTAAATCAGAAAAAGTAACCCTTACTCCCCCTCCTACCATACCACCACACTCCCAACATTATTGACACAAAAACATATACCTCCCCTCTCCCACATTCATTCACTTACCTGTAGGATAACTGAGTTTGCAGTGGCTGCTACTGTGGTGGCAGCCTGCTAGCTCTATGGAGCTTCTCTTGACCCTGACCTAATGAAAGCCAGAGGGTGGGTGGCACTCATGTTCAGAATGTGGGACAAGGCTGATAAAAGTGTCTGATGCAGACAGTGGTGCAGGAGAGAGGATGAAATCATTCTCTCCATTACAGATGTTACCTTTAATCAGTGGAGCAGGGGGAGGGAACATTGACATTAAGGGGGGTATTCAATTACAGGTGAAAATTCATCGATGTTTCACATGTATTGTTTTACAGGCTATCCAACTTGGTCTGGTGTGAAAAATAACACCTGTGTGTTATTAGTAGAAAAAGCCCCGTTTTCATCTGTTCCTGGGGATTTGATGTCACCCACCTGAGGCAGGTGAAACTAAATCCATGATAAGCCGGTGCAAGCTGTGGCTTTACGGGGTTTATTGGATAGCCCCCAGTGGGACAATTAGCCATGGTAATTAACTGCGACTAATCTGCTGAAAGGCTGAACTCATTCTCAAGTGGGACCCGGCTGTGAATGACACTCTAATCAGTAAGTCTAAAGTGTTGAGACACACACTTTGAAAACTGCTGCTCTATAGTTCCTTTAAAAACTACTGGGCTTCTATCTTATTATGGGACAGATGCACAAGAATGCTACAGCATGCCACTTACTTTTGTAGTGGTTAACTACATAATAATGTTAAATTATAATGTCTGCTCTGAAGGCACCACAAGTGTCTGCATACAGTACACTGGTATGACTGAGCATACTGGCACAATAGTGTAATAATAGCATATACTGTAAACATTTACCCATTAAATAAATACAAACTTTTACCTTTGAACAAATCCAAATAAATATGCCTCCTATGATTAATACATAAATAAGTTTGCCCCCTTTGAAAATTAATTTAGAAATGATATTCACTCCCTAATATTTTCTGTACTGCTGTTGTGTTAGTAAATAATTATTTTCTATGTGATTTAAATTGTGCAGATAAAAAATTCCACTATAGACAAAGCAAAATGCTCAAGAAAAGTTGATGTTACAGAATAAATTAAGGGGGTAATTCAGATCTGATCGCTGGGCTGCTAATTTTACTGTCCTGCTTTCAGATAGTCGCCGCCCCCAGGGGAAGTGTATATTCACCGTGCAAATGTGCGATGTTATGTGTATGCCAAGCTGCTAAAATCCACTGTGTGCAGTCTCTGCGCAGCCCAGGACTTACGCCTCCAGTGCGATCACATCAGGCTGATTGGGACCAGAGCTGACGTCAGACACCCTACCTGAAAATGCTTGGGCACATCTGTGTTTTTCCAAACACGCCCAGTAAATGGTCAGTTGCCACCCACAAACGGCCTCTTCCTGTCAATCACCTTGCTAACGCCCATGTGAATGGAATTTTCGCACCATCCCATCACTAACTGGTGATGGCTGTTGTTGTTGTTGTTCGATGCGCATGTGCATTTTGGTGCATACACATGCACATTTAGTACCTAATTGCCCTGTGTGAAAATGCACAGCAGAGATCAGATCTGAATGACCCCCTAATTCAAGTAAAACCACGTACATACTATATAGGCAGACAATCAGGTGGATCAGTCATGTGAACAAAAAATGGATAGGACATTGGGGGTCATTCTGACCCAATCGAATGCTGCAGTTTATCGCAGCGATGCAGTCGGGTCAGTACTGCGCATGCGCCAGCACCGCAGTGCGCTGGCACATGCCAGATGGCCGAGGGCCGGCATCGCCTAGTGATCGCATCTGCCTGATTGACAGGCAGAAGCGGTCGATGGGCGGGAGGGGGCTATTTAGTTGGTGCGTTCGGCCAACGCAGGCATGGCTGGTCCATCGGGGGGCGGGCCGCGGTAGCTGCATAATGTCACATGCAGCCGCTGTGACCCGGGCAGCGAAGAGGTTCTCCCGGCCAACCGCAGGAGCTGTGCTGGCCGAGCGGTTCCCCTGAAATGCAAAAGCATTGCCTCTGTGCGATGCTTTTGCACTTCTGCGGGGGGGGGGGGGGCGTGTCTGCGGGGGGGGGGGGGGGGCGGCACTGACATGCGGGGCATCCCCCCACATGTCTGAGTGCCTGGTCGTAGCTGTGCTAAGTTTGGCACAGCTACGATCTCAACTCGGTATGACCCCCATAGATTGTAAACTCCTAGGAGCAGGATCATCCTCCTACCTGTTTTCATAGCACTCCTCTCTTGCCCATCATCTACAGCCTACAACTCCTCCATGGCCATATAACCTGTTAGTTGTATTCACACTACTGCATACAGGTTTCAGCCTGAAATGGGTGCTCCCCTTGCAAGAATTGCATCCCAGCAGTATTGTGTACTGAGAATTGTGATACTAATTGTTACTTGTTTACTGTTACAGTATGTTCTGGTTAATATAATATACTGATTTACCATATGCTGTTTTATTGTTTGCCCTATGTACGGCAATGCGGACCACTTGTGCTCCATATATCTATAAAGTGTAATAATAATCATAGGACCTTTGCTTAACTTTTAGTCTGCCAAAAATAAAATTTGAATGCTGATTCTTGCCTTATTTAATCACTTATTCAGGGGTGTATTTAGGGCTTCAAGAGCCCCTGGCAAAAGAAAGGGCTGGCCCACCCCCATATTTCAAATATGGAAGGCATATGTGACAAAAAGGGGGGTGGTCCTGCAGGAAGGGGCATGGCCACACAACAGTACCCAAAACTCTAATTCTGCCACACAGTAATATCCCTTATTATAATTATATGGCATAATAGTGTCCTTATTCACATTACACCATGCAATAGTGAGACGTATTCACATTACACAATACAGTAGTCTCTTTATTCACATTACACCACACAGTATTGTTCCTTCTTCATGTTATGCCACACACTAGAGCCCCTTATTAACAATATGCTACACAGTAACAGTATACCTTATAGATTATGCCCAGATAGTAGTGCCCCTTACACATTTTAAACACAGTAGTATGCCCAACAGTTGTAGTGATCCCCTGACCCTCCTGGCATTTGGCCTTACACTGCAGCCACTGTTACTTGCGCTGGTGTCTGGCACCACACTACAGTGTTAAAACTCAAAATTACCAACAGGTTGAAAGGTTTCTATCCACTTACTGTAAATGCAAACTTGCCTTGGTGTTGAAGGGGTTACAGCTGGAGAGCTGCATATTCACCTGTTGTTTCTGGTAAGCTGTGTTGGGGTAAAGTTTTTATTCTTCTATATTTTAACAGCAATGGGCCATCGCTCTTATCTTTCACCAGCAGCAACATGCCCTTCAGCCTCTCCAGATAGCCAGAGGACACATGGCCGGTGCCCTGGTCATATAGCTTCTAGTCCTCGTTCAGCATGTAGATCTTAACCCGTTGCCAGGTGTCAGTCATCCTGACAGCCCACTGCTGCAGGAGGCCCAGTACCCAGCCTCACCAGACACCTATCACCAGCTCCTGCAGGACTCAGTCCACGGCCTCTTTTGACACCTGTCACCCTCTCAGCAGGGTCCAGTCCCAGTCCTCACCTGACACCCGGCAGCTGGTGAGCAGGGATTGGTCCCCAACTGCTTGCACACGGCTTGCTGATCCAGCTTCCTTACACTCATACCCCTGACAGCCAGCCCAGATCCCCAGGCTTTCCTGACACCCATTACTGCATCTTTTATCCTCAGCACAGACTTGGACTTTCCTGATAGAAATCCCCCAATCACTGCGGTATTACCCTTGCAAGGGCAGTGATGCCCATGCAGCGGGGGTGCTAGGCTGGAGTACTGGGGCCTCTTCTAGGTACTGGACACTACTATTTGATTCTTTCTACTATCCACGGAAGCACCACTGGACGGCACCTCTCCATGGCCAGTGTCCATGGCGAATGCCATCCTGGCCAAGCGGTAGATACGGCCCTAAACTTATATATAAAAAAATCATTCCCCAGTGTTATAACCAGGGTACTTCATCAATGTTTATAACATTTATGAAAATATTTAAAATTTTAAGATACTGTATTATAGGATAAATGTGTGCTACTGTATATCACTAGTATCAATAATATTTAATTACGATATTAGTAGTCACTTCACCGCTACATAACTTGCATGTTAATGCATTTGGCCTCTGGCCCTGTCACTGACCTAGGTTGGGGGTGTTGTGAACTCGGGGGTTCTCCCGATGGTAGGGGAGAGGAACCACAGTTGGGTCGGGACAGGGATGGCTTGATATAGGTCTTCCTCATACAGGACTCTGACAGTAAAGCTTGGTGAAAATATTAAAGAACTTTATTGCAGGAAGGGAGCAACACAATGTCACATAGCAGAGAAGGAACGTATGGGGGGAATGTCCAGGCTTATATGAGAACTTGTAAGCAATGTTAAAGATTCCAGGAAAATAAGTACTTGTGAGTGTTGGTACAAGATAATAGTGACTGAAGAACTTGTGAGTGATGTTTTTAAAGATACTGATGATTTGAAGAACTGGTGAACGGTGGTTAAAGACTCTGATGATTTGAAACACTTGTGAGCGGTGGTTAAAGACACTGATGATTTGTATGACTCGAGAGCGATGACTAAAGATACTGATGATTTATAGAACTTGAGAGCGGTGGTTAAAGACACTGATGATTTGTATGACTTGAGAGCGGTGATTAAAGACACTGTAGAACTTGAGAACGGTGGTTAAAGACACTGATGATTTGTATGACTTGAGAGCGGTGGTTAAAGACACTGGTAACTTGCAAAACTTGGGAGCGGTGGTTAAAGACACTGGTAACTTGCAAAACTTGGGAGCGGTGGTTAAAGACACTGATGACTTGTAGAACTTGAGAGCAGTGTTTAAAGACACTGATGACTTGTAGAACTTGAGAGCGGTGTTTAAAGACACTAATGACTTGTAGAACTTGAGAGCGGCGTTTAGTCCGCAGCCCACGCTGACTCCAAGAAGCACTGGTGACTGGATTGCAGAGGAACACACCAGCCGCTGTATACGCTGGAACTGTGCAGCAACTGGCACCTGGAAGTGCCGGAGACACTGGGGTACGACTGCAGAGAGATTCGCTGGGAACAAGAGCACTGGCATCCACTTCAGGGGAAAAGACGATACTCAGGCGCCGAGGCTCAGCCCGGCGTCTGCCTTTGAATCTTCCGCCTATGCTGGATTGGCAGAACAGTCTGATGACGTCACCCGCTCCCCGCCCACGTGATGCCGGGTGTCATGGTGGTGCCCCTGCCCCGGGGTAACGCCGGGAGCCGCGCCAGCCAGATGCCGGAGCCCGTGGACCACCGAAGGCGGAGGCCGCAACACAGACCAGCAGGCACGCAGGGGTAAGCGCGGTGAACACCGCCTATGGCGTTTGACAGTACCCCCTTCTCCAGGAGTGGCCCCCGGACACTTTCCAGGTTTTGTTGGATGTCTGGAATGGAAAATCCGCACCAGTCGGGGAGCCGTAACTTCAGTAGCCTTGACCCAGCTCCTCTACTCGGGGCCAAAACCTTTCCACTCCACCAAATACTGTAGATTCTTGTAAAGATAACGAGAGTCAAGAATAGCTTTGATTTCAAAGTCCGTTCCAGCTTCAGACTCTGCAGAGGTTGACCTCGGGGACTTTAAATGGAACCGGTTTAAAACAAGGGGGCGAAGGAGAGATACATGAAAGGAGTTTGGTATCCGGAGGTGGGAAGGCAATCCCAATTTGCAGACAACCGGGTTCAGGACTTGTAACACGGGGTAAGGACCAATAAACTTTTGGGCGAACTTCATAGTGGGCACCCTTAACCGGAGGTTGCGGGTGGAAAGCCATACCCTGTCACCAACCTTGTATTGGGGAGCTGCTTGTCGCTTCCTATCTGCAAAGAACTAATAGCGGCCGGAGACTCTCTTGAGATTAGCATGAACTCGACTCCAAATTTGGCTGAAGTGCCGAAAAGTAGAGGCTGCAGCAGGAACATCCTCCGGAGGACAAATGGGTAATTCAGGAACTTGAGGATGGAACCCATAATTAATGAAAAATGGGGACTCACCAGTCGAAGAGTGGTACAGATGATTTATGGGCAAACTCGGCCCATGGCAACAGTTCCACCCAATCATCCTGCGAGGGAGAAAGATAAACACGGAGAAAAGTCTCTAAATCTTGATTGACGCGTTCAGTTTGCCCATTGGTTTGTGGATGGTGAGCGGATGAAAACTTGAGTTTTATTTGTAAGGCCGTACAGAGAGCTCTCCAGAATCTTGCAGTGAATTGTACCCCCCGGTCAGAGATGATTTCCTGAGGTAAGCCGTGCAGGCGGAAATGTTCTCGGATAAATAACAAAGCCAACTTGGGAGCTGATGGTAACCTGGTCAAAGGTACAAAATGTGCCATCTTAGAGAAATGGTCGATAATTACCCAAACAGTATTGGGACCCTTGGAGAGGGGCAATTTGGTGACAAAGTCCATGGAGATATGGGTCCAAGGCCTCTGAGGAATGGACAGTGGATGCAACAACCCCGCAGGAGGCAAACGAAGAATTTTGTGCTGAGCACACTGAGGACATGAGTTGACATAATCTTGAATATCCTTCTTCATAGTGTCCCACCAGTAAGACCTTCGTAGAAACTCCCACATCTTTTGAACTCAAGGATGACCGAAAAACTTGGAAATATGAGCCCACTGCAACAACCTTGGTCGAAATTTAGCTGGCACAGACATTCTCCCAGGAGGAGGACCCAGAGCGGTGGAAGCCGCTGACATAGAAACTGGACTGAGAATCAAAGCCTTCTCAATGGAATTCTCCTCATCCAAAGCTGTTAAGGAATGGGATAAAGCATCAGCCATTGTGTTAAAAGTCCCAGCCCGGTACTTAATAACAAACGAAAACTGAGTATAGAAGAACGCCCATCTAGCTTGACGGGGATTCAAGCACTGGGCCGTCTTGAGGTACAGTGAAAATTGTAATTAGGTGTTTAATACCTTCCAAAAGATATCTCCATTCCTCCAAGGCAGATTTTATTGCCAAAAGCTCTTTGTCTCCAATGGTGTAATTCTGTTCTGCAGCAGAGAATTTGCGAGAATGGAAACCACATGGATGTAACTTCCCATCTGGAGCGTACTGCGAAAGCACAGCACCTATGCCTACCGTGGAAGCATCAACCTCCAAAAAGAATGGTTTTTAAAAATTTGGTTGTTGAAGTACTGGAGCGGACATAAAGGCTGCCTTTAACTGAGTGAACGCTGCTACAGCTTCGGAGGACCAATGACTTGGGTCAGAACCCTTCTTGGTTAGGGCAGTAATAGGTGCCACGATGGTAGAGAATCCCTTTATGAATTTCTGGTAGTAATTTGCAAAACCCAGAAATTGTTGTACCGCTTTCAAGGAAAGAGGCTGAGTCCAGTCCCGGATGGCAGTGAGTTTCTCTGGATCCATACAAAGCTCCGTGCCCGAAATGATGTAACCAAGAAATGGAATAGAAGGAACCTCAAAAGTACATTTGGAAATCTTGCCATAAAGATGATTCTCTCGCAATCGAAGAAGTACCTCTTTGACCTGTATTCTATGCTCTGTGAGATTTTTAGAAAATATCAGAATGTCATCCAAATATACCACTACACTTAGGTAAAGCATATCCCGAAAGACTTTGTTAATGAATCCCTGGAAGACGGCAGGGGCGTTGCTGAGGCCAAACGGCATTACCAGATACTCGTAATGCCCGTCCCTGGTATTGAAGGCCGTCTTCCATTCGTCCCCCTGTTGGATACGTATCAAATTATAAGCTCCCCTTAAATCAAGCTTGGTGAAAACTTGGGCTCCGCGAACTCTATCAAAAAGCTCCGTAATGAGCGGCAAAGGATACTTATTCTTAATGGTGACATCATTTAGACCACGATAGTCAATATATGGTCTCAGCCCTCCGTCCTTCTACTTCACAAAAAAGAAACCCGCCCCCGCCGGGGAGGTAGAGGGGTGGATGAATCCTTTCTGCAGATTAGATTTGATATAGACCGACATAGCTTGGGTCTCGGGCAATGATAAGGGATAAGTTCGACCCCGAGGTGGCATTTTCCCCGGAATGAGCTCAATGGGGCAGTCCCAGGGTCTATGCGGTGGTAGCTGATCGGCCGCTTGCTCCGAGAACACGTCAGAAAACTCCCGATAGGCCTCCGGAATGAGCCCTTCATCTGACTTTGAAGATACACGGAGCGGATAGACAGGGGTGAGACAATTTGAATGACAAAAAGAACTCCAAGATGTTATTTGTGTCGAACTCCAGTTGACGTGAGGGTTGTGAAGTTTAAGCCAAGGAAGGCCAAGAACCAGATCGTGGGGCATCTCCCGAATCACTAGGAACTCCAGGTGTTCTTGATGCAGAGCACCCACTTGCAGTTTGATTGGTACTGTACAACTTGAAATCAGACCGTTAGAAATTTGGGTACCATTGATAGCAGTCAACGTAATAGGTCTTTCGACCGACCGTAGCTGAAGACCCAGATCCTGGGCACAGGAAAGGGAAATAAAATTCCCTGCAGCCCCTGAGTCCAGCAGAGCCTTAACGGGTTTGGCTATTGACTCGGAGAACAGAGACACGGAGAGTAAACAGTCCACTGGCGGAGAAGGTTTAGAAGAAACCCCTAGCTCGACTCCTCCGGAACAAGCTAGGACTGTCCGTTTCCTGGGCGAGACTTGCAAAACTTGAGAAAGTGATCCGCGGCTCCACAGAAGAGGCAGAGTCTACCCTCACGATGACGCTGACGTTCTTCTGGGAACAGCCGAGATCAATTAATCTGCATGGGTTCATCAGGACTTGGAATAACCGTTTGCTTAGACGGAAGAGATCGGACCCTTGATCGATCTGACCGACTACGTTCGCCACCTCGTTCCTGCATGCGAAGATCCACCTTTACACAGAGCGAGATCAACTGTTCTAAAGAATCCGGCAAATCTCTAGTGACCAACTCGTCCTTTAGACGATCGGAGAGCCCATTCCAAAAGGCAGCCCGAAGAGCATCATTATTCCAGCGCAGTTCTGAGGCTATAGTCTGAAAATTAATCACATACTGTCCCACTGAACAAGTCTGCAGAGGCAGCGGTCATCCTGCCGGGCTCATCAAAGATCCTCCGGAATGACGTAATGAAATTGGTGTAACTAGAAACCAATGGATCAGATCACTCCCATAACAGAGACACCCAATCCAACGCTGAACCCTCGAGCAAAGAAATAATGTATGCCACCTTGGACCGATCAGTAGGGAAGTTATGTGAAAGAAGTTCAAAATGTACCTTGCACTGATTGTGAAAACCACGGCAATTCTTTGGATTCCCATTATAGCGAGAAGGAGTAGGGAGCTGAAGGCGTGACCTGGTTCCAGAGGAGGATGGAACATTACTAGAGACAACCACTGGAGCGGGTACTGGAGCTGGGGCCGGTACTACTGGAGCCAGAGAAGTCTAAATTTGATCAAGCCGGCCAGATAATTCCTGGAGATAAAGCATCACCTGGCCCTGTGCTGCTTCCTGACTTTGTACTCGAGAAATCAAGTCCTGGATGGTACTTGCCTCTGGGGTCCGATCCCCCGGGTCCATGAGGCCTGAGTATACTGTCACTGACCTAGGTTGGGAGTGTTGTGAACTCGGGGGTTCTCCCGATGGTAGGGGAGAGGAACCACAGTTGGATCGGAACAGGGATGGCTTGATATAGGTCTTCCTCATACAGGACTCTGACAGTAAAGCTTGGTGAAAATATTAAAGAACTTTATTGCAGGAAGGGAGCAACACAATGTCACATAGCAGAGAAGGAATGTATGGGGGGAATGTCCAGGCTTATAGGAGAACTTGTAAGCAATGTTAAAGATTCCAGGCAAAGAAGTACTTGTGAGTGTTGGTACAAGATAATAGTGACTGAAGAACTTGTGAGTGATGTTTTTAAAGATACTGATGATTTGAAGAACTGGTGAACGGTGGTTAAAGACTCTGATAATTTAAAGAACTTGAGAGCGTTGGTTAAAGACACTGATGATTTGTATGACTTGAGAGCGGTAATTAAAGACACTGTAGAACTTGAGAACAGTGGTTAAAGACACTGATGATTTGTATGACTTGAGAGCGGTGGTTAAAGACACTGGTAACTTGCAAAACTTGGGAGCGGTGGTTAAAGACACTGGTAACTTGCAAAACTTGGGAGCGGTGGTTAAAGACACTGATGACTTGTAGAATTTGAGAATGGTGTTTAAAGACACTGATGACTTGTAGAACTTGAGAGCGGTGTTTAAAGACACTGATGACTTGTAGAACTTGAGAGCTGCGTTTAGCCCGCAGCCCACGCTGACTCCAAGAAGCACTGGTGACTGGATTGCAGAGGAATACACCAGCCGCTGTATACGCTGGAACTGTGCAGCAACTGGCACCTGGAAGTGCCGGAGACACTGGGTTACGACTGCAGAGAGATTCGCCAGAAACAAGAGCACTGGCATCCACTTCAGGGGAAAAGACAATACTCAGGCGCCGAGGCTCTGCCCGGCGTCTGCCTTTGAATCTCCCGCCTCCGCTGGATTGGCGGAACAGTCTGATGATGTCACCCGCTCCCCGCCCACGTGATGCCAGGTGTCATGGCGGCACCCCTGCCCCGGGGAACCGCTGGGAGCCGCGCCAGCCAGACGCCGGAGCCCATGGACCACCGAAGGCGGAGGCTGCAACACAGACCAGTAGGCACGCAGGGGTAAGCGCGGTGAACGCCGCCTATGGCGTGTGACAGGCCCTATATGTTTAAATAATTTATTAATTTCATCACATCTAATAGACATATCTTTGCATAAGATGCATAAGTCATCTCTAAAATACATTCACAATTTTGAAATATTACAGCTGATTCATATGGCAATACAAAACAAAATAGCAGGTATTTTATGCAAATCGTCTGAAATAATGTTATACTCTATTATATTGTCTTTCTGGTTTTATACTATTTATTGCTTACTATTTGCCTTTGGAGCTTCCAATAATTTATATTGCCAAGTATTGATCAGAGTTTTAATAGAAATGATTCCCATAAGATTTTTGCAGTGATAGTTCAATTATCCCTCTTAATAGCATTCTAAACTAGAAAAAAAAGTCTATTTTGAGCATGCAGCAGATTATTAGACTTTTGAGTAGTAGCAGAGACCAAGTACTAAATGTTTAGAAACTAGGAACTGGCATGTTCTAGCATAAGCAACATTTAATAGACATTTCTAAAGCAAGGTGACAGAGGGAATCAAAAAAGAAATTTTAGAAAAAAGGTAAGTTTTACATAATAGTAAGGAATAGTTTTATTATAATAATTATTATTATTAATATTATTTATAATTATATATAGATAGATAGATAGATAGATAGATAGATAGATAGATAGATAGATAGATAGATAGATAGATAGATAATATATTAGGGACTGATGTACCTGAACCCCCTAAATGGACAGATAAGCCCAAAATATTTTTTATCTTGTACGTTTGCATTTCTAACATTTGTATGTATTTAAGATAAAGGAGATATTATCTGCGCAAACTCCTTTGGGAAATGGGGTTTAGAATTTAAATTTGCTGCCGTAGGACAAACCGTTACCCTTAATGGTTATGAGATTTTAAAATGTGAGATCCAGGCGCAACATTTAAATTTGAAAGTAAAGGTAAGAAAAGACAGAATATGAAGAAATATCAGACTGAATGATTGAATTAAATTATAGCACATTTATTTCCCAAAAAAATGTAATTAAAAATCTGTATAGGCACAATAAATGGGACAGTTTATATCTAGAATATTTCTCCAGTATCAGTCCCTATATATAAAATGATCCACACAGTCACAGCCTGATCGGCTTAAAATGTCCTGAGACCTGATTTCCTTTGCCACAGAGGCTTCCGGTATTATAAAAACCGTGCTTTTTATATATAAAAGGTGTGCTATAGAACATCACACCAAGGTCCCATATAATGTTTTAGTGACAAAATGGGACCATACACACCCTGAGTGAACTGGTGTAGGCTGACAGAATTATTCCGGATAGCAATAAGTACTGTTTCTATTTCCTGATAGCGGTGCGCAATACAGGTGTACCTTCTGCCCTTTGCTCCGTCTGTCGGCTCTCCGTCTCTGTCCGGGCTCCCTCCTTGGTACACCTGTATTGCGCACCGCTATCAGGAAATAGAAACAGTACTTATTGCTATCCGGAATAATTCTGTCAGCCTACACCAGTTCACTCAGGGTGTGTATGGTCCCATTTTGTCACTAAAACATTATATGGGACCTTAGTGTGATGTTCTATAGCACACCTTTTATATATAAAAAGCACGGTTTTTATAATACCGGAAGCCTTTGTGGCAAAGGAAATCAGGTCTCAGGACATTTTAAGCCGATCAGGCTGTGACTGTGTGGATCATTTTATATATAGGGACTGATACTGGAGAAATATTCTAGATATAAACTGTCCCATTTATTGTGCCTATACAGATTTTTAATTAAATTTTTTTGGGAAATAAATGTGCTATAATTTAATTCAATCATTCAGTCTGATATTTCTTCATATTCTGTCTTTTCTTACCTTTACTTTCAAATTTAAATGTTGCGCCTGGATCTCACATTTTAAAATTTGTATGTATTTGTTGTATTACATTTTTAAAACCTTTCAGTATCCCTGGCTGTGGATTATTAGTTTGGGAAATGTGTGTCAATTAAAAAAGGTGTTTATACTAGAGATGAGCGGGTTCAGTTCTCAGAGAATCAAACCTCCCCGAACTTCACTACCCGAACCCAGATCTGAGTCAGGCTCAGGTTTTTCCGCCTGACTCAGAAACCAGAACGAGGCAAAATGTCATCATCCCGCTGTCGGATTCTCATGGGGTTTGGATTCCATATAAGGAGCCATTTCACTCCAGGTATTGGAGAATGTAGAGAGAGGACGTGTCTCCATCCTCAGTGTCCTGCATCAGTTCAGTGTTAGTGTCTTGGGCTGCATCAGTCCAGTCACAGTGGTTGTGTCCTCTGCTGCCATATGTCCAGTGTTGCTGTGTAAGTCCAGTCCAGTGGTGCTGTGTTGTGCTGCATCAGTTCAGTGGTGTATTGTGCTGCATCAGTCCAGTCACAGTGGTCATGTCCTATGCTGCCATATGTCCAGTGCTGCTTTATAAGTTCAGTCCATTGCAGTGGTGCTGTGTTGTCCTACATCAGTACAGTGGTAGTGTCTTGTGCTGCTGTATAAGTCCAGTCACAGTGGTGGTGTCCTCTGCTGCCTCCAGTGCTGCTGTATAAGTCCAGTCCATTGCAGTGGTGCTGTGTTGTCCTGCATCAGTACAGTGGTGGTGTCTCTGTACTGCATCAGTCCAGTCACAGTGGTGGTGTTCTCAGCTGCCATATGTCCAGTGCTGCTGTATAAGTCCAGTCCATTTCAGTGGTGCTGTGTTGTCCTGCTTCAGTCCAGTGGTGGTGTCTCTGTGCTGCTGTATATGTCCAGTGGTACTGCCATATATGTCCAGTGATACTGCCATATATGTCCATTGATACTGCCGTATATGTCTAGCGGTACTGACGTATAATTCCAGTGATCCTGCTGTATAATTCCAGTGATCCTGCTGTATAATTCCAGTGATCCTGTCGTATAATTCCAGTGGTACTGGCGTATAAGTCCAGTCCAGTGATACTGCAGTATATGTCCATTGATACTGCCGTATATGTCCAGTGGTACTGCCGTATATGTACAGCGGTATTGCTGTATAATTCCAGTGATCCTGCCATATAATTCCAGTGGTTCTGGCGTATTATTCTAGTCCAGTGATACTGACGTATATGTCCAGTGATACTGCCGTATAATTCCAGTGATACTTCCATATATGTCCATTGATACTGCCATATATGTCCAGCGGTACAGCCATATAATTCCAGTGATCCTGCCATATAATTCCAATGATCCTGGTGTATAAGTCCAGTGATCCTGCCGTATAATTCTAGTGATCCTGCCGTATAATTCCAGTGGTACTGGCGTATAAGTCCAGTGATCCTGCCGTATAATTCCAGTGACACTGCCGTATAATTCCAGTGATACTGCTGATAAAGATGAAAGCCATACTTGTTCATAGACTTCATATGTATGGAGACTTCATATGTAATTGACATCTGATAATATGTTTCAATTTTTTTTTTTCTAGTTTAGTGCTGATACAGGAAAAAGTACAAGACATTGGCCCTCATTCCGAGTTGATCGGTCGCAAGGCGAATTTAGCAGAGTTACACACGCTAAGCCGCCGCCTACTGGGAGTGAATCTTAGCTTCTTAAAATTGCGACCGATGTATTCGCAATATTGCGATTACTAACTACTTAGCAGTTTCTGAGTAG